>NC_138345.1:14947386-15662386 GCF_046562875.1 Panthera onca | reverse complement strand
TAATATTCATTCCAAATATGAAATACTTAATATGCCATTTCTACAACCCCATTCACTCTCTGCCCTTCTTTTTCCTCCCCCCCCTGCTTTCTTTTTGCCTTTTCCCTTCCTTCCTCCCTCCCTTCCTCCCTTCCTGCCTTCCTGCCTTCCTTGATCTTTGAAGAGATATTTCTTGGCAGACTATAGAAAAACATAAAAGTATACAATATTCATCTTTGAAGTTAAATATCACTTTCAAATTTGTTTTCAATAAAGTAAAGCCTTGTTGCTTGCTATTTAAAATAGAGTAAACCATGGGCACCTGGGTGGCTCAGTCAGTTAAGCGTCTGACTCGTGATTTTGGCTCAAGTCATGGTCCGAGGTTTGTGAGTTTTTGAGCCTCCCACCAGGCTCTGCACTGGTAGTGGGATTCTTTTCCTTCCCCGCTCTCTGCTCCTCCCCCTTCTCTCTCTCAAAAATAAATAAATAAACGTTTTAAAATAGAGGAAGCCAATTATTTGATGAGTGCCTCTTACTTTGAACATTATACATAGGTAGTAGAACCTGTACTATTTTCTGTGCGTCCTGCTGTCAATGCCAGTGGCTCCTTGCCTCTTTTCTGAGTGTGATCATCCAGAGCAAATGGGGAAATTCTACGTCAAAACATCCTCCTTTTCTTTTTTTTACTTATAATGAAGTATAATAGTTCTTTCTCCCTCAACACCTTTCAGGAGACTTGTGTCTACTCCTGGACCTTAGATTTATGTTATTACTAGATACAATCAAAGATACAGTACATTAAAAATGCATTGAGGGGCGCCTGGGTGGCTTGGTCGGTTAAGCGTCTGACTTCGGCTCAGGTCATGATCTCACAGTCCGTGAGTTCGAGCCCCGCGTCAGGCTCTGTGCTGACCGCTCAGAGCCTGGAGCCTGTTTCAGATTCTGTGTCTCCCTCTCTCTCTGCCCCTCCCCTGTTCATACTCTGTCTCTCTCTGTCTCAAAAATAAACATTAAAAAAAAAAAATGCATTGAAACAAGATTTTCTTTTTTCTTTTTTTTTTAACTTTTTTAACATTTATTCATTGTTGGGAGAAACAGAGTGGGAGTAAGGGATGGGGTCAAAGAGAGAGGGAGACGCAGAATCCGAAGCACGCCCCAGGCTCTGAGCTGTCAGCTCACGGAAGGCAAGATCATGACCTGAGCTGAAGTCAGGCGCTTGTCCCAGTGAGCCACCCAGGCTCCCCCAAACAAGATTTTCTTTAGAAAATATCTCAGATTTGAAGGACACAGGAGATTGAGCGGGTTGGTTAGTAAATATGGAGTCTGATGGACAGAATGGGTAAAGTTAAAACTCTTAAAGTAGAAGCTAATATTTACTTGCAATATAAAATTGTCCAAGTACCATCTGAATGTTTTATATGAATGATCTGATTTATTCCTCATCATTTATGCTCTACTTTCATACACTTTTCTAAATTATTTTGCAACATAATGATCACTACCATTTATTGAGTTACATACCAAGTGCCAAGCCCCTTCATTGCATTATCTCTAACCCTTACATGTACAAAGATACTTACCATCCCCATTTGAGAGATGAGGCTCACAGAGATGCAGTAATTTGCTCATGGTTGCACAGCATGTCAGTGTTTGAACTAGGCATTGATTCAAGGTCCGTCTGATTCCCGACACTTACCTTCTGTTCTTCACGTGGCAGAGGTGCTGCTTTGTCATTTGTCATAAATGCATGCTTTGGTGAAAACCATTTTAAAGGAAGGTTAGGAAAAGGAGAACAGAACTGAGCTATTTCTAGGTCCCTTCTAGGATTTCCGTGGTGCAGCCTAAATGTTTAATGTTTATGGTAATGTGCGTTGATTAATAGATTATAACACCTCCAAGATCTAGAAAGGTATGATATATGTAACAGTTTCCACTACATGGCTTAGGTTTGCTATTAATAATTGTTTCTGCCTTTGAGATTAAAAAAAAAAAACAACTTTGTTTTGAAAGGAAATCATTCGTTAGCATTCTAGAATGGCCTATTGAAAATCAAGCCCCTTGGCACAAATTAATGAAGTGTGTGTTAGTGAATGTCTTATAAATGTAGCATGATGTTTTCTGTTTTCTCTCTTATGCTCGTTTCTTTTCACAGCATGCATGACAGACTATACAGAAGAATCTGGGACTTTTACTTCTCCAAACTTCCCCAATAATTACCCCAACAACTGGAAATGCATTTATAGGATCACGGTGGAAACCAGCCAACAGATTGCATTGCACTTTACAAACTTCTCCTTGGAGGAGGCCATTGGTGGAGAGTGCATAGCAGATTTTGTGGAAATCAGGTAAGCACCTTTATTTTATCACCTTTTTCCTTATTTGTTTTCATTCATAGTCTTTCCTGGAAAAGTTAAGGAAAACGCATGGAAATTCTCTGTAAAGCTCCCTGTTGTGCTCTTTCTTGCAAGATAAAAAGTTTGTCATGTGGAGCCCAACTTCACAGAAGAAAAACAGAAAATTGCCTAAGATTCAGTGGTTATGTTGAAGTGATTATTTTATGGGTAATATTTGAAAATAAACTCTAGATTTTATTTGGGCAGAGTAAACAGATGTACTACTACTCTGAAATTAGATACTTGCAATTATTGAATACCTACTTTCTTTCTTTTTTCCTTTC
Organism: Panthera onca; assembly: GCF_046562875.1. Taxonomy (NCBI): domain Eukaryota; kingdom Metazoa; phylum Chordata; class Mammalia; order Carnivora; family Felidae; genus Panthera; species Panthera onca. The sequence continues at coordinate 15,659,730 of NC_138345.1, read as the reverse complement.
TTTTTTATTTTTTTAAACAGGCATTTAAAAAAATGGTTTTAATGTTTACTTATTTTTGAGAGCGGGGGAAGGGGCAGAGAGAGAGAGACAGAGAGAGACAGAGGATCCAAAGTAGATTGTATACACTAAGAGTGGAGAGCCCCATGTGGGGCTTGAACTCCCCGACTGTGGATGTGACCTGAGCCAAAGTCAGACCCCTCACTGACTGAGCTACCAAGGTGTCCCGGAATACCTACTTTCTTTATGGAAAATCAATTTAGAATTTTAGGCTGTTTTTTGTCCATTTGGTATAATTATATCCAAAAAAATGATGATAAGATAAGAACCGTAACGTTTTCACCAAGTTTTTTGTGTTCAAATAATAAAAGTCTAGGCTTGTGAATTTCAGTGTGAGAACTTTTTTCTTTAATGCTATGGTATTTGGAGAGAATGAATTTAAAAAGTTATATTTGCAGTAAAGGTAAGTTGACCTGTATATTGCCACCTATGCAGATCATTTTACATAGAAATAAATTAGGCTTTGTACACACACAATTTGGTGTGTATTTATTTCAGATTTTTATTTGACCTTTCAAAAGCTTAGAGTATTATACTTTTATAATAAACTTTATTCTATAATGTGAGGTATGGTACTAAAATAAATCAGAGTTGTATCATATCATGGCAAAATAACGTAATTTTCTTGATTTACAATAACTAATCATTAGATTTGAATGTTGAGTGAGTCCTTTTTTTTTTATGCTTGAAAAAGCTACAGATTACAAAGTAGATTTAAGACCCTAAAAGTCCTTGGGGAAGAATTATTTTCAAAATGTTGCTAAATATGTAAAATACAACATTAAATTTGAAATAATTCAAGTTAGAAGACAAACATTTAAGTTTTCTCTGTAAAATGAAGCAACATTTGTTTATACTGTTAATAATTATGGTCTGTTTATCCCATGTTCTCTGACACATTTACCAGATGCTTCATTTGAGAGAGAGCAGATTAAACTCTTCCTCTCAGCTTGAAATTGGTTATATAAAATGTTGTGCAAACCATAAATGATGTTCTTTATTAAGCTGCTCAAATGTTTTTAATCAGGTGAAAAATTGAAAACTTGAAATTGTGATTTAGAGTATTTTTAAGAAAATTGGACCGACCTAAACTGATCTGTTTGCAGTCTCAAAGTTCAAGTAATATTAAATGTTTATACAGTAATATTATCAGTGATGAGTAAATGACCGCATCTGTGTCTTGCCCCAGAGATGGAGGCAGTGAAAGTTCACCACCCCTGGGAAAATACTGTGGCTCAGATCCACCTCCAAGAATCATCTCTCATAGTAACAAACTATGGTTAAAATTTAAGAGTGACTTCTTTGGCTCAGCATCTGGATTCTCAGCTTACTGGGATGGATCATTAACAGGTAAATGGCAAAGAGCTGTCTTTTATTGGAGAGTCCAGTCTGACTGGTTTCTTGATTCTTAGACTGCCATGCTCTTATCCATTTTTTTTCTAGCTATATTTTATCATTCCTGTTTATACTAAACTTAAACACTGAAAATATTCCTGAATAACAGCGCTGTTTGGGTTTTGATTTTGAGGACAAAGTAAGGGGAAATATCCTTGTTTCGTGGTATATTACCTCAAGCTGGTGGTCTTGGTTAAGAGAAGGAAAGGACATTGACAGGGGCTAGCTACTCTTTGGTGATGCAGTCTTGTTTTGCCACCTGGTTGAAAGGAGAGTAACAGTAGCCCCAGTTGGATATAGACAAGAAGATTCCATTTTACCATAAAGAAAGAGAAATGTGGCACCTGGTCTCTTTCTCCCGTAGGTTGTGGGGGTAATCTCACCACCCCCACTGGCATGTTCATATCTCCCAACTACCCGATGCCCTACTACCACAGCTCCGAATGCTATTGGTGGTTGAAATCCAGCCACGGCAGCCCATTTGAACTGGAATTTGAAGACTTTCACTTGGAGTACCACCCAAACTGCACTTTAGATTATCTGGCCGTATGTATAAAGTTCAGTTGTTTCCTTCGCTGCTCCCATCTTACCCACACACATAAATGCATTTATTTTTATCTTTGAAATTCGGGAAAGGAGAACATTTAAAATATCCACATAAAAAACTTAAAAGAAGAAAGAAAAAGAAAATTTGATGAAAATGACAGCCCTCTGAATATGGCATGTATCACTGAATAGCTTGTAAGTATTTAAAATATATTGAATATGAACTGTTAAGAGATGGTTAAAATCTCCCCAGAGGGGTTATGAGCTCTATCATGATTATTACCTATGTAATTTATATATATGCACTGAAAATTAGCAATGTAGAGGACTATACTGGTAATTGGAGAAGGTACTTGACGTCATCAAGGTGGGACTTTTTACAGTAGCAGCAACTGACCCTTGTCCATTAAAAAAAAAAATCTGAATAAAAAAATGCATTAGAATGTCACAAATTGTGAACTATGAAATAAAAAAGCAAGGAGAACTACTGATAACAGCTATGGTCTCAAAAATAGGTGTTAGTCTTTCATTTTTAATCTCCAGATTTCAGCCTGGGTTCCCATCCTTCCCTCCATACACAGCCCTGGCTAATGGCTCAAGTTCATGGTCCAAGTTTATAGACATTTAAATAGAATTTTTAAAGAAAAAGGTTAGAGTGGGAGAGAGCCAAAGCATAAGAGACTCTTAAAAACTGAGAACAAACTGAGGGCTGATGGGGGGTGGGAGGGAGGGGAGGGTGGGTGATGGGTATTGAGGAGGGCACCTTTTGGGATGAGCACTGGGTGTTGTATGCAAACCAATTTGACAATAAATTTCATCTATTGAAAAAAATAGAAAAAAAAGATATTGTGATTCAGGGCTATTCTTGTGTTCTGTCATGTATTTCTTGTATTTTTATGTATTTCTTCCCCACTTTTTAAGAGGTAGAGTCTTTTAGATGATGTTTATAGCCACGGTCATCTGACATTTAAAACGTTTCATTAAAGGTATATGATGGCTCAAGTACCAGTTCTCATTTGCTCAGTCAGCTTTGTGGGGATGAAACACCGCCTCTCATCCGTTCTAGTGGAGACAGCATGTTTTTAAAACTCAGAACAGATGAGGGTCAACAAGGAGGTGGCTTCCTGGCCAAATACCGGCAGAGTAAGTATGTAGACTGGCTGCCTAGTGCCCGTAGTGGGTCTTCAATTTCCTGATAATGAAACAGACTGAAATAAGTGTAACCCATTGGATTGAGCAATTGAAATAAATCTTTGCTCCTTATGAGAAAGATTTAATTCTATTTGAGAGAAAAATGCTTAGCATTAAATTTAATGCCATAAACCAAAGCATGTGGTAAGCTCTAGAAAATAGAGTATTTAATATGCCGGGAGAGTTGCCATTCAGTTAAAGATCAGTGTAACAGGTTAACGGCTAATGGGTTTTCATTTGTATCAAACATTACGGTCTTCTAATTAGACATTCCACTGCACATAGCATCTCCCACACTTTTGGGGTTTTTTTTGTGTTTTTTTTTTGTTTGTTTGTTTTTGGTTTTTCTTTTGGTCTTGTACATCAAAAGTTACCTTAATTTTTATTAAGGGAAACTACAGTTCTTGTAATCATATGGAGAATAAGCACATTTTTTCCCGTGGAAAAATCCGGTCATTGTAGAGATGCCATTTTAAAATCTACTTTCCTGTGAGGCAACATGGTAGAATTAAAGGAATATTGCACAAAGAATCGAGGACCCCAGGGGTTTGTCCCTGGCTCCTGACCCCTGAGAAGGTCACTTTTCCATGGGGTTCTATGATTTCTTCTCTTAAAAAAGGAGATTAAATAAGGCCATTATGAAATCTCCCTTCTAGGTCTAGAATTTAATACATTCTAATGTTAGTTTCAAAATGGACATTTAAGAAAAGTTTCCTTGAATTGTTATTTAATAAACACTTGTGCGTTTGAAAGCGCAGTACCTTGCCCCACTAAACCTAAGTGTATCCATATTTTGACACAGTTACCTAAAAATAGAATTGAAAGTCTTGAGATCTGAAGGGAACGTACAATATCCCTTTGAATTAATTGAAGGCATATTAATGTTTGACCTTGACTAGGTGTGATTTTGAAAATATTCACATTCACCTACATTTGGGGTTAGGCTGAATTCTATATAGTTTTGAAAACTGAGTTTTAATGATGAAAAACTTTATTCTGCAGAAATCCATCAAGTATATGAAAAACTCTCCTAAATTTTCTCAGGGATGCATTTTTTTTGGTTGAGCATATAATCATTTCTCTAATTTTATTATTGCTGTGCTAATTTGTTTCTTGCTTATAGTCAGATTGTTTATTAAGGATTCCTCCCTTTTATTCCCCTGATATTTTATATTCCCTCCTAATTTCAGAACACTGAAGGAGTAACTCAGTGCAGGTGGGATATATGTCCTTAAAGGCAAAAATCAGAGCTAACCAGTGAGGTTTTCTGTAAAATTCACCTTTTGAAATTGGACGTTTGCAGACGGAATAATTTCTGAACACAGAGAGCAGCCATATGGCTTAGGCGAGTATATTTTCCTCTGCCCTGACTTGTAGTCACTGAGGAACACGATACCTCTGTGCTGCATAGCTGTAACTTCTCCCAGGCATCAAAACCCACAAAATTATTACTTAGAATTCCTTTGTGGACAAAAAGGTCACCTAAAGAGAAATAGCCTGAGTATTCCCTCGCTCCAGCAAAGCACTATTCTGAGGAGACACAAATGTATACTTTTCCATACCATAGTTTATCAACACTGTCCTAGTCACCTGTCAGAAAAAGTATAGTAGCAGAAATGCATCTATGAACCACCTTTTTCAGAGACCATTTTTTTCAATATAATGTTTATCCTCTCATTCTCTTTTATCACACATCATGGAGATAATATGGAAAAGGCTTAGGAAAAGGCATGTATATGCCTTGTTCAGGTCATTAATTTGGGCTGAATTTGGCACTGACTCCGGGGACCAGCCACCCCTAGAGGTACCTAGTACAGTTTTGTTGAAAACTCAGCTGAGGAAAATACCAGCTTTTGGTATTTTCAAAATGGAAGCCTTTTTTTCAGAACTTAAGATGTTCATTTCTTCTTCCAATCCTTTACATCGCCTCTATTCGTTCTGGACTTCCTGATGACTCACCAGAGGAATAAGGGAGGCTTTATTGTGAATTTCATGCTGACTTCTGAATGTTCAACAAAGCCATGTTGTTGTCCGTTTTTAGCATTCACATAGAACTTTGTGTTTTTAAACCGTTGAATTTAAAGGTCAGGATTTCTGTTCTTTCGAACGTTAAAGTTAGAAAAACAGAAGCATAGGACATTTAATACACTTTTGTAAACAAATCAGACTGCACCCTGAGTAGCGCTGAGCTATCCTGGTTTTCACCAGTTCATAGGAATTGGATGCCTCTTTATGGGAATCGATGATTTTCATGGCACGTTAAAGTTTCTGAGTTCACTTAAGTATTGTTTCTCATCTGTTCTAAATGGAGACTCACTGTAAAATGCTGTACTACGTATATAGACACAGATATATACGTTTGCATACACATTTGCATAACATACAAATATAAAATATATAAACTATATACTTTAATCTAGATCTTTTCTTAAAGGAAAATCTCACACATCTTGGGGCAATTATGAAAGACATGATAGTGGTTCTTAATAATCATGGGTGTTTTTTTTCAGCCTGTGAGAATGTGGTAATTGTGAACCGATCCTATGGCATCTTAGAGAGTATACATTATCCACATCCCTATTCTGACGATCAGCGTTGTAACTGGACCATCCAAGCGACAGCGGGCAACACGGTGAATTATACATTTTTAGCATTTGAGTTGGAAACCCACACAAACTGCTCCACAGACTACTTAGAGGTATGTATTCTGAACCTAAATAAGTTACTTCATTTTCAGATTCAGGTAGGCAAGCCAAACTATTGTGCTTCATAGAACCGAATCTCCAACCCTGCCCTACACATCTGTGATATGCCAACCACCCATGGTATTTGAACAGGTATATTTTGTGTCACTTTCACTGCATCGTATTAATATTAAGGATATTTAATCCACTAAATTATATACACAAAGGATTACCTATGTTTTTAGTTTTCAACGTAACTGCTGGACTGATTGACCTCATGTTATTTAAATAATCCCAGACGTAATAGAATAACTTCTATTTTTTGTTACTTTTGTTCCCTATAAACAGGAGATCAGAAAATGTTTGGGTGCCATGGCTTTATTTAATAATGAATTTGCCCGATAACTAGAAATCATGATTTGATTCTTGTTTTATTTTTAAACTTCACTTCAGTTCATTTTTCTTTTGGTAACACAGAAATTTCTATTTGTTACAATAATGACCACATGTGGCATTTATTCAACTCTGTATACAATGCTATTCAATGAAACTTGCTTGAAAATTAGCCAACCCAAAATATCAGGTAATCTGCTGTTTTTACAATAAGATGTTTTATTTATAAAAGATTTTTTGCTGATTTGCATATGTGGCTTTTTAGGGCTACAGATTGAAACGTTAGGGACCTACTTGTTTTACTTACTCTATTAATGTAACTATGCATTCATATATAAAATTTTATGGCTTATAAACTATTATATTAATTTAGAAATTATCGTTTCTGCTTTTACACTTCATAAAACAATTTGGAGCCACTGACATATTTTGACGTCAGGTTTTCATCATTAATAAAATCCCTTTTGAGCCCATCTAAAATACCATCATTATATTCATTGACATTGTGTATAATACTTTTGAATCACATATGATGTTTTCACTAACAATCTTTTCTTGAGTGACAAGTACTCACTCTGCTAACATTATGAAATTCTCCTCATTCCCTCTGTGCCACCTAGTGACTTAGTGGGTTTCTGGGTTTTTTTAAGCTTATTTATTTATTTTGAGAGAGAAAGGGAGAAAGAGGGAGAGAACACCCAAGAGGAGCAGAGAGAGTGAAAGAGAGAGAATCCCACATAGATTCTGCACAGTCAGTGCAGAGCCTGACACAAGGCTCGCACCCATAAACCGTGAGCTCTTGACCTTTTTGAAGTCTTGCTTACAAAGACTTCCAACCCTCAGCACTTGTACCTTTAAGGACATAGTCTTAGGAAAACTTCATCCTTGTAAAAGTTTCTTAACCTTCTTTTCACCAGTTCTTTAAAAAAATTAACACTGATTGAGGCTGTTTGAGGTTAACATAACTTTTCCAAATAGCCCTTTTGTTTTTCAAAACAGATAGTTTTGAAATAGCAGCCATAGTGTTTACCCATTAGAAAGTTATATTTACTAGTATTCAAAGGAAATATGATATAACATCAAACTTACAAACATGAACTTGACAATGGTTTTAAAGTCATCTTTCTTCATCTGGTGTTCAGATGGTCTTCACAGGCTTAATAATGGCATGGTTGTCTCACTCCATTTACCTGGAGTAGCCATCCTTTTATTTTCTTCACGTGGTAAGATCTTGTGCATTCTGTAGAGAAAATGGAAATTTGCTCGCAAAGCCCCTTGCTCATACTTCAAACACAGCAATTTACCTTACCACATTTTTACCAGTTGTGATGGTGCCCACATGTCCTACTGGACTATGAGCTTTTTGAAGGTGCGAGCCGTCTTCTACTGAATTTGTGACCCAGGCATTGATTATGGACTTGGGATCCTATAGGAATCCAGTGAGCTCACTAGAACTTGAATATCACTGCCATATATTAGCATCAGCCTGACGATAGCTATTAATTAATGAGAAAGGACTGAATTCCAAACTGAACTTTTTGTCCAATTCCTACACATTCAGCGCAGTTCTACTGCTTTGAGCACAAAGCAAAAGACAAGTCATGGTCTTGGAGAGCGCTGTGTGCATAAGCACATGTTAGGCACCGTAGCAGTGATTTGATAAAAGTACAATGGAGGAAGCTGCGGGGGTGGGGGGGGGGGGGGGGAAGAGGGGAAGCTTCCGACCTGGACCTTAAAGGAAGCTTTAGAAGAAAGAATGGGGAGAAAATGAGATGAAATGTTTCCAGGGACTGGACTCCACCTCTGCGGGCTTACTTGAAGATGGAAAGGTAACAGAAAGGCCCATCAGATAATTTTTGGAAGTGTTTGAAAACCGTCAACCAAAAAATACCTCTTCCAACAACCACAGAGCCACTAATTAAAGGCCCTCCATCGATGACGTGAGAGATATGCCATTTATCTTGTGCAACATTGATGGTGAAAGCAGCAAAAGTACAGAATGAGAACCAAAAGCTCAGCACAGCCTTCCAAAGAATGACAGTGTTGCCAGAGGGAGGAGATTTTTTTCCGCTTCTGTAAGCCAAGGGGCAAGGTCAGAGCTATTGCTACAATGGCTGGTCTATGATGAAAATTTTAAAAGCACAAATAACCACTTAAGAAGAGAAAAGCCACAAACACAAAATCTAGTTTCCATTAATTTCATAACTTGTAGTTAAAGGGTTTTTCAAGTAACTGAGCCAGGTCCCAGCTGAGTGACTGTTACTGCGGCCAGAATTGAGTTATTTTGAATCAATAAAGCTGAGATTATGGAAGGACTCGATTAGGTGCTGGTCGGACATTGTGCCCAACCTTGCTGAGGGGTGTGGGTTGGTAGAGAGCCCATTGGGAAGCTAAACCATCCTTTATTATTTGTCCTCTGGGCAAAACAAAATGATTCAGATTTGGAAACTAAATATTCAATGGGAGGAAGGGTCACTTGCCTAAAGGAATAAATAAGACCATACTGTCCATGCAGTTATGGGAAGTCAACCTTAAGGATTCTTTGTGCATCCCACAACTTGATTTCACTTCTTAATTTTTATGCTGAGTCTGAGTCTCTGCACAGAGGAGGAGATTTCTAATAGCTGATTGAGTATACAAATGAAAGTGATGGGTTTGGGAGACATCAGCACAGAGATGTGCAGGAAGGACAGAGCCTGTGTTAAGTCGACAGGGAGCATGTGTTTGTGGCATGTAGAGGAAAGAGTGAAACTCTGAGGTGGTTGTGCCATGGATGCTAAGGGCAGAGAGTATAAAGAAGGTGACAGTGATCAACAAGGGGGAGAGGCTCCCCAGGGGCCAAGGGGGATCTCAGGGTTAAGAAGTGTCCCGTGGAGATCACTGTGACTCCAGGCAAAGTGGTGTTTGGGGGAAGGGGGAGCAAGAGTGGGACCACAGTACGAAGAAGCACAAAGGGCAGAGATTGAGTGTAGACAGAGGTTTAAGTCCATGAATTCACTGTCTGAGTTCTCTCAAAGAAATGGCATTAAGTCCTAGCTTCCTTTCTCCAGTCCTCATCCTACATTTCCCTAACTCATCCTCATGAGGCAAGCTCTCACAAGACACCCTCCTCTGCATTTTGTCTTGTATGTCAGTGTCTCTTCTAATGTGGCCCCGGGTTAGATTCAACACTCCAGTGAAGCTGGCCGGGGTCAAGTATGCTGGGACTGTATTATCTGGCTCATATACTTCTGGTATTGTACGTAGGCTGAGGTTACACGGGCTTATTGTTAGTCAAGGTATAATGTTGGACTATATTAATACCTGTATTCTCCAGGTCACTTTTATACGAACTGTAATGGCTTCAGAGCCATGCATAGGATATCATTCCTACTTAAATTATATTTGACTATTTTGCCTGCGAATTGAACTCATTATGAACCTTCTAAACCCCGCTTCTTTGGTCTGTAAATTATCCATTTGCATATAGACTTACTGGCCTCTGGCCTACTAGTTCTTCAAAAGTAGTTGATAAAAATGTCAAAAAAGATGGCGCCTGTTTCAAATACTCCAAAATAACATCTTTCTTCGGTAAGATGATGTATTGTCAGACACTTCTGGGATAGCACTATTCAAACAATTTGATGATAGTAATTGCTGACCTCTCTTGAACACTTCTTATTATTTGCTAGGTAATTATTACAGCAACCCTATAATGTAAGATATATTACCCCATTTGACAGGTGAGACAGTTGAGGCAAATGTCCACAGTCACAAACATTAGAGGTGTTGAAGTCGGGCTTTCTACCAGGCCCTGTGGCACGGCCAATGCTTTTAGTTATGACACTACACACCCTCTGTGCATACACTCACAATTTTCTGTCACCTTCAGAGATGACATGAGGAGATGTCCATGGAGCCTGCAGATTTACCATAATACTGTCACAGAGAGAAGTCTATATTATTTTAGCACACTTCTTCATAGATAAGCACTGGTCATTTATTATAATCACCTTTTTTTTTAATTTTTTTTTTGCTACATAGTGACAAACTATTTTTAGTGTCCAATTTAGAATTTTTCCAAAAAATGCTGTCATTCTTACCCGTGAGATTCTAGAATAAATCTTTTCTTCAGTTTGGAAGTTGAAACATTTTCCTTGAGACCTCTGGCCATTCTACTATTTTTCATTGTTGTGTTTTATGCTCCTGGTTGCAGATACACACTTGAACTAAACCATTAGAATTGTGAAAGGGTTGTCCTCTGAGGAAAGTAAAAAGCCTCATGACCCAGGATAAACTAAGAAGCTGGAAAAGGGCAGGAACAAAAGCAGCTTAGTGGCCTCTCCCTGCACATGTATACTCCATTTCCATCTGTCTTCCCAAAAGCTTCCTCTGCTTTTCTGCAGCCTCAGAACTTTACCTTCAATATGGCCGCCCCAGCCATGACTCCACATGACCATTTGCCTCGAGCTCTTACAACCAACTAGGCTTCCCCTTGGTGACCAGTTACCAGCACGGAGTTCTCATCTTTTTTTTTTAATGTTTATTTATTTTTGAGAGAGAGAGAGAGAGAGAGAGAGAGAGAAGAAGGAGAAGGAGAAGGAGAAGGAGAAGGAGAAGGAGAAGGAGAAGGAGAAGGAGAAGGAGAAGGGGAGGGACAGGGAGCAAGGGAGAGAGAGAATCCCAAGCCGGTTCCCTGCTATCAGTGCAGAGCCTGACATGGGGCTCAGTGAACTGTGATATCATGACCTGAGCTAAGAGTCAGATGCTTAACCAACTGGGCCATCCAGGTGCCCCGGGGTCTCATCTTTTTGAGCCTGACAGTAAAGGCATGGATCTGGCCCACTTGTGGATGCATGCCCCTCTGGGCAGTATGACGGCTCTGGCCAGGAGAAGTGAAGTCCAGTCCTCTGGCCAGTGTGGCTCATAGACTGTGTGTGGGGGCATGGTTTCTGCTGGCATGTTAAAACATTTCTTAACACTCATAAATCCAGTAAGGTTACACAATTAATTTGTGGTAACTATACCTTTCTGTAGTGCAGGATATAATTCAATCAAGCCCAAAAAATTCATTTAAAGGAATTGACTGCCTTATCATGTAAATTGGATCTCATTGTCTCTTCTTCTAGTTTCAAAATTATACTAGATATGTTTGTTTTCCCTTCATCACATTATGCTCTTTTCTGAAAGTGTCGATCCATCCATATTTTGATCTTTCATTTGCCCTAATCTTAGCTTTAGAAAGTAGACATTTTTTCTAACTGTGCAGTTTCCCAAAGTTGAGCCAATTTGTGTGCTCATAAAATGGTCAGAAAGCTATATAAGCTCCATTGTTCCTTCTTAATTGATTTCTTCAGAGGTTTCCCTTTTTATTGCCCCAAAAGTTATTCCTGACTTTGTGGGCAGAATTTAATTTTATGAGAATTTGTCATCTGTGTTGAATTTTCTTTCTTTTCTCTATTGCTTCTCTTTTTTCTTTAATTTTGAATTGTTTTGGTCCATGAGCTCATATCTCCTTTTGAAGTTGGACTCCCTAAAACCTTAGGCCCATGGCTGGTATAGTCAGTATCACAGTCTCCAGGGACATGGGTCAGTGTCTCCTAGTGTTTTGTTCTACATTAACAACCACTTTTCTGCTGTCCAGAAATAATCCAGAGTAGCATTTCTCTTCACTGTTTACTTTTTGAGAGAGGAGAGCATTTAAAGAATTCATCAAATTCCATGCTTTTTCCAGTTTTGACATCTGAGAGATGTCCAGATGGTTGAAATTATCTCCCCTTTGCCACCCCTGCGTGTCTCTTTGTGCTGCACTAGTGTCCACATATTTCCTTGGGAACAAATTGGAATCTCTACTGAGGACGAACCCCATGTGAAGGTGAAGCCCCTGTAACTGTCTGCATTCCAGAGTCACTTGGAGATCTTGTTAGAAAAACATATACCTAGACCTCACCCCAGACCTACTTAACCAAAGTCTCCGGGAGTCTCACTAGAGACGGCACCACCGCCCCCACCCCACCCCGCCCCACCCCCACCCCCCCACCCTCAGAGCTCTTGGGCCAGCACTTGAAATCACTGTCTGCAGCCCACTTTGACTCTGACAGCACATTTTACCCTCACTTCAAAGCTCTCTTCGGGGAGTTATAAATATTTTTAATAGGTATCTTCTTAATGTGTCCCTTCAAGTGCTATCATTGAATGTTTCTCTTTCAATAGGTCTTACTTGTCCATTCCTATAAGATGAATCACATCTTTTTCTCACCAAGACGCAGTGATACCATCATTATATTTATCTCATCATATAAAGACATCAGCTTTACTTTGCAATTTTTGTGTTCTGATTCGAAACTTTTCTCCCCCACCCATGTTTATTTGGCACCTTTGCCGCTATTATCTTCCAGCTCATTTCTTTTTTTTTTTTTTTCCTCCAGCTCATTTCTGTATACCTTTCCGGTCCTTCCCCTTCTCAAATCCTCTTGATTATGTCAGTGACTTCTGTCCAACGCATTTCCCAGTCTTCATAAGATTGATGTTATCTCTTGGCAAATCCTCTCTCTGATGTCATCTTGTCCACCAGACGTTTATATTATTGTTAATTACACTCCCGTGTCCTCTTCCAATTACAAAATCATGCATTTCAAGCGAAAGAATGGACCCAAACCGAGTCTTCAAGTCCTACACTTGTGTTTTCTAAGTCTGCGGCCTGAGCTACGCAATTTTCCATACCGCAACTGTGAAACACCAGGCCCGGGTGATATTGCGATTAGTTAAGATAACACGAGCTGTTGTTATACGTTCTCAGATGCTTTGTGTACTACAAGTTTATTTCTCAGTCGTGTTAGAGAGCATGCCTTCCTTGCCTTCCACATGGTGATTCAGGAACCCAGACAAAAGGGAAGTCTATTTGGGGAAGCCCTCATATCTCTCTCTGCCGCAAATGTCGATAGATGTTTTACAAATACCAGTTTGAGAAATGCTGAATTAAACACAGTCAAATAGGGGTTGTTGTTTTGTTCCGCGTTTGCTGCGGTATGTCCTCAAGCCATACCACCCTAAATATGCATTATTCATTCCCATATCCATTCATCTGGTCATTCAAATACATTTCAGACACATAGACTGTGTGCCTTCCTTGTCCTCCCCGAGGAATAATAACTTACCAAGTTCAAAGAGAAGTTGTGTTGGAGGAACTGTCAGAGCTAACACAGCTGCGAGTTCGAGAGGCAAAGGTAGAGTTTAATCCGTCATGTGCTCCTACAGTGGGATCCAGCACGAACCGCACTCCCTTCGCTTTGTAGGGAGGCGACTGGACGTTTTAAAGGGAGAATGAGGGAGTTGGGAGGGGGCAGCAGCCCGAACACTCAGGGAAGTGAGAAATGACAAAAGGTTAGTCCGTGTCAGTGTGGCCAGGCCAGCTGCAGCGTGCTGTTGGCTGCAGCCATGGGAATTAGGATTCTGCCCTCCCACATGGACTGGGAGCCAGGGTCCCATCCTTCCTGAAGATTACATTTCAAAGGCATGGCTCTAAGATCCTTGAGAAAGTACTCCTGAGTCCTAGGAGGCACACATACATCTCAAAGGGACAGAGGAAGGATTCACACCTATAAGCCCTTTTTAGTAAGTGTTCTATGAAAGGGTGGTCAGGGGCCCAGCCTCAGGTGTTGGCTGGAACAAACCGTCAGTTCTTCTGGTTGCCTTGAGCTTTTCTCAGGCAGGCACTTTAAGCGGGGCAGGGGTCATCCTGGGGATGTGACCTTGAGCTGTTAGAAACCATGTTAGTGTTTAAGTCTTTTAATATGGGGGGCGTGAGTGGATGAAAGCACGTGTGCCCAGAGTCCTCATTTTTTGTAGGCCAAGGTTGAGGCTTAGTCAGGAAGAAGGTTCAGAGAGGCCTGGCTAGAGTCGAGCCCAGGAGAAAATCCTTGTCAGAACTGAAGGAAGTCCAGTGTGGCTGAGGCTGAGTGTGGGGCTTCTGGGTGGATGGGACCCTGCGAGCCAGTGGGCGAGTGAGCGTAGCCCAGCACTGAGGGGGCATGAGGAGTTTCAGGGACCTCCCCTGGAGCAGCAAGAGGTCTTTCAGGAGTGTGAGCCTGAAACGGCCTGCTCAGATTGGCGCCTTTAAAGACTCTGGCTTTAAGGGAAAATGGAAGGGAGGTGAAAGTAACTGTGGAGATCCAGTGAGGGGGTCGCTGCAGCCCAGGCGAGAGAGAGAGAGGGCACCAGTTCCTTGCAAGCTGAGGAGGGAGAATGTAATAGAAGGATTTGAGAGCACCGAGGAGGTAAAATCAGCAGAAGTGGACCAATGATTGGATGGGACTGGGGCTGGTCCAGGCGAAGACAAGGCTGAGATATAATTAATGGTTCATCTCTTAAGACACTTGAGTTTCCTCTTGCTTTCTGTCTGCAGCTGGCGTCACTGATGCATTTGGCACTTCTCACAAAGGATAAATGATACAGCCAACATTTTAGTCCGCTTACTTCACTCGAAGCTCTGTTAAATATAACAAAGAATATGTTGATTCCATTGACTAAAGGAGTTTTGCATGTGATCATTATAATTTAGAAATTACTATTATTTCTTTAATGTTTATTTGTTTTTGAGGGGGGGGGGGGAAGGGACAGAGAGAGAGGAAGACACAGAATCCAAAGCAGGCTCCAGTCTCTGAGCTGTCAACACAGAGCCCGATGCAGGGCTCGAACCCACAAAACATGAGATCAAGACCTCAGCTGAAGCTGATCGCTTAACTGACTGAGCCACTCAGGTGTCCCTAGAAATTATTTTTAGTTTTCTCTATTATTACAGAGAATAAGGACTTTATTGTATCCTTGAATTTGACAATTCTTGTTTTAAAATATAATTACCCATGAAGAAAACATAAAGAAATTATTCTTGAGGACTTTAATTACTAAACTTCTACATGGCTCAGTTTCTAGAACTCTAAAATGCGGAGAACAGTATACCTACATTATAGAGCTGCTAGGAATTTTAAATTTAGGAAACATACATGAAGGGTTTAGAATAATACTCCACTAATAAATATTACTTATTAAATGCTACTAAGTATTATTTATTATTATTTCAACATAAACATGATTTTGTGGATTAACTTTTGCTATCTAAAATATTTTGCAGTCCGTGCAAAGCTATGATTTCCAAAACAGCCTTCCCAATTGTGATGAGGATAGATTGGTCCCATATATTGAAAGCAGGGCTTCTGTCTCCTGGCCTCTCAGCTTTTCTACAAAAGCCATGGGAATTCTATATCTGAATCTAAGAAGTATGGTAGTCAGTATCCCACTTGCCAACGGGAGAAAAGCATTTGATATTTTATGTCTTAGTAACAATGGGTCTGAGCCGACTTTCATCATCATGGCACCTCCTTAAACACTTCCTGGGCAGATGAGTCACGCTTCCTCTAACTGTCTGTCAGAGGAAGTTTGCTTCTGGGACACCTTGCATTTGGCTTAGAATTCAGAGATAAGCTCTTTTAATTCTGAGGACAACTGCCATCCCAAAACACTCATAAAAACTGACAACAATATACCAAACAATTCAATTTATGTCTCTGTACTAGATATGAATCTTGCATTGTACCAAGCATGATCTGGGTGCAAAAGTTTAGAATGCAGTGTATTCATTGATTATTAAGCCACATACTTCATATTATCATTAAGAGTAACAAGATGCATTTTACAAGAAATTTAAGATTCTGGTGTCGTCCAAGCAAAGGGTGATTTTTTTTTTTAAATCATGAAAAATTAAAAGGAGAGCTATTTGTCTCAGTGTAATCAAAATCCCTTTCCTCAGAAGGAAATGCTGATCTTTCCTGGCCATCCCTCACAGTGAAGAATTTTCATGTGATTGCATGAATTTGCTGCAGTTAATGAGGCAGACCCACCAGCCCTCAAAAGATTGCCTTTGCTCTTGTATTCCAAAGAAACTCTGTGTGTTTCCCCTCTCAGTATTCTCTCAAATGTGAAAGACAGAATGAGGATGATTAATAATCAGACCTACAGATAACTTCCACTCTACCCTGAAGACAGGAAGAAGTACATCAGAGGCTTAAAAATTGAAAATGCCCTATCCGCACTTCCTTCCCTCGGGGACCTCACCTAGCTCTCTCCTCAGACCATCAGCAAGTGCATGGAAGTTCCCTTCTACCATCTAAGGGGCACGTGGCTTGAATGAGAACCCATAGCTCAGAATGCTAAATTTTAAAATTAGGGATTATCGTTGTGGATTTTCATTAATTAGCTTGATTGTCCACTTTGTAAAATAAGGAAGAGGGGCACCTGGGTGGCTCAGTCAGTTAAGTGTCCAACTTTGGCTCAGGTCATGATCTTGCACTTTGTGGGTTTGAACCCCGTGTTGGGCCCCGTACTGACAGCTTGGAGCCTGGAGCCTGCTTCGGATTCTGTGTCTCCCTCTCTCTCTCTCTGCTTCGCCCCTGCTCATGCTCTCTCTCTCTCTCTCTCTCTCTCTCTCTCAAAAATAAATAAACATTAAAAAAATAAATAAAATAGGAAAGATTTCCAACTGCAACATTTCAGAATTAAAAAAATAAATGCCATGTTTACCCTTCGGTCCTTATATTTACTCTTTATTTAACAGGCTTTTCCCCTCTTCTTCCCTGAACTGGGAAAAGTCTGCCTGGCAGCACTCTAGATCCTTCCAGCTCAAGGTTCAATGACTTCATGTTGTTCTGTGAAGCAGATTTCTCCCTGTTTCTGAGTCCATCTCTAGCAGATGGTGAGGCTTTTAGGAGGCAGAGTAATTTTTTTAAGAAAAGTTCAGTGTTTCGCTGTAGTGATGCAGTTGGCAGAGGGAACTCCTCGGTTCATGGAATTAAATGTTCATGTACACGCAGGAGAGTAGGCTTGGCTCTCAGTGCATCTCAGTTACCACCAGGGAGGGAATTAGGCATTTACTACTCCATCAGCGACTCTCAGAACTTACGTTTGTAAGAAGTCTTTAGTCCCTGAACAGCGGAAGGAATTCTTTTTAAATAAAGAATTAGTCTAATTAATCATAAAAACCTAGTTACGATTTAAAAAAAGGAAACATTAGGGGCAAAATATGGTTTTAAATTATGCTGAAGGAGATTACCTTATATAATAACATTTTAATGGGCTAATTTTCATGTATAAACTTGAGATCCGTATAAAAGACTACAGAAATAGAGAGTATAATATTTTTAGTAGACCAGCTGGGTGTCTGCGAACCTAAGAGGGTATGGAATTCTGAGAGTGGAAAAACATTACCAATGCATATCTATGTCAATGCAATGCTATGTCAATAGGTCCCCAAAGATAATCCTTGAAAAAATAAACTTATCTGATGACACAGGAATACATAGTCATTGCAGGAAGTTTGGAAAATATAGAGAAAGTTAGATAAAATAAAAATGATCTCAATAATAACATCACTCCTAATAATTTTTGGTGGTATTTATTTCCTGTAGTCGCTCCTTATATACTTTATTTTAATATGCAAAGGGGATCTTCTGGACACAGCTATCCTATAATGACTTTTTCCCAGATCACACTAGCTTGTGAATGTTTTTCCGTGTTGTTCACTATGCCACATCATTTATGACATTGCACATCCCATCATCACGATACGGCCACCTATTCTTGTGGAACATTTAGAACTTTTCCAAATTTCCACTATTATGAGCAATGCTGAGATAAACATTCTTGTAGTTCAATCCGTGCACATATACGTGTGTAGACAATGACTTGAAAAGTCAAACAAACAAACAAACAAACAAAAGCCAAAAAAGAAAAAAACAAATCAGCCTTTGTGGCTCCTAAAATGAGCAATGTATAGAAAGCAGAAACAGAAGTGTCAGTGCGCTATGAAGAGTGAACAGCGGCTAGCTGCCACATGGGAAGGAGACGATCTCATCTGGGCGTGAGACCGACATCTAATTCAGAGTGACACAGAATAACTCAGAACGTGGTCTTCGATGGGTTTCTTGCTGTCATGCAAAGCCCAGAATTCTGAGTAATTGTTTAATTTTAGATGGGTATTTCATATTTCCTGCCCCACCCTGTCAGCACATGGCAGCATGGCTTTTCCTGTGCTGCGGGGAAGACGTGTGCCTGTATATCAGACACTGCGTGGCCACGTGTCTGGTGGAGACGCTGCCTCCCGGGGCCATCGCGGAGCCATCTACAATCTACCAGGCTCTGCTTCTTAGTTTTCATCTTTAACATTTGCCTAATTTACCCTCCACAATCTGATTACGTTTTTACCCCTGCCTTAGCCTTTTCTCATCCACTAGGGGAACTTTTGCCCAACTCCACAAATCTTGTTTGGAAGCTTTTACTGTGGTTCCAGGAATATTATGAAGCCCTTCAGATTTAAAGTAAATGTGAAAGGTTCTAGGTTTATCCGAGAGATTTATGTGTAAACGCTCTTAATAACTACCCTCATGAGGCACTTTTCATGGGTCCCTTTAGAGCTGTTTTCCGGGGGTGGGGGAAAATCTGAAGAAACGCCCCAAGAATTCACCAATGGCCACCCTTTTGGAGCACCGGTGGCTAAGCAGCTAGAGCTGTAGGCTGGCTGGACTGTCATGGGAGAGGAGGCAGTGACACGAAGAAACACGTGCAGAGACGCTTTCCCTACCGTTTGCCTCTCCCTTCCCCACCTCGCCAGCGCAGCCTTGGTAGATTTCCTAGCGCTGTCTCCACCACCATCCCATTAGGATCCACCACCTCCCTCCACCCCGGCACGCGCACCAGGCTTACGCTGTCCCCCACGGTATGGTTTGCTCTGGGCCACGCACCCCACACTTGGGAATGGCCTCAGTGTCCACACAGAAGCAGGTTGTCATAGCAACACGCTGCAAGCGATTCATGTTGGCCGTCCATCTCTTCACAAGTGATTCATTGATTCACTGCTTTCCCATCTGGTCTGCCGGGGATGATTTCTGTGAAGTGTTTTACATGAGTCAGCTCAAGTTCTCTACACCCGTCATATTTTGTCTCTCAAAACTATTTCTAGAGTGGTTTCTTTGGGGAAAAAAAAATGCCAAGGGTTAGAATAACATTTTAAGTGCATTCCACATGCCAAGTCTCACACTCAACCTAATTACACAGTGTGTCTCATTTGCTAATTACACCAACCTTATAAATACCATTATGGTGCCAGATTTATATAGAAATTGTAGCTAGGAGAGGGTGAGGACTTTTCACAAGATTGCATTCTAAGGAAAGTTTAGAGCTGGACTGGACTGTGTACCCACAGGCTGATCACGATTAATATCTCTAGTCTGCTCTTACAATAAAATTACTTCCTGGCTTGCGTTTGAATACAATCTGTTGGTGACACTGGCTTCACAAAGCTAATCTAAAAATTCATTGAGTATAGGTCTCAGAAAGTTTAACTGTGTTCTTTCTATAAGCATTAGGTGATTCTCTACTGCACCTAAAATTCTCCCTCATGGCAGGTGGGATCTTTCAATACATGTTAAACTCTAAAGGATAACCTTATTTTTGTTTTTAAAGATTTGTAGTAGAAGGGGAACCAAAATTTTTTCCTGAAGTTTCTCCATATTTTAGTAATATCTTCCCAAGAGCCCCTTGATTTAATTTCTCTATTTGGTCTATATTTAATTCTTAAAATTAATGATCCACTCTAAGCAAGTTTTATTTCAGAAAAATGTCAAGGAAATAAGAAAAAGTATGAATTAGAAAAAGTATGAATTAGATGCCAATCTAAAATAGAAAGAACTGAATTCTAGTTATTACTCCCCGTAATGCTAAAGTGAGTTTAGAAAGGTAGTATATCCATACATCCCATGCTTATAAATATATGAAGTAATTATACTTTTTTTCATCAAAGTCACAAATATTCAAAATCATAAAAGAAATTTAGCAGCAAAGAAGTACTTCAAAAGCACATTTCTGTTCTGAGAGTTCTTGGCAATTCATAAAGTTGATTCCCATTGAGAGAACAGGGTGAGGTTCACGTTAGCTGATACTGGGTTCCTCCGGACTCGAGTTCCAGTGTTGCTACAAAATCCTTACTCTTACAAAAATTCAACTCTCTCTGTCAGTGAGGCATCCTCAGTTTTATATCTTCTACCTTGCATGCATGGTTCTTAATTAGAAGGAGTCCACGAATCATTTCATATTGCACCTGGAGTCTGAAGTCCCTAATGGTCTAAGAAACTAGGCATGTGCCAAATTATCAAACCCATGCAAAGGAAGTTGATAGAAATTGGTAAATGTGGCTTAGGCAAGAGATTTCCTTCCTCTCTGCGTGTCCACTTGAGGGTGGAGCGGGGGTGCAGAGACCTACACCACATAAATCCTAAACGAACAGGCTCCTTAAGAGAATAATTGAAAGGATTCTACACAGGAGGTTGTAATATATACACATATTTACATTTGAAGATACGTTGAACCGCCAACCTGAAAATGGAAGCAGCATTGCAGATATTTAAAGAAAAACAAACAAGAAACACCCCTCTCCACACGGTTATAGAACTTAGATCTGCATATTTCAAGTGAGAATCTCCATCTTTCTTTTCTTAATTTCTACTCGTTTCCTTCTGTGGACTTAATTCCAAGCTTAGATATTGTGGATCTTTAGGCTTTCTAAACACAGGGGAAATCATACCCTTCGCGGGACCAAGCCAGAATGCTCGCCAGTAGTGGCAATGAGTCACAGCTGGAATGTCCTGTGGTTAGCCTTCTGCTCTGAAAACAGAATCAGGAGCAGCAGGCACCTACTGGTTTCCATGGCAACCAGTATCTGTGTACTTTGAACAATGACTGTTCCTTTTTGTGTGGTAAATTTACGCGGGAATGAATTGTTGAGGTGACGTTAGCCATCTGTGTGAATATAAACAAAAAACCCCCCGATTTAATTAAGTGTAAACTTCAGAAGGACATAGGGTTGGGGGTTGGGGTGCTTTTGTATAGAGGTATTGTTCTCCACTAATTAATTCATTTGTTTATTTGACATATTTAAGCATTTTCATCAATGTCTATTCGATGTTTCAGTCTGCATCACTTTCTCCCGTCCAAAGGCAAAAAGAAACTAATTGTCATTCATCAGTGTTCCCCCCCACCCACCCCCACTCCCTGTGCCCCCCCTCGCCCCGCACCATCCCATTCACAATGTGTTATTTTAGAAGGACTGGGATTCAGGGGCTCTCCTTCAATGAGGTAATCCTATCCGGAAGGAAGAGAAAAAAGTCCCCTCCAAGTCATGTGAAAATGTCAGCTTTCTTAACCTTGCTGAGCTGGGGAGGCAAAACTACTGTAATGCTTACGGCCTTGTAGCGAATCTAAAATTCACTTCCTCAAAATGTCACTGCCTACCATTTCAGAAGACCCGTCAAGCTGAGAGCGATTGCGGTGGTGGGGAAATCTTACCTCGTGTTTTGTGGCATAAAGATGAAATAATTAAAGCTTTGGTCACTGAACTACAACCCAGAGTTAAGAATGAGACTTCTGGATTGGAAAATAGTGGAGTGTTTCTTGCTTATTATACCTCTGCCTGGGAACAGTATGTTTATTTTTGTATTAATTAGTTTGGGATTGGAATCAGTACACTGGATTTAATAAAAAATAAAAAAAAAATTTAAAAAAAAAACCCTCTGAAGCTGGGATAAATACCCTACAGTGAAGCAGTAGCTTAGGAGTAAACAGATTGCAACATGGCCCTCCTCCCCTACTGGTACCTCCCGCCTTAGATGGAGGGATCTGAGAGCAGAAACGAAGGGCTTTGGGTTTTCCCTCCTCTTTTTGTGTTGCTTTATTCTTTCTCCCATTTTTTGCTCCCTCATTATGGCTTCTGTCAACTAGCCTATGAAGGAGACACTTGTTAATTAATATACCTAGTCAAAGCAGCAGCGGCCTTAAAAAAGACAAAGGAAACTGAAGCAATAAGCCTGAAAAATAAATTTCATCTTTACTCGTTTGCTTCAAATGCTTAGGTTTATTACCTAAGGGTGAGTTATCTAACAGACTTCTGAATGTCTCTCTTTAAATCTCTGCTGACCTTCCCCCAAATATCACAGGCATGTATGACTGATGACCAGCTAGTTTTGAGAACTCCATGAGACAGGCCAAGATTTAGAAATCTGTAATTTATTGTGATCTTGAACAAGGCCCTTCCTGATCCCTGCCACCAGCCCTTCTACAGAGAGGCCCACAAAGGATCCAGACCCTTTGTTGCCTAAAAGAATCATGCTGAAATTTAGGACTCTAAGACCCTGATATGTACCTAACTATGTAGGATTCAAGTAATAGGGCAGATTAAATCCCACTGAAATAAATGCAGCTGTGGGGGAAATCATTGTGTTTGTTCCATTGTTTTTGTTCATTGAAGATGTATTGGGAATGTGCCCTCGACAAAGCCCTGAACTAGACAGAGGAGACTGGGAGAGGTGCTCTGGGCTCTAAGGAAACCCATAATCAGTAGGGGAGATGAGGCCCACATGGCTGGCAGTAGAACAGAGGGGAATGGAACCATTTCTACAAAGAAGCACGAGTACAAGATGAGGGGTTTCAAAGGAAAACTAATTCGTGAGTGAATCCCTAGGGATTAGGGAAGGCTCCATAGGGTGCTTTGTAGAATTTGATGATAAAGTTTTCCGTGCTCTCATCAATATGTTTCAAACTATATCATAACATTTCAGTAAATAAAAATAATTTGGCCAATTTGGAACTTACTGAATCCAGATTACACATGTACCTACAGACATATTCATTCAAACACATGCACTCACACATACTCTTATATATGTGTACTCTACAGGAGAATGATCAAGGAAGTCTGTTAGTTTATGATCAGGTATTTTCAATTTTGTTTCATGGACAGTTCATCCCAAGGGTAACCAGAACAAAGTAGACAATAATGTGGACGTTAGTAGAGGAAAAGAAAAATATAATGGCCTGAGTCACGAGGAGCCAATTGTTTTGGATTATCATGATCTTTCCTGATTGAAAGAGATATGGCAGAGAAGTTTATTTATTTTTTAGTTTAGAGGTGTATATCTGATGAAATGAATAAATGAGGCAGATAAAGGGTACACGACAGGATATACAAATACCTCAATGGGAAAGTGAGCAAAAACCACAGCAGAAAAGTTCCAAGAGAAGAAATATAAATGCCTAATAAGCACGAAAAACCTTCAACCTCAAAGTAACATAAGTTGAGCCAATTACAAAACCAAACATATTTTCCCTATCGGTATCAGCCCAAAAAATAATAGCAGTCACGGGGTGCCTGGGTGGCTCAGGTGGTCAGCATCCAACTCTTGATTTCAGTTCAGGTCGTGATCTCACAGTCTGCGGGATCGAGCCCGCATCGGGCTCTGCTCTGACAGCATGGAGCCTACTTGGGATTCTTTCTCTCTCCGTCTCTCTTTTGACCCATATCCCATGCACGCATGTGTGTGTGCTCTTTCTCTCTCCAAAATAAATAAGATAAACTTAAAAAAGAATAGCAGTTGTAATTGCCAAAGTCCCATTGTAGTAAATTGCTGGTGGGGGATACATTGGTATAAACTTTCTGGTAAGAGACTTAATAATATAGATCAAGAGCCATAAAAGATTATATTCTCTGATTCATTCCCCTTATAGGAATCTTTCCTGAGGGACATTTAAAATATCAAACAAACATCCATATTGGCAAAAAATTGGAAATGTCCTTAAATGAACAACAATAGAGTATTAGAAGCATTTTACGCCACCGTTAAAAATGTTTACACAGAGTATTTGCTGACATGCTTAGAAAAAAATAAGGAACACACTTAAATGTATAGCCCAAGCTTGTACACACACATATGTACCTGGACACATAGGTATATGTATACATACACAAGCAATGAAAAAAAAATGTTGACAAGAGAAACTTCTGGTTTTAACAAAATATTAACAGTGGTTATCTTCAGTGGAATTAAATTTTGTATTCATTTTTTACATAGCTCTCTAAGCTGTCTAAATGCTTATGTTAGTATTTATATATATTTATATAAATTAGTATTTATATATATATATTTATATATATGTATCTTTCAATTATAAGATTGCTGTTCAACGAGCATCTCTTATATGTCATTAACGTGTGAACACATCTCATCTGGCCCACCATTTCCTTATTCTGTGCCTGGATTACACTTTCGAGGGAACTTGCTAGGCCGACATAAAACCAAACACTAATATTTGGATTTCCAGATTTATTGGGCTTAGGACTCACCCATAAAGTCTCTCTATATAATCACCTATTTTTAATTTGTTAATTCTTATATTAAGCCTCCTGTGTTCAAACCACCTTAGCAGATTTACCCTTAAGCTCAGCCAAGGAACAGCTTTTGCTACATGAACAGACTTTACTTTTTCCCCGTGACACACCATGTAAAGCTCCCCACCCTGGGAAGTTTCTCCTTGATTCCAGCTCTACGACGGCCCCCAGCGGATGGGGCGCTACTGTGGAGCTGACCTACCGCCTGCAGGGAGTACCACGGGCTCCAGGCTTCAAGTGCTGTTCCACACCGATGGGGTCGGTCACCATGAGAGAGGATTTCAGATGCAGTGGTTCATTCATGGTAAGCCCTGGGCTGATCTTAGTTGTATTGGATGCTTGATACTTGACCAAGAATTCTTCCTTTCCCAGCTCTCACTTTGGAAACGATACCACCACAAATAATGGGACTTGGGTCACAATCTGGTGCAAGGCCTTGGAAACCTTCCTCAGACACTGGAGGGTTAATCCCGGCAGGGTTAAGAGAGGACAGCACTTGGAGAGCTGCTGAAGTCAGTGCAACAATAAATCACCCAAGAGAAAGGAGGGGAGCAGAGTGAAGTTTCTGGCGGGAGAAAGACCTGTCCGTGGGTGTGGCAAGCAAATGGCAAGGTGGCATTGGGGTCTCCCAGGGGGAGTGGAATGGAAGGAGGTCCCAGGCTTATTCTGACATTAGCAGAGAAGGAAGGGTGGGGATCAAAGGGCAAGAATGAGTCAATCCAAGAGAGAAGGGGAAGGGCATGCTTTGGGCTGAGAGGGGAGCAGGAGTAGAGAACTCACTGGCACTAAGCCAGGGCATGTGTTTTACCTGCCAGACAGAGTAGGGCCACCCACCTACGAACTGGTGCTTCAGAAAGTAGGTAGGGATAATTATTCCTTTGAGGATGAAAATTCATGTTTAACGAGGGTTCTGAAACTTGTAGATTGACCTCTTGTGGCTCAGTCTAAAGAGAGTAGGCCCCAAAATGGCGATTCTCAAGATGTGGTCCCCTGAGAGCAGCATCAGCATCACCCAGAACTTGTTAGAAATACAAATTCTTGGGCCCCATCCCAGACCTGTGGAAGCCCAATAATCTGTGCCTTAACTAGTCTCCCTGGTGATTAAAGTTTGAGATCCACTCTCCCAGAGTGATCCACACCTAACAAGTATAGTCCTTGTACGGGACACCTGGGTGGCTCAGTCTGTTAAGTGTCCGACTTTGGCTCAGGTCACGATCTCATGATTCATGATTTGAGCCCCACGTTGGGCTCTGCGCTGACAGCTCAGAGCCTGCAGCCTGCTTCGGATACTGTGTCTCCCTCTCTCTCTGTGCCCTTCCCCTCTCACGCTCTGTCTCTCTCTCTCTCTCTCTCTCTCAAAAATAAATAAACATTTAAAAAAACAAAATAAGTCCTTGTGACTATTATAGTAGCAGTTCTCAACCAAGGGCTTGGGGCTCACTGGTAGAGTTGCGATATTATACCAGGACTCACACGCAGACATGTAAGCTGTGGCCCGACTGTCAAAGTCAGGGGTGAGCCCAAGGTGAGCACACATAAATGTGTATTGTGGTTGACTGTTGAGCGTTGTTAAAATCATAGGCCATTTATTATATGAATCATAGCATTGTACATAAGTGAGTACCCTTATTGTAGACTTGAGTGTTAGGTGTTCTGTTAATATGAACTGGAGACAGAGTCTATTTCTGTTAAAAATACAAGTGTGGGGCTTTCAGCATTTAAAAGTATTCAGTGGTAATCCACAATGCTCCTTATAGCTTGAAATACAGATTATGAATTCCCAAAGTGAACGAGCTATGATAATTAAGCCTGTGGGATTTCTGGACTGTTCTCTTCATCAAGTGGGTAGATTTAACCTTGGAAGGTCAATTTATTGATCCGTTAAGTGAAGGGACTGGATTGATTTATCTGTGTACTGTCGTCCATCTCTAGTATTCTGTGATTCAGAAATGGCGTGATTCTAAGGTAACTAGAAAACAGTGTGAAAACACCTAGAAGAAACAGGAACGTCTTGAGAAATGACCCAGATTTTCAAGGGCTGGGGATATTTTCCAGACAGCGCTTCTCAGACTTTCATGTGCATGTGAATCACTGGAGGTCTTGTTAAAATGCAGAGTCTGATACAGGAGGCTGAGGTGTTTCGAAAAAGCTTTTAGGTCGTGCTGATGTTGCCACCCTGTAGACCCCACTTTGAGGAACAAGGCGAGAGCAGATGTTAAGGCGGGAGAAAGAAAATGGTAGGAAGACAGCATCTCTAGAGACTAGAGGAAGCTTGTAAGGTGCTTCAAGGTCTTGGTGTACTAACGGCAGAAAAATCTCACCAATCTCTCAATGTCAGGAGGATATGAACTAGGGCCTCTGTGAGAAAGAACCTTAGTGCTTCCGAGATCCAAAGGGGAGAAAGCTTGCATGTGAGACAGAGGGTGGAAAGGAGGAAATGGTAACCAGGAGGGTTATCTAGGGTCCTCAACCCTAGATACACATTGGAATTGCCTGGGAATTGTAAAGAGAACCCATGCCTGGGTTTCAGCCTTCAGAGATAGAATTCAGTTAATCCTTGGTGGGACCCTGACAATTGTTAATTTAAAACACCTCCCTAAGGAATTCTGCAATGCATCTAGGGTGGAGGGTTTTAGGAGCAGTGATTTTGTTGATGCTGGTTATATTTTTCTTCTCAGTGGGTTGCTTCCTCTCCCTTCCAGGCTGTTCTAGCTATCCTACCTCAAGGCCACACTTAAGAAGTGTGATTTCAAGGATGTTATTGGCTACACTGGGTTATTGTATCACTGGATTCTTCTAGCCAACATGCTAGACACAGTTGAATCCTCTGCTGAAAGCTTTGAGGTTTTGTTGGGAAAATTTTTTCTACTAGCTCTATTTTGAATCTGTCTTCCTTTGGAAAGGTCAAAGACACTCTCTGTCTATTCTCTCTTCCTGTTTATTATTTCACAACTTTCTTCCAATTGCAGAAAACTTGCTAAGCTTGGAATCAGAGTTGTACAACCAAATTTTGATGGCTGGGACCAGAACTGAACTTTTTTTTTTTTTTTAACTCTATGCTGTCCACTATATATAAATTACACTTCAAAAGAACCTTCTTTTTTTTATTTTTAATGTTTACTTATTTACTCATTTTGAGAGAGAGAGAGAGAGAAGTGCTAGCAGGGGAGGGACAGAGCGAGAGAAGAGAGAGAGAAATTTCCAAGCAGGCTCTGAGCTGTCAACTCAGAGCCCAACATGGGGCCTGATCCCACAAACCATGAGCTCACAATGTGAATCAAAATCAAGAGCAGGCTGCTTAACCAGCTGAGCCACCCAGGTGCCCCTGGGAAGAACCTTCTGGAAAGGGATTCTTGGTAGTCTAGATCAGTGCAAAATTAACTATCATATACTATAGTTATACAACACTGCATGTACACAGAGTTTCTACTCTGCATTTTGATGTGGTCTTTTAGCTTGAGATAGCCTAAGGAGAGAGGCCAACAGAAAAGACGAGGGTCAGAGAAGAGTTCTTTGATGGGAGAGGCTCCCACCCTTCTTACCCAGCAGAGATAGACTGAAGACATAAATCTGGTTTCACAGATTTATGTGTCTGTGAACACACAGACTGCATGTTCAGTCCACAGATATTAAGGAGCTGTTTTGGGCCAGGTGCTGTGATGGGGCTGGGGCCAGTGTGTGACTCCCACCTGCAGGCCTGGTTCCTGGTTTTGTAGAGCCATGGGAGCACAGAAAAGGGAATTTGATCTAGACAGGAGGTCAGAGAAGTCCTGCGTGAGAATAGGACCTATGAACTAAAATCTAAGAAGGAGCAGGGGTTACACAGGCAAATAGGAGAAGGAAAAGGTTTCCCAGTAGAATAAGGTCCCTGTGGGGGGGAGAAAGCAGGGTCAGTATGGGGGACTCAAAGCTTTGGGTGGCTGGGGTTTAAGGTCAAGGGGAGGAGTGCCGGAGACCTGAGCCATGGCCACAGCATTTGGGTCACTCACAGTTAAGGGCTCAGGCTGGTATGGGGCCACACCCTCTCTTTCATGTAAGTCCTTCAGATTTCAGAGAAAGGAGTTCTGATGAGACCTTGAAGCACCGAAGCAACACGGCGTGTTGTGGGATTCGAGATACAAGCTAAGATACAAATACAAATAAATGCAAAAGAGATGCAAAATCCAAAACACATTTAAAAACTGGTCTCAGTGTGAAAGTACCGTTGAGTGTGCTTGTGCGCGTGCCTATGTGAATGTATTTCAAGAAGCACTTCTCTGCGCAGCCCCTCCCGACCTCGGTGTCAGAGTGAGGATCACATGGCCGGGGCCCAGGCCACCAGGCCTGACACTAGCCCTGAGGCTCCTTTTCCTTCCCTGGCTGGAAGGAAGTGCCCCTAAACCCCTAGCCTCTCTTCTTTCGAGATGTCTCATGTTAGGCTCTCGGGCCCCGCCCCCTAGCTCTTTTCCAAACTGTGCGGTAAGAACCCCCAAAAGCTCTTCACTGAGAATTCAGAATCTACACTGGCATCCTTTCCCGAACATTGCTACTTAGGGAGAATTCTGCCCCCCCCCCTTCCCCCAACACTTCATTTATTTTGCCAATTAATAAATAAGCCTGTTTCCAAAATGTGCTTCTTTGTCAACTGCACAGATCTCCTATTTGCTCTGAAAGCACGGATCTACAATCAGGCTTTATTCGCGGGTCCAAATTTAAAGCGGCTCTGTAGATGGGAGATTAAACCGCACCGCCTCGCCTTTATGCGAACCATCAAAGAGAATCCCACTCTGGAAAGAAAGAAATGGCCACAGTTGCCCTGCCTGGCTAAACGGTTCCCGGTATTCAGTGTTGACAGCATTGTCCAGGGGCTGCGTTCGGCCTCCGGGGCCTCCATCTGGGTTGCTAAGGTCTCTTGCAAGCTGTGTGAATAGAGGCCTCCCGGCCAGCCGTGCACAGCCCACGCCTCTTCGGCTGCCCCTCCTGGGGGCCCTCTTTCACCGGCAGTGGACTCCGGTGCACAGACAAGGGCAAGGAGCTTTGTGAGTGAAAAAATGACATTTGCAAAAGGAGAGAACCCCTCAGCTGGGAATAGCAGGGGAAGGGCTAAGTGGCATGTGATCGGGAGGTGATGTCACCCTGGTTTTTCACAAAGCAAAGTGTGGCCTTTTCTTTGGGGAGATAGATGACATCAGCCTCTCCAACGGGGGCCGGTTCCATTTTACCTTCTTTGTAGCTGTTGACGAGGTTTCCCAAGGCTTGAGGGTTTTCAGAAATCGGCTGGGGGGAAACATTTAAAAACCCTTATCAAAATCCTCCTCGGCTGCCTTGGTTTGAACATGAGCCAGTGCCTCCTTGAGTACCTGTGACCATGTGGCACCGGATGAAAAGGCTTTAAAAGAATGTATTTTTAGAGCCCTGGCAAAGCACCTCCATGAGGTCAGCAGTGTTTCTCTTTGACCTTCCCTCCGCTTCTCTTTCCCTCACATGGTCTTTTCAATGGTTTTTGTTTACTTTGGGTCTTTCAGGGGAATCCCTTCTCACTGGTAATTTTTTATTCCTTTTGTGACTGAGAGTATGTGTACTGGGGTTTCTGGGAGGTTTATCCTTTGAGGACAATTGTTTTATCTTTTGTGATCATATTATCCATTTGCCTTATGGCGGGTCATCCCTCTTCGTGTCCGAGGGTGAGTAAACCTGGCTTTTTATTTTGTCTTGTTTTGTTTAAAGTTTATTGATTTATTTTGAAAGAGAGAGAGAGAGAGAGAGAGAGCAGGGGAGGGGCAGAGAGAGAGATGGGGAGAGAGAGAGGGAATCCCAAGCAGGCTCTGTACTGACAGTGCAGAGCCCGATGTGGGGCTCAAACTCACGAACCGTGAGATTACAACCTGAGCCAAAGTCAGATGCTTAACCTACTGAGCCACCCCAGACTTGGCTTTCTGAGGCCATCCAGGCCTGCTTTCCAAAGAACAGACCGTTTGCAATTGTGCATCGTGTTACAGTGATTGCACGTAGCCTTTGTAAGCAGGAATTTATCAAGATCGTGTTTTTAATTCATTCAACCTACCAACCAACCAGCATATATTGTTTTCACTACCAGGCTCAGCGCATGATGTTGAGAATATAGAGAGTGTATTAGTTTGCTTGAGTGGCCATGAGCACATATGACAGACCGGGTGGTGGGCTTACACAGCAGAAACTTACTTCTCATAGTTCTGGAGGCCTGAAGTCCAAAATCGAGGTGTTGGGCCCTGAGGCCTCTCTGCTTGCTTGCAGATTGCAGTCTTCCTGCTCTATGTCCTCTCATGGCCTTTTCTCTGTGAGCACACATCCTGGTGTCTCTTCATGCATCCACATTTCCTCTTCCCATAAAGCCGTTAGTCAGACTGGATTAGGACCCACCCCTAGGAGACCTCATTTTGACTTAATCACCTCTATAATGGCTTCATGTCCAAATACAGTCATATTCTAGGTACTGTGGGTCAGGACATCAGTATAAGAATTTCAGAGGAGACAGCTCAGGCCATAACAGAGAAGAAGGAGAGAGCATCCTTGACTTTAGGGAGTTAGTCATCTAGTAGGGGAGACAGACAAATAAACCAACTGTAGAAATAAATCCATAATCCATGATGCTGTGGGAGCAGAGGAAATGGGCGATAGCCTGAGGGAGTGTGGGAGTCTCTCCTGACAGCTTTGGTACTTGAGCTGACTTTTTTTTTCTTTTAGTGTTTATTTATTTTTGAGAGAGAGAGAGAGAGAGAACAGGGGAGGGGTAGAGAGAGAGGGAGACACAGAATCCAAAGCAGGCTTCAGGCTCTGCCCCTTAAGCTGACTCTTCAAGAATGAGCAAGAATTGATCAGTCAGACAAATATCTGGGAGAGGAGGACATTTCTTTTTTTTTTTTTTTTTTTTAATTTTTTTTTTAACGTTTTATTTTATTTTTGAGACAGAGAGAGACAGAGCATGAACGGGGGAGGAGCAGAGAGAGAGGGAAACACAGAATCTGAAACAGGCTCCAGGCTCTGAGCTGTCAGCACAGAGCCCGACGCGGGGCTCGAACTCACAGACTGAGAGATCATGACCTGAGCTGAAGTCGGAAGCTTAACCGACCAAGCCACCCAGGCGCCCCGAGGAGGACATTTCTAAGTAGAAGCAGAGAGGCTTGGGATAGCACCAAAGTTTTGTAATGGGCAAGTATTTCAGTTAGAGCACAGCTTCTCAATGTCAACTCTAAAGGCGTGAAAATTGGTTCTTAGGAGAGTGAAAAAAAATCTTGTGCTTAACGGATAAAGCCCAGATATGTATCATACATAACATATAGTATATCTGTAATGTTAACACTCCATGGCAGAGAACCTGGGAAAAAATATCTAGGAAGGTTCCCTAGAAGGGCAATAATGAACAAACAGTTGGGAAACACTGAGCCACACGGAGCGGTGGGGGGTGGCATGAGGGGATGTGGTCAGATATCAGTTGATAAGAACCATTGCAAGAACTTGGATTTTATTTCCTGTGGCCTGTCCCAAGCCTGCCTCTGCATGATGAAGGATTCACAATAGTCTGGAGGTATGATGATCGCAGTGAAAGTGATTTTATGAATTGTGGTCAGCAAAGATCCAAGGCACGCTCACAAGGCCGGGATGTGAATCACACCGTCTGGTCCTAATGTGAGACAGAGGCCTTTCTCTCTGCTGGTGACGAATTGCTTTCATAGTGTTACTTCCTGTTGGGCGGTGATAGATATAATGTCGTAGAGAGAAACTGGTTTGAAACACCCGTCCCTGTCTGCCTTGAAAGTAAGCCTCATTGACAATCAAGACTGTGCCTTTTATTCAGTAAGTCAGTAAGCAATCTCTTGGTAAAGACAAATGGGTAAAAACATAGGCTTCTGTGATTGTCTTATTCTTTAGTGTGATATAAGATAAATCCTGTCCGGTTTGGGTAGAAATTTAAGTAAAAGAGAAGCTTTTAAGAAACATTAGTTCTGTTTAAGTTAAAACTTATTTCCATAAACACTGACTAGGCTTTCTTTTACATTTATATGTGTTATATCCTATCCTGCTTCCCCTGGCTAGTTCAGCCTATTTGGTATTTTGAACTTTCATCTTTGCGATACCCACAGCAAATGGACAGTCTTAGTATAGAACCAAGAACAGATTTCTGCATTAGGATACATTGTCTTATTTTTATGTATGGCAAATTCTCATATATTTTTTTTGCAAAGAAGCTCTTAATGGATGATACTAATTTAAAAAAATCTGTTCATAAATTAACTCACGTTTGTTAAATTGGGATAATAATTTGCTAAAAAAAAAACCATGCATCTGTTTTTGCATTGGCTTGAGAACTTTTCCACCAAGGTCCTCATAATCTGAGACAGCAGTAAACATATGCAGACATTTCAGAATGAGTGGGAAAGCTAAATCCTGACGTTATTTGCCTCCTTGACAACAGAAGATACACATACACACAGTTGACCTTCATTTAACGTTGGCTCTCAGTCTTGCAACCAGGGAGGGCCTTTTAGCAGCCTTGCATCCCAATTCCCATGTCCCTACTATTTGAAAAACTTTTGAGTTCTATTTCCATTGCTACTCTTTGAATCAGTTATAAAAAGAAAGAGAAAACAAAATAAAACAAAACAAAAAACAACAACCCCATACAGCCATGACCTTCCCAAATCACATATTGCACAATTTATAATAGTCCTTCAGATTTGGGCCAAAGGAAGGGTTTTCTTGAATCTTCTATTTGTGTTCTTGTTCCCTGGCAACAACATCCCTGATAGATATTGCACACACTTTCCAGGGGATTCCACACTTTTTCATACAACATGAAAAAAAGAAACCACGCTTTTTTTTTTTTCACAGTTTCAAATTTTGTGGCAACCAAAAATGACTAAACCAACACAGAACAAGCACAGTGTTCGGTGTAGAGCATTAATTTTTGTCCCCAGAGGTTTCTCTTTTTGAGCATTTACTTAAATATTGCCATATTTATCTGTGATATTTATCCAAAGGCTTATTTTATTTGTATGCCACTGTGTACTCAGAGAAACCAGTGCCAGCCTTCAGTGGCATTAATTCACATGAAAAAGAAGGGATCTCTGGTGTAGGATAGTAACTACGTTCTAGAAGATTTAATAAAATTTTATATTCTCTATGTAAGTCATGACATTAATATATTTTGTCCATGATTTTTTTCTCCCAGTTATACCTACAGACTCCTCACAAGCTCAATAATATATAGATTTTACACTGAAATGTAATGTAATCTTAAATTTAAGACGTTATGATAAAAATAAACCACACTGCCATATAAAGAATAAACGAAAATGTGATTTAAGTGCTTGGTCCATTAATTCAATTGACATCTCATTTATTATTGCTGGACCAAGTAATTATTTTAAAAATGTTGATGTTGTTTGGAAAATGTTGATGCTATCATTTTAAGAAATATTTACCATGCGTTGAGCCCTGTGATTAGTGCTTTTAATATTATCTCATGTTTTGTCTAATAATTCTCTTCTGTAAGTGCCATCATCCCCACATTATGGATAAGAAAACCGAGGAAGGAGTCTTAGAGAAGTTAAACAAATTGCCCAAACTCACAATTCCAGTAAGTGATGGAATTAGAACACAAAAACAGTGTGTGGTGTAGAACTCCAAAGCTCCTATGTTTTAAGTAGCTGCGCTCTGGGATGTCTGGGTGGCTCAGCTGGTTAAGCAGCCAGCCCTTTTTTTGTCTCAGGTTGTGATCTCAAGGATCGTGAGTTCAAGCCCCATGTCAGGCTCTCATGCTGACAACGCAGAGCCTGCTTGGGAGTCTCTATCTGCCCCTTTCTACTTCTCTCTGTCTCTCAAAATAAATAAATAAACTTAAAAAAAAATGAATAAACAGCTTCATGCTGCCTATTTAGTAAGAAAGTTTTCCCCACAACTTTTCATTGCAGAAAAGATTAAGCTATATTGCAATGCAGAAATGGCCAGTGTTTATAGCAGGTAATTTTGCAACTAAATTCCCACTGAGGATAATGAATGTTTTAAAATGAACATATACACTCTTTCCCAGTGAATAATATTCTGGTTCCAAGGCCTCTCTACTAGACTACACAATTCCTTTTTTTCTTCAGGTTCAAAGAGCAATAATGGGGGGAAGCATATTACTTAGCAAATGACTAGTTCAAAATAGCTGATGTTATTTGTCCTTCAACACAATATCTGCTTTGTTACTCATTTAGAAAGTGCTCTTGTTTTGGAGTTGCTACATATGGTTGATGGAATCATATGCTTCTGAGCTGGGATCAACCACAGAGATCATCTCATCTGTCACCATGGTTTAGCTGCCCAAACTAGTTTACAAGAGGAGTTTTATTAAGGTGAAGAGTAAAAGAATGGCTGCCTCTCAAATAGCTTGGTTTGACTGGAGGTCAACAATGGGGGACAGAGTGGATCCCCTGATTTGGTTAATGTAGGAGCCCAGCCCCGAGAAAGTTCTGCCCTCCTCCAGAGAAACTTCCTGGCCAGGCTGGATGCCTGAATCAGCATTTGCCCTGCGAGCGGACTGCACCCCTTGGTATAATTACAGAAAACGATCCACAGAGCATGGATGGTTGGAGGACATGACCACCACTGGCATGGTGCTCCCTCCCACATCTGCCCATGTGTCCATACGGAGCACCCTCACTGTGCAGGAAACGTTCAGGGTTGAGGAAGGAGAGAGAAAGAAATGGTGGTGAGGGTGATGCGGAGCCCTGGGGGGTGGAGGGGAGGCTCCTGAGCTTTTCCTTATAAGGATACTGAGGGCCAAAACAATTACACCAAAAGAAAGCAGGATTAGAATGAATACTTTTAAATAGAAGTATGAGTGTTGACCTTGGAAAATCACATCAAGAGAACACATTCCCTCAGTCTTTGCTTATGTGGGGGATTTCATAAAAGAGCTATTAGTAGCCTTAGGCAGGACTACTTAGGTATTTTGGGGGGGAAATTAGTCCAGTCGCCTTGGTCTCATTTCATTTCCTTGGAAGATATTTTACACTATTTTTAGACGTTTTGTTCAGAAATCTTCAATAATTTAAAACGTATAAGAGAAAAGGACTGAGTGATTGACTTCTCCTGAATTGTAAGCAAAGAATTGCTACTGAGAAACCATTGTTTAATTTGGCTGGAATGAGTAGATTAGGAAGAAAAAAGGCATATTAATCAAAATGAAAAGATGACGAGATTGGCTATACTTCTCTGGGTCAAAATGAAAGATTTTTATCCTTTCATGTACAGGAAATGAAAATTTATACTATGTGAAAAGTCCCCAAATGTGGCTCCTTTGGGTTCATTTCTCTTTAGTGGGGTACTAAGGCAAAATACTTCAATATTCAGCCTCCGGATAGCTCAGAGAGTCAGAGAGCTACGATAATCTTAATTTTGAATATTTCTGTGACATCTTATATTGTCATTTAGAAGTCATTTTATAACCATGGACAGACTCGAGTTTGAGCTCCTCGCATCTGTTTTCCAGGTCATTAACTTCGTGGTATGATTTTATTCTTTCTCTCTCTTTTTTGTCCCTACCATTGAAAACAGATCCCTGCTGTATGGAAATTAGTCAGACAAATGATTATGTCAGAGTATGGAGTTGGGATGAGGTCCTTATGGAAGAGGAAACTTTTTAAACCTTTACTGATTTCTTGGTGCTAAAAATCATTATCCTTAGTTCTTGGCTTTGCTTTTCTCCTAATGTGATACTGAGCCCTAAGTCTGTCTGTATCTTCTTCAACCGTAGACTTTCCTGAGTCTGAATGAGTGTGTCCTCTCAAAATGCATGTGTTGAACCCTACTACCTAAGGTGATAGTATTAGGAGGTGGGGCATTTGGCAGGTGATCAGCTCCTGAGGGGTCTGGGATTAGTCCTAAGAGTTCCCGCTGCCATGTGATGTCTGTGACCCAGAAGAAGGTCCTCACCCTACCATGAGGGTACCCTGATCTCAGACCTCCAGCTTCCAGAACTGTAAGAAATGAATTCCTGATGTGTATAAGCTATTCGGTCTGTGACATTTTGTTATAGCAGCCCAAACAGGCTGAAACAAACCTTTTCTATCCTCTAACCTTATCCTTAAGCAACCATTATCTAAACCTCAGTGTGATAAATGGGAAGTAATTGATACAAGAAGGAGCAGGGAGAGCTTACCAACCCATGCTCCTTCAGATGTTACACTCGGAACGGCTGTCATTTTGCGTCTGTCTTTGGGTTTGGCCGCCCTGTCTATCAGGAAAACAATGGGGGTAGATTAGCTTCCCTAAGGCTGATGTAACAAAATACCACAAACGGGGTGGCTTCAAACAACAGGAAGTTATTTTCAGACTTCTGAAAGCTAGAAGTCCAAACTGCACATGTCAGGAGGGCTGTTCCTCCAAAGGCTCTCGGGAAGGGTCCTTCTTTACCACTTCTAGCTTCTGCTGGTTGCCGGCAACCCTTGGCTTTCCTTAGCTTCTAGATGCATAACTCCAATCTCTGTCTCCATCTAGCCTTCTTCCTTCTCTGGGTCTGTGTCTAGATTTCCGTCTTCCTCTGAGGACACCAATTATACTGGCTTTCAGCCCCACGCTAATCCAGTGTGACCCTCATCTTAGTAACATCTGCAAAGATGCTGCATCCAAATAAGGTCACGTTCACAGGTCCAGGTAGATGTGATGTCTGGGGGACACTATTCACCCTCGTACATGAGCTTCTGAAGCTTTTGACAACTTTCTCTTCTCTTGGAGTCACCATGCTTTGTCTTCTTTCTTCTTCCTTTATTCTCAGGAGAACCTCACATTCCTTGGTCTCTCTGTTACCTGATCTTCTTGTCTGGTTTCACCTGTGATTGCCCGATCTTGGGCTAACCCACAAAATCCCCCAGAAAATTAATATGCACATCCTTAAGATCAGATCATATCCTTAAAATCAGATGGATTCTAGGGGCTCCACCATTGGTCTTGACTCCAAAGAGTCTAGTGATCAGATTTTCATGTTTTTCTTTTAGTAGGATAGATACCTACCATTTGCCTTTTTCCTGCATCACGGGAGAACAGCATCCACTTTTAAACTGAGAAATTAACTGGCAAAATCAGACCAGATATTGCTGATTTTCTGTGGCTCTTCTACATGTCACAGGCACCTTTGAACAGCTTTGGCCATTTTAGGGAGCTCACATTTCTCTCTATGTCTGCCTTCTACCCCATCCTTAAATTTTTCTGGTCGGAATTGCTTTAACTACATTATTTGCATATCTCACAGATGAAACAGAAGTGAGGCCTCTGTAGTCCACGGAGCAGTTTAACCTTGCCTTGGGTTGGACCATCCCCAAATTCTGAGTTCCTAAGTTACCATTTTACATCCTACCTGCCCCACCAGAAGAATTCTGGCAACTTCCTCCTGCGACCCCACTGCCTCCACATGCTGCCTTGTAGCATGTCAGAGGGGAGTTGGGCTACCCAGTAAGGCACCCCTCAAGGCATTATCAGAGAGAACATTTTTAATTTTTAATTATAGAAAAACAACACATGCATCAGTTATTTTAATGAAGTGTATGGAGCATCATGGTTTACTGTGTGTAAAACTTATTCTTTCACCATATTTTGGCTTTTCAGCTCCTTTTTAACATTGACCACTGACTTCTCACGTGTTTCCCTCAGAAATTTAAGGATATGGGTGTGAAGATGTCCTGTTTGGATCTGTTCTCTTCCTTTTCTTGCAGCCTCGGTGGGCCTTGAACACACCAGTTCCACGCTGACAGTCCTCCCAGTGCTATTGGTTTATGGAAAATAGTTCCAGAAAAATGCCAAGTATAAAGTAACAACTACATCTGAGCAATCGTAGGGAAATACAGAGAGAGCTTTAAACACTTTGTGCCTGGGATTCCATTTCCCTGTTTCATTGCTGGTTTGCTTTTATTAGAACTTTTTTATTTAAAAACAACAACTCAAAACTCTGAGGATGGAACATACATAGATTATGCCTCATTTTTATGTGTGCATTCTGAAATTTTATAACTTGCTTGTTTTAGACCAAGAGAAAAAAAACAGTGATAGCAAAGTCCTTTTATGAAAAAGATTTAAATGATCTTCACAAGTAACCAGGTTTAGCAACAGCTTTTAACTCTTCCTTGTTATGAGTTCAGTAGATCAACGTGCTTCCTGATGATAAGGTAAGCACTTCCTTTCAGCTGATGACTGGGAGTTTGGAGGAAAATAAATCAAATAGATTATCAGTCACCAGTACTAAAAGTTTTAGAAAGATTAACTAATTAAAACTGAAAAACATGTGATGCTCTGTAGGACCTTATTTTATTCCAGTTCAGCTGATGTCTAATAATGTTAATATATTAGATTTCATCAGATTTGCCTCACGTTAAATGAAAAAAGTTTTTGCTTCATTTATTTTTTTCAGGTTGCTGTGGTGATTTTCCCCTCACTAGATGGACAGAACAGTAATGAGGGTGGTGTTCAACACTGCCATTCCGATGCCTTTGGGCTCAAGTGTCCAAAAAGCACAGTGGAAAGAACACAGAACTGGGAGTAAGGGGCGTGGGGGTAGGGGTGGAGGAGGGATGGATAGAGATGGGGGTAGCCTCAAATGTGCCATTTACAAGGTGACCCGTGAGTCCAGTAGCCCTCTGGAGCCTCACTTTGCTCAACTCTAATGTTGATTTATTTTTAAGAGAGACAGTGTGAGCAGGGGAGTGGCAGAGAGAGAGGGGGACAGACGATATGACGCGGGCTGTTTACTGACAGCAGCGAGCCCGATGCAGGACTCGAACCCATGCACCATGAGATCATGACCTGAGCCAAAGTTGGACGCTCAACCAACTGAGCCACCCGGGCACCCATACTTTCTTTCTTCATCTGTAAAATGGGCCTGATACAATCATTCTTGCCTCTTGTATAGAGTTGTTAGGAATGTCAGATAAGATCGTCATGTGCTCATTAAAACTGGTTTGAAAAACCATGAGCCACCCTGCAAATATGAACTATCTTTGCTGTAGCTTAATGAACAACTGATTTCTTACCTTTCATCGAGTATTCGTGAAAGCTATTTAGCTGATATGGTGTTTCCACCTCCAAATCTTTCTCTCATCTCACCTCATATCTGGATGAATTTTCGTTAAATTATAACGTACAGAATGTATTCAGTGACTATCACGTGCCAGACAGCTAGCTAACAGTCTTACTTTGGTTATTTCATGTAATCTGTGCAACAGCCCTACAACATTAAGTATTAGTGCTGTTACAGATAAAGAAACTGAGGATAGAAAAGTTAGTTATCCAAGTAGTAACAGAGCCAAGGTTGGTCTTATGCCATAGTCTGTGCTTTACTTGGAATATTATTATATTTTCAAAAGTTTTGCAACTTAGCATGCAAATTACACAACTCTGAAGTCATGTTGTCTCCTCCACGAAAATCTTCTGTTACCAGTTGGCTACAAAGAGCCACTTTCTATTTCTTCCAAATATGTCTCTGTCAAAACCCTTTATTCATCACTCCACTGTCTGCTCCTTTGTCAGCCTTTTAAAACCTTGCTTTATTATTTTCCCTATGTTGACCCCTGAAATGCTCTCCTGAATCATTATCCTCTATTTGAGATTCCTAAAGCCCGGTTACAGAAAACGTATTTATTTCTGTCACATTTTATTATTCATCTGACTGGTCAGGTAACATGATGATGGAGAAGATGCTGGAAGTCTACACATCACCTCCTACGTTACTTCCTGATAGCCATTGACTGGTTGATGTGACTTCCTTCACCTCCAGCCTTGTCTGGCCTCCATCTCTCTTTCCTTCCCCTTCCTGTGACCCCCCACCATCACCCCTCAAAATCGTGGGCATGATTGACAACAACATGATGTTAGATTGTCGCAGAGCCGCCCACAACTGTGTGCCTTCTCCATAGTTGCATCAGGTGTGATATTCACACATGTGTCTGTACCGTTATTTCTGCTCTCAAAGAGATTTGACATGTGCAATTTTCCAGAAGCCTTGTTTCTGTCTCCAGAATGGGTGGATGGATTTAGAAACGCATTTCCTTCTGCGATTCTTTCAGGAGAAAGTGTATTTTAACAAGAGATTGTCAAGACCTAAGCCCCACACCAAGGGAAATAGTGCAGTGAACAAAACATTTTTTCCTCTTCCAGGCCCCCCACCGCCCCCCAAATTTAAATTTAACAAGAAAGTAAACTGAGGATAATTGTTCGTGTAGAAAGTTTTTAGTATTGGACATTAGCAACAGTGATAACAACTATAGAGGTAAAGCACCTTCCCTGACAGGTATATTTTTGAATTCCATAAACCTTGTTAAGAACAAAACAAAAACCCACCTTGTCTCTCTTCCATAGGAGGTGCAGAATAGTACATCAAAATGAACAGCCGTGTTACCCAATATGAATAAGATATTGATTGATGAGGCAGAATTAAACTTAGCTGTTGATTCATTTCAGCATCTGGCACACATTTTCTCTGTTTTAGAATTATACACAGTGAGACTTTTGAATTGTCTTCATATTCCTTTTCCTTGATGATGGGCTAATATAGGTTCTAAATCCCATTTCTTGTATTGGAACTGACTCCCTTTTCCACAGCTAATTAAGTGGAAAATGATGCATAAATCAAATTTGGAAGACTCACATTCTACATTCTTTAAAAACCCCACAATTTAAAAAATTTTTTTTAATTTAAGAAAGAATTTTTTTAATGTTTGTTTATTTTTGAGAGAGAGATAAAGTGAGAGTGGGGGAGGGGCAGAGAGAGAGGGAGACACAGAATCCAAAGCAGGCTCCAGGCTCTGAGATGTCAGTAGAGTCGGACGCGGGGCTGGAAGTCACGAACTGCAAGGTCCTGACCTGATCTGAAGTCAGATGCTTAACTGACTGAGCCACCCAGGTGTCCCTGCTTTCATTTATAATTTAAAAAGTCCAGCTTTTGGTGTGACTTTCTAATT
Source organism: Panthera onca (assembly GCF_046562875.1). Classification (NCBI taxonomy): domain Eukaryota; kingdom Metazoa; phylum Chordata; class Mammalia; order Carnivora; family Felidae; genus Panthera; species Panthera onca. Next base: position 15,618,271 of record NC_138345.1, on the reverse strand, counting down.
TTACATTTTCATCCATAATCATACAATTCCAAATTCATGTTGTAATGTTTCACTTTTAGCCTGATAGCTTGAATTTATGAAAGTATCAAATAAATTCACTACATATTTAATTTTTTGGCTAATAGAAATTTTCTTAATTTTTTTGTGAATATGTTTTCTCTTGTCACTAAAAGAGAGCATAGAAAAAGCCCCAGACATCATTCATTTTTTCAGTTTTTAAAATGTATATTTTGACAGATTTTCCTTTGCCTGATATCATCTACACATCTGTCAAAGAATCCCCAAATCAAGGAAAATGTGATAAAACCCAAGAAAGTGAGGCATAGCAGGCTAAATGTTGATTAAAATCTCTCATCTGTGGACTCGAAATAAGTCCCAAAAGAGAATTATGCTAACATTATCCTATTGAAACTAACAAAAATTAAAATATCTTTTAGCAATGCAATATGATCATTTATTTATTCTTGTTTTGTCTGTTTATTATTTTTTTTATTTTTAAGAAAGAAAGAGAGAGAGAGACAGAGAGAGAGACAGAGACAGAGCGTGAGTAAGGGAGGGCAGAGAAGAAAGGAGACACAGAATCGGAAGCAGGCTCCAGGCTTTGAGCTGTCCGCACAGAGCCCGAGGTGGGGCTCCAGCTCATGAGCCATGAGATCATGACCTGAGCTGAAGTCAGATGCTTAACAGACTGAGCCACCCAGGTGTCCCTGTCATTTATTTATTCTTGTTTGTAATTTACCACCAATTAACAGGTAAAGGATAAAATAGAGTTCACTGTTTGTTTTTTTTCCAAATCAAACATATTGAAATTACTCTTTGCAAACTGAAGGGAAAACAAAAAGAGTTTAGTGATTTACAGAAAGGCATGTGGGGATAGCACTTTTTAGGTCTATAAATGGAGTTGTTATTTTGTTTTTTTTTCCCAGAGACATTAAATATGCACAACTTCTAGATCACGTATTGCACATGCTCAATAAATATTTATTGACTGAATAAATAGTAATTGGAAAGTTATTTCTATCTTTTTCAGGATGTAGAAATACAAAGATAGAGTTAAATTTAATTATCAGAATTAATTTTATTTTCCAGTACTTTATAGTTTTACCATGAAATATCACTAAATTAACTTATTCTATTTTGCATTTGATGTGAACTTTTAAATCAAAGTTTTTAACCTTTTGATACGTTAAGCCTCAGAGGTAGTGAGCGCACAAAGGATAAAAAGAAAGCTTCATAGTTTTCAAGTGCCAATACTTTCTTTCTCTCCTCGACACACAGTATTTTCACTCCAATGGGGTAATTTTTTTTAATATCTTTTTTTTAATGTTTTTATTTATTTTTGAAGGAAAGAGAGACAGAGCATGAGCCAGGGAGGAATAGAGAGAGAGGGAGACATAGAATTTGAAGCAGGCTCCAGGCTCTGAGCTGCCAGTACAGAGCCTGATGCGGGGCTCGAGCTCACGAACCGTGAGATCATGACCTGAGCCGAAGTCGGACGCTCAACCTACTGAGCCACCCAGGCGCCCCTCCAATAGGGTACTTTTTTTTTTTCAATATATGAAGTTTATTGTCAAATTGGTTTCCATACAACACCCAGTGCTCATCCCAAAAGGTGCCCTCCTCAATACCCACCACTCACCCTCCCCTCCCTCCCACTCCCCATCAACCCTCAGTTGTTCTCAGTTTTTAAGAGTCTCTTATGCTTTGGCTCTCTTCCACTCTAACCTCTTTTTTTTTTTCCTTCCCCTCCCCCTGGGTTTCTGTTAAGTTTCTCAGGATCCACGTAAGAGTGAAACCATATGGTATCTGTCTTTCTCTGTATGGCTTATTTCACTTAGCATCACACTCTCCAGTTCCATCCATATTGCTACAAAGGGCCAGATTTCATTCTTTCTCATTGCCACATAGTACTCCATTGTGTATATAAACCACAATTTTTTTATCCATTCATCAGTTGATGAACATTTAGGGTCTTTCCATAATTTGGCTATTGTTGAGAGTGCTGCTATAAACATTGGGGTACAAGTGCCCCTATGCATCAGTACTCCTGTATCCTTTGGGTAAATTCCTAGCAGTGCTATTGCTGGGTCATAGGGTAAGTCTTCCAATAGGGTACTTTTAATGATACTGGAATTTGCCTTTAAAAGGCACACACATAAGTGCTATTGATGAGAAGAAACCATAACAGATTTAAAAATACGATCTGGTTTTGTATTTTATAAACCTTGTTTATGTTTGTTTTAAATCTTGGGGAAAAGTACACTGTGGGTCTCCAGAGCTGTAAGTGGGTGAATAAAATCAGTGCTGTAGTTTTTCAAAGCATCACTGCCTGCCAAGAACCTGATATTATCATTCCAGCTTTTACACTGACTAGTTTAAGGGTATTCGTATCCTGTTATTCACAAAGGAATTTACAAGGTAACCTAAAACCACTGGAAAAGACAATGGAAAATGTCAGGCAGATTTTTAGATGAATCAACTATGATAAAAAAAAATGGAATTAGATTGTCTGGTGAACTGGAGTGAAATAAAAATGAGAACTGGGAGATACCCAAGATTCCCTTTCCTTGTTCTCTTTTATGCGATGTGGCCACCAAGGTATTTTCCTCCAAAGATTTTTTTCATTGGATTTTTTTTTATCTGATACAACCGGTCTCAGGATCCACAGAAGCTGAAAATGTAGGCTGAAAGGAAGAGGGTGGGGTAACGGAACGCTTTTGCTTCCCTGTGATGTATTTTAATAGAAGGTGTTACAACTTCTGATAATTTTTAGGGGGTCACTGTGTCACAAGACTCCAGAGGGCATCACTCGGTGGCATCTACTGTGACTGGTGCCCCCCACAGTTGTGCAGTGGTGCTGAGTAAACTGTGCTGATTTTGGCTTCAGGAACATTTTCCATGTGTTGTTCTAGTAGGAAAAATATTTTCTAATCTTTCATGGCATTCATGTTTTTGTGACATTCACCAGAGTCTATAAACAATATCAGTGCGTCTAACTTTAAACTATTCCCCCCCCCCCCCCCGCCCAAAGGGTTTTAATGAGAAATAAAGGTTGGAACTTTACAGGCCCCAGGAAAGATACTACCCTGTGCAACAAACTTGAAGCCTGAAAACACAGGTTTTCAACTAGAAGGAGGAAACGGGCACTCCAGAAGGTGGTGGCATTTGGAGCTGGAATCAGATTTCTGTACTGAGGTCAAGGTTCTTAGAATTCTCCTCAGCTCTTTTCAGCTAAGTCGAGATTCTGTATGGAGAGTATTTCTTCTGAATCCTTTATAAATCCTGTTTCTAACTCACTGTACAGAGCACATTTGCATGGGACAGAGAGTAGACATGACCTCAGCTTTAGGGGCTTGTTTTAAGTCATGGCAGGTTAATTGTACTCATGTGACAATGCACATATGTTCATCTTGGAGTGAGGAGGTACTGCCATTTCTTAAAATTTATTTATTTTGACAGAGAGAGAGAGAGAGAGGGCACAAGGGGGGAAGGCGCAGAGATAGAAGGAGAGAGAATCTCAGTGATGCAGGGCTCGAACTCACAAACTGTGAGAGCATGACCTGAGCCCAAACCAAGAATTGGAGGCTTAACCAACTGAGCCACCCAGGTGCCCTGGTACTGTCATTTTATAAACCCAAAAGGCCTTGATACGGAATAAGAGGAGATACTTGGAACAATTTGCCATCCAGTAAAGAATATATTGAAAAAATAAAAAAGGTGACTTTGATATGTTGACAGAGCAAGCAATGTTTTTTAATCACCAAAAATTGCTATTGGAAAAAAAAAAAGTGATCTATCCTTTCCCCCTAATTTTACCTTTATTTTTTTCCAATTTTGTCATGAAAATTTGAGCCTTCTTCAAATTTTACTTCTTTCACAAAGTTTTCTCTGCTTCTCCATCCTCAAATCTCTGTCTGGATTTCTACACACCGCGTGAGTCTGCAGAATTCAGTAATTTAGTCCTTGGGCCACTATCAGATTTCCTGGACTGGTGTCCTGCTCCAACCACTTATAAGCCAGGTCACCTTGGGCAAGGCACTTGACCTCTATTTCCATTGATTTGCTCACTTGAGAAATGGAGATAATCTTAACAGCTGCTTCACATGGTGACTATGGGTATTCAAATAGGGGGAAAAGCAGTAAAGCGCATCTAAGTGCATGGTGGCAGTTTTTCTTACTATATACCGTGTGTTGCAATATTGGGTTGGTTGTTGTAATGATTTGCCTTAATTACTTTCTAAGCCATGCTGTGTAAACATTCATAAAACATAAGCTTCATGTTTGGGTTTTATATACCCAGTTTCTATTTGTTTAGTTGGTTTTCAATTAAAATTAAAAAAGTTTTTTTTATTGTTTATTTATTTTTGAGAGAGAGAGACAGAGCACGAGCAGGGGAGGGGAAGGGAGAGAGGGAGACACAGAATCCGCAGCAGGGTCCAGGCTCCGAGCTGTCAGCACAGAGCCTGACACGGGGCTTGAATTCACGAACCACGAGATCATGACCTGAGCCAGAGTCAGATGCCTAACTGACTGGGCCTCCCAGGCGCCCCTATTTAGTTGGTTTTTAGATGTAAGTTTTCTGGGTCAGGACCTGTATCATTGAATTGATGATTGACTGTTTTTGTTTGAAATAGACTTTATTTTTTAGAAGAGTTTTAAGTTCACAGTAAAATTAAGTAGAAGGTAGAGTTCCCATTTACCCCGTCCCCATACATGCAGTGCCTCTCCCATTATCAACATCTGCACCCACCCCCACCCAGAGGGGGACATTTGTTACAACTGGTAAACCTACAGTGACACTGCATTATCACCCAAAGCCCACAGTTTACATTAGGGTTCACTCTTGGCATTGTCCCACCTGACTGACAAATGTGTAATATATATATCCACCATTATAGTATCATACATAGTAGCTTTACTGCCCTAAAAATCTATGCTCAACCTATTTATTTCTCCTCTCCTCTAGCTCCTGGCAACTACTTATCTTTTTTACTGTCCCCACAATTTTGCCTTTTCCAGAATTTCGTAGACTTGAAATTATATAGTATGGAGGCTTCTCAGACTGCTTTCTTTTATTTATGAATTTCTTCCACATCTTTTTCTGGCTTGGTAGCTCCTTTGTTGTCAGAGTCAAATAATATTCCATTGCGTGGATGGACCACAATGTATTTATCCTTGTAGCTACTGAAGGACATCTTGGTTGTTTCCACATGGAAACAATTACCAATACCAATAAAGCTGCTATGGACATATCATTTATTTATTTTTTTTATTTCCTGTAGGCTCCCATACAAAGGTAATAACTTTTAGCTCTTAGTATTCTAGATCTTGGGTCTGATAAGGACTTAGAAATAACATGTTGCATACAAGGAAACTGAAGGTCGAGAGACATGGTATTTGCTAACACTGCTTACGTAGTTCATTGTACTTTCTACTGTGAAATTTTTTCCTAAATATAATGAAGAAAATCTAAAAATTGGAATTCTATTTAAAACATCTTACCAAAGTTTTGATGTGGTGAGAATAAGGACTGAGAATTTTTGTACCAAATGTTATAATCAATATATTTTTTAGGAAGAAATTTAGTAAGTTGTAGCCATGATTTTTTTCTCATTGTTTTATAACTGCTTAATTTTAACTCTATTATAACTTTATGAGTTTTCCCCTAAATTAGGCATTGTGCATTTTCAATTATCTTTTGGGTAGTTGGATTTTTGAGTTTTTCCTAATGACAGTGTCCACTTTGAACTGACTGAGCCTTCCTGTTTTAACAGGCTGTGGCGGGGAGTTGTCTGGGACCACGGGCACCTTCAGCAGCCCCGGGTACCCTAACACGTACCCCCCCAACAAGGAGTGCATCTGGTACATTAACACAGCCCCTGGGAGTAGCATTCAGCTCACCATCCACGACTTTGATGTGGAGTATCACGCAAGGTGCAACTTTGACGTCCTGGAGGTAGGAATTTAGATTGCTTTCCAGCGCATGCCAAATTTGGGGTAGAACTGGAGATCGCTGTGCAAATTATTTGCAGGGGCCAGTGGTGTTCTATTTTTAGACATTTTGATGAGTGTCACTTCTTTGTGAGTGATGTTTATGGGCAAATGGGATTACTATCTCAGTTTGGCTTTCCCTAAAAGCAGTGACTCTTGAAGGACTTGGGGGCAGGCAGTTGGACTAGCAGGTGGTATCAGAAAGCAGGAGGAAAGGGGACAGTGGGAGGGAGGGTGAAGGAGGAAGAGCCAGTGATGGGAGCCCCTGTGGGCCACTTGAGCTTTATCCCACTGGGACCCTCTGAGGGGCTATGGGGACTGCTCGTCAGAACCATGCCCCTAAGGGTGAGAGTCTGAGGCACTGGTCCCCCAGCTCCTGTCCCTATTGATGGATTGCACTGGGGATTGTTAATGCCCTCCATTTCAGTCTGAGAAAACTCCCTTAGGCAAGGCAGTGAGGAGGCAGAGTGTAGAGAAGGGGCGGGCTTGGGGGTGAGAGGGCAGCTGCAATCTGAGGGGGGTCAACATGGTGCAGGGCACGAAACGCAACACTACTGCACAGGGTTTATCTCAGATAGTTGGGATGACCTTGAGAATCTGTTACAACCAGCCATTTATCGCAGGGCCCTGGTCATTAGGAACTGAAACTGAGTGCAAAACTGAATGGCTTCCTATGGACAAAGCGCCTATCGCCTCAGCTCTGGAGATTGCTAGAGCGTTTCATGGCAAGGTTCCATATCTAGTAGAACTTAAACTCCATGAAAGCCTGGGTATTTGTTTGTTTGTTTGCTTCGGTTTTGCTTTCCTGCTATACCTGCCGCAGACTACTTGGCAAATAGTGAACACTTGATGTACATTTGTGGAAAGAATGAAAGCATACGAATCCCTGACATGCCATAATAACGTGCGTGGGTGGTGGCTTGCAAAGGGACTGTGACATCCATTTTCCCCTTTGAATGTTAAATAATCCAGCAGGGTATGAAGGGAATTTTGTCCCCGTTTTATTGTTGTCCAAACAGGGGCTTGGAAATATTGATGGGTCTTTCCATGACCCTGAGGATAGTGGGTGGAAAAGCTAAGAACTGAGCTCATCCGCTCCTCGGTGCTGCACATAAGCCAGTACGTAAAGATAGACAGAGGTGGGTAATGTGCAAGTTATTGGAATGAGCAGCACAGACCTCATAGGAAACTTTAATGCTTAAAAACTTTACTTAGAAAACAAGTCCTTTCCTTGAAAAGAAGTGGGGTTCCCAAACCGTGCCCTCACGGAGTGGACGCAGACTCACAGAATTGCGTTTAGCAGTGCCAGGCTCTCCAAAGGCGGATAATGCTCAGTAAGTGAAATCAGAGACAGCAGGTACGTCCTTGGGTTAAAACCTCTACCCTTGTCTTCATGTAAGTACTGGGTGTTGCCAAGTCATAGCTCCATCTCAGAAGAGGAAAGGTTTTAGGGGAACAAGGTGGCTCTTGAAATTCACACTCCCAGTATGAGTAGGAACAACACTCACATGTGGAAGGTTCAAATGGTCCTTCTTGCCAGCAAGGAATTTTTCGGTGGCATAAAACCCCTTAACACTTACAAAGGGCTGGCAGCAGACTTTTCTACAGTAATGTGAAATGTTCCGAACCCTTCATTTTCATATTCCGAAGTGCCTGTGATTGTTGCCCACTTGGCAAAATGTAAATGGGTTCATTGTGCTTTGCGTTTTGTCCCGCCCATTACGTGAGAAAGCAGACTGGGGCTCCTCGCTGTAAGTGGCTTGGGGACAGGGGGACAAAGCAGGGTCTCCAGGCAGCTGCGTTTAGGCAGGGTCCTGTGTCTGCACAAAAAGGGCTCTGAGAAGAGGCTACAGTCAGCCCGGGGCTTATTTATATTAGGACAAGTCAGCCTGGGGCTTATTTATATTAGGACAAGGTGGTCTCCCATGTTCCATCAAAATCCATCAAAATCCATCAAAATCTTGAGCCCCTTAAGTGTTTTGGGAAAGCTTACTTAAGGCTGAAATGAGTCACCCCCTTACCTTTTGTTCAAAACCCTTATTTGACATCCTTGCACATGCTCATGGCAGGTGGACAATGCTGTAATAAATTTGCACTAATGATGATAAAATGATTTTTTTCCATCTCTCATACCATAGCTGCTGATAACACGTTAGCTATAGGTTTCAGAATGTTACCCCTGGTAGGTATGTGGCCTTGAGACTGCTGATTTTCTTGACCCACTCTTCTCAGCCTGCACACTATCCCCTCCTGTTCTGAGCACAGCCAAGTAGGACCTCTCTGTCAGCAGGTATTGGGGCTTACCTGGGTTTCACCAGATTTTACCAAGAGCCAGTATTTTTTCCCCTAAAAACTCAGTGTGCGGAAAGTGGCCAGTTGCATTAAAGCAACAGCCGTTTGGTTACTCATAACCCTGGAATGCTGACTTGATTGTAACAATAAATGGAGCTAACAGTGCAGAAAGCGATGTTCAAAACAGATTAAAACCATAGGCTTTGAAATGTTCTATATCCTGAGCATTTGCTAAAAACACGTTTCTTAATCTCTGATCATCAGACCCAGTTTTTTTCCCCCCCGAAGTTTAGTCATATGCTGTAGTCGAATGAACCACACCCTGAAATTCTTTCCATCTTTTTCCTCTTTTGAAGAGTCACGCGTTAAGTCTCGGTTTTATTTGTGGAAGCCAAAAGTACCGTTCTATTGTTTGGGTCATGGAAACACTCTGGGCTGATTTTATTTCAGTCTCTGAGAAAGAAGCCTGAACCTGCATAAAGCAGAAAAGGAAATCCACTCCTTGGGGCAATAAATCAGGACAATTGCTTGGTGTGGTCAGTTTATTCCCTCTGGTCTCTCTGCGATGGTCCGTTGTGAGCCCAGCCCTGTTAGAGTGGAAGCAAAGAATGTCGAAAGTGGCAGTGTTGATTCTTCTGGAGGCTTCTGGGCCCCGCCGACTCATCCCCGTTATGTTTGTGATCTTAAGGGGACCTGGGCAGGGAAAACAAAGAATATTTTGCCGACGTGCAAGTTTTCTTTGTCAGAACTAAAGCCTTGTGCTCAGTGTTCTCTCCAAATGTGTGCTGTTTATTGAGCATGGCTGATTAGCAGCACAGGCTGTCAGTTTCATGCTCTGAGGACTGTGTTCTGGGCGGGAGGGGGGATGGGGAGTGGGGGGGGGCAGGCAGATCCCACAAATAGCAAAGGACGGGGTAAACCAGAAGCAATCTGTTTCTGCCATTTGCATATGTGTACGTGTAAAGGGCCACACAGGGCTCCTCCTAAAGTCCTGCTTTTGATGGGACTTAGGGGGCCACACAAACATAGCTCCTCCTATGAAAATAAGCTTGAAGCCATCCGCCTGCTTCATTCCTTTGCAATTAAAGCCCTTGTGCTCAGCCCTCCGTGAAACAGCAGCTTCATTCATTTTGGCCTTTCTCGCATCGCTGGGGGGAATTAATCAGACAAAGAAATCATTATGGATTCAAATCACACACTCCTCACCAAAAGTAGGCTTCTTGTTCTCCCTCTCTCCTCTTGGAGAACTCTCGAGTGATTCCCCCTATCAGTCAACAGCTGCCCTGAGGGTGGGTGAGGACCTGGGGGCCTGGGGAATCCGGGAGAGCACAGCTAGGTGAGAGGGCTGCACAGATTTCAGAGGTGTGAGGGCGCTGTGTACAAATTCACCCAGCACCGCTTTCCCTGGTCCGGATTTGACCCGGAGCACAGAATTATGTAGCCTATCCATGTGGGGCAGAGGGAAGGACCCAGATACCGTTATGCCTGAAAACTGTCATCAAAAATAGTGTTTCTTCTACAAATTCGAGTTTGGCAGGGCCCGGAGGTGGGGGTTCAATACTGTTTGAGTCTTATCTTCCTGTCCCCTGTCCCCACCGGAAACCCATGTGTGAGGAGTCAGAGACGGGGCCTGGGCTGGGCGCCACCTGCCTGCAAGATGTGGCTGTGAGACCCCAGGGGCACTTGCTGGGAGGAATGTGTCACTGAGGCACTGGACCCTAGACAGATAGGTGGGTGCAAACTGGAGTAGCCTAGGAGACCTGAGGGCATGTGAGATGCATCTAGAAGGAGCCATCCTGATACTGGGCAGACTCCAGGGCAACTCCCCAGAAGAAGTTGGCTGCTCTTGGTCATGTTCCCACCAGTGGGATTCTGGGAGTAGGTTCAGAGAGAATCTGGGGGAGTCCCTTCTTGAGGAAATCACAGAACACGCTGATAGAGGTTATATGTTCCACTCTCTCTGAAGAAGCAAAATATTACTTTAAATGCCTAATCTTATACACTATTCAGGGTGCAAAGGAGAAGATCCTACAAAATGTAACTGGGAGATCAGGGTTCAGAGAATTGACTTTCACAAACAACATGGCTTTATGCTCAGACTATTCATATGCGCCTAGAAGAGTTAGACAGCCACACTTGATACTGTTTTATCTGCAATGCCTCTGCCAAAGAAAGCAGGAAATCCTGTGAAGATGTGGAAAGAGGAAGAGAGGAGATAGGGAAGATTCTGGAAGAGTCTGTTCAGTTCAGCTCTACAATTCTGACTGAGAAAATAAGCAGGCATTTTATGGGTGGTTGAACTTGTGTGTTCCTAGGGCTGAGGGAGTGCCTTTGAAGATCCAGCTCAAGTTTAAAGTTCATCCCCACCCAAGGAGACTGAGATTTCACTCTCTAACGAAAATAGAATCCAAGAAATGGTGGTAAACGGAGCCAGGGGAAGGGTTATCCTTTCTTAAATTTCTCTCTTAATTTCAGTCCTTTTTTCTGCATCCCATCTTAGGTCTATGGAGGCCCTGATTTCCACTCGCCCAGAATAGCCCAGTTATGTGCCCAAAGGTCATCTGAGAGTCCCTTGCAGGTCTCCAGCACTGGAAATGAGCTAGCCATCCGCTTTAAGACCGACAGCTCTATAAATGGGAGAGGCTTCAATGCCACATGGCAGGCAGTCCCTGGAGGTGAGTAAACCAAGGAGGTATCTCAAGACACTTAAGCGGAACCCTTATAAATTTTATGAAATGATTAGACAGTGGTGCAAAGGCCAACATAGGGACAACTTCATGACTCCTGAAATGGCACACACTGCACTGGCATTTACTCTTCCCTGAAAACTCTGATAGAATTTACTTCCAGAGTCACCTCATATGTGAAAACCAGTCCTTGCAAGTATGCAAGTCCATGGTGAAAACAGAAGTGGGGCGATTGGGTAGACTCACTTACCCTCCAAGGGACTCGGGCCCATTCACCGACCTCAAATGTGGGCATCAGCAAAGTGGTAAATTACTTCATGCCATAGTGTAGATCTTTGGATGCTTGGCAGGTGCCCAGACTGTAAAAGTTAAGTTTGTGAATTGCAAGGAATTACCGTGTGTTATATAGTGATTTTCTGCCCAGGGTCTTAGGCAGTGTAAAAATATTTACTGTTGCATTTTTTTTAAATAAAAAAATTAATACACAAAATATTTAAGCAGATGTTAACTGCTATGACTGGTAAGAATAGCCGTGTTTATTGGACGATTACTATGTGCCAGGCATCTAATCTAACTGTTCTACAAGGACGACCTCTTTTCATCCTCACGACCACCTTATGAGGGAAATGTATTTACTAATGAGGAAGTTGAAACTTAGTGAAGTTTGTGATTTGTCCAAAGTCACATAGGTAGAAAATACTAAAGCAGAGATGTGACCCCAGGCTACCTTGTGGCCCCACTTTGGGAACCCTAAGGTGATACAGTAAATTATATTAGGCCTTTCCTAAAGTTAATGATGCATGAATTTAGTGAGGGCTATATATATGATTGTATACACATAGTGTTTAGATTATCCAATTATTGTCAATTGTTAGAAAATACTCGCATTTTTCCGTTACAGGTTTATATTATCATAAACCCAAGAAATGATAAGTCATAGAGATAGATGTTGATAGGTATTTACTTGATAATATCATAGGAATAAAAAGACTGAATAACTATACCAGGTCCAGAATATTAAATTTTAAAAAGCAGATATTAAATTATTAAAAACATCTCCTACTAAGTTATCAAAATTCTTAGGAGATGTGCTATTCTTACAGTATATTATATTTTTAGAGAACAAAGAAGAAGCATTTTATGGCTTTATGAGAGCATGATTTTATTTGCACTTACGTTTGAGTATTTTAGAAATTACTTTTGGCATCAGTGTTTAAGTTATTTGAAGTATTTTCTTCGTCATCCTTCATTTTGTTGGGATGAATGAATGAATGGTGGATATTTAGTTCTGCACGCTGATTATATCATCAACTACATAAAACTGGTGGTCAAACAAAGCATCATATTGTTCTATGCTACCAGGTAATTGGGCAAAGCTTTATCCATCAGGGATTCCTCTCATTTTTGAACTGGGTTTCCTACTTACAGGTTGTGGCGGCATTTTCCAGGCTCCCAATGGAGAGATTCATTCTCCAAATTACCCCAGTCCTTATAGGAGTAACACTGACTGCTCCTGGGTCATTCGGGTGGAAAGAAATCACCGTGTTCTCTTGAACTTCACTGACTTTGACCTTGAACCTCAGGACTCTTGTATTATGGTAGGTGACACAAATTTCAAGCGTTGTCTCTAGTCAAGCCTGGACCCAAACATTACAATATGAGCATATTTTAGTAAATACATTAGTTATGGATGTTTTCAGTGTCAGATCATAGGAAACCCAACTGCTGGCAACTTAAAATATAAGGATGTTTATGTTTTTATCTAAATACAAATCAGGAGGTAGATGATCTCGTGGTTTGTTTAGCAACTCAGGTTCTGTTCTACCATCCTTCGTGTGTTGATTTGTCATCTTGTGTTTGTTTCCTATGGTCAAAAAATGGCTGCAGTAGTTCTGAACATCTTGTCTGACTACAGATGCAGAACAAGGGAGAAGAGATAATTCTATTTGTTTCGATTTTGTATTTTTTTAATCAAGGAAGAAGATTTTCACACAGCCCGCTTACTTACATACATCATTGGCCAGAATTGGCTGCAAGAGAGATTAGGGAATTTATAGTAGAATGAATTTATCATAACTACTTTAAATCAATTATTATTAAGCCTCCGGGGGTTTTCACAGGGTTCTCCTTTTTTTGAGCTCAGGATATCTCGATCTGCTACTTGAACAAATCAGTGTCCCCTAGGACAGAATAGATTTGGGGATGGGGGTGGAGGAAAGAGAGATGGGTATTAATTGGTCAGATGACCAAAGTTTCTATCACTACTTTCAGCTTTAACGCATTCTCACCTGAAATTAAGGATGTATCCTTAATGTAGGAGTGAATGAGAATGTATTTTGAGATTTTCTTTTTGTTTTTAAATTGATTTTTTTGGTTACCTGGTTTTTTTTGAACAAAAGATTTTCCATATTTCATTTGTATTTAGAGACATTTCACTCAAATATAAACCAGATTCTCTTGGCTGATGGAACTTTATATTTTAGTTTCCTGACAGTTTCTTACACAAACTCCAATTGGCCTGCTTTCAAATTTAACTCAAGAAAACTCAAAAGTTGTTTCACATTTTTCAAAGTAGTGCAGTCATGGTATGATTTCAGATACTGTTTTACAAGATTAAAAAGTAATCTCCTTAAAAGATCAGTTGACTCATGACTGTTTTAGTCTTCTAAATGAGTCTTCAGGGTCTAAGTTGGCAAAGCATTGTACAGACATAAAGGATAGAACACCTACTTTCCATAAAGGTAACTCAGACCAACTCTCCTGAAAAACACAATTTAAAATTTGTAAGCTGATATTTAAAAAACATCTTCCTAAATGCAGCAAAGAACTGACAAGGTAATGTGAAATTTTTGAGTTAATATCTGAGAGAGATGTGAGCCTAGTATTTCAGATACCTTTTGTCTACAGGGCATTTGCTGATTCAGAAGGGATTGGCAGCACCTCTGTGAGCCTCTCAGGACAAAGAGGATCAGAGTTTTAGGCCAGAGCCGGAACAGGGTGGAAGTCCTGGTAAACCATATCCTAGGTAAAACAAAATTAAAACAGCTTTCACAGAGACTGTATTCCAGCTTTAAGTCACCTGAGTGGCCCCAAAATCTGAGGGGGACCCTGGCTGAGAGAGGACCCTGGATTGTTAATACATCCTTGTACATCTGGCAAAAGCAATTTAGAATCTTCTTCAAAGGGGGATAAAATCAGCCTAGATTTCATTTCTATTCATAATTTTTCATATGCAATAGCCGGCACACTATCAAAGATACTCACGTACATGAGGAGGGGATATAACATAAATGAGATGCAATATGAGTAACAGACAGTGGAAACAAACATACTAATATCACAGATTGGTAAACAGTTATGATTGGTAAACAAGCTCATGGAGATAAAAGTCAAACTTAAAACTCTCAGCAAGGAAATGCAAACTATAAAAAGTGACACTGCAAATATGGAAGAGAACCAACTAAAATTTTCCGAACTGGATAAAATAGAATAGCTGAAATTTAGATCTCAATGGAAGTGGGTTTTTTTTTTTGTTTTGTTTTTTGTTTTTTTGTGTGTGTGTTTTGTCTTTTAGGCAGATTAGATAGAGATGAAGAGAAAAATAGTGAACTGGAAAATAAGTCAAAGGAATCTAGGGAAAAATCACAATAAGCAAAAGGATGGAAAATATAGAAGAGAGGTTAAGACACATACAGTATGCTTATAAAAGATATAATATACATTTAATTGTCACCCCAGAAAGAAAAGTGAGAGATATAATGGAACAGAAGCAATATTTGAAATGCTAATGATTAAGACTTTTCTAAAACTGATGAAAGATGTCACATTTACAAAAACAAGAATCCCAAGGAACCCAAACAACTAAGCAAGTATAAATAGAAAGAGAAATAAATAGAAAGACATGCTAATCTAAAAAAACCTAAAGATAAAAGGAAAATGTTACAATCAGCCAGGAGAGTGGGTAGGGGGACAAATAGCTTTTAGGAAGTGGCAGACTAAATTCTGACTTTTCAACAGTGATAATTAGAAGGAGAAGAGTCAGGGTTGCCTGGGTGTCTCGGTTAGTTAAGCGTCCAACCCCTGATTTCAGCTCAAGTGGTGATCTCATGGTTCATGAGATTGAGTCCCATATCGGGCCCTGCACTGACAGCATGGTGCCTTCTTAGGATTCTCTCTGCCCTTCTCTCTTTGCCTCCCCCCTACTCATGCACTCGCGCCCTCTCTCTCTCTCTCTCTCCCTAAAAATAAACACATAAACTTGAAAACAGAAAAGAAGGAGAAAAGACAATGGAATGTTATCTTCAGTCTAAAGAAAGAAAATAACTACCAATCAGGAACTTTGTACTCTCCTAAAATAGTCTTTAAGAATGAAGGTTAAATGAAGCATTGAAACCAAAAAGGGATCTTCAGGAGACATTCAAATGGGCCGGAAACAAGTTGTTTACCTCATTGATTTGCTTGCGGTGGGCAATTCTCCACCATTTGCTTCCTTTCCCAAATGGGTTAGTGCCAGGTACAGTATCTTCTCTTCTCTTTGGTAAAGTCCACAACCCATAGAATTTAACTTATGAAAGAGTGTAAACAAAGCCTAGCATGGCTACATTTCCCCCCACTATGGTCATGAATAGAGTTTTCCACCTATATGAGATAAATACATAGACGGGGTTTTCTCTTAACCACTGCCATATCTCAGCATGCAGCTGGGCTTGACTTAATAAACTGTAGTAGAAAGCAACAGATAGAAGGAAGTAAAACCTCAAATATGAACTGGTCATAGACATGGAGACAGGAAAATAAACCCAAAACCAGGTGCTGGGAGGAGTTCAGTCTGGCAGATAAGGTAACATACGAAATGTAGTAGTCCAAACAAGTTGTCAAAATGAGGGAATCCCGTGTGAAGGAGTTGAGGTATCCCTTCCAGTGGGCAGATAGAGCATTTGGAAACAGATGCCGCTAATCACCAGAGCAAGACTTACACGTAAAAAGTGAACCACGTCAATAACACGGTGCCATGGTTAAGAAATCTAACTCTGTGGGGGGGTGGACCTAGAGCTGAGTCTGAATTTTGCCCTTCCCGAGCTGTGTTACCCTGCAGTAACCCAGTCACATATAGATGCAGTTTCTTTAACTGTGACATGGGGATAGTAAGTACCTGTGTCAGATTTGTTGTTGGGATGTTTGAGATCATGGTAAGTGACCTACTATGCATATAGAAAGTTATTGATTCATGCCAGCCCTGGTCATAATGATGCTGATGGTGAGTGCCCACAGAGAGGCGTGTGCAATGAGCACTGGAAGAGGGGACAGCAGGGAATACTAGAAGGAACAGTGAGCTTAAGGGCCAGTGCTTCCCTTCTGGGCCTCAAGGACCTCAGTGAAACAAGAACGCGGTTAGGCATCTTTCTCCTAGCACAGCACCTGACATCTCCTATACCTTGGACTCACTGACTATAGTAATAATCATGAGAAAACAGAAGAGGGGATTCATTTGGATCTGGAAGCCAGGGAAGGTTTCACTTTGGAAATGACGTTTGAGTGGCAGAATTTCACCAGTGGAAATGTGGTGGTGAGAGCAGGAGAAGAGGCTGTGGAAAAAGAATAGGGGAAATTGTTCACAGAGGCGTGAATATACACAGATGTGTGGGAATAGGAAAGATGTTGTCCTGGAGTATAGCTATGTGTGGGAGCACACAGAGACCAAGAGTCTATAGAAGACATTGTGAGTGGCCTCAGGACTGGACAAACCCTTTTACACTCTCTGAATCTGAAATTATCCTATAGATAGTATGAGTTGATGAAAGTTTTCTGTAAAACAGAGGAATCATAAACTCAAAACTGTGTTTTATAATGATAATGGGCAGCTGTGTGAAGACTAGGTTGGCAGAGGAAGAGAAAGATGGCAACAAGGCTATTTGGGAAGCTATGGAAAAATCAGGGGTGGTGGCCTTGGGCATGGAGAAAAAGAGACGTATTGGAGAACTCATGGTGGTCATATAGTCACTGAAATTTATAGGCTAATGACATGGTGGAGGGTGAGGTGGGTGTTAGTGATGAAGAAGTGAAGACTATTCACTTGAAGAACGAGTGAGTGATGACGCTAGAAAGTAAGTAAAGGGGTAGACATCGTGAGTGTGATTCGGAAACTTTTCAGTTTAGAGGTCTACACTATGTCCCTTACAGAGTTTGACATAAGAATTTAGTGCTCAGGATGGGATCTGAGCTGGATGTGTAGGTATGATTAATTTCTGTAGATCTGGGTAGCTGTTAAGCCACAAAAGTAGGTGTGATCACTTACAGTAGTATTTTCTAAAGAGAAAAAGGCCAAGTAAACTCGTTGGGAAACACCGCCGTTTATGGGGCAAATGGAGAAACAGAGGAAAAGAAGACTGAGAAAGAGCACTCAGAGGCAGGTGGAGAACCAGAGAGAGCGGTAGTATAGAAATGTGGGGCGAAGCCAATTTTAAGAGTGGGTGATCGAAGGTATCAAATCCAGCAGAGGTCAACTAGGAAGAGGATTGGAGCAAAGCTACTGAATTCAGTCTTTGATGACCTCGTAAGGAGCAGGATGGGTGTGCATAGTAGTAGAAGACTCTAGATCACAACAGGTCAGCAGGGGCAGGAACTTCTTAGCTTTTTCCTAAGGTGATGGCAGTGAATGATATAAGGGGATGAAAGGTTATAACCTACAGGTAAGGCGAGACCAATGGAAAATGGAGAAGCTTGACCATGTGAAAAAGGCAAGGCACTGGTGGAAGAGGAGCAGCTCAATATAAGAGACAAAGGGAATAATCGATGCAGTCATGTTCAAGGTGGCGATCTGAAGAAGAGACAAAGGGATCCTATAAATTTCATATTTTCAGAATGCGAAATTAAAACACGTGACTGATGCTAAGCCATATAATTTTTATTTGCAAATTTATTCACACTGAAAATTACAGAAATCACACACAAGATAAGTTATTTTTTTGTTTGCACCATTTATGAATTACCTTTACAAAAAAAGATAAAGTAACGCGGAGAAGGACTATTCTGGTAGAGTGGGTAGAGATCTGCTGTGTGTGGTTGCCAAGTGGACCCAGTTATGGGATAGGAGGCCTGCAGAGCTTGGAACCAGGAGGGCGGTGTCCTGGTGAGGCTGGAAGCTTGGCTGCAAGTTACAGTTAGTTGTCCAGGGGGCTCATGAACGCAAGCATTGAGGCACCAACCATCTATCCTTTACAACTAGGTGGACACTGGATGTGAAACGTACCCAGCAGTCCAGTATCTTACATAATATCTCTGCAGCTTAAGTTCACACAAAGCCCATCATTCATTCTGGAGAATTCAGATTAATTTCTTGGTCCCGGTGCTGAGACAGTCATTAGCAAAGAGAAAAATATTCAGCTGCCAATGATGCTGCCAGGTAATGTTTGTGTTCATGGGATTTTTAATAGAGCCCAAGTGTATTATTAAATACCAAGGTAAACTATGGTTGGATGGGACCAGCCATCGTGTTTTTTAAAACTCCTATAACAGTTTGGATTGTCAGAAGTAGAAATATAAATTTTAACAGACATTATGGCTAATAGTTGCAAACGCATAGATACATAGAATGTTAGGGTTGCAGGAGGAGAGATTAGAGATAATTTACTGCCATATCCCAATTTTTTGTGTGTGGTATTCTTATTTTAAAAATAAGAAAAGTGAAGTCTGGGTGGTCAGCATCAAGACCTGGTAGATGTTAATAGCAGGGCCGGCACTAAAACATAAGCAAGCCTAAAGTAAGAGGTAGTATTCTGGTAAAATGTAAAAATTACAGGCTACACACAAGGAACCAAATTGCAGACTCGCGGACAGCTGAGAAATCGGGGGAGAAAAAATAAAACTATTTGCGTTCTCTTTTGGATGAACCCAGAGCTCATTTGTCAATACGAGGAAAAGTGTTAGGATTCCAGATACGAGGAGGAAGGTGTCTTTGCTTTGGAGGCAGGTGGCCTGGGCTCCATCCACCCGTTCAATCTTCGGTGTCAACCATGCGCCCAACCCTGCTGGGCACTGGTGTCCAGGCATGGCTCCACCACTCCCTCTTTTCATGGCCGGGGGATCTGAGTTTGCCCATTTACAAAATCGAGCGCCTGGGAGACCCACCCAGAAACAGGATCCAGTTAGGAGTTGTGTCCGTGGGTGGGAAGAAGAGCACAGGGTGAACATGAAGAAACAGATCCTGAGGGTCCGGTGACGTCAGTGTGGGTTCGCTCTAGAGGTCACAGTCAGATTCGCACAGACTGGCTAAGCTTCGGGTTCTGCCCTGGGGAGCAAGATCTGGCATTGGGAAGAGGTCATCTCCACACTCCACTTGCTGAGCAAAAGAGAGCTCTTCCTGTGGCAGGCCCTGGTCCCCAGCAGTCCTAAAAGGAGGCGGAGTGAGCCCACGGGGAACCCCAAGCCATCCCTCTGGCTTTGTGGAACTGAAGGCAAAATTTAACGAGTAGAAGAAACGAGTGAAAATCTTAAAATGGAACAGTAATACACAGCCTCTATCCTCTTTCATATGACCAACCAACAGCAGTGGTCTTTGTATCCCAAAGGCAGCAGTCTGTTTGGTACACAAATTGCTAATAGATGCAGGGCTGAATAAATGTATGCATGAATTTTGCGGTCCCTATTCCTGCAATTGTCAGTACTTCAGTGGAAAATTGCAGATGACACATTTGGGGATGTGCTGTGCTGAGTTCACTCCCTGGCACAATTATTGATATACGATCTCACTAGTTTGAGCCTCATGAGAACTTAGATAACATCGCAGAAGCCCGTTTTCTAGAATTTCATGCTGCTCTAATGAAAAAAGAGAGAGAAACGGAATTTTCTGACTTCTATTGAAGTGGTGGGCATCGTGGGGAGCTAATCGGAAAGCTCCACTGGCACTCGGGTTTCAGCTAATTTGGTAATATGTTTGCACTTTCCGCTCTGTCCCCTTTGAGTGGCTAGTGTAATTAACCCCAGGCTCTCCTGAATGACACATTGTGAGTATTTCTTGCTAAGGCAGCAGTGGGACCCACTGGTTGGACGTGACTCTGTATGGTCAGCACGCAAATGGCTCCATTATGTTGCCTTTCATGAAGGCTGAGTATTAAAGTGACCTCCAACTGACAGTTAATTGCTTAATTAGAGTCTCTCTTCCGAGCCTTAAATCCACGTAGCTCTGCAAGCTCTTATCGATCTCTGAGAAATGCTGGTGGTAGCTCAGTGCGAGAGAGGGAGAGGTCGGTCCTGCAGCCCCAGCGGGGCCCTGGAGACTCCCGCCCCTGGTTTCAGCATCCTCTTTGCTCAGCACAATGGAATGTCTGCCTTGGGAGAATCAGTCAGAAACAGATAAAAGCAAGCGGAGCACAGTCCAGATCCAGCCTCTGCTTTGGAGAAAATATACATTAGGGCGAACAGAGCCTAGTACAAAAAAAAGGGCACATGATGAGTAACTGTTTTCTTTCTGAAGCTTTTTGCCCCCATCCAGGAGAAAGAAAACAAAGTGCGTGATTTGAAGAAAACCAGGTCCCCTCCCCCCACCCAAAGCCACAACGTCTGGTCTGCTCATTGCACAGTTTGTTTCACTGTAAGACCCTGGGTGGAACAGGGCAGACACAGGACGCAGAATCCGTATTTTGCTTGATTTATTTATTTAGTTTTAGATACTACCCATGATGTGTTTCCTTTTAAAACATTGATCTGTTCCAAAACAGACCCAGGAATAATAGAACTCAGTGCTTCAAAGAGAAGATGGAAGCGATTCTTTAAATATTTATTGTTTTACAAATAAATCCATGACAAGAATCCGCCTCTCCCTGCCTCCCTGTCTTCCCTTTCTCCCTCACTTTTCCCCACAGGAAGTTTCATTTCTGTTTCTAGCTGATACTTGAGGACTATCTCTGACGGATTTCTTGAAAATGTTTTATTCTGGGACTTGCCTTTGATAACCTGGCCTTCCAGTGCCAAATTAGTCACCAAGAACGGTGCCAACAATTCACATCTCCAAAGCAAAGACTAACTGAACGGAAGCCACAGTTCTCAATCTGTGGGCACAGGCTTTGTTTTGTTCGGTTTGCATTTCAGCTCAGAATGTCGCTAAATGCTTGTTTATTTGTGAAAACAAAATGAGCTTCTTGGATTTCTTTGCCTATCGACATTTCCGGGGATCTTTGAGTCCCTGCTTGCAACGATGACAAATCGCTAGAGGTTAGAATCTGTAAAAATTGAGGACCGAGTGCAATAATGTAGAACGAAGGAATAGGGGTGATGAAGTCCTGATGTGTGAGATGTGCCACCGTGAATGTCACCTGGTATTTAACCTCAGAGACACCTGGCTGGCAAACACCGCTGACTGAGGAACCCCATGCTTCCTCCCCCTATCCCCCCCACCCTCACCAAAGGCTGCTAGAATGAGTAATATTTTCATTTCCTTCCTCACATACACTTATGACTTTAACAACTTGGATATTTTCCTAAGGGATTCCCCTCCCTATCACTGAATATTTCCTCTATCTTGGAACAGTTCCCATTCCAAAATGGGAATTCTGTTAGCAGCTACACCACCATGTGCAGCACGTGAAAATCTTTCAGGGACTCCCATCCTCCAAATTGACTTTTTCCTGCAATGCAGACTGTCTCTTCTGAACCCCGGATATCTTATCCTTTCACCCTGATAATCTTTAAGGCGATCCAGAGCAGTAGACGCGTGTTGCAAGGAGTCAAAAATGAAGTCAAAGATAAAGGCTGGGTTGAAAACCAAAGTAAGCCGGGGCCCAGGTGAGGGAAGAGGCCATTCTAGACCAGACAGGTTATGGCTTTTTAGACCAGAGAAGGACGAGAAGGGGATTTAGATCTGAACCTAAGAATAAAACTGAGGGGCGCCTGAGTGGCTCAGTCAGTCAAGCGTGGGTTAAGTGCTCAGGTCAGGATCTCCCAGTTCTTGGGTTCCAGCCCCATATTGGGCATTGTGCCTGGAGCCTGCTTTGGATCCTGTGTCTCCCTCTCTTTCTGCCCCGCCCCCGCTCGTGCTTGCGCGCTCTCTCTCTCTGTCTCTCTCTGTCTCTGTCCTCTCTCAAAAATCAACAAACATTAAAAAAAAAAAAAGAATAAAACTGAGTTTAGGAATCAGGGATAGAAATCTTAGGGTTATGTATTGGCCCTGGACACTGTGCCCTTTGTTACACAATGTGCTGTATAAGCCATGCTGGGAATCCCATGCATGTTCAGTGGGATGGAATCCATGACAGGTGCCAACTGTTCTGAAATCCATGGGGGCCCCAAATTCTAAAATGCCACTGTAGGAATGCTTTATTGCAGGTCTAAATAAACGAGACACTTCCATTCTATTTCCTGAGCTCCCATGATTATCTTTCTTGGAGGTCATGGATAAAACTTGATTTTATCTTTTCAGTTGGTTTCATGATAATTGATCAGATGTCCAACGGACAGGATTCATTACTGGCTCTATACTACTTAGTATGTGGCTGTGAGCAAGTTCTGTTTTCTGAGCCTCAACTTTACCAAATGTAAAGTAGAATTGTAAGAAAAATTGAATTTTTTAAAAGGTAAAGCATTTAGCATAGTGTCTGGTATAGATAAGTGTTAATTGTTACTCCCAATTTTCCTGCTACTGCTTCTGTTACTACTGAAACCATGTGAAAGGTCTTATCTTTTCAAAAATTGTGAACCGTAGGTACCCAGAACTGGATCCATAATCCATAGTTCATTGCTGACTACCATCATGAGTTATGAAGGCCAGTCTTATCTTAAAATATTTTTTTAAATCTTAAAACATATAATTTGTTTTCACACGTTCTTCACCATATCATCTCAACGAATTTTATTACTTCATAAATGTGTTATTTTAATACCTTCCAGAAGATTCACAAATGAGTTCAGAAAAAAAAAGGTAGTGGTGCAGAAAATGCCAATAAAAGCATATTCATATACATTTATATCTATTCATATACGTTCATGATTTGTTTTCAGGGAAAGCTCAACTCTGGAGCTCAGACCAAACACTGTCATACTTTGCGGATTATAAAACACACCGTGTGTTTTTGCTTTTGAATTAAAATAGTTTCCTCGTCCTCCAGTTTGTAATAGTTTTACCCCATGCATATTTAGTTGGTTTATTTCCTCCTCGAGCAAGATGAAACTTAGTAAAACAAGAAAATAAGAGATACAGTAGAAATATTTTCTCACTTCCTCCTCTCCAACTCGAGCTGAGGGAATAGATTCCAGTTTCTGGAGATGAAAATACAAACATTACTGGGGAAGCTACTGTTCATTTTTCCCCCTGGGTCATATGCTTCGGGCTGTGCGTGCTGACTATTCCAGTGAGGTGATCATGAGTCATTCCATCAGCCAGAATTTGGATCAGTGGGGAGGGGGCTTGGGGCTCAGGGCTGTGCACTGCATCCGAGTCAGACACCTGTTCTTTCCCTCAAAGCGAAGCATCAGTAATTACTTGTCTTTATTTAGTGCAGTATTTTATATCATTGGGGTATTCAGCTTTCTTGTTGAATCAGATGTTACATTTTATGAAGAGTGCCCCACAGTGGCAGTTGTTTGGAGCCTGAGTTAAAGGGGACACATATTTAGGCAGGGAAAAGTTCAGGCGCCGTGACCAAGGGGAGAGGTGACGAGATCCCACACCCAGAGGAGCCCCTGCGGGAAAGTGGTGGCGTGGGTCCAGGAGATACATCGGAGAGAGAATTGGCAAAACACATAGATCCATTGGATTCGGGAAATATGGGAGAGGTCTGAAAATGTTCACCAAGTGCAAAAACTGCTGTGGGCATTTATGGAGGCAAGAAATGAGGGTGAAGGGGGAATTAGGGGAGGAAAGATGACTTCAGTTTGAGACATCAATGCTCAAGGTTTGTGGGGCCATACGAGCAGTGTGGTGTCTGGAATGCAGTTGGATAGATAAGCCTGGAGCTCGGAGAGACGTCTGCACTACAGTTGGAGATATTAACCAACTAGCAGATGCCTTGGAGATCTTAAAACAGAACCCATATCTGTTTAACTACATTCTTTTTTTTTTTTTTTTTTTTTTTAATTTTTTTTTTTTTTTCAACGTTTTTTATTTTTATTTTTGGGACAGAGAGAGACAGAGCATGAACGGGGGAGGGGCAGAGAGAGAGGGAGACACAGAATCGGAAACAGGCTCCAGGCTCCGAGCCATCAGCCCAGAGCCCGACGCGGGGCTCGAACTCACGGACCGCAAGATCGTGACCTGGCTGAAGTCGGACGCTTAACCGACTGCGCCACCCAGGCGCCCCAACTACATTCTTGTCGGGCTGCAAAGACCAGATTAGGTGGCATTAATAACCATCTGCCTTAGATACTGAGGCACTGTCATATGAGTAACATATTTTCTTGTCTTTGTATGGAGTTCTTTCCTTACACGTCTGACTGGCTGCACACTTAAACATTTTAAATATATACAGTATTTAAAAGTTTTACGTGCTCCTCATGTTGAATTTCTAAAATACAGGAAAGAAGAACAAAAGAAATTAATGCCATCCATAATTTTGCAACGTAAGGACAAACCCTGAAACATTTTAGCTTATTTCCTACACTTACATACCTATCCATACACACACATGCACACTTACACACACGTACACATAGATAGTTAAGCTAATACCACACATCATTTTGTATCCTACATTTCCCACTTAACACTTAATACGTTTCTCCTCAAAAGTAGTATCCTTGGCTATTTAATCAATTATATAGACATACTAGAATTTCTTTAACCGCTAGCTTATTATTGACCATTTTGATTACTTCTTTATTATCATAGTGTTATGAAGACCATATTTATATGTGAATCTGACTCGACATTCCCTATTATTTTCTTCATCTAAATGCTCTTTTCTTTAGTGAACACTCTATTATGGAAAATTTTAAGTATATAAAAAAGTATAGACTATATAATACATGTGAAGTGTATAAAGAACAAAGTCATCTCACTGTCCAGACTTGCCAAATTGTAATATTTTCCCATACTTGCTTCAAGTGCTTTTTTCCCCCCCAAAATAAAGGAATTACTAAAGAGACAGTGAAGTCCCATGTGTCACCCGCACTGACACTATTCCCTATTCTCATCACAGAGGAAACTGCTTATCAGAATTTGGGTTTACGGCGCCCATGGCTATTTTTATACTTTTTCATTTTTTTGTAGTTTTCATATACAGCATATATTATTTTGCAAGTTTTAAAACTTTAAGCAAGGAATACCGCAAATACAATACCCTTCTATTTGCTCTGTTCACTCAACATTCTGTTTTTAACGTTTGTCTACTCTGTAATGCATTTAGATCTAATGCATTCTTTTTTTTAAAATTTTTTTAACGTTTATTTATTTTTGAGACAGACAGAGACAGAGCACGAGCGGGGGAGGGTCAGAGAGAGAGGGAGACACAGAATTGGAAGCAGGCTCCAGGCTCTGAGCCATCAGCCCAGAGCCCGACGCGGGGCTCGAACTCACAGACCACGAGATCGTGACTTGAGTTGAAGTCGGACGCTTAACCGACTGAGCCACCCAGGCGCCCCTAATGCATTCTTTTTGCCATCGTACAATACTCCATTTCATGAGTCTACCACGAGTCGCATGCCCATTCCACTGTGAATGCATGTGCAAATTGCTTCCGATATTCAGCTGTTGCAACTCTTATAACAATGGACGTTCTTGGACATATTCCCGAATGCAATCATGCAAGAGTTTCCCTAGATTAGACATATTGACGTGGAAGTGCTAGCTTTTACATTTACTCTGCATTGCCAAATCCTACTAGAAATATACGCGTGAGGATTCCCATAATGAATGGGAGAAACTTACCTTCACATTCATACTATATTCGTTCCGCGACACTTCCAATACATTGTCTGACTTGATCTTTACAATGATGAGACAGAGGGAACGATTCTCCACCCCCATTTGTGAGATGATGGAACGATAACCAGTGGCTTCTGAAGTGCCTTGGCAAGAAAACAAATACCCTCGGTGGACCCAGGACTCAAGTGTTGGGACCTAAGAACAGAACGCTTCCAGGTGTTCTGACCATAAGGTCCCTGTGTTTCCCGGGTGTTTTTAATCGAAGGTCAGTGTGCTTGCCCCTGGGCTTTAGTTGATCTGATGGAAAATGTCAGACAGGCTGGAGCCTGTGCATAGCCTGTCAGCAAAGGCCATGCAACAGAAGGGATATGAACAGTGTGGTTTGAACTAACCATGGATATGGACATCCATTGAGGCTCCACTTGTGGAGTGTTTATGAAGCTGTGTTGTGGAGCCGGGAAGGTTTTGTAGGGAAGGTGTTTGGGGAGGAACCCATATTTGAAATCATTGCCTTTCCTCAAAGAGGTCAGGTACTTTGTTATCTCCAAGTCAGCTGGTACATTAATGGATCCTATCACAAATTCCCGAACAGTTTGTGATAGCCGTATTTTCCAAAGAACTAAGGAAGAAACAAAGAAAGAAAACAGGATAACTGGATTCACTGAGTACTTCTCCTGTGCCAGGCAGCACATATTACCTCATGGCTCCTTCCTCCATCCCTAGAGGAGCCAACTGTTAAAAGAGAAGTGAAGGTGTCAACACTTAGTCCTCTGTTTCTCCCCTTTGCACACACAGCTCAGTCCACTCAGTTAGTGTCTGTCCATAATTATGTCCAAACGACTCATTAGACCTCCAGCGACCTCCGTGTCACTAAGTTCATGAGTAATGTTTGCTCCCTCAGTAGTGTTCAGTGGTTGATCACTCCAGGTGAGGAAAAGGAGACTCAGGGGTCTAGGAAACTCATTATTCTCCCCTGATATTTTCAGGGATTTCTATGTAGAGAAATGAGGAGAGAGGAGAAGTGAAGAGAGAAGGAAGGAGGTCAACCAGATGGCTATTGCTTGCCGTGGTTCACATTTTAAGCCCCTGTCTCTTGCTTCTTGTGGCCATTCCCTTTCTCTGTCGCCCTTGTTAAGAGAATATTGGAACTTACACTTTGTTTTTAATTTCCCCAAAATACCACGATCTTGAGGCTCCTTTGTGTAGTAGACTTTGACTAACTCTTTGGAGCACTGGCAGGTGTTTACTGCAAATAGCAGCAGAGCAGTCGAGTTCAAAAGTGATCCTTAAGACTCCATTGTTCATTTCTCTCTCAGTCCCTCATTTCACACCTCCTGCAGTAGTTATCGATTGCTGCATAACAAATATCCCCAGACCCCAATGCCTTAAAACAACAACATTGAACGTTTCTGTGAGCCAAGAATGAGGGTGCCGGGTACCTGGCCCTTTCCTAGCTGGCTCACATAGTCAGCAGGATTCAGGGCTGGAGGCCTCCCTCGTCTCCTCTCCAGGAGGGCCTCTCTGCAGGGTATCTCATAGCACAGCGGCTAGACTCATCAAAGCAGGCAGTGCAGAGTGCAAGAGAAAGAGCTGACGACGTGGAACAGTCCCTCTTTTGTAACCTAGTTATGGAAGTGACATCCCATCACCGTGGCTCTCATCTCTTCATTGGAAGAAGTAAGTCATTAGGTGCAGCCCGCACTCCTGGGCAGGGTGGGGGTGGGGTGATTACACGGGGACATGAATCACTGGGAGCCAGGTCAGAATTGCCCCCACTGCCCCGCTGCCTGCCACCCCGCCCCAACAGTCCCAGCTGGTAATATCCATGGGCTATGCTCCAGCCTCATCCGTGTTGCTGGACAAACCCCTTCTCTCAGGCCTCTTTTTGGTTTTGCTGCAATAGCTTCCTACTTTTATTCGTTTCATACAGAGCAATTTATCCTTCTCTTTGTCTCCCTTTACAAATACAGGCTTATATCTCTCAAGTACGTACTGTGTGCCAGGAAGTGTTGTGAGGGCTTTGTATCTTTGTAATCATTTGATTCTGGTGAACAGTCTGAGCTTTACACTCGTGTCAGTTACACTTATTTCTATCATCAGTAAGTGTACGGGACGGCAGAAGTTCCCTCTCTTTTCGCAAATTACCAGTGCTTAGGACCCTGACCCAGGCCTCTATAAATGTCATCACAAAGGACTGTTAGTCTTGTACCTGAATGGCTCCCCACCCCAATGTCACTTTATGCCAGAGCCGACACGTGTTAACTCTGGAAAAAAAATAAAAAAGATTTCTCAGATCTCCTTAAGATATTAAAGCATCAAGTATTAAAATGTTTGTGCAAGTACACAAATGTTTGGCTCAGTTCTAACTTCTGGTTAGAGCTTAGAGTGCGGAGGGTTCCCAAGAGCGTCATAATGTCATGTGTCCTGAATACTCTGGGCTTTGGGGACAGGCTTGATGTCCTCTGCCCACCTTCTGCCTTCCGTGTTCTCTCGCAGTGCTGGCAAAAGATTGGCACTGCCTGTGAGAAGGGCACTGGGCAGTTGTGTTTGGCATAAGCCATGTCCTGTGATTAGACCCTCCTCCATTGCGCATTGGGGCCAAAATGTAAAAAGCCTGCCCAGAAAGCAGCCCCAATTGACCTCTTTCCCACTGTGAATAGCCTCTTTTACTCACTGTCATGCCTGCTATGCATTTATACATTCCAATCCATGAGAGGGAGGACAGCTATTTCCTAACTCTGGACTTTCCCTCATTCTTAGTCCTCTGTTCTTAGAGGCCATATACTCTTACCTATGTAATTCATGAACTCATCCATACATCAAATATTTACTGTCTGTTATGTGCCCAAGTCTACTCTCTTAGTCTCCTATTTTCATGTGATAAATATAAGTTTAGGCATTTTGAATGTGTGTGTTTGTATCCGGAAATTTGACAAAACTCTGGGTACTTTGTGAAGGGACCGATTAACTTCTTGTAGAAATTAGGTTATCCCTCCACCAGATATGCCTTTGTTTTTAGAGTCCCAGTAGTTGGAGCTTTCAGGGGTATGGCTACTTTTTCTTTTGTGAATTCAACTTCAAAGTTTTACTAATGTCATCTAGAAATGAGTTAATGGAAATGTACTGGTTTTGCAGGGGGCGGGGGGCGGGTGGTATATTTCTCTGACTTTTACCACTTGAGCAACAGATCAGAAAACCAATTCTCAGGCCTAGCAAACTCTTGGCAGTAGACTTAAGTAAGAATTATATATCTGTAAGTTATGTGACTGTTATATGTGTCTCCAATAGTAATATAATTTGCTAGGTCTGCCTTGGGAACTAAATGGAAATAAGGGGAAATGCATATTGATAATTTCCATGACTTTAGAATTTTAAATAAATGGGATCAAGGTTTCTCATATTTTCTTCCTTGCAGTTTTTTTCTTATAATTTTATAAATTAAAAGTTAAATTGATTTGGGGATGCCTGGGCGGCTCAGTCGGTTAAGCATCTGACTCTTGATTTCGGTTCAAGTCATGATCTCATGGTTATCAGGTCAAGCGCCACCTCAGACTCTGCACTGAGCACGGAGCCCCGATTAAGATTCTCCCTCCCTCTCTCTCTGCCCTTCTCCCCCACTCTCTCTTTCTCTCTCCCTCTCAAAAAAAAAAAAGTTAAATTTATTTGGTATTACAAGAGTTAGGAACCATCTAAAATAAAAGAATTGCTATTCTAAACTATTAAAAAATCAGTTGTTTCCTTGTTAATCTGAGGTCTTGCACTTTCATAAAGCAACAACTGGATATATATATCTTAATAACTATCACCAGCATTTTAAAGAGAAGTGACAAGATATAATAGAATTTGGAGACAGGGGACGTAAGTTCCTGACTCTACTCACTGTGTGTACGAACTCGGATTAGTCACTAGCTTACACTGGATGAGGCAATACTTTAATAGCTAGCACACTAAGTCTCATTTTCTTCATGCAAACAAAAAAATCACATGGTGTTGAGGACTAGATTAGGATGTTTCTGATGGTCCTTATAAAATTACAACGTGCTAATCAAATGTAGTGTTTCAGTGGTATATAATTTTGATTCAGGGACATCTGGAAACCTTCTACCTCAGATCCACTTCCTGAAAAGCAATGCTCCAGCCGTATGAACTGCAACCAAGGCCCTTTGATTCCAGGGTCTCTGGGGGAGGGAGGTCTGAGAAACTCATAGACATCCTGGAAGATGTGCCCATTCAAAGGATCCCCTGGGAAATGGCTCATTCTTATGACTTTCTGAACCATTTAGCCCTACATTTCTACCTTACTTTTTTGCCTTAAGAGGATTGCAGCCATTTGGAAAAGAAGGAACAATACCTACTTACTCACTAGGCCTCTGAGTTTGGGGAGAAATAAAGGAGACTAAAAGAGTCCTGCCTTTGTGAGTGTACGGACTTGTAAAAATCCTCTTTGTGTATGTGTTGTTTTTGTTGGTGGTATTTTTTTGGTGGGGGAGTCTGTATACCTCACAGAACCCCGGTGTTCTGCTGAAGTATAAGAAATGCTGTGCTAAACAAACACATCACCCCAAGAGAAGCAAATAGTCTCGTGTGGATAGTCTTGACCAAGAGTCAATTGGCATATTCTCTAGACTCCCAAGGCGTTCTAGGAAGGTATTCTTTAAAGCAAGACAGTATTAACATTACTGAACTCTAAGGATGTTATAGCTGTATCACCTTCGGAAAGTATAAAGCCAAGTATACCAAAAATAAAGTCTTGGATTAAAACAATGCTGGTAACATTTGAGAGTAGGTTGAAGTATAAATGTAGTAACGAGGTTTTGTAATCTTGATTTATACACTGTTTTCTTTTAAAGTTTTTATTTATTTTTGAGTAAAATAAATTTTTACTCAAGGAAAGAGAGCGAGAGTGGGGAAAGGGACGGAGAGAGAGGGAGACACAGAATCCAAAGCCGGCTCCAGGCTCCGAGCTGTCAGCACAGAGCCCAATGTGGGCTCAAACCCATAAACCATGAGATCACGACCTGAGCCAAAGCTGAATGCTTGACCAACTGAGCCACGCAGGCACCCCTTGATTTATACATTGTTTTGACTATTATTGATGGTGTTCAACGTGTTCAATAGAAGCAGTCATACTAGATTGAAAACTATAATTTGACTTGGTTAAGAAAATGTAACTGAGTTTGTAATCAATCTTTAAATGTTAAATAGAGGCCGGGGCGCCTGGGTGGCTCAGTCTGTTGAGCAGCCGACTTTGGCTCAGGTCGTGATCTCACGGTTTGTGAGTTCGAGCCCCGCATTGGGCTCTGTGCTGACATCTCAGAGCCTGGCGCCTGCTTCTGATTCTATGTCTCCCTCTCTTTCTGCCCCTCCCCCACTCATGCTCTGTCTCCCTCTGTCTCAGAAATAAATAAACATTAAAAAAATTTTTTGAAAAAAATGTTAAATAAAAATCAGTTTTAAGGTTTTATTTATTGGACCTGTGGATTTAAAATACGAACATTAAATAAAGCAATGAAAAAGAAAAAAGAAAGAAATGGTGTTCTAGAACCACATTTATTTAAAGTTCAGTATTGTAAAAGTTTTAGCCTCTCAGTAGAGAGTTAAACATCTTATTGATGTTTGATTCATGTGCTTATGATGAACTAAACTGAGAATTGCCTCCCACTCATACTTATGTGCTAGAGAGAACAGTGATTATAATCCTCACTAGATATTTTAAAATAATTTGTGTGAACTTTCTTTGCGTCAAATCCCCGAACTTTCTATTTTTTTCCCCAAGTGACAGTTTATCTTGGGTGAAACAGCCGTATCCTAACTTCGTATTTTAATCCCACTCTGGTAGTTGACAGTTGATCCTATCCTGCTTAATTGGTATCTTGCATTAGACAATATGAGAGTTTCAGTTCTGAATTTTAGAATCTAGTTGTCTGGTTTAACATGAGCTGCTCCCTCTTAGGAATTGTGGAAGTCGGCCACACAATTTTGTCTCTGTGTAGCAATTGTCTTCTTAAAAATGGAGGACAATTGGGGAAAAGGAAATGGATAGTGTGCGTGAAGGTCTGAACCAGTTGCTGGCAGAGGGTGAGCACTAAATGAATGGTTGCCATTCTTGTTATCATCCAAAGAAAAGGAATTCACTTCCCCCATTTATACATAACTGTGTTAAAAACTGCACACCAGACACACCGAGTTCCGAGGAAATTAACCAAGTTTCAATTTCACAAACCCATACAGTGATTTGGGTGCATGTAATGTCCACTCTATTCCATCAGTACGTCTGGAGGGTCAGCTAAGTCCCAACATAGCCCTGGGCAGACATAGAACCTAGTACCTTTTTTTTTTAATTAAGTAGATAATTTTCTGAGTTAGGCTCACTCACTATATCATTTGAAAGAACTCTACCAATATTCTTCCTTCTTGACCACTATCCTATGGAAAGCAAAAAGTTATGGCAAAGGTTGGGTTTCTGAAAACAAATGGTTACTCCTCCTTCTTCCTCACCTATTTGTTCCTATCTTGATTCTTGCCTCAAACATTTCAGTACATGTTGTGGGCATGGCACTTGATGTGATGTGCTGAGGTCAGGGGAGGAAGGAGGGCTGTGAAAGTAAAATATCCAGGGATGTAATTGTGGGCTCCGGCAGAGGAACTCCCACTGGAATCCATATAAGTTCCCTAGACATAACCAATGATTCAGACACTCCCATGGGCTATTTGACGAGACAATGACATAAAGCACTAGATCCGGTGAATGTATTGCTTTCCACCAGCTCACCAATGTGTACATAGCCCATGGACCGTGGGCCCCATAGATGTAAATCTGAAGTTCTGAACTATTAACCCTGTTGTCTTAATTTGTAGGCATATGATGGCGTAAGCCCCACAACTGCCCGCCTTGCTAGAACGTGTGGAAGACAGCCGCTGGCTAGCCCCATCATTTCTTCAGGAAATAGCCTCTTGTTGCGATTTCAGTCTGGCCCTTCCAGACAGAGCAGGGGCTTCCGAGCTCACTTCAGCCAAGGCAAGTGCCGCGTGTCTCTGTGTGTGTGTCCCTGAGGTACCCGCTGTCAGTTCTGGAGTGCCCTTCCTGGTGCCGCAAAAAAAAGGAGGCCAGTGCTCAGAAATCGGTCCCAGCTTTCTACTTAACAGGCGACAATTTAAATAGAGCAAAGGAACTACGATTTGCAATTATTCCACCTGTTGATCCTTTAAGTTTACGATCGTCTAACAGGTGACGCCGACTTCCTTTGGATCTGTGTGTCTCTCAAACGAGCTTTCAGAATGATATTTCAGAGCATTTTTAATACTAGGGTCACTGTAACAAAGTGTTTCTCCATATTTGTTCATGAGTAGATAAATTATCTAGCATTTGTCCAGGATTTTCTTCTGGGACAATTATAAATCACAAGGCTTGCGTGCAATGTAGAGTCTGGTGGTAACTAACCCTTGAGGTAGTGGTGCCCTGAATCCTGCTCTTGTCCACCTGAGGAATCGGTGTTGTTTTCCACTGTTTTTGTTCTTAACTCACCACTTCTCAGTTCATCCTTCTAGACTTTTTCACCGTTGCCTTTCATCCGGCCGTTCCTGAAGATGAATCCTTTATTCCCATGTCAGGGATAGAGCCCAAGGTGGAAGGAGTTGTTGGCCAGCTTCAGTTTGCCTCTGACTTTTACTCAGATCGTCCTTGTCATTTCAAATACGGGTGGTCTGTTTAGTCATTGGTCTATTTGGAGCTTGCCTGTATCCTACAGCAGAGAGCCCTGGCTAGGGATGTTTTCTGGGTCGGGGTCTCTCAAAGATGCATTGTAGACTTGGGAGCAAGACAGAGTGCATGAATCAGCCACTCTGCAAAGAAAAGAATAGTTTCTTAATGCATTTCATTTCTCATTTAATTAATTACTTATGGTTTGCTTCAGAGTAAACAATGTCCCCAGGAGGTCTCTTCTGGATTATTACAAAGCCTCCTCCCGCTCACCCACCCTTTCCCCATCTTCCTCCAAAGTCAGCTCCCAAAAGCCCCACTCCAGCCATGCCCTTGTGTGCTCCGTGAATCTGTCCTGGCTCTTCATCGCATGGAGAATGGAGCCCCAGATTCCTCCAGATGTTACCCAAGGGTCCTGGAACCTTCCCCAGTCTTTTTTTTTTCCCCAACACCCTTTAGGAGCCCCATACTTTAGCCAAGTCTGCACAGTCGCAGGCCTGACCCTCCTCTGTGTCTCTTGCTGGACTATTCTTCCTCAGCCCCACTTCCTCCTCCAGCCGCTCTCCTCCGGGAGACACCCCTTACGCTCCCCCGCTGGCCAGACTCTCCCGTCTGCACCGCCACAGAGTTTTGCGTTTCTCTGATAACACACAGCCATCCTATGCACTCTCGTTCAATTGACTATTTATTTTCCAAACAATAAATAAATAAAGTTGCTCAGAAACAGATTATCCCTATACCTCTAATTTATGAGCGGGCAGAGTAAGTGGACCCATACTAGAGTTTTGTTTCAGTGGCTCAAGCAGTTCATAGCCACTTCATCTTTTGTCCTCTGCCCCTCCCCACTTCCTGTAATTGAAGAATATTGTTATAAACGTATGGTGCATTTCCATTTTCTCATGGTTTATGTGCAGCTTCCTTGGCAGAGTACTTCCTGGGCATGTGTTTCAGAAATAGGAAAACATCATTTGTGTTTTTACTCATCAAATAATTGTTTTGTGCGGTCAGTAGAAATCAAAAGTATCTGACGTGCGTGTGTGTGTGTTTGTGTTCCTCAGCCTGTGGGGGCTACATCCTTACCGACTCATCTGATACTATATCCTCTCCATTGTTCCCTGCCAAGTATCCACACAATCAGAACTGCAGCTGGATAATTCAAGCTCAGCCTCCATGTAAGTAACAAAAAAGAAAAAAGGAAAGGAATCCAGGATGGATGGTGTCTGTGGGAAAGTCCATCTATGACTAATGTTCCCGTCTCCTCAATGGTAACAATTGATGGCCTTCCTCTTCTTTTTTTGGAAGTCCCCATTCCTGATGTGCACAAGAACGAGCACTTCCTAATCTGATAGGAAAGTAATTTTGACTGTTTATTCTTAAGTAAAAAAAAAAAAAAAATTAAGGTTCAAGGCCTAACAGAGGAAAAAGAAAAAAAACAAAAACCTGTAACCTTGCTGTATTGACAGGCACGTGAAATTGGGGATAAGCAAAAATAACTGATAAATAGTTTTTGACACATGTGCCTTGAGTGTGGTAGATATTCGGGACAGTTGCCAAATGACTAAATGATGAATAAGAACCACAAACTGAAAAATTAATAACTCATAGTTTGGGAATGTGATGCCATAAGCATATCGATCTTCGATCAAAGTGGAAGCTGATTATTAAACCGGGCCTCTCGTGCAATGCATGTATTACAGAAAATTCTAGCACACGGCCTGGAAGAAACACTTAGTGAGTGTTTACATAATTTTCTTTTTAGAATTCTAGAATCATATTTTTTGACCTGGTAACAACCTGGTGGTAAGAATTACTGTCCGCAGTTTCCAGACAGAGAAAAGGAAGAGACCTCTCAGGACTCAAAGCAAAATGATTGCAAAGAGGGTGATCCCGGGGCCATCACGCATGTTTCAGAGGGGCCCTGCCCTTCCTTGAGGTATTCGGGAAAAATTTATGATTTCAGCCATAATGTAGGAAAGGCATTAAGTTCTTTACTCTGCTTTATGATTAATCACTTTTGTGACAATAAGCAAATCCACTTAAGCCAGCGAGGCCCCATTAGCTAATCTAAAAAATGGTAAGTTTGACTTCAATATTTTCTAACACTTCAATATTTTCTGACTAGGGATGTTAAGAGGTAACAAAAGAATATGTTTATTACCATGCATATGATTGGGGTCTTGGCGAAGTAATCCTTAGCCAAAGAAAGTTGCCAGCTGGCCAGAAACTAAGCCTTCGATAAGGAGCCCCCTGCCTTGAGCTGAGCGGTTTTGCATGTAAGGATAATTTCTAATGAGTTGTAAAGCATTTAGATGAAAGATCTCACTGGTTCAAAGACAGATCCTATTATGAAGATTAGGGACCCTGGATGAATAGCAAAAGAAAAAACACACCCAGGCACTTGCTGTTTTGCAAGTAATTCAAAGCTTTCTTTATAAATGACTCCAAACCTCTAGGGTCCTGGCTCTGGGCTTCAGGTAAAACTAAGAGAGCTAGGCTGTGCATGCCAGGGGGGTAGGAGCATCTCATTTACAAGTCAGTAAACTCGTCAGCCAGCAATGGCTGATGCAAAAAGTGTAAAGACCGTATATTCCGACAAGCACTCCACGTGGTCTCCGTGGAATGAACATACCCCAGGGCCCTCTTATTTACCACCATCAGCATTTCAGATTCTGGAAGCACTTTCAAAAAACATTGATTCTGTCGCTCTTCAGAGGAGCCAAATGCGTCGCTTCCCTGCTGGAGAACCTGCAAAGGAATTGATCAAAGGATAAACCTCGCTCCCTGTATGTTTTGTTTGCCAGGGCTCTCTTAGTCCTCTCTCCTTCTCTTGCAGTCAATCACATCACCCTCTCCTTCAGCCACTTTGGACTTGAAAGCACTGCAATGTGTACACAAGACTTTTTAGAAATTTTGGATGGCAAGTATGATGACGCACCCCTCCGAGGTACCGCAG
This sequence comes from Panthera onca, assembly GCF_046562875.1. Taxonomy (NCBI): domain Eukaryota; kingdom Metazoa; phylum Chordata; class Mammalia; order Carnivora; family Felidae; genus Panthera; species Panthera onca. The sequence goes on along the minus strand of NC_138345.1, from coordinate 15,581,798 downwards.
CGCTCACGCACTCGTCTGTGGCCCTGACTGGGTCGTATTTATATATTTACCTACGTATATGCTGTTATTGGAGGTTGGAATGGTTCCAACAGATAGGAAGAGCAATATAAGCCAAGTAAAGAGAGTTAGAGGGTAGGATAGCAAGAGTGAAAGTGGGGCTCAAGAAACACAGCTTGTTCACACTCAAGGACATGAACAGTTTATGTATTTTTTCTTTTAATTTAAAAGTTGCAACTGCTTTAGAGAGCAATGAAATTCAGTCCGTCCTGGCATTAGATAGCATTCCGTGAGAAATTTCTTGTTAATATATGACCGGTTCTTATATTCGAATTGAGCATGGTCCTTCTGGTTTTGTCCTCAGTAGAAGCATTGGGGGAAGGAAGGAAGGAAGGAAGGAAGGAAGGAAGGAAGGAAGGAGTGAAGGGAGGAAGAAGGGAAGGAAAGAAGGAAGGAGGGAAGGAAGGAGGAGGGAAGGGAGGAGAGAAGGAAGAAAGGAAGGAAGGAAGGAAGGAAGGAAGGAAGGAAGGAAGGAAGAAGGTAAGGGAGGAAAGAAGGAAGGAAGGAAGGAATAACTAAATAAACAAAGCAAAAAATACAGCAACAAACACACACATGGGAATTCTGATTGCAGGACATCCCGGTGAAATTAAAGAATGCTGCTATCTAGTTTCTGAAATATCTTCAAGTAAAATCATCTCAGGTTATTTAAACTTTCTCCATGAGGTAGTCATCTTTGAGCTTTGGCATACAAGTTTCTTATCCTGCACTAGAAGACAAACTCCATCAGAGGAGGGACTTTGTTTTGCTGGTTGCTCTATTTCCAGGGCCCAGAGCAGAGCCTGGGACAGTAGTGGGCAATTGATTCCTCTCTGCTCTATGCGGTCCTGATCGCATTGCTTGGGATGTTTATCTGTAAGCATTTGACCAAGGATGAAGGGATATTATTTAACAGACACTTACATAGCACTTCACTTGTGCTGAGTGCTATTCTAAGAACTTTATAAATAGCAACTTGGTCAATCCTCATACCCTTATGATAGAGGTCTCATTATTATTGATAGTCTCTTTTCTCCAGTGGGGAAACTGAGGCACAGAGAACGTCAGTGACTTATCTCAGGTCGCGCCTCTAGCAAATGGCAGTGCTAGAAGTTGAATCCATGCATTCTGGCTCCAGCATCCACACATTTATTTTTTGGCCATAATGCTTTGCTTTGAAGCATTAGTGCATTTACTTGCGCAGGTCCATACTTGGCTAGAGATTTTAGCATTCCTTCCGCTTGGAGCCAGGTTGTCTACATCTTTCTTACCTCCCCCTGATATTCTTCAATGTTTATAAATCATATCTCCTATGCTTGTCTTTATAGTTTATATTTAACTCTCAGGCACTGTCCCAAACACCGACCCTGCCTTAAATTCTCCAAATAGTGACTTCTGCTTTTTGCTTCCATCTCCTGTGGTTCTAATAAATGCACATTTACTAGAAGTGACAGTCTGTGCCATGTGCCACGTGATCGCTCGTTCTTTTTGTCCTTTTCCTATCCAGGCCGCTACTGTGGTGCCTCCATGCCGCATCCCATCACTTCCTTTAGCAATGCTCTGACGCTGAGGTTTGTCTCAGATTCTAGAGTGAATTCCGAAGGTTTCCATGCTACATACGCCGCGTCATCATCAGGTAAGAGGAGTCAGCAAATGGCATTACTGGGTTAAGAGGGATGTGATAGAAAGCCTCAGTTTGTTATTTGGGACTGCCGTATCTTCGGAATTGGGAGCCATTTCCCTGAGCCTACCTCTGGGACGAACCTCTCCGTCTTCCAGTTGAGGTTAACCTCCTTGTAAATTCTAACAGTAGTAAACTCTGTGCGGCGTCCTCTTTATCCACTCATCCACTGGCGGACGCTTGGGGTACTTCCTTACCTTGGCTCTTGCGGCTCATGCTAATAGTGAGCTCCGGGAGTGGGGACGATGGGTTGGGATGATGTCGGAATGGCCAGCGTGCTCGCTCCTTCGTGACATGTCTGTTAAGCCAGCCCCTGACTGGCAGCGTCCGTCGACATCTCTTCTGAATGGACAGCTGCTGTTCTCCAGTCTCCCTGGCCTCACAGCTGGGCTCAGGCCGGTCTGGGTATTGTCACTGGTGGCAGGATGGATGGTGGCATGGTGGGAGGAGGGGAGGGAGGAGTCACCGGTACTGGGTCTGTCGGCCAGGGGTGTGCTGTTTGTCAGCTGCCAGCTTCCTGGTTATTGGCAGTTAAAAGCACAAAACACCTAGAAGATGTGTGTGTGTGTGTGTGTGTGTGTGTGTGTGTGTGTGTGTGTTCTCTTGAGAGACAAAAGCTGGAACATTGCCTTCTTTTCAGGGCCAGTGTTGAAAATCATCCTGGCCAGAAACAGTGAGTGGTTGTGGAGTTAAAATAAGTCTTTTATTACGTGAAGTTATAGTTTGCAGCAAGAAATGGCTTTGAGAAGAGAAACGACAGAGATTCCTTCTGATCTACCATATCCTGTGGCTTATTTTCAGTCTTCATAATCTTTTCCTTATTGTATATGACATGGATTGTTTTTTCATTGGAAATGGAAATAGGATATCTTTTGATCCTGCTAACAGCTCCGGTAGAGTTATTTCTCCTTGCCCTTATGGTATCTTATATTCGATCTTCACTCTGGCACTCACTTTGTTTCTCTTTTCTTCCAGCTTGTGGTGGAACCTTCCACATGGCTGAAGGCATCTTCAACAGCCCTGGCTACCCGGAAGTTTATCCCTCTAACGTGGAATGTGTCTGGAACATTGTCAGTTCCCCTGGCAACCGGCTCCAGCTGTCTTTTATGTAAATCCCTTTTTTTTTATGGTGTATTGTTTCAGTGTGAATAAATCTGCAGGAAGGAAGCACGGTTACTAATAGAATGGACAACTAATAGCATGTGTCCAAGCAACTGTTAGAGAACATGGTGGGAACTTTAAGAAGACTGTTTCCAAATTTCCTCTGTTTAGTCATAGTTTGGGTTATAAATGGTATTAAAATTCTTGAGAATGGTTCTAGAGTGCTGCCTAACATTATGAGAAAGATATGCCTAAACTCTTAGTGCACTAATTTGTGGAATGTTTATTTTCAGAGAACAGTAGCTGTATCTTTTTCTGAATCAGACACATTTAGAATCTTCCAGAGAAATACTAACCTTCTTTCTTCCAGCAGGAATCCCCATCACAATCAAGCCTTCCTTACCCCGTATACCATGTCTCTACCCCAATCCACCTTACCCTTCTACTCCATCCAGAAGAATAATTTTGGAAGTTTTTAGGAACTTAGTGGTTGGTTTGTACAATCACTGGCATGTTCCTCATTAAACTATGGATATGGAATTAATAGTAGGATCCTGCCACATTCAGAGTGGTCTTAGATTACATTAAATAACAATAATGTGCTTTTCCTAGAAGTGGATAGTGAAAAGCACATGGTAAGAGACATAAGACTTTTTCATCCATCAGTAGACAAGTACCTGTGACGCGCCAAACCAGTGGTAGACAAACACCACTTAACAAACACCGAGCGAAAAGATTTCGGTGTTTACATTGCCGCTTTAAATGAAAAGTTATTTGTTATATCGTATTCCACATTATTGGGCATCGTTTGGGATTGCTAATTCCGTTTTTGAAGAGAATAGAACAATTTCGCGTAGAGAGCAGAGGATTGTTCTGAGGACACCGGCCTGTTTATTCAAAAGTCTTGTCCCTTGTCCTCGAGGAGCCGTACTGCGCATCAAGAAAGGATTTAAATGAAAGAACAGTCCCATTTGTGGGCCATGTTCAGACATCTGAAGTTGCTTTCTTTCAGTCCATCAATCAGACAGTGCTCTTCAGGGAACAAGTGGCATTGTGTTAAAACAAAGACACCCGCTGAGTGCCTGAAAGGCAAAGCAAGGTTAAGCTGCCACATGGGAAAGAAATTTTTGTCTGCTTTTGTCTTTGCTAAAAGCTCAAAGTTCTTTGTGGGGGGGGGGGGGGTTCTCTCTCTCTCTAATTTTTACCTGATACATATGTCTTCCTTTCTTCAACAAATATGTGTAAGCCCCTACTGTGTGCTCACATAGTTAGCACATGTTACTCCCATGCCCAATGCTTTATATACAATGATGAATAAAACATGATTGTTGTTCTTGTGGTAAAGCCCAAAGTCCTTCCCATGGCTTACGAGGCCTCATAACTGCCAAATGAATGGGCTTCTTTTTTGGTCTTTTTCCTTTGAGTCTCTACCATACTCACATTATTGACTAATCTGACATTCCGTGGGTGCCAGGAATGGGCCAGGTAAGGGAATGTTTAAGATAGACATCCCATTTCTTGATGAATTACTAATAAATTCAGGCCGAGAAGTTATTTATTTAAACCTAAAGAGATCCATTCCATCTACAGGACCACCGTTAAAGATGTCAAATGTCAAATGTGTAGCACAAGGTTGATGCATACCAGATGCTCAGCGCATGTTAAGTGATCTCACTCTGCCTTTTCTAAAATACCTTGTGTGGCATTTCACAGTTAAATAAGAAGGGCGATGCTGAGCTCTTTCTAGAAGATAGGAGATAAACACAAAATGCTGGTTCATCCACTTCACTAAATCCCGGTTATCATATAGGCAAATCTTAACGACTCAGCCTTTTCCTTTCTCATCCATAAGAAGTTAATTTTGGTTATTTTGTGTTACTTGCTTGAGTTTTCTTTGTAAAACAAATTTTGTAGAATGCAAGATGTTCCTCTTTATGTAGAGGATAATGAGAAGGGCTTTATGGCAAGGCCTGTGAGTTATTTCTGCCCTGGTCTAAACTGTATCCAGATGGGTGCTTGGAAACATTCCCTGGGGTTGTGTGAGAAGCATATGGAATACGTCAAGTTCAAAATCATGGGGTTTGGATTGTGGACCCTGTGGTGAAATTGAATAGGGAGAAAAACCGGAGAAATTATGGTTGAATCTGTAACGAAAAGGAGGAGGGAGAAATAGAATCTAAAAAGGAGTTTTTTTGTAAAACAGATATTTAAAGGAATTAACAGAAAATATATTTTATGCTTGCAGAGTACTTTTAGAAAGTGACTGATCTTGGTTCAAGAATCAAAATGGGATAATGAGAAACAGCGATTGTACTATTTTTGTTCCACATCATATTTTTACTAACAGATTTCAGCCAAAGTATTTGGAAAGAGGGTAGATTTGCTTATAAAATGTACCGGCCTAAAACAAAGACTTCCAAGAAAACAATAAGCTTTTTTAGAAGTTTAATTTGACTCTTATAGGCATCATCCTGCCATCATTTCTGATCAAATGTCTTTTCTGTAATTTGGCACTGATGGCACCAGTATGGCACTCAAACAGAAAAGACCTCCACTTAGTAATCTCCTGGACCGTTGGACCTTACTGAAATGTACACACCAGTCACCTGGGATCTTGCGAAAACCCACATTCTGATTTAGTTGGTTGGTGGGTTCCGATTCTTCATTTCAGCAAGTTCTCAGGCAGTGCGGGTGCTGCTGGACCACAGATTGCCTTTAGTAGAAAGGTTTAGATTCAATTTCATGTAAACCGCCTGCTGAGGAAAATGATCTCTTTCTTCTCTTCTTACTTTCGGGGAAGCAAACCCAAAACCAAACAGTTTTAGCATATTTCACATTGTTGATGATATTATGGGTAATAACACCGAGCCTGAATTTAAGTGCTAAACATGGCAGTCATCCTAAAGATGGATTCAGAATGATTCCTTGCCAGAAATGATTGTGGATAGAAGCTTTGTATTACAAAGAATGAATTGTCAAGCAAGACAATGGGCCTAAGGGCAAATGTGGAGTTGGGTTAGCTTGATGTGGATTTTTCTTGATTTCTTCTGCTATTCAGTGACGGGTCATAGCTTGCTGCTAAAGCTGTGTCTAGAATATAGATACAGATGATCTATATTGTAGTACCTCACCTTGGTAGGATTGTGAGAGCGACAGCTTCACTGTTGGTCTGGCTAGAGACCTACCAATGCTAGCATCTGGCTTGAGAAGCAGTGGTAGAGCAAATCTGAGTTCTTTGTTCCAGCATCCTGGTAGCGAATGCTCACAGGTGTGCCTGATACACTGGTCCCATAGAAGGGCTTGAGGCGCCCAGAACCTCCAGGCTGGTTCTCTGTCACTCTAATCCATTAGCTGAGATAGAGTCCCAGGAGAACCCTCTACTTACCATCATGTGAAATCTTGTAACACAAAATGTTGAGTGTTGACTGAAAAGTACACACAATAGAGAAGGAAGTTTTCTATTCTTGTGACTTTTTCCCCCCCTTTCTGGCAGTTTCTCCTCTATAGTCTTTCCAGGTTATTCTTTCTCGTTTTTATCTTGTCTTTCCTCTTCTCAGGAAAAACTCCTTCCAATTACTTCTGGAAAAAGAATAGTTTGCATACACTTTCTCTACAGTTTTTAACCGTTACTTTTTTTTCTTTAAAAATTAATTTTAAATAAATAAAATGTTGCAGGGTAGCAAAAGTCCCCCTTACTTACTCATCATGGAGTTACCCTGTATCTTGAATTGCATATGTATCACTTTCATGCGTGTTTTCATAATTTTATAGCTTTGTTTTTCTATATATACACTAAATTACATATGTATAATATGAGTAGCATGTATAAATCTCCATACACACTACATAGTATTGCTTTCTGTTTTATGTTTTATAGAAATGGAATCCTACTTGTTGACTGGACTGGAATTACACTGAATTTATACATTAATTTCCGGGAGTATCTTTATTGACTCTTCATATTCTTGAATTTGGAATATCTCTGCATTTATTGTGTTCTTCTTTTATGTTCTTTGTTAAACTTTCACATTTTTAAAAATAGAGCTCTTATCGCTAGACACCTTTTTTTGGCTGCTGCTACTGCAAAGGGAATCCAGTTAAAATTTACAGACATAACCTGGCCACTTTACCAAAAATAACACCTCAAATTAATTTTTCCTCCTAGAATTGTTCACTACCTCATTATATGTCTACTTATTTATTATCTATCTCTCCTTCTTGAATAGAAGCTCCCAAAAGGGCAGAAAATTCTCTATGTTCTTCACCGTCCTACCCCACAATGTCTGGCAACATGGAAGACAGTAAAAATTGTTGAGTAGGTGTTAACTAAGTTGCAGTTTCTAAATTTTTTGTTGCTGGTATAAGGAATCCCTACCGATTTCTGTATGTCTTATCCAGCCACCATTGTATTCTCTAGAATAACACAGATTTTCTTCTTTCTTTTCTACTGCTATATATTTAGTGCCGAGAAGAGGACCTCACACATTAAGGTGCACAATAAGTATTTATCAGTGAATGAGCTCTCCTAAATATTAACTTATAGCTCTTCTTTTCCAATCCTTACAACCTTTCCCCCGTTTCCTTGTCTTGTCTCTCTGGAAAACACTGTAGTGTAATGAGGAACAAAGTGATGAGAGCAGGCTCCCTTGTGTTGTTTCTGATTCGAAGGAAATGCTTTGAAATTTTTACTTCTAAGTATATTTGCTGCAGGCATTGGTAGACGTTTGTCATCCCATTTGGAAAATTTCCTTCTATTCCTAATTTTCTGAGTATTTATGATGAGTGGATGTTGAGTTTTATCCAATGTTTTCCTGCAATTGTCATGGGTTCTCTCTTAATATATTTTGCATCTATCTTTGTTAAGTGTGTGTGTGTGCATGTGTGTGTGTGTGTGTGTGTGTGTGTGTGGTGTGAATTTTCTTATAGACCTTCTAATCTTTTTAAAAAATTGTTTAAAGTTTTATTTATTTATTTATTTATTTACTTACTTATTTTTAATGTTCACTTATTTTTGGGAGAGAAACAGAGCATGAGTGGAGGAGGGGCAGACAGAGAGGGAGACACAGAATCCGAAGTAGGCTGCAGACTCTGAGCTGTCAGCACAGAGCCCGACGTGGGGCTCGAACTCATAGACTGTGAGATCATGACCTGAGCTGAAGTCGGCCGCTTAACCAACTGAACCACCCAGGTGCCCCTTATTTATTTATTTTTAGAGAGAGAGAGAGAGAGAGGGAGCGAATGAGCAGAGGCAAGGCAGAGAAAGGGAGAGAGAGAATCCCAAGCAGGCTCCATACTTTTGGTGCAGAGCCTGACACAGAGCTCGAACTCACAAACCATGAGATCATGACCTGAGCCGAAATCAAGAGTTGAACACTTAACCAACTGAGCCACCCAGGCACCCCTAGGTCTTCTAATCTTAAAGCATTATTAGTCCAACTTGATTAGATTTATATATTTTACAAAATGATGGATCCATGCTGCTTATATTTTATTTAGGATTTTTCATCTATATCGTTAAGTGAGGTTGACCTATACTTTTCTTTCTTTGGCTTCCCTTGACTGGTTTTGTTCTCAAGATTATACTAACCTTGAAATGCTGGAGACTCCTTTCTATGCGTTGTTACAGTTTGCATAACATTGAGGTTGGGCTATTGATTTCATTGAAGCTTTGAAATTCCCCCAGAAAATCATCTGGGCACAGATTTCTGTTTTGTGTCATCTGTGGGCAACTTTAAATACTGATTTTTTTTCTTTAGGTGTTTCTTTTTTTTGTTTTTGTTTTTGTTTTTTTTTTCTTCAGCTTATTGTGACATAAGATACGTTTACAATTCTGTGCAATCATCACTATCATCCTTTTCTGAGACTTTTCCGTCATACTAAACAAACTCTATACTCCTTAAACATAACTCCCTGTCCCCAACCGTCGGTAAACTATTCTACTTCCTGAATCTACAAATTTCTCTATTCTAGTTTTCACATTGAAGTAGAATCATACATGTCCTTTTGTGTCTGGCTTATTTCACTGAGCATAATGTTTTTAGTGTTCATGTATGTTGCAGCATGTATCAAAATTTCATTCTGTTTCAAGGCTGAATCATCCAGTGTGTATATAAAATGTGATTTTATATATAGATAGATAAATGCATAGCTGTATCTTGTTTTGTTTATCAACATTTTATATATCAAATTATATATAACTATGTGTAATTTTATTTATATATAATATATATAATTATATAACTATATATAGCTTTGTTTGTCCAGTCATTTGTTTATACATTTTTGTTTATCCATTTTGTTTCTCCATTCATCTACCGATGGACATTTGAGTTGTTTCCAGCTTTTGGCTATTGTGAATAATGCTTTTATAAATATTGATATACAAATGTTAGTTTCAGCCCATGCTTTTAATTTCTTTGGGTATATACCTAAAAGTAGAATTTGGTACATACCTAAAAGTAGAATATGGTAATTCCATGCTTAACTTTTTGAAGAATCGCCAAATTGTTTTCTGCAGTGGCTGCTCTATTTTACATTCCTACAATGCCTGAGAGTTCCAATTTCTCAACATCCTCATCACCATTTGTTATTTTCCATTTTTTAAATAATAGCCATCCTAATGGGGGTGAAGTGTTACCTTATTGTAGGCTCCCTTTGCATTTCTCTAATAACTAGTGACTGAGCATTTTTTCATGTTCTTATTGGCCATTCATAATATATCTTCTTTGGGGCACTGCATTTTCAGTTCTTTTGCTATTACTTGAGTTGTCTTTTTATTTTTGAGTTGTAAGAGATCTTTTATATTCAGGATACTAGTATGCTCTTGCATTTTTTATTTCTCTTGGGTAAATATCTTGGAGAGGAAGTTCCGGGGCATTAACTGGATGTATATTTAGTATTACAAGAAACTGCCAAATAATTATTCAGAGTGGTTCTATCAGTATACATTCCCACCAGAAGCACATGAGACTTCCGGTTGCTGTATATGCTTGCCAAACATTTGATCTTGTCAGTCTTTTCTAGTTTAGCCATTCTGAAGGGTATAAAATGATAGCTTACTGTGATAGTTAATTTACACTGTTCTGGTGACTAATGACATCAAATATTTTGGACATTCTCATCAGCTATTCACTCAACTTTTGTTGAAGTGTCTGTTCAAATCTCTTGTCATTTTTAACTTGGTGATTTGTTTTTTTCATGTTTTTTTTTTGGTAGGAATTCCTTTTATATTCCAGAGATGAGTCCCTTGTTAGATATATGTTTTGTAATGATCTCTTCTTCCCCCTACACAGTCTGTAACCTGCCTATTCATTTTCTTCGTCATGTCTTTAATGAGAAATTTCAATTTTTGATGAAGTCAAATTATTAATTTTTTAAATCCTATGGTTAATGCCTTTTGCATTATATCTAAGGAATATATGCCTTCCCCAAGGTTGTAAAGATATTCTCTGTTTTATTCTAGGAGCTTATGGTTCTAGCTTTTATGTGTATATCTAGGAGGAATATTAAATTACTTTCTGTGTGTGGAGAGAAGTAGAGGTTGAGGATTTTTTGTCTTTTCTTCCCTCTATAAGGATATTCAGTAATTGAAACACCACGTGTTAAAATGACTTTCTTTTCCCCATTGAATTATGTTGGCAGCGTGGATTGGGCTGTATTGGTGGGTTCTTCTCTGGACTTTCTCTTTTGTTCCATTCAACTCTTTGTCTACCCTTGCACTAATACCGCACTATCTTGATTTTTAACAATTTTTTAAAGTGTATTTATTTTGAGAGAGAGAGAGAGAGAGAGAGAGAGAGAGAGAAATGAGCATAAGCAGGGTAGGGGCAGAGAGGAGAGACAGAATCCCAAACAAACTCTGTGCCATCAGTGCAGAGCCCAAACACATGGCTCAAACTCATGAACTGTGAGATCATGCCCTGAGCCGAGATCAAGAGTTGGGTGCTTAACTGACTGCACCCCACAGGCGCCCCTCACACTGTCTTGATTATGTCCAAGTTTATAAAGCACTAAAGCTACATTCTGAAAGCATTCATTTAACACTTACATGTTCCAGACTCTATATGTTATCTGTGGCAATCATTGAGTAGATGTTGTTTCCTATCTTTCATTCTCCCATGTCATCATAACTGCAGATTATAATACAAGTTGAATAGGCCGCATTTCCGAACTCTAGCCTCTATTGTTACAAATCCCATATTTCGCCTACCTTTTCAGAAATTAAGTACAGATGCCTTTGTCACTTAAGCTCTGGCAAAATTAGCCCATGATACTGCTTCAGCTGTGTCTCCTAATGTTTTCTTAAAAGTACTCAATGTTCTAACCAAACTAGAACTCTCACAGATTTCTAAATAAGCCTCACCCTTTTTCTGTGTATGTGCTCTTATCGACATGCGTTTTGTGTTCACCATTTCTGTACCTTAAGTCCAGCTAATGTTTATATTTCCATCTCAGAAACAATCTCTCTGTTAAGCTGTGACTGAGCCTCACAATCCGATGTGAGGCGTCTGCCTCCGAATCTTCGAACGCTTCTAGCTCCGAGGGCACTTTATGATATTCTACCTTATAATGTGTCTTGTCCTGTATTCCTGCCCAATCTTTCCCCCTAGAAAGAAAAGTCCTTGAAGGCCGTGTATTAATCTTTGCATCTCTGCAACAGGCATTTCAACAAATTTGGGGAAAAGAAATTTTTGGAGTTGGCTCAAAGATAACGTGATTAAAGTTAAAGTTTTATAAAGAACAGTTATAAAGAAACCAGCAGGTGTTTCGGGATAATCTCAAAGCTTATTCTATCAATTTAATCCTCCAAAACTCTCTCTCTCTCTCTCTCTCTCTCTCTCTCTCTCTCTTTTCAAATTAGAACTTTCCAGTTGGAGGATTCTCAGGACTGTAACAGGGATTTTGTGGAGATCCGCGAAGGAAACGCCACTGGTACTTTGGTGGGGCGATATTGTGGAAATGTCCTCCCCCTCAATTATTCATCCATTGTTGGGCACAGACTGTGGATCCGATTTGTCTCCGATGGCTCAGGCAGTGGCATAGGCTTCCAAGCCACATTTACTAACAGTAAGTTGCTTCTCTTTTATCGATGGTTTCCAGAGAACATCCTACAAACTAGAAAGGATAACAAATTTTTTGGTAATGCAGTAAGTGAAGAATCCTGAACTCTATTCTCCTAGATATGTTGTATTTGTGGAATTACTTCATTTTAAACTATATTACAAAAACTAAATTACATGTGCATGGCCCACCAGGAGCAAGGGAGAGTGGCTCTAGTAATCGTTTTAAGCTCGTTTCTACCTAATGTTATATTAAACTTTTTACATGATATTTTGTTAGAACCTTCTAACGTATTTAGTTCAGGTTGAGCATATTGATACCAAGGGTATTTCGTTTGAAGTCACAAACTCTCTATTCTTCAAATTCAAAACACTGAGTATATTTTAGGATTGAATTAAGTGCTCAGATATTATAACAACAGGGTTTTCTTCTAATAGAATATAATGTTAATATTTTTATTTTCTAACTTGACTTTTCCATAATTAGCTGTTTTTCATGGCATTCCAATATGCCTGTTTCTCTTGCCAAAAATTTGAAAACATGTCCCATTCTTTTGTAAAAAGGAAAATAGGTAAACAAAATAGGGAATGAGCCTGGTAATACCCCTTCACTTGTCATCAGGTCTCCTGGGGTCTGGGAACCCCTTTTCACATGAGAAGTTATCTCCTCTTTTCACACCATGCCACCTTCTTAGGAGATGAAATTCCATTCACAAAATCACTGTTCTCCAAGGAATTAGTAGATAGTACAGAAATCAAAAGGGAAGCAATATTTCTTCCGGTGTTCAGAATAGAAATCACAGCCAATTAAAAGTCCATCCTTTTCAACACCCCTTGCCTTTTGTTTCTTTCATTTGATTAAAGAGCTATTCTAAGTACTTGTGATTTACTGCTCTGTTTTCCCTCCTAGTATTTGGCAATGATAATATTGTGGGAACTCATGGGAAAGTCGCCTCTCCCTTATGGCCTGGACATTACCCCCACAACTCTGATTACCAATGGATAGTAAATGTGGATGCGTCTCAAGTTATCCATGGTAGAATCTTGGAGATAGACATTGAAGCAACTCAAAACTGCTATTATGACAAATTAAGGGTGAGTATCCAAGGGCAATCAGTGTTAGTAAATTTTGGTGAATTTCTATTTGCAAAAACAAATCAAGTTAATGTCAGTTGAAGCATTTGTAAATCACATGGGGTGGCCTCCCTAGATCATGATTACCTCTTCTAGATTACCTATGAAAAGGTAATTCTGTCATTATATTCATTATCTTTGGATTCTCTAAGTTTTATTTTTAGCATTATTGTAATTTACCTCTTGGGCTTTGTCTATGTGTATATGTATATCTTAGTTAAGTATTCTCTCTCATATCTCATTTTCTTGTGTATTCTTATGTTAGAGTGTTAAAAGTTTGAAGGATCATTTTTAAATAAATAAATATAAAATTGTGGTGGTTATTGCCATCCAGATTTTGGTTACTGCATCAGTTTCAAAAACACTGTCACATTCTTTTTTCTTTTTTTAGCTTTATTCAGGTATATCCGACAAATAAATATTGGGTATATTTAAGATGTACAACTTGATATTGTAACCTATGTACACATTGTGAAATAATTGTTACAGTCAAGCTAATTAATACTTGTATCACCTTGCATGGTTATCATTTGGATTTTGTGTGCGTATATGTCTGTGTGTGTGAAAGAATATTTAAGATGTACCCTCTTAGCAAATGTCAAGTATATAATACAGAAACAGTACGATATATTTCAGTATTAACTGTAGTCACATTGCTGCACATTAGATCTCCAGAATTATTCATCTTGCATAACTGAAACTTTGTAACCTTTGACCAACATTTCCCATTTCCCTCTCTCCCCAGCCCCTGGGAACCATCAGTCTACTTTCTCCTTCTGTGAGTTTAACTATGTTATCAGATTCTCAAAGGCCAGGATTCCATTTTATTCATCTTGGGTCTGCAGGGCCTCACCTAGAGTTCAGTACCTAAAGGTGCTTCGGATGTGTGGAAATCATTATTACATAGTTTGAAAAACAGCTTATCTCATAGCTTCGGCAGAGAAATTTATAACAATTTCAATGAACTTGTTCCAAATTATTTACAAAATGAAGTAAAGGATAGGAAATACGGTTGGATGGCATTTTTCCACATGTGCCGAAAAAAACAATGTGCTCCGTGCTATGTGTTTGTAACTATAAAAATATGTCTCTAAATAGGTAACTTCATATTTTCAACCAAATGAAAAAAAATAATTGATTTGAATGTGTGTTGAGCCCTCGCAAGCTGTCACTCTTTTGTTGTCATTAATGCTACTTTCCGACACCTGTCTGTTTAAACCTTTCCTTCTTCTTGTTGCTTTTTCTGTTACTTTCTAATTCCTTCCTTTGAGGCCCCAAAGCACATTCAATAAGTTCTATTGTCGTACAACTATCTTGATTCCTAATTTTCCACCCCTAAATTTTACTGTAGATCAAATAATGAGCTATATTGCATACAGCTTATGAATTCATATAATTCTGCAGCAAAGATGAAATTATTTTAAAACACTTAAAATGTTTTGCAGTCATATTTTATATTTAATGGTGCTTTCTATTTCAACTGACATAGGGTGTTTACTTGTTTATTTTTTTCATTATGATGAAATTATAATAACAAGGCAACCTTTTAGTTTTCTTTTTTATGAAGAAAAATAGAGGTAATTACTTGAATTCAGTGCTGTATTATCTTTTTTTTTTTTTTTTTTTTTTACATGCAGATTTATGATGGGCTTGGTGTTCATTCCCGCCTAATTGGAACTTACTGTGGTACCCAGACCAAATCTTTTAGCTCCTCTAGAAATTCCTTGACATTTCAGTTTTCTTCTGACTCTTCAATCTCAGGGAAAGGATTTCTTCTGGAGTGGTTTGCAATGAATGTCTCTGTTGGACCTTCCCCTACGATTGCTCCAGGTACGTATTACCAAACGGTAATAAATAAAATTCTGTTTTTGGGTTTCACTGCATGGGCCTTCCCATAATAGGTTTCAAAGGGCTTTCCCTTAATAGGTGGCAAATATGTAAATTACTAAGAATAAGTGCAGCCCTAAAACCCTCCATATATATCAGGTGTTCTTTTAATTTCATAAATACGGCCTTTTGTAAAAACTGTACATTTGTGTTTTTTTTATATTTTTCCCATTATATTTTTTATATTAATTAGGGGTTTGATATCCATGAGGCATTCTACTTATAACTTCTAGAGACTCCTTTAGAGATCTCTGAAAATTTGATTTGTAAATGCTCTGCATGCGCGCGCACACACACACACACACACACACACACACACAATATTATGGGTCAACTAGAAGACAGAAGTAACTGTTTTTCCTCTAGATTTCACTTTTTTTAAGTTTTTAAAAAAATGTTTATTTTCATTTTTGAGAGAGTGAGTGAGTGGGGGAGGGGCAGAGAGATTTGAAGCAGGCTATGTGCTGAAAGCAGAGGGCCCGATTCATGGCTGGAACTCACAAACCATGAGATCATGACCTGAGCTAAGGTGGGAAGCTCAACCAATTGAGCCACCCAGGCACCCCTTTTCTAGATTTCATTTTAAATGTGCCTTCAGAAATGCTTCACTTTCTCCTTAGTTGGTCATAAACCTTCATGTTTTAAGGTAAAATTAGCCTAATTGTTAAACTTTTATTTGACTATGTTTAAGACATCCTTAATTCCCTTGGTAAGCAGTGTTTGGGGAGACTGATTTTTCCTTAAAATTTTATTTAAACAATTTTGAATGGCTTTTATGGGTTGTCATAGAAGTCTGACAGCCCAGTTTGGGGGATATTGCCAACCTTGGTATACAGTTGACCCTTGAACAACACAAGTTTGAAATGAAGGCGATTGAAAAAATCTTATATGAGAATTTTTTCGATAAACACAGTTCAGTACTGTAAATGTGTTTTCTTTTCCTTATTTAAAAAAATTTTTTTTAACATTTACTTATTTTTGAGAGAAAGAGAAAGAGAGAGACAGTGTGAGCTGGTGAGGAGCAGAGAGAGAGGGAGACACAGCATCTGGAGCAGGCTCCAGGCTCTGAGCTGTCAGCACAGAGCCGGATGTGGGGCTTGAACTTGCGAACCATGAGATCATGACCTGAGCTGAAGTCAGACGCTTAACCGAATGAGCCACCCAGGCGCCCCTCTTTTCCTTACAATTTTCTCAGCATTTTCTTTTCTCTAGCTAGCTTACTTTATTATAAGACTATAGCATGTAATACATGTAACATACAAAATATGTGTTAATTGACTGTTATCTGTAAGACTTCTGGTCAATGGTAGACGATTAGTAATAAAGTTCTGGGGGAGTCCAAAGTTACATGGATTTTGGGGGAACCTGCTGGCTCAGTCAGTAGAGCATGAGGCTCTTAATCACAGTGTCATGAGCTTGAGCCTATGCTGGGCACATGGGCTACTTAAAGTCATGTGGAATTTTTACTGTGTTGGGGGTTGGCACCCCTAAGCCCTGCACTGCTCAAGGATCAGCTGTACTTGATTGAGACACATTATCATAGGTTCTCATTGAAGAATATTCAAACTTTGAACTTGTTCTAAGACTAAATATATCCTAAAAGATTAGAGTCTATTTGCTTCTAACTTCTTGGGAATTTGTATTGGCAGAGGTAACTGATTAATGTTTCATTCATACTTGTTTTCATTTAATGCACCTAGAGTATTCTGTTCTGAGATGTTTTTTTCCACCCCCCCTTACAAGATGTTTCCATAAAATTGAATATGAATCTCTTTCTTAAAATATTAATCTACTTATCTAAGAGCAAAGAACCATCAGCAAGATTGCCAAATGCAGTTTGAAGCTATCCATTTAATTCTGGATAGCTCTTCTAAGTAAACTTGAATTAAGCTTTTTTTATAGCCACGAATCTCAAGTTAGAGAAAGAACCACTTACTCATGGAAAATATTATATCAACAAATATAATTTAGTACTCAAAAATGACAAATTTTCTTCTCATACTTAAGCTCTGTAATTAGATGAGTTAAGTGGATGAGTGATTATATCATAAATTTCATTTTCCTTGAGAACAAGGGAAGGTGAAAGTAAGAAGATAAGAGAATTTTATAATTTACTAGTTACCTAGATGATAGGGGGGCATCGCATTCTGAAAGATTCATTAAAACTAAAAAAAATGTAAAAAGCTTAACATTTTAAAATATATATTGCACATTGTACCATCAGCATTTCTTACACATGCATATGTTTAGTTTAATTCAATAAATATTTATTGAGGATTTGCTATAGATACACCGAGACAATTAAGTAAAGGGACAAAGATCTGATCTCAACTCTCCAGGAGCTTAAAAATACTTGGGAAAGACAAAGTATTCATATGTCAGTTAAATAACAATTTAGTAATTAAATTATTTAGTGACAAAGCATGTGGTACAGGCAGAAGAAAAGAAAGCAAAGGAAACTGAGCTTAATGTGGATGAGGATCATTTGAAGGAAATTAAACACATCGAGTAGAAGGTTAGTCAGCATATCAGTCAGGACACAATCAGTTATGCTGCGATAGCAAACAATTCCAAACTCTGAGTTGGTGAAAAATCATAAAGTTTCTTTCTGGTTTGTGTTACATATTCTTCTTGGATTAACTAAGTGCCTTGCCATCAGTATCACTGCATAGCCCAGGCTGTTGGAGCTGACATTGTTTGGGACATTGACTGTGATCATGGCCAGAGGAAGGAGAGCTCTGGCATGTCTCAGTACAAAAGTGCTCAGCTTAAAAGTGACAAAATTATTTTGCTCATAATTCATTGGCTCAAACTGGTCAAATGACCTCACTCAACCACAAAAGGATCAGGAATTGCAATGTCAGCATGTGTTTATAAATGAGGGAAAATGAATATTTGACCAAAAAGAATAATGACCCCAAGTCGGTTAGTTTGATAACTGCCTTTTATAAATTCAAGGTAAGAAATATTTTACATAAAGGAAAATCTTAACATTTGAAGACCCTGAGTAATATTAAAGTCTTCCACTTGAAAATTTCTTTCATTTGTCTCTTTTTTTCTTTACTTCTGCAGCCTGTGTAGAAATAGGACACAAGAATTAGGACCTAGTCCCATAAAAGTTTGCACTCACTTCCTGGTGATCCTAGTAAGATTCAAACATGTACTGGTATAAAAGTCAGAAACCTCTGGAATGGTGGGGTGAGGACCTCTGAAAAAGCATTCCTGCAGGAAAACAATGAGAACATTGTCAAAATTGTCAAGATCAGCTTTTGAGAACCCTGGAAATTCATCAAAGCTCGCAACAATCTAAAGAGCGTTTATTCAAGAATGATGGCTGAATCTCAGAAAAATAGTCAGCTTTCTGGCATCTTAATTCTCCCTATTTCCATCTCTCCCCTTGCCTCAGCTTTGCAGTTGCCTCGCAGAATCCTCAACTATAGTAGCTGCAAAACCAGTAGTTGAGTGACTACTGGAAGGAGTAGAACAGGTTGAGAGCTACAGAAAACCTCCTATTCCTAAGGAATTACCATTATTTGACCTATCTGGCAGCTTCCTAGGAAAGCTCCATTCTCAGGACTTGTCTTCATTTGACCTGCCTCAGCGGTTGTTCTGTGCCCATAGCCCTATCCCCAGGGTGTTTGTAGAAAACAGTCAGTGGTGACTGTTTAACATCACAGTTATATGTGGCAGTAATACCAGGTGCAGCTAACAAGAGGGTGAATAAAACTGTAAAAGGAAAATCCTGGGGAATGAGATACCCATAGAAACTGGGTATCTATGGAAAACTCTGACATATTTCTGGAAGTTTAGAAAGCCACACACAGGTGCAGGACTGTGCACATGTCCAAGAGAGGACGTGAGGGCCCTGATCTCTCAACTCTATGTGATCTTGAGGGTCTGTGTAAGCAGGAAGTGAAGACTGAGGCAGAGTTGTAAACTGCCTACTAGAGCTTTATAGGCATATCCCAACACATGTAGACTTTAAGTTAGCTATTATAAATGTGTTGAAAACTTAAAAGGAACCACGTCTAAAGAATTGAAAGAAAATATGGGAATAATATATCACCAAACAGAGACTATCAATAAAGTGATAGAAATTATGAAAAGAAAAAAACCAACTAGAAATGTTAGAATTGAAAAGTATAATAATTGAAATTCTCTGGATGGGCTCAATTACAGATTTGAGCACATAGAAGAAAGAATCAGCGAACGTGCAGATAGGTCAATTGAGATTGGCCTGTCCACGGGAAAGAAGGAAAAAGACTGAAAAAAATTGTACAGAGCCTCAGAAACTATCAATTATACTAATATATGTACAATGAAAGCCCCAGAAAAGGAGGGAGATAAAGGGGGACAAAGAATATTTGAATACAGTGTCCAAATACTTCCCAAATTTGATGAAAAATATTATTCTACACACCCAAGAATCCCAGTAAACTCCAAATAGGATAAGCTGTCTGAAATCTACACCTAGATAAGTCACCAACTATCAAAGCTGGAGAAAAAGGGATCATCTTCAAAGCACCAGGAAAAAGTGATCCATCATGTAAAAGGAGTCCTCACCTAGCTTCTCATCAGAAACCATGAAAGCCAGACAGCAGTGGAATGACATATTCAAAGTATTGAAATAAAAAGACTGTTGATTAAAAGTCAAAAGTCTATACCCAGCACATATATCCTCCAAACTAAGGAGAAATTCAAAGACTCCAAGATAAATGAAAATGGAGAGAATTTATTGCCAGCAGATCTACTCTAAAAGAAATTCTAGTGGAAGGCCTTAGACTGAAATGAAAGTACCATAGCATGTCTTGACAACTAATAAATAGTATATGCAGTAAGATAATGACATAAGTAAATATAAAGACATTGCAAATGCATTTTTGTTTGTAATTCTCCCGCTCTCTGATTTAAAGACAACTGTATCAAGCAATGACTATAAAACTGTGTTGATGGATTTGTAATGTTTAAATGTATAATTTTTATGGCAAAAATAGCATCAAAGGATGGGGATGGAAATAGAATTTTATTGGAGCCAAGTTTTGTGTACCATTCAAATTAAGTTAGTATTAACCCAAACTACATTGTTTCAAATTATGATGTAAATTGTAACTGCCAGAACAACCACTGAGAAAATAACTTAAAAATATACATAGTAGGGGAGCCTGAGTGGCTTAGTCAGTTGAGCATCTGACTCTTTTTTTTTTTTTTAATGTTTATTCACTTTTTTGAGAGACAGAAACAGAGTGTGAGCAGGGCAGGGGCAGAGAGAGAGAGGGAGACACAGAATCTGAAGCAGGCTCCAGGCTCTGTGCTGTCAGCACAGAGCCCAATGTGGGGCTTGAACTCATGAACCATGAGATCATGACCTGAACCAAAGTCGGACGCCCAACCAACTGAGCCACCCACGTGCCCCTGAGCATCTGACTCTTGATTTTGGCTCAGGTCATGATCTCACGGTCATGGGACCGAGTTCTGTGTCAGGCCACATGCAGAGCCTGGAGCCTGCTTAAGATTCTCTGCATTCTTCTCCTTTGCCCCTTCCCCACTTGCACGTGTTCTCTCTCTCTGTGTCTCTCAATAAAAATAATATATGTATGTATGTATGTATGTATAGTAAAAAAAAAAAAAAAGAACAGGTGAATTAAAATGGTATACTAAAAAATATATATATTTAAAATTCCCAGGATGATTTTAACCAATCAGTAACAATAACAAGGGTTGGCAAAAGCAAACAATAACAAGGGTTGGCAAGGATGTGGAAAAATAAGAACCCTGTGTATTGCTGGTAAAATTATAAAAAGTTATAACCACTTTGGAAAACAGTTTATCAGTTCTTCAAAAATTGAAACACAGGGTTACCATATGATCCTGCAATTACATTCCTAGTCATATACCTGATGGAATTGAAAACATATAGTCCACATAAAAATGTATAAACTGAATGTTCATAGAAGAATTCTTCATAATAGTGAAAAAGCAGAAGCAACCCAAATATCGCACAACTGATAAAACTTAATGTGATATATCCATACAGTGGAGTACTGGACAGGCCTAAAGCAAGGAAATGAAAAGAATGAAGGAAAATGAAAGAAATACTGAAATATGCCACGGATGAACCTTAAACCATTATGCTAAGTGAATGAAGCTAGTCACAAAAGGCCACATGTTGTCCGATTATATGTATATGAAATGGCAAGAATGGGCAAATCCATAGACAGAGACAGAAAGTAAATTAGTGGTTTCCATGGACTGGTAGAGTGGAAAATAGCCAATGAGTGGTAATTGGTATAAAGTGTCTTTTTGGAGTGGTGAAAGTGTTCTAAAATTAGCCCTGATGGTTACAGAACTTTGTGACTATAACTAAAAGCCCCTGAATTGTAGATGTTAAAAGGTACGTTTTATGACACACAAAGAATACTTTAACGAAGCTAATTGTTTAAAAAATTAATAAGAAATGAAGAAAGGCTGTTATACATTTTACTAATTTGAAAATGATTTCAAAATCGCCCACATATAAATAACATGGTGAACAGCTATGCTGAAAAAAGTAAAGATTAGAATACAGAGGAGGGACGCCTGGGTGGCTCAGTCGGTTAAGCATCCAACTCTTGATTTGGGCTCAGGTCATGATCTCATGGTCGTGAGGTTGAGCTCTGTGTCAGGCTCTATGCTCAGCGTGGAGCCTGCTTAAGATTCTCTCTCTCCCTCTGCCCGTCCTCAGCTCATGCTTGGGCATGCTTGCTCTCTCTCTCTCTCTCTCTCTCTCAAAAAAGGTAAAGTACAGAGGAAACATTAATAATAATAATAATGATGATAATAAAAGAAGGTCTTCTACGTGGACTAACTTCGTGCTTAACAAATAAAAGACACTAAGACACTAATAAACGGGCTGTGTGGCAAGGCTATGGTGAAAAAAGCAGAACACAGTGTTTTTCTTACACAAAAAATAAATGAACAGAAATCACAGCTTTGTGAGTCAGCAGGTTTAATAAAATATTTCTAGACTTCTTTGAGAATTTTGTTGTAATTGGTTGTGTCCTTTTGGCACAGAGCTGCCACTTTAAAATGAACGGGCTAGATTCTCCTCCGTCAGAGGTATCTCATAGATGTTGTTTTTCATTCTACAGGTGCTTGTGGTGGGTTCCTGAGGACAGGAGATGCGCCAGCCTTTCTTTTCTCCCCAGGCTGGCCCGAAAGCTACAGTAACAGCGCTGACTGTATGTGGCTCATTCAGGCTCCAGATTCTACCGTGGAACTCAACATCCTTTCCCTGGACATCGAAGCTCACAGAACATGTGACTATGACAAACTTGTGATAAGAGATGGTGAGAAACATTTAAGCAAAACACAAAACTACGAGTTTCAACCTTGACACATACAGAGTTACGTTCAGTTATAGTGATACTCATTTACTGCCTCCATCTGTTTTGTATGGAAGTTCTCTGACATTATGGTCAGTGAAGGCATCCCATACCAGAATTGGCTACAATTTCTGAAGAACATAAGGCAAATATTAAATTGCCTGTAACAAACTAATGCACATACTATCTCAGGAACAGCATTATCTTACTAAGAGAAAATACTATCTTTGGCTTAAGTAGGAAATAATGGTCTGAGTTTCCAGGTGGTGCTGCCTTCTTTTTGAAAGGTCTTGGAGATACATTTTGATATTTTATACCTATGACCTTAAGATACCAGTGTGAAAAAAATATATATATTATATATTATTATATATATTTATTATTATTATATATTATTATAGATATATAATTGCTTGTATTCAATTCTCTTTGTCTACTGAATCTCTGGGTAGAATAGGTAGAATTAAGGGCTTATATTTTTTCATGTTTTCCTCTATGCACAGGTGTGGTATGGCTATGTCATGATGGGGGATAAGAATAATGCTAATATGCAACATGTACAAAATCATGCTTCACGGTTCACAAGGCTGGAGGAGAGGCAAGCCATGTCCTCTGACCAGTGTTTCTCCCAGTGTGGTCGTCAGACCAGCAGGATCAGTGTCACCAGGGAAGAAATGCCAATCTTATGGCCACGCCCCAGATCTACCAAAGTAGAAACTCTCCAAGTGGGTCTTAGGTCTGTGATTTAAAAAGCCCTCCAGGCAGGGGCCACGTTTAGGTTGAGGAAAGCAAGGCAAGATTATGCAAACTGCACGGTTGGATTCTGTCTTTGTTGAAAATGGTGATATTTTGACCATTTTATATTAAATTTCAGTTTTTAACTATTGCAGTAAAATATTATTTATCTTGCTTTCTAAGGTCTTTGGGACCTCCTTGAATGTTGCCCATGAGGCAAGTGCCTCTCTCACTTGACCCTTGTCCCTGCCTCCAGGTGATAATGATGGTCTCTAAAGTCTAAGAACCACAAGATACAGACATTGCGACCTCACATGCCTACCTAGACAAACAGGGGACATAACAAGGAAAGTGTTAATCTGGGGCACAGAGTTGAAGGGGCAGCTACTAGGAAGGCAGGCTCAGTGTTATTTAGCTTCCTTTTTTTTTTTTTTTTTAAGAGATGTGAAAGATACAGAATTTTCTATGAATTTCCCAATTGTTAAATTTTGGAAATTAATGAAAAAAGCTTCAGAGCCTTTTCTGGACCAAACAAACGTGTGCTTGCTTTTTGCCCACAGGTTACTAACGTGTAAGCTTGTGTCTTCCTCATCCCCTCAGCGCTAGACTTCCGTGAAAGGCAGTTAGGAAACGGCAGAGGTGCTTGATTTTCCTTCTGTAGAGGCTGGACATTAACGCTCAAGTCAGTCGTACAAAACAGGAGATGATAAACCTTAACTTTCCCCCCTTTTCCATCAAACATCATCCAGAGCATTGCTCAGAGAAATTGCCGTCTTTTCTCACATCAAGGCATTCCTGTGGATGTTAACATTTAAAACTTCTCATGTGATGAAATGAGTGTGTCCTTGCACACATATTCTGAGTGGTCAGAATATAGTAGAAACTTTGAAAAAACATCTTCAGTAGGTAACTGCATTAATGAAGTAAAGTGTGGCTACTCTTTCAAAAATCACTTTCTATTGAGGTGGTTTTTGCTAAACTGCTAAATGGCTCCAGGTCTGTTTTATTGTCTGTGAAAGAGAGGCTGATATCTCCTTCGTGAGGTTGTTGTATTAGGGAACATAATAAACACAAAATTCCCTAGCAAAAGCCCTGGCATTTTGTAGATGCAGAATTTGGAATTGCTTAATTTAGATTTCAATTTACTTTATTAGAGATATTTCTGAAATAGGTTTCATCATATCCACTTTATAGAATGTTCTTGCTGAGGCATAGAACTTGGAGAGCTCTGCAGATTGACTTCTATGCCAAAACAATGATAATATTTTAAATTGGTGTGCAACCTATCCAAAGAGATTTTTATTTACAACATGAGTTGGTGCTGAATAGGTTCATTATTTCCTCATTTGTTTATTGATTCATTCAAGATGTAGTGGTTGAGTGCCTACTATGTGGCGGTTGGTGGGTATTTTGTTCATTGGCTCAGTGTTTGTCTACATTTAGAATAAAATTTCAAGTCCCATTTCAATTATTTGTTCTTTGTTCAGCCAGGTTTTTGCTTCCGAATAGCAGGGGTATATACCATCCTGAAGGAAATATCTAAAGCCATTAACCACAACCAATGATACTTACAGGCCACTTGTGCAATTGGGCAGTCATCACAGGCCTTGGGCCTTTGTTCCTTGGTCCAAGGCTGGCTGTGAACATTCTTGGGCCACCCCAGAGAGGGCCCTGCAGCCTTCCTGGGAGACCTGAGTCACTCTCCCACCTGTTTATTCATTTTACAGGCTGGTGATGGTTCAAGACTGAATCAATTTTTTCCAGACTATGTAACAACAAATTTTACATACCAAGATTCCCCAAAATTGAGGTTCCATGAAACTACATTGGACCTAGATAAAATTAAAAAAAAAACAAAAAAAAAAAAAACAAAAAAACAGTGAAAAGGGGGGGAAAGGCAAAAAAAAAAAAAAAAGAAAAAAAAGTCAAAAATCAGTAATCCTTTTATCTATTTATAGATATAAAAGGTACTTTGTGATCTTAGGGAAATCATATAATAGTATAGTTTGAGCATCTGGAGTTAATTAGCCAGGGTTTTAAATCCTTGTTGACTTCTATGCTCTATGCCTTCAGGCAAATTATATATCCTTCCTAAGACTGTTTCCAATTTACAAAATGGGGATAATAAAAATACCTACTTAATAGCATTATTGTGATGATAAAGTCTGATATTGTATGTAAAGCACTCAAAGTGGTAATAATAATTGCTCGATAAATGTCAGCTACTGTAATCTTGGGCCCCAGCGGCCACATCTCTAAAATGAGGAGTCTGGACTAGAAAGAGAATCACCAGACTACCTTCTAGCCCTGGCTGTTTACCTTTGATTTCCCCCTCCCCTTAAAGATCAGATTCATCCCTGCTACCATCCATATGATGAAGTCATGGAAGGCTCTAGACATACCTCCGTATTTATTATGGATACTGTGGGGAGAAACAAGCCATCTTACGGTTGTTGGGTTATCTACCAACTCATCAGTTAGGTGATCGCGAAGTAATTATTTAGAGATAAGCACTGTTTCATCACATGGTCTGAGGTGAAGTTTAGAAAAGAAATACAAATCAGTAGATCCTATCCAGTCTCACTGAGAGAGAAAATTTGCACCTATGAAATAAATAACAACATACCATGAACTTCCAAATTTTGTGACATTGGTAATTAGAGAGTAAGTCCACCGAAACAATTCAGGGCAAAATGTGTAGCAAAATAACACGTGCAAAAGGAGTTAAAGAGAGAAACTTTTGAATTATAAAGTACCAAAAATTTTCAGAGGTCACAAACCCTCCAAAGAATACCTTTCAAGCGTCTCCTATTTATAGCTATACCATTGCATTTGTAATCCCACACACTACCTGGTTTTCTAGAATAGTTAATACTAGTGCATTTTAGGTGGCGATCAATGGCGGAAGTATTAATTTTGCTGATTGTTGTTTTACAGGGGAAAATTTCCTCATGTCTCGTACTCTATTTTTTGGTTTTTATGAGCTTGAAGTTTATTAATTATTTGCCTTAAGGGGGAAAAAATCCCAGCCAAGGTATCCAAATATTTTATCATCTCCTGTGCTCCATTCTGCCTTTGGTTGTGGCTTTGTTCCATGTTGCTTATATTCAAGAGTCGTAAAAAGGAAAAGAGCCATGAAGTGACCCAGTTGTCCTTTGCCTCTCTCCTTGGAGGGCACCCTGGCTGAAACGTTTCTCATCCTCCACGGGTGGACGTACGTGTGTTCGTCTAATAGAAACATGAATAAACGATATAAAACAAATGAAGTTTTAAAAACCCACAAAAAACACAGCCACAACCAAAAAACTCTCTGGAGCTGAGGTTCATATAAAAGTTGCACACTTCTTGGCAAATGACCTTGCCACGATAGTACAGGATCTGCTGCCTAAAAGCCAATCTTTCTTCTCTTTCAGATACTGGACCTTCAGTGATCAGAGTAATTTAGCAGGGTCTCTAACACACGTCAGCACTGGTCCTCCGTCATTCCTAACTCTCATGTGCTCCGATTTTGGGTTTTAGTGCCAGGAGGAACGGTTGCCCCGTTTTTAGAAAGGCGGTGGGAACTGTCAAGGGAGACTTTAACATAAAGGGTAAAGAGAAAGGTAGGCAGTTCGATCATGAGCTGGAGCCAGAATGATGTAACCCCTGGAGCGTCCTTGTACTTGAGAATCTCATTATCTCCCAGGAATGGCGATGTTCTGTAAAAAACATATGAGCCACTTTGTCTGGGTTGCAAATGATGGTGGAGGAGATTCTGAAGGCATTATATTTTCACGCTTGACATTTCCTTTCTTTGGCATAGGAGACAATATCCAGGCCCAGCAGCTAGCGGTTCTCTGTGGCAGAGAGATCCCTGGACCCATCCGGTCCACTGGAGAGTACATGTTCATCCGGTTCACCTCTGACTTCAGTGTCACCAGACCGGGCTTTAATGCATCCTTTCATAAGGGTACTAAGTTCCATTATTTTTTATGTCATGTCATATCATCTCACCTCATCATCTCTCTCCCTCTCCCTCTGTCTCTGTCTCTGTCTCTCTCTCTCTCTGTCTCTGTCTCTCTCTGTCTCTCTCTCTCTCTAATATACTCTGCTTATTTTTCTATGCCAGGACAGAGATTGTAAGTGAGACCACACGGGTCTCTGCCCAGCTTCTGGCTGGCTATCATTATGCCAGGTACTGAGTCCTGGTCCAAAAAACTGTGGCCAGGATTGCACAGAAGGATTCCTTACCTTCAGGTCCCTGGGCATGGCATCTTCCCCCCAAAAGGAGGTGCATTCATGGTAGGCACAAAGGGTGACATCTTTAAAACAATTTTTCAGCCTATCTGAGGGCTTCAGCTAGGACAGAACTAGACAGCCCTTACCCACCACCCATCAAAGGAACAATAAGCCAGAGTCCTCTTCAATCTAAGAAATACCGGAAGTAATATAGAAGGTATCTTCAGAAATCTTTTGGTTTAAATCCCTTATCTGAGGGTTGGCAGGAAGACTATGTTTCTCTTAAAAATATGAGTTGGATGAGTCAGAGAATGTGCACGATATGTGGGAGGCGATCATGTGCGGTATGACCGAGACTTTCAAAACTTGATAAAATGGGAAGTCCAGTAATAAATCCAGTAAACCCAAACTGGGTTAAAATTAAAGAAGCAGTTCATGGAAAATGGAACATTGAAAGACTCTGATGTTTTTAACCAAAGAGGTGTAATTTTAAAGTCGACTCTCGATATAGACATTAAACATTTATCTAATATTTTCTGCACTATTATATATGTCTTTTATAGAGTAGGGAGCAATGGAAGATAAATTATCTTCCTCACACTCAAGGGAGGCGGGTCACATGGCTGCTTAAAAGAACGGGCTTTTAAATCAGACAGACCTGAGATAAATTTCCACCTGTGATTAAGTAGTTGTGTAATCTCGCTGCACTCCCTCACTGAGCTGTTTAGTCCCTGACAACTGGCAAATTAATCCCTGGTCCCACCCTCCACTCTCTCCTTCTGCTCCCAGCCTCTCTCTCATGTACTTAGGTATGACAGATGTATGTGTGCATGTATATATGTACATATGTGTACATGTGCGCGCACGCACCTACATCCTGGACAGCTGCGTATCTAGAAGTATTTCCGATTTAACACGTGGGACTCGAACTCTTGCTTCCCACCTTCTCCCACCCTCCAAACCTGCTCATTCCACACTCTTTCCAACCTTAATAGACGGAAAGGGCATCATTCTAGTTGCGTAAGCCAAAAATCTTGATGTCATTCTCGATCTTTCTCTTTCTCTCACACCCTGCGTCCTAACCATCAACAAATCACTATGATTCTAGTTTCCCAATATACCTAGACCCCAGCCACTGTACTGTCTTAGTCCAGGCTCTGTCATCGCTCCTTGGACCCAGGCAATCACCTCCGACCAGACACTCTGCTCAGCTTCTCTCTGCCCCATCTTACGGTCTAGGTATTACAGACAGAGTGACGCTTTTAAAAATCTAAGTCACGTCATGCCACGCTGACGCTCCAAACCCCTGAATATCTTCCTCTGTTCCTCAGAATAAGTCCTTTCACTTCCCCGCCTGATCCAGCCCTGCTTCCTTTGCGATCTGTCCCCGTGTCTCATTCATTCTGACTTGCATGTTGTACCACTGACACATCCAGCCTTAAAGCAAGCGTTTTCTGAACCAGAATGTTCTTCTCTCGCAACGCCATCTGGCTTGATGCCTCGTTTCTCCGGGTCTCTCTTGAGGTGATTCTGTGATGATGCGACCTTCTCTAACGTCCCCAGACAATGCTGTACCCTTCTCCCTCCCCCTCACCTTTCTTTGTAGAATTATCCCCATCCACATATTATGTGTGCATTTATTGTATGGCTTACTCACCTATAAAGTAAACTTCATAAAGTGAATCATTTGCCTCTATTACTTATTTCTAGATCCTGATCTTAGCAACAACCACAAAATGAGTACCCTGTCGTGTGTGCTCAACAAATGCCTGCTGGCCTGATTGCTTCTTATATTTTGGTCCCAATTGGTTTCAAACCACGTTTCTATTGCCTGTGCTTTAAAAATCTTCAGGAAAAACAGGGCAACATAAAAATCTTATTGCAAATGTTACTTAAATAAAATACCTTTGTTTTCTTGGAAAGGTTGTGGTGGATATTTGCATGCAGACAGGGGGATCATCACATCACCTCAGTATCCAGAGACCTACGGTCCCAACCTCAACTGCTCGTGGCATGTCCTGGTTCAGAGCGGTCTGACCATTGCTGTCCATTTTGAACAGCCCTTCCAGATTCCAAATGGAGATTCTTCGTGCAGCCAGGGCGATTACTTGGTGGTGAGTGGTGCTTCTCACCTTTTCGCATTACTATCTTTGCAGACTTCTTGCAATAAACAAATGAATCTTCTCTCCTGGGACATAAATTGATAGGACTTGTGTGCTTTCAGCTCTCTCTGGATGAAGGGATTTATGCAATTTTGTTTTGTGTTCCTAGCTAAAAAATGGACCTGATATCTATTCTCCACCCTTGGGAAGCCATGGAAGAAATGGTCGTTTTTGTGGCAGTCGCCCTTCATCCACTCTGTTCACCTCTGATAATCAAATGTTTGTTCAGTTTATTTCCGATGGCAGTAATGGAGGGCAAGGATTTAAAATCAAATATGAGGCAAAGAGTTTAGGTAAGCATTTTGACTGAGACTAAAGCCTGTATTTTTCCTGCGGTTTCTTGGTTTTCCTTGTTTAAATAAATTCAAGGAAAACAATATGTAAGCCTTTCTTTTCTAAACTAGGATCAATAATTTAATGAGAATAGCTGCCTACTCTACCTATCCTAAGTACTATTTACCATATGCTTGATACATTCACTATCTCATCATGACTACTTTTTTAAGGAAGACATCATTCCCATTCTACAGATAAGTAAAATGAGGCTTAGATTTTTCTAAGCCTTCTTATCAAGAGATTGAGCAAAGTAAATTCTCCACGAGTATAAATTAAACTATCTCATCATGACTACTTTTTTAAGGAAGACATCATTCCCATTCTACAGATAAGTAAAATGAGGCTTAGATTTTTCTAAGCCTTCTTATCAAGAGAATGAGCAAAGTAAATTCTCCACGAGTATAAATTAAACTGATGTTAAGGATACTCTGAAAATTCCTTAGTCCTTGCCATTATAAAATGTCTAACTATAAGTTTCGTTCAGTTATAGAAACATTGTAAGAATGATAATTACATTGTTTTATGATAATTTGTATGCTTTCTTTTAAAATGAACATGTATTCCTGGGATTCTGTTATTACCCATTTAATTATACATTATGGCAGTGGACTTTAACTTAATTACCTTTACTTAATTACACTTGATTATAATTATATTTAATTCTACTGTAATGACTTAGTTTTATGGCATTTATTTTTATATAATGTTTAATTGAATAAATAAGTAAATAAGCATAGTTTCAAAAGAAAGAGTAATGTTAGTGGAGAGTAAATCTTTGCTTCTCGAAATTGGATAATACAGATTTCAAAATTTAGTGATAATTCAGGTTCACTAAGGGTTTATTTGCCGGTGTTATGACTCTTTTATTCCTTTGTGGGCCCTCTTTTCATCTAAGAATTGTATGGCCATTATCTTCTCCCCATCTTTCTGCCCTCAGTATTAGACTTGCAGTTCTTTTGATTTCAAAATCTATTGTCTATTGCTAGAGGAGTGGATAAAGAAGATGTGGGTTGTGTGTGTGTATGTACACACATATATATACACACCTATATGTATACACACACACACAATGAAGTATTATTCAGCCATGAAAACAGAGTGAAGTCTTGCCATTTGTGACAATATGTATAAACCTAGAGATTATTATGCTAAGTGAAATAAGCCAGCCATAGAAAGACAAATGCCATTTGATTTCACTTATATGGGGAATCTAAAAAAACAAGCAAACAAACAAACAAACAGACTCTTAAATACAGAGAACAAAGTGGTGGTTGCCATAGGGGAGGGGGCGGGGGGATGGGTGAAATAGGTGATGGGGATTAAGAGACACAAACTTCCAGTTTCTGGGAAACACCCGGAAAGAGACACCCAAGGACCGAAGGAGGAATGGTGTGAGGTATAAAAGGAGGAGGAGAGCTCCGTGTCCAAGCAGCTGGGGGACAGAAATGTAGAGAGATGTGGTCAACCAGGTTAAATGCTGTGGATATAAAACAAAGATCAAAAAGATCCTTGGGTACACAACCGTGAGGCAACAAGGGGCACCAAGGGGGAAGGAGGAAAGAGGGCAGTGAGGTCAGAGAAAGTGACTTTAAGTGACCTGAGCCCACGGTGAGTGGAAAGAAGAAAGGAACAAGGAGAGAGGGGTGCGGGAGGGGAGAAGGAGGGAGAGAGAGTGTGAGCACAGGGTAAGGGAAAGGCTTCCACATAGCATGATCCCTGGGGACACAGTGGAGTGCGAGACTGACCCCGAGCTATAGGAAGACAGTGTGCAGAGAAAGATAAAGGAGGCAGCAACGCAGATGAATTCATTTAGGATGGTAAACAATTGAAGGCGTTCCCATCTGATTTCTCCCATTGCACTCTAAAGGAGAACACGAGTTGGCATGCTGAGGCTAAAGAAAGAGGGGAGAATACAGGTTTAGGGCATAGAGTCAAGTCTCACATGGTTTTTATATCTCTGTGAGACAGCAGGGTTGCTTGGCCGTGTCGAGCGTGGAGAGCACACATTTGTTGGCATTGATTTCCACAAACTGTCTGAGTTGCATGCGGTCATGAAATTGGTTTCTTTTTTTTGCAAGGTGAGTCTAAGGGAGGGGCCAAGGGCAAGGGTATTGAAGGCAGTCAGAGGAATCTGCCATTTAGGATTTCAGAGACTAAAAGCATTCTAGGGCATGGCAAAATTCAGGATAGGACCGTAAGTGACTGAATGGGAGCAGAAATAAATGCCGATAGCGTTTAGCAGATCAGGGATCTGAGGCTAACTTAGTAGGCTCATTTCATTGGCATTTTAAGTACCCAGTTCACTCTGGCCTGGATTGTTTGCTGAGATTACCCAAAAATGCTTATTGACAAAAGGAAAGTATTTTTACATAATACCTAGGTTTTTTAGAAAAGAAGTGTTAAAAACTCATTTATCTTCTTACAGAAAGTGGCTAACAAATTCTCTTATGCCACTCGTCCCTTGCTTTTGAAATGCATCTAAATCCTGCAGAAATATAATGAGCGAATGCCCACAGAGCTGTGCAATATTATATATATATAATCTGCTTAGTCTTTTAAACATGGAGGTCACAGCTCTGCTTCTTTCTATTCAACTGCACGGTCAGTGGGAAGTCCTAAGTGCTAGTGTGTTCACATGCTTATCTAAGTGGTGAATGTGTTTTAGTGCTTCGATGATGTTCTACTGCATGTTCTATGCACCATCATCATTTTATTGGCCTTAAGGAAGGGAGAAATTCTTGGGGCTCCTGGGTGGCTCCGTCGGTTAAGCGTCCGACTTCAGCTAAGGTCATGACCTCACGGTTCTTGAGTTCGAGCCCCGCATCGGGCTCCATGCTGACAGCTCAGAGCCTGGAGCCTGCTTCGGATTCTGTGTCTCGTCTCCTTCTCTCCGCTGCTCCCACTCTATCTCTCTCTGTCTCTCAAAAATAAACATTAAAAAACATTTTTTTTTTTTAAAATGAAGAGAGAAATTCTCTGCAAGAATTTACGGTTGGGCAAATTAAAACATGACACACTGGGTAGCTCCCTCAATAGCAAATTCAGAGTCATTTGCTTAAAAAAGGAAATGAGGATAATTCTCGAGGAAGGGACGTTGAGATTGGAAATACAGATAAAGAGACTTTATTTTTGTTTGTTTGTTTTTTAATTGATTTTGAGAGAGCAAGAGAGAGCAAGGAAGGGGCACAGAGAGAGGGAGAGAGAGAATCCCAAGCAGGCTCCGTGCTGTTGCTCCATGCAACGTTCTTCTGTTACCATTGACTGCATTTCCTATGCTGTACCTTTTATCCCCATGACTTACTCATGCCATAACTGGAAGTCAGTACCTCCCACTCCCCTCCATCCATTTTGCCCATCCTCCCACTCCCTCCCCTTCGGCAACCCCTGGTTTGTTCTCTGTGTTCATGGGTCTGTTTCTGCTTTTGGTTTATTTGTTTGTGTCTTTTAGATTCCACATACAAATGAAATCATGTAGACTTGTCAGATCACTGTCATACACCTGAAACTAATGTGACAGTGAGTGTCCACTATAAAGACACAAGACAGTGCAAAAAGAGAAAAAAAAAAAAAAAAAAGAAGAAGAAGAAGCTAGTGGCATTGCATTGTCTTTCTCCAGACTGTAGGTTGATTTCATTGTGTTTCTCAACAGCCTGTGGGGGCAATATCTACATCCACGATGCGGATTCTGCTGGATATGTGACCTCCCCCAACCACCCTGACAATTACCCCCAGCACGCTGATTGCACGTGGCTCATAGCGGCTCCCCCTGGAAAGCTCATAAGGCTGCAGTTTGAAGATCAATTCCATATTGAAGAAACACCCAGGTATGTCAAGTCAATTCCATTTCATTTTTCTCCTACTCAGAGTTAGTTTTCTTCAGCCGTCGTGTTCGAGAATAATTTCTCTTCTTTTCTAAGCGTAGAACATCCAGGGATGGAAAAGGGACATGCATTACACCTCGAGCCTGAAAACACTGCCCGCCAGCCACTCTGTCATTAGCTGAGTGGCTTATGTACACAGATATTGTTCCTCCTGACGCCATGCACTTCCTCCAGGAGACACTGACGATGGCTGTTTGAGATTGATGGTATCCATTCTTCCTCCCACAGGAAAAATATAGTGTCTCTGGTAGATGAATATTTATTTTCCCAGCCTCATACTCAATGTCATAAATAATAAAATGCCTGTTCAACAAATGGACATTTGTGTTACGTGACACTAGAGGTCACCAGTGTTGGAAAAAGGACTAACGCGAGGACAATCCAATTTCCCAGTCTTTCTTTAATGAGAATGCTTACGGGATTACAAACTGGGGAGCAAGCCTTACTGTGTTGAACACAAAGAGAATAACTATCCTGGCTGACAAAACCTGAATTTTTCTGTTCATGTAACAAACGCGTATATACATTTGCAAGAATATATGTATGAAAGAAAACTTAGGTATGAGAGCTTTTCTTACCATTTATGGGCACCTGACACAATGCCACTGTCCTAGTCAGTGAGCATTAATTGGCTGACTTTCTTAAGACATATTGGGTAAATACTCACTTTTATGGACACGGAAGATTCCGGCTATGACTCTCCATTAACCCCGGGTGGCAGGGCTGTAGAGAGAGGGTTCTTCTTTGTCATGTGACATGTGTCTCATCATCATGTGAAACAAAGTACTTGTTTTTTTTGAGATTCCTGGGGGTTAATTTGAGAATGACTTTTATATTTGTAAAACAAGCACAGAATATGGAGGAAGATAAGTAAATATTCTTTGGTGTCGCACGTGTAAAACCCATCTTTTTGAGCTACTAACTGAAGAACGTATTACGATTAGAAAAATAGTGTGCAGCATTCTGAAGTGACATATGATTTAAAATAACTGTCATCGTGTCTTCTGCAGAAATGATGATTTAATAATGCTCTTGGAGAAAGTTGGTGAAGTCTTTATTTTTTAAATATGTCAAAGCAATTGACTTTACATATTAAATGGAGTTTTCTTTCCACCGTAGCTGCGCATCCAATTACCTTGAATTGCGTGATGGGGCTGACTCAAATGCACGAGTACTTTCCAAGGTTTGCGGAACATCTTTGCCCAACAGCCAGTTGTCCTCAGGAGAGGTGATGTATTTGAGATTCCGATCTGACAACAGCCCCACACATGTGGGGTTCAAGATCAAGTATGGTATAGGTAAAAACATTTTTTTATACATGGTAAGAAAGTTATGACAGACTAATTATAACAAAATATTAAAAACTCATTAAAAGTTAGGGGCACCTGGGTGGCTTAGTCAGTTAAGTGTCTGACTTCAGCTCAGGTCATGATCTCATGGTTTGTAAATTCAAGCCCCGCATCAGGCTCTGTGCTGACAGCTCAGAGCCTGGAGCCTGCTTCGGATTCTGTGTCTCCCTCTCTCTCTGCTACCCACCCCACCCCCCACGCTCTCTCTCTCGCTCTCTCTCTCTCTCTCTCTCAAAAATAGGTAAACATTAAAAAAATTAAAAAGAAATAAATAAAAACTCATTAAAAATTTAAAAAAATTAGAGATTCTGTATTTGCCTAATTTTAATAGAAATAAGTAAGAAATATAAATGTTTGAAACCACAAAGTCATTTATCAGTTTAAAATTTTACCTTGCTTTCCATTTTAAGACACTCTTTTTAGTAGACTTGAATATTTTGTATTTTTTCCTAACTTGTTTATGAAAGCATATTCAGTTAAATCAAATATTTGCTTTTTTTCCTTTTGTCATGACATCTCTATCGTATTACTTTAACTAGTAGAACACTTTACTATTCATATATATTCAAATAACTATATTTAGAACAGTAACTTTGAAGTCATCACTAATGGAAAATGTTTTCCCCCTAAGTCTCTAGTGCCAAATCAGTCACTAAACAAAAACAAATATGTCTCCTCAGTGTTTTGATTTCCTTACTTAAAAAATGAGCAACACACATGCTTACTGAAGATGTAATGTAATAGGGTCGCAATTACATAGAATTTAGTACCCGGTGGGTCTGAACACTAACCAAACATACTTAATAGAGTCAAAAGTTGGACAGCCTTATTGTAAGCCTTATTGAACCTACACCATAGGTCGTTTTATAGCCTGAGGCAAATTGTGTATAATTCAATGTAACTGTCACATCAGCTGATAAGAAAGAATTGAGTAGGAATTTTCCAGGCCCTGAGATACCAGTTACTCCAGTGAAACGCTTACTTGATAATTACAGGGTAGGCATCACTAATCAATCACAGCACCCCTTCTAGTGGAGCATGCACTCAGTCTTCAGAATCACAGACACAGAGTCGTAGGCAGGCCCTCTCTATCCATCAGTGGGTCCTTGAAATGAAACTTTCTTGCAGCTAATAGCTCTTACATCGTGTCCCATGAGGATTAATGAGATGTTACAGAATATGCCATTCACTTTTCCATTTCTCATTATTTGACTGGACCTGGGGTATCCTTTCTTTTTACATCAAGAGTAGATTTCAAATCATAAGGGAAACACTAACTTAAACATTCTCAGAATTTTTAAAGCATTAACTTATATTCAATTGGCATCTGAAAGTTTATAAATGCACTGGTTAAATTAACAACAACAACAACAACAACAACGCTGTAACAGAATATTGTTCTTTTTTTGCAGCCGCGTGTGGGGGAAGAGTGACAGGGCAAAGTGGCGTCATCGAAAGCAGCGGATACCCAACACTGCCGTATAGAGACAATTTGCTGTGTGAGTGGCATCTGGAGGGTCCCTGGGGACACTACCTCACCATCCATTTTGAAGACTTTAACCTTCAGAACTCCTCTGGCTGTGAAAAAGACTTTGTGGAGATCTGGGAAAACCACACCTCTGGTCAGTGAAATACGTCTGCTGTCTTTTGGGGGTGTTTATTTTCACAGGTACTCATTCGGCCTCCGAAGTTGCCTCAAGAAAGGCCAAACTGCATCTATTCTTTGCATAGAAGGGCAGTCAGCTCGGACCTCTGCCAACTTTTCCCTCCCTGGGTTCCCCCTCATAAACAGTGGGTGTCCGGAGCCCCAGGTGTCCTTATATAGCTTATCTTTATAGATCACGTTGAAAGAGCACTGTATTGTGAAGACATCCTCTTTCTGTTGAGACTTTCCAGGCCCATATGCAGTTATTTGAGGGGCATCCTGTTGGCTAAGGAGAGGAGAGGGTGTGTGTGTATCCTAGAAATCACGGGAGTTGGACACTTTGTCACTCTGTTGACTAGAACCATCTCCTTAACCAAATGAGCTCCCTCGTTGCGCTGAGACCGCCTTGCCCTAACTGGTTGCAGTTTTGTTACACGTCTCCACATACTTGAATATCTTCGTTTTATTCCTGTTTGTCCTCCTCTCAACAGAGGTCACCATTTCTTCGTGGGCAGAGCCTTGTGTTTTATCATTTTCTTTGTACTTGTAGAACACCTCAAGTAGAGGTTAAATGAAATCAATCACCTGAATGTGTATATACTTAATTATTTGACTC
Source organism: Panthera onca (assembly GCF_046562875.1). Lineage (NCBI taxonomy): Eukaryota > Metazoa > Chordata > Mammalia > Carnivora > Felidae > Panthera > Panthera onca. Next base: position 15,544,597 of record NC_138345.1, on the reverse strand, counting down.
TCACAGGAAATTTATTGGGCAGATACTGTGGAAACACCATTCCCGACAGCATAGACACTTCTAGCAATATCGCTTTGGTCAGGTTTGTCACAGATGGCTCTCTGACTGCCTCGGGATTTAGACTACGGTTTGAATCTAGCATGGAAGGTAAGTTCACTGATTTGTTAAGTATAGTAGATAATATAATAATATTAGTAATACTATATATATATATATATATATATATATATATACACACACACACACACACACACACATACTCATCCTAAGAAAGCCAGTCCATTAGCCCCACAGTTGTCAGAATTGGCCTTTCTGAAATACTTTGGTAAAACACAGATTTTATCTGAAAAAAACTGGGTGATTACAAAAGTCTTCTGAATCTTCTGACTCTTGAGATTACTACAGCCGTTGGTCTCTCATGCTTCTTGGGCCATGATGATAGAATACTACCAGTGAACTGTCATCCATGGAAACGTGAATTAAATGTTAAATATTAGAGATAGGAAGTGAATACCAACGTTCTCTGTTAAGTCATCACGTACACATAGTGAAAAATAAAAGCCGTAATTTTAGTATCCCGTGGAATACTAAAGAAAATATTTTAGAGAACACTCCCTGTGGAAGGGGTCATTTTGATCAGATCGGAAGATGATTTCTTGGGTTTCTTCCCCTTCAGAGTGTGGTGGAGACCTACAGGGCCCTACCGGAACATTCACTTCTCCCAACTTCCCGAACCCAAATCCTCACGGCCGGCTCTGTGAGTGGAGGATCACGGTGCAGGAAGGAAGGCGGGTCACCCTGACGTTTAACAACCTGAGGCTGGAAGTTCATCCATCCTGCAACAACGAGCATGTGACAGTGAGTGTCTCCTTGCAGTCAGGGATATCACGTTCCATCGTTGAAGGAGCTTAATGACCTATCAATCGTAGTCAGAAAAGTAGGTTGGGAATATTCCCATCTGTGCAACTGTACCTCAGACACATTCTCAGTATTTTAGATAGAACAAAAATGCAGTAAACTGCCATGATATTTGTAAGACCTGTTTTAAGTGGCTCTTTGTTGTCACAAAATACATCAGGGTCATAGGCAGGATAAATTTTAAGAGCAAATGATCATTACACATGGCAAAACGGGTAAATGGAGAAAAGCTGAGCCCGTGGGTAGCACATAGATGACTGGGACCAGAGTCACAGAAAGGGCCACCACCAAAAGGTCTGAGCGATTGAGTGGTCCTGCACAGTTACTGTTTTCTGCCTGAGGTACTGAGTGACTCCTTTGGAAGACCACGGCTGCCTGCCAAGGTCAGTGCTGCCAAGGTCAAATGCTTGGGGATATGCCGTCAGCATTCTTAGCTTCCCTTAGCAAAGGAAAACAAAGGAGACCCATGAGTGGGAATGAAGATTGTTAAATGACAGATACGCATATAAACATATAGACACATACAGGATTAATTATACATTAATATTAATATATTTCCCTACCCAACTCGACCTTTCCTCAGTCCTTGTTATCTCAGCAAATAACAGTTTCAAACTTGGGGATGCTCAGGTCAAAAACATTGATGTCTGTCTTGGAGAACTTTCTCTCACACCTTGTATTACATGCGTAATCAACCCCACTGACTGTATCTTTAAGGAGATCCAGAATCTAACTCCTTCTCACCATATCCCCTACTACAGCCATCACGGCTCACTTAAATGTAATTTAATAACTTCCCGCCTGTCTCCCTAGTCCCACCCTTGTCTCCCTGCACTTTCAGCACAGCAGCTGGTGTGACGGGTGTAAAGGTAAAGCACATCATGCCGCTCTCCTTGAAAATCCTCTACTGGCCTCTCCTCTCACTCAGGGGACGATCCCAGATCATTACACTGGCCCAGCTGGCCCTATAGAATCTGTATCTCCTCTCAAACTCCCCTCCTGCCCACTAGGATCCAGTCCCACTGGCTTCCTTTTGGGTGCTAGAATGTTCCACAACCCACTGCACCTGTGCTACGGCCTCTGGCCTGCATCTCCCCGACGGCTGTCTGTTCACTGTCTCTCTTCTTCGCTGCTCTTCAAACGACCTGCTCCCTGCGAGCCTACATTCAATCGATTCCACCCTGGCCCATCCTGCTCCCTGCATTTTTGCCTTCACAGCACTTCACACCAACTGACATTCCCCACGCATTTATTTGTTTGTCTGTTTATTGTCTGCTCTCCCAGCCAGAATGTAAGCTCCATCAGGATGTGCCCTCTGTTTCATTCCCATGGAGTCCCCAGTGCCTGGCACAGAATAGAAACAATAATTATTGAATGAATGAATAGAAGCACTATCATTGTCCCCCCCCCCCCCGCCTTTTTTAAGTTTAGTTATTTATTTTGAGAGAGACAGAAGAGAGAGCACAAGATGGGGAGGGGCGGAGAGAGCAAGGAACAGAGGATCCAAAGCAGGCTCTGTGCTGACAGCAGAGAGCCCGATGCAGGGCTGGAACCCATGAACTGTGAGATCATTACCTGAGCCAAAGTCAGATGCTTAACTGACTGAGTCACCCAGGCACCCCTATCATTGTCCTTTTTTAAAGACAAGTCACTTTTGTTTTCAATTTAGTTGTCTCCTGTTGGGTAGTAGATTCAGAAATACAAAGCATCTTTGTACATTACTATAATACTTCGTGTTGCCCTAAAATGATCATATTCAAGCTTTTGCTTCCAGGTTCTACCACCTGAAGGATTTTTTTTATAGTTTAGCTATAATCCTTTATTTATTTATTTTTAAATATATGAAATTTATTGTCGAATTGGTTTCCATACAACACCCAGTGCTCATCCCAACAGGTGCCTTCCTCAATACCCATCACTCACCCTCCCCTCCCTCCCACCCCCCATCAGCCCTCAGTTTGTTCTCAGTTTTTAAGAGTCTTTTATGCTTTGGCTCTCTCCCACTCTAACCTCTTTTTTTTTTCCTTCCCCTCCCCCATGGGTTTCTGTTAAGTTTCTCAGGATCCACATAAGAGTGAAACCATATGGTATCTGTCTTTCTCTGTATGGCTTATTTCACTTAGCATCACACTCTTCAGTCCCATCCACATTGCTACAAAGGGCCATATTTCATTCTTTCTCATTGCCACGTAGTACTCCATTGTGTATATAAACCACAATTTCTTTATCCATTCATCAGTTGATGGACACTTAGGCTCTTTCCATAATTTGGCTATTGTTGAGAGTGCTGCTATAAACATTGGGCTACAAGTGCCCCTATGCATCAGTACTCCTGTATCCCTTCTAACACCTGAAGGATTGAAATGATCTGTTTTATCAGATATTAAAAATTATGGGGCCCCAGGTGTTTTCTTCTATCTGAAAGCCAGGGAATTTTGGACTAAGCTTGCTTATTTTATTTTTTAATATTTTTTTTAATTTTAGTTTTGAGGGAGAGACACAGAAAGAGAGAGAGTGAGAGAGTGGGAGGAGGGGCAGAGAGAAAGGGAGACACAGAATCCAAAGCAGGCTCCAGATTCTGAGCTGTCAGCACAGAACCCAATTCAGGGCTCAACCTCGTGAACCATGAGATCATGACCTGAGCTGAATTGGATGCTTAACCGACTGAGCCACCCAGGTGCCTGTAAGCTTGGTTATTTTAAAGGAACATTTCCTTCCTATTAACAACTGAACATATAGAGGCAAGGTTGAAGTAGAAAAAAAAATTAACCACTCCCAGTATATCATATTTTGATGTATTTTCTTGTCAATGAATATATCATGTAGTTGTAATAATGTGGCATAATTCATTTGCATGCTAATTTTCATCTATTTTTCCGATTATAAATATAATGGATGCCTATTGAACAAAATTTGGAGAGTTCTGAAAATAAAAAATATTAAAAATACTTGAATTTCAGTCAATTAGCAACCAATCCATTGCTAAAATTTTGATGCACACAACAGCTTATTTCCCTTTGAAATTGTTTCCATAGTTGAAATATTGAATATAATGGTTATTAGGATGCTTACCAGCAGAATCTTCACATGCTGTGCAGGAAAGATAATATGAAGAGTCATAGTTTCAGAACTTGAATAAGAAAATAAAATTTGCAGCAACAACCACAAATTCTGAATCACATCTTACGTGTCATTTTCCCATCTCTGAATCATATATGCCAAAGGTGTCTACTTCCAACTCTTTTAGCTTTTTCTTGGGTGCATATGTCATTATTTCAAAATAATATTCCTATTCTGCTCCTTGTTTGCTTTTCAGTCTTAGACATTATCTAGCCACATGCAACTCTGGAAGATGAGGGTTGAGCTCTCTTCACAATCCAACCCCCTTAGCCCAAATGCTCACAGGGCTACGCACAATTCATAGCCTCTGCCAACTTGTTCCCAAAATACATATGTCACAGATTTTGCTTAAATTTCTCTTCAGTGTTTACAAGATTATGATTATATAGATGCCATTCCCAACCCAACCAAGTAATATACTATGGTAGCATTTTCTTGGTTTTTTCTGAGTAATAACAATAATTGTGTCCTTTCTAATATTTAGTGTTGATGCACATATCACTGATTCTCCCACACACTCTCGCTCCTGGTGTACGTCCCCACCTTGTATAGTAAAGCACACCCACCAGTTCATTTGTTTTCCTTAGCAAAATCCTTTCTCCATGGATATTCTCCATGATGGAACCTTTCTCCATCAGCTACATGCCTGATGCCAGCTGTCAAACCAGACATGCCCTTCACCAGCAACTTTGCAAGCCCCTTCATTCCTCTCCTGGGCTGGCCCCAGACTCCATGATTTGTGCATTTCCCTGTCTTGGCTCATTTCCTCATTCGGTGAGGCATATGTTCTTGTATTTCCATAAGGATGTAGGCATGGATGTTAAGCTTTTTGAGAAGGGGTGTACCTGGAATTATCCTTATTTTACCAGTGATCTTTGAATATACTCTCTCCATTAAAATATCATATGTATTTGATACATTCACCTATGGATATAAACATGTTAATCATAATTTTAAAGTTTTATGTTGCTTCCTTTTGGAAGGGTCCATTTCTTTCAAGTTCCTGTTTCCTATTTATGTATATTGAGTGGTCTCTGCCTTTTACATTAGATGTTTCCTTAAATGTGTGGTGACGCTTGGTTGCTTATTGATATTCAAGAATGAAGTACTAAAATGCTGCTTGGAATCTCTGTGTGCATGGGATTGTCAATTTATGGTCCTCATTGGGTGGGGAGGGGAGGGACTTGACCAATCAATGAGGGGAAACTACAAATGTCCTGTCTACAGGTCTCTTTTTTTCCTGGGGAGGTTAAAACTCCGACAGTACCTCTCAGAATTAATTTCTTTTATGAATCTTTAATATCATGTCCCCATTCTTCTTCTTCAAAATCTATTTCTATAGGTTCACTGCATGTTTTGTTTCCTCTTCACTCTGCTATAAATAAGGGGATGTGGCTTGCCCTTTGCCTGTACCTTATTTACTTTGAGAACTTCTCGAAAAAGGTGGGGGTGAAGCAAGAAGAAAAGAAAGAAGGAGAAAGAGAAAGAGATGGAGATGGAGAAAGAAAGAGACAGGAAGAGAGAGAAATAAAGAAGAAATGCACTACAATGAGACATGTGCCTGATTTTATTCCTGCTTATAGCAAATTTTAGAGCTTGTCCTGAGTCTCAAATGCCTACTTCCTGCCCCATTGTTTTCTGGGAGTTGCAGTTTCTGCGTACATATGTGAGTAGAGGAGGAAAGTGGAAACAGCACTTTGGTGGCCTTTAAAAGCAGGAGCTCATGTTATAAATGGATGCCTGAACATTATCAGTCATTGTGATTCTAAGCTCAGGCAGACGTTGGCGCAAGGATAACCGCCAATGGTCATGGTTTCCAATGTGTTCCATTAGTCTGTAGTTGCTGATAATCCCTCTGATTCTGGCAAAATGTTGCCCATTCCTGTTTCCAGTATTACTGAAATTTTGTCATCTTCTGTTGCCTTCTACATGACTTCATGGTTTGCAATCAGAGGGACGATTTCAATCCAGTTTTATGATCATTAGTTGTTTGAACTTAAGCAAATTGCATAACCCTTTCTGAATTCTACTGTCTTAATCTGGAAAACAGGGATGATATTTTATGTCTGAGAGGGCATTGTGCTAATTGGATCAAGTAATACAAGCAGGCTATTAGCAGAGCCTGGTGCTCAGTTAGCAATAGGAAATGCTGTGTCTGGTCCTTTGAGTCAGAAGACACTTTAAACCAAAAGCCCACAGAGCTCAATTTAATAATCAATGATAGTAAATAAAAAAGCTCACACCGTCTGTTATGGAGTGCATCCTCCTCTTTCGTTTCTGTCAGTGCCATCCTCTGAATCATTATTTTTAATTGTGAATGATTCAAATTCTTGTTAAAAACAGGAATATCAATTACTCAATTATTGTTTAGTTACTTCTGGATCTTTCCTGAACCGTGAAAACCGGGCAGGCTAAAACTCCCTCGGTCTTGCACAGAAATGGAATAATACTTTCCAGTTATTATAAGTATGTGCATAACTAGAATTATTGTTTAATATTTTGGAGTCAGCACTACTCAAAACCATTTTTTAAAATTCAAATTAATAAGAAAAGTGAGGCTTTGGATCCATAAGTACTCAGGAAAGAACTATTATATTGATTTTTTAAAGTTACTTTTCAAGGCATTTTAAAATATTTGAGTTATTATAGGCTTCAAATCATCAGAGACTAACATTTAAGCCTTCATTCCAAATACGAAAGGTCCTGATACATTGTTAAGAAAAATGGTCCATCAGTGAACTCTGTGAACTAAGATGTAAGAGCGTTGGCCTGTCTAATTTACATTTAGAGCTTGGTTTCCAGTTGCAAAGAGTACAGCAGTTTTTCATTTGTCAGCACATGGCAGGAGGGCTTTACTGTAATACTCTCATTTTAGTGAAATGACCCTGAGGCCACAGAATGTGCTCCGGGCAACAAAGTGGCTTGTGGCACTGGGCTAGGAGCCCGGACTGTTAAGTAATTCATTTTAGCCCAGAGTTTCCTTAGAAGGAAGTGTATCTGGGCTGTGAATATAATCTCCCAGGAAATATTCAGTAAGATGGACTGTGTGACTAAAGGTTAAATGATTTTTCCAACAGATATTCAATGGCATTAGAAGTAACTCACCCCAGCTAGGGAAACTGTGTAGCAGTGTGAACGTGAGCGAGGAGATCAAATCTTCAGGACACAAAATGAGAGTCGTGTTTTTCACTGATGGATCCAGGCCATATGGAGGTTTCAGTGCTTCCTACACATCCAGTGAAGATGCAGGTAAGAGAAGACGTTATAAATACACCTGTTTCAATCATGGGCACCGCAGATGTTCGCACAGCTACCACCAGTAGCCGCCGAGCCGTCTATTTTCCCTTTCGAGATCAAAATTACACCTAAGAGCTTCTACAGCAGGTAAACACATATAACCAGGGAGAAGACCCATGCCAGGCAGGAAAAAAAAAAAAAAAAAAAAAAGTTATGCTTTCAGAAAGAAAGCTGCCATTGTGAATTAAAAAAAAAAACAATGCTGTTAGGAGAGCTTCTAGCTCAGTCCCGTATAATGTCGCCATGAAATACTGGTTGCCTATTTCACAGTCCTTGGTCAATTATTTTCTGCTGAAAGTGACCTTCTATCTCTAAAAGGTAACTGACTCCCTGAAAGTGACTAATTGAAGATAGACAGATTTTATGGTTTCTTAGCCAGCCATCTGTATATATATTTCCAGTGTAAATGAATGAGGGTTCACATTGGATACAGAGTATTGAAAATTTATGCAAGATATGGCCTTTCCGGTCTAAATATTCGCCTACTTTCTGGATTGGTGCTATTATCTAAGAGTTTTAAATAGTAGAAAGAGTTGGAACTGAATGTTTAAAAAATCTTTGTTTCATTGATAGGAGCATTCATTCCCATATGAAAAGGAGCGAATTCACTGGCACTCCCATGATGTTATTTGTTTGATGAAATAACAAGGCTCAAGTGGAGAATTGCTAATGAGAAGCCACTGAGACCACCACTGTAGTTAGATATTTCTCCAAATTAAATATTAACGAACAATAGGCTTAAATTAGGAGAAACAGATGCCCAGCCAAACCCGCAAATCCACCTAATCTACCCTACAGGAAAATAAAGAAGCTGTTTAGTTTTACACATATTTCCAAACTCTCAGAAACGTCTTCCGTAGAAATTCACACAAACTTCCATAGACACTCACAGAAACTCACAGAAACTTCTCCATGCACGAACCAGCCCTTCACCCATAATCTTAACGTCATCTACAAAAACAAAGCAATAAAAATCTTGTTGTTATTTTCGTTGTTATTGTATTATTTACATCTTCTGTTATGGCCTGGACCTCACTGCTACTTTCTCTGTTGCCCCTTGTTTTCTTAGTATGTGGTGGGTCCCTTACAAATTCCGCCAAAGGAAACTTCACTTCCCCTGGCTATGACGGAGTCAGTAATTACTCAAGAAACTTAAATTGTGAATGGACTCTCAGCAATCCAAATCAGGGAAATTCATCCATTTACATTCACTTTGAAGATTTTTACCTGGAAAGTCACCAAGACTGTCAGTTTGATGTCCTTGAGCTACGAGTGGGTGAGTTCAATCAAAGAGCATGTTCTCCCAGTTTATTTTTTTATATTTTTTATTAGAGAGAGAGAGAGAGAAAGCGCATGCAGGGGAGTGGGGCAGAAGGAGAGAGAAAGAATCTTAAGCGGGCTCCATGCTCAGTGCAGAGCCCATCTCCAGGCTCGATCCCACGATCCTGGGATCATGACCCTGGGATCATGACCTGAGCTGAAATCAAGAGTGGGATGCTCAATTGACTGAGCCACCCAGGCGCCCCAACTGTTCTCCCATTTATCCACGGTATTCTTCTTATACCTGGGGACCACCAACAATGAAGGGACTCAAGTGCCTACAATATATGTACATAGAATCCAAAAGAATGTTGGTCAGAAAAAAGCTATAATTCTGTGGACACCCAGCTGAGGTAACATGCTCTATTAACAGTGAGTGAGATGGGTCAGTGTTTACAACTAGACCAGTGTTTCAATTGATGTGAGACTTACCCAGGAGAGAATCGGTTTGCGTGTATTCTCTCTCTGTCTCTTTTTAATGTTTATGTACCTATTTTCAGAGAGAGAGAGAGCAAAAGGCCAAGTGGAGGTGGTGCGGGCAGAGAGAGAGGGAGAGAGGGAGAGAGAGAGAATCCCAAGCAGGCTCCACACTGTCAGCACAGAGCCCAATGCAAGGCTCCAACTAAGGGAAATGTGAGATCACTACCTGAGAGGAAATCGAGAGTCGGACGCTTAACCGACTGAGCCACCAAGGTGCCTCTGTCTGTTCTCTCCTCATGAGTTCAGGTGGTCCCTTCAATAATCTTTTAGTACTCAAGACTTCTTTCCTCAGAGACTGGGACTTGGCATGGTCAGAACTGTATCAGTGATTTCCTAAATTTACAGGAATTCTACTTAGAAATCAAAAGAAGTTTTGCAGTGTACCAGATGGAGAAGCACATGGAAGTTATTTGGGGAATTATCCCCAGAGGAGTCAAGCTTGTCTTTGTTTTCATGGTGGAAATGGATTGAGGTTTACTTGGTAAACCATAAGTCTCCAGAATGTTCAAAAATCTGCATTCATAGAAGATGAATCCATTTTAGTTCTTTCTTGCAGTTGAGGAGTGGGTTATCCATCAAATTGCCCCCCATTGTTACATTGACAACCTTTCTGTGGTTTGAAAAAGAGAAATAACGTAACATGGTAGATCGTCTATGCTACTTAAGGTTCACCGAGTTCCATGTCATTGCAAAAAAAATTTTTTTAAAGGAGGTTGAAAGCAGCAGAAACTAATACAATTAGGTGGTGGCAATGTTCTACGGTGGCTAGGGAAATCATTGCTGACTTTGAGACCATGTTGGACAGAATTTTCAGGGAGAACTTGATAAAGTCTGTGGTCACAGACCAAGGGACTCAGCAGGAGAATCATCTGGACCCTTCTAGGTAGATGAATCTAGAGGAGACTTACGAGGAAAATGGAAATTGTAGTTTGAGAATGTTCTCCATGTGATTCTGACAAACCCACACCACTGCCACCTGGCTCAAAACCACTGGCTTATTGAATTAAGCAGAGTAGCTGTATATTAAATTTCTTATAGTCCCTCATTTTAGAGACAGCTAAAATACTATATTTTGTTGACTAATGCGATCAATAATATTGATCTGACAGGATAAAGAGAAGATTAAATGTGAGCTCTGCAGGTGTTTTAAAAAAGGTTAATCAAATTACCGTGAAAAATAATCTCCGTAAAAATACTCAGCTCTCTCAACTCTTAGCCTGAGTACTGAATATTCTATTCATTTTAGTTGATTAAATGCAGTGAAGAAATCATTAAAATTTTAGCTAATTATCACTTTTATCTTGATGATATATTTTATCACTGTTGGCATTATATTTTTTACTTCCTAAAAAAAGGCACATCCAAAAGGTTTTGTTTTCTTTTTAATTAATTGTATCTCTGTTTAGGTATGCTAAAATAGTTATGAAAACACAAATTGGAACAAAATGGCACCTACAGTAGAGAAAGATGCCCATACTAAAAAAGCATGAGTTTTTTTCCTTTGTTTTTTTGTTTTTGTTGTTGTTGTTGTTGTTTGTTTTTACCCTGTTGGAGGGACTCTTTCTTTTGCAGTTGACAAACATAGAAAGGAACTTTGTGAAATGGCAGCTACTACGTCAGAATTTTGATGTGTGTCAATAAATACCTTGAAATGTTTTTTATTATTTGTTCCTACTGAATTCATGGAATGTCTTTCTCAAAAGCTACATAAATTATGGCAATTGGCGTATTATTTTGCTCAGGGGATGCTGATGGGCCTCTGATGTGGAGACTCTGTGGACCTTCAAAACCTACAGTGCCACTGGTCATACCTTATCCTCAGGTGTGGATACACTTCGTCACCAATGAACGTGTAGAATATGTTGGATTTCATGCGGAGTATTCTTTTACAGGTAAGACTTGTGATTAAGCTCTCAAACTCTGGCAATAGAATAGTTAACAATTTTTCCCACAAAGATCTCACATCTATTTTGTTAGATTCATTTCTAGGTAGCTATTAGTTTTGTTACTAATGTCAATGAGATGTTCCAAATTACGTCTTCTAATTGTTGCCGATATCCAGGAATTTAAAATTTTTTACACGTGGATCTTTAGCCCAGAGATTTCACTACACTCTTACTAGCTTTGGTATTTTGTCTGTAGGTTATCTGTGTTTTTTCGGTGTCAACAATCCTGTCTTCTGCAAATGCTAGTATTTGTTTCTTTCAACCCCAAAACTTAATGTTTTTTCTCGTCTTATTTTACTGGCTATGCCACCATCACAATATTGAACAGAAGGGGTGATAGCATCTTGTTTCTGACCTTAATGTGAATGCCTATGACCTTTTATTGTTAAATTTATTGATTTCTCTTAGGTTTTCAGTAAATACTTCTTATCAGGTTAAAGAAATCCCTTCAATTGTTAGTGTACTTTTTTTTAAATTCTGAATGGGTATAAGATTTTACCAACTGATTCATCTTTTGAGATGATTCTGTTTTCCTCCTTTAATATATTAATATGACAAGTTGTATATTAAAAGACTTTCTTTTCATTAAACCATCTTTTAATTTCCAGGATAAACCCTAGTTGGTGTGACATGTGTTTTGAACATATTACTACATATTATTTGCTAATGTTTTTGTACTGGATTTGCATCTGTGACATTCTGCTTATATCTGAAAATTCAACCCAAGACAGACAGCACTGTTCTTTGCTGCTTCTCTGGGCCATCAGAGTTTTTCTAGGGTCCCTTTCTACTAACATTGCCGTTCTTTTAGACCCTCAACATTATGTAAAAGTCTCAACTCCAGCCCTTCCTTTTGTGAGGGTCCAAGGCCATATGTTCTTCTTATGCAGGTGTTCAAAACCTCAGACCCATATCTCTGGGGCCCACATCTTCGTTCTACATCCTTTCAAACTGATGAACTTTCAGTAGAGGATTACCTCTCAGAATGTGAGAGGTATTCATTTCTGAGACAGAGAGAGACAGAGCATGGGTGGGGGAGGGGCAGAGAGAGAGGGAGACACAGAATCTGAAGCAGGCTCCAGGCTCTGAGCCGTCAGCACAGAGCCCGATGTGGGGCTCAAAGTCACGGACCGTGAGATCATGACCTGAGCCGAAGTCGGACGCTTAACCGACTGAGCCACCCAGGCACCCCTACACTTAATTTTTTTATAGATTTTGGAAATCCCCTTTCTTTCTATTAAGTTTACCTATTAGTCAAAATACGTTTTGGTTATAGTTTTATCTAACATCTCTTTGTGTTATAATCAAACAGTTGATTGGAAGAGGGAGTAAAATTGGTCAACCACTTGCCAGTTGACTTTTCTTTATTGAACTGAAAGAAAAGAACGAGGTTTCAGGAAGCAGTATTATTCATGTAGAATGTCAGACCATCCTGTGTTTTAAAAATATATCTGTTCTTCAACTTGCCATGCTAATCTATACTTTGATAGCTGACCACCGACATAAATGCTTTTTATCAAATGACAAATTCTTTAGTTATGCTATGCATCACATTCTTCAAGCTTATATTTATTTTCAGTGGCTTGTTTTCTTTCAAGCAAGGCAATGTTATTACACAGTGTGGGTTATATGCACATCTAATTATTCTCCATTTATGGTACAGATTATCTTCCTTCTCTTTTGTACTAAATATGATCCTGTCTTGGGACACCTGGGTGGCTCAGTCAGTTAAGCAGCTGACTTTGGCTTAGGTCATGATCTCGTGGTTCATGAGTTTGAGCCTCACATAGGGGTCTGTGCTGACAGTGTGGAGCCTGGAGCCTGCTTCGGATTCTGCGTCTCCCTCTCTCACTGCCCCTCCCCTGGTTGTGCTCTGTCTCTCTCTGTCTCAAAAATGAATAAACGTTAAAAAATGGTCCTGTCTTCACTGTGTGATACTGTTTAACACTATATGGAATTCTGGTAATTTCTAATCTTCTCCCCAGTTTTACTTTGCTTTTTCCACTTTCTTCTATTCATTTATTGTTTTTTTAAAATCATGGCTGTAAGACCTACTTACTTTGGCTTTGCAGAGATTTTTTTTTCTTGTATCTAATTTAGAAGGCTACAAATCTCATTTCAGACTGTGGTGGAATACAGCTGGGTGAGAGTGGAGTGATCACAAGTCCCAACTATCCAGCCTCTTACGACAGCTCGACTCACTGTTCCTGGTTGTTAGAAGCCCCACAAGGCCATACCATCACTGTGAGTTCTGATTCTGTTCTGGAACAAAAATACCACATCCTGTGTGGAAACGGATTTCTTTTAATAAGCAAGCAATTAGAATAGGTTTTGATCCTGCAATCAGATCATCATCTTCCCCAAGTCTTCTCTCGTTAGAGTACAGACATTGGCATCTCCAAGTGTACGGTTACTGAAGAAATCTAGTTTGCAAGCATAGGAGAGCGTATATGTAGACGATGTTCCCCACCCAGGAGAGAAGTGCAATCGCATTCTTGATGTGAGCGTCCATCCCAGCCCGCTGGACTGTGGCAGTCTCTCTAGTGACTGCGGTTCCAGGAGGAATATCTCCTCTCAAAATTTCCAGTAGAACGTCCAATAAGGAAAAAGAGAAGAGGGCAGGGGAGAATGAACATAAACACAAAATTAGATAAATCAAAACAAAATAAAAAGGTCTGTGAACAACACAGAGTCCTCATTCTTTCTTTTTTTTTCTCCTGCAGCTTACGTTTAGTGACTTTGATATCGAAGCCCATGCAACCTGCGCTTGGGACTCTGTAACCGTCAGGAATGGCGGTTCTCCTGGATCGCCCCTAATAGGACAATACTGTGGAAGTTCAAACCCCAGGACGATCCAGTCTGGTTCCAACCAGCTGGTGGTGATTTTTAACTCGGACCATTCGGTGCAAAATGGTGGATTTTATGCTACATGGAACACACAAACTTTAGGTAAAAGGAACATGCATTTTTAATTGATCTGTTCTTAAAATGTATTAGCTAATTTAACAAGTATGTTTTGTGACTACTCTCTGCCAGACTGAACCCAAAATGTTATACCCGTGTCATCTCATGTACAACCTCGTAAGGAAGACACAATATCAATACATATTTTTTCCATTTCGCATGGATAGAAACTGATAATTTGATAATTTTTCCAGGTCGTGAAGCTAATAATTGGTAGAGTCAGGATTTGAATAAAGTCACTGGGCCCAGAAACTTTGATCTTAACACTTCACCATGTTGCCTAAATGGGCAAAAAGGCATGGCATAACCAGAGAATTGAAAATAATAGAAAATATGTATTGGAATCACAAGTAGTTTGGAATATTTGGAGCTTGGAGGCAGAAGGCTGGGTGGTAAGCTGAGGGCAGGAATCTAGGTGGTCCATATCACGAAGAGCCTTGTCTTCTCTGTTGTCCCGTGAGCAATGGGGAGCCATTGAAGAGTGTTGAGCAGCAAAGTGACAAGATTTGTGATTTAGAGTGAATGCTCTGTATGTGGCAAAATATAATAGATTTGATTTCAAAAGGGTAGTTTTTCTGTATGTAAAGTATGAACTTCATGGAAATTCCCAGAAAACATAAGAACTTGCACTGGATACTTTAGTCAGGATTACTTTAAAGCCTTGCAGCATCACACAGGGCAATTCTTTCTAGAAGAGTCAGAGTTATTGTGAAAAGCTTTTTGTGGAATGAGTCAAACTTTATCTTATTAAATCTGTTGAAGTCATAGGGGAGTTTTAGATGCACCACTGGCTTTCCAAGGGTTTAAAAGCAAAAGATAACAGGGAATACTCTTTAACTTAACTTCATTTTGTTTGGAATTCATATTTTTTCTTTTGTCATCTCTTAAGGACATATTTTAATAGTATAAAATAATTCTAGATTTTCTTTCTTTCAATCCATGTAATTTATTTTCATCCATTAATGTTTCAATATGAACGAAGCAGATTCCTTAATGGAAGAAATCTATCCTCTTGAAAATCATTTTCTCTAGTCCTGGATGTTAGAGTAAAATCATAAATGAGTGTAGACTTGTATTCTCATGTGTTCGCAGTAACAAAACACAGAACGTAGAATTGTTGCTACTCAAATACTATATAGCTTCAAGGGGAGTGAAAAATAGTGCTGTTGTTTGAAAACAGAATAGAAATCTATCCTTTTTATGGCAAGGATTAGTGGTCTCGGGTGAGTTCAATAGAAATGTAACAAAACAGTAACAGCTGAAGCTTCCTCTGGATTCAGTGCCCCTTACACTTATGGGGAGTTCTTGTCGCATACCTGCCCTGAAGGCCAGTGGCTCACAGGTAAGGAAAAATAGACTGAACTCTCACATTGAGAAATGTGTCTCCTCTGGAAGTTTTGGGCTACCAAAATTGTTATTTTCCTCTCAAATTAATGACTTCTTCCGTGACAATTTTTCAGGCTGTGGGGGAATACTTCATTCAGACAATGGTACAATCAGATCCCCTCACTGGCCTCAGAATTTTCCCGAGAACAGCAGATGTTCCTGGACAGTCATTACTCATGAAAGTAAGCAGTTGGAGATCAGCTTTGACAACAACTTCCTAATCCCCAGTGGTGACGGACAGTGTCAGAACAGCTTTGTGAAGGTGAGTGGGCTTGTTTATTTAATGGGAGCCGAACTGGTTTTGTGAACATAAACATTTAGACCAGAAATGACTCATTGCCTCTAGAAGTAAGAAAAAGACAATTTTGTTGCTTGGGTTTCTTGAATAAAAGCATGAAAAACCTCAATTATTTGGAGTTAACATTTGAACCACAATACCCAACGTATTGTGACTTTTCATTTGCGAGTACATAGGCAAGTGACTTAACTAAGGACACTGTTTTCTGGCTTTATTAAATTCTTCTTGAGCGCTTGGGGTTCTTCCTTACCATGGAAACTAAACAAAGAAGGCCAGGGTTTTTTTTGCTATGTTCTTTCTTTCATTCATTCATTCGTTCATTTTTGGTTTTGTTTTCTAATAGACCCTCCAGGACAAAACAAATGTAAGGCAACATTTAAAATGTGCTATAAAAATGACAGAAAGCTAGAGATGAGGCTGGTGTCAGCACCCACTGTGGGCTTCAGGAGCCCACAAGCTAAGAAGAACATGGGAGGCTCACCTAAAATGATGGCAGTGGGGCGGTCAGGAAGGCTCTCTTTTTCTAAAGTTACTGCTTTAGAAAAGCACTTTGGGTGGCACCGACCTCACTTTTCACTGATTTATAAATGTGATGACAGTGAGATAAATTCATTCCATCTGTGCTATTTTTCATGTCATATGTTATATCTCTAAAAGACCTTTCTACCTGTTAATGGAAAGGACATCGGCCTTAAGTTCACATTAGCCTAGACTTCATTCATGTCTCTTGCATTTACTACCTGCATGTTCTTCTGTGAGCTAATTACACATTTGTCCTTAAATGACTCAACCTAAAAATAAAGAGAACAATTCGCCCTTTAGTGGGACTGTCTTAAGGATTAGTGGTAATATGATATAATAACGCGAACGGTGCTAGGTACTTAGAATGTGAAACCACCTAATGAATAGCAGTGGCTTTTTTCTGTTGGGTGTTATTATTTTACATCATCTTTCACATTATGTTTTATATCTACCTGATCCATGCTGTTTAAATAAAAATCCCATACTTTTATAAAATATGTCTACAATAAAACACATTTAATACGAGTTTTCCTAATTGCTTTTTTTCATGGAACAAATGAACTGTCTCTCAGGGATTGAGTCAATAGCAAATGCATAGACATACATAAAGCCTTTCGCATTCATCAGTTGTACAAATGGAATATGAAAAGTTATTTACGCCCATTTCTCCTCTTTTTAAAAAATTTTTTAAATGTCTTATTGATTTTTGAGAGAGAGAGAGGTGGGGAGAGAGAGCAAGTTGGGGAGGGTCAGAGAGAGAGGGAGACAGAATCTGAAGCAGACTCCAGGCTCTGAGCTGTCAGCACAGAGCCCAACACGGGGCTGGAACTCATGAACCTCAAGATCATGACCTGAACTGAAGTTGGACACTTAACCGACTCAGCCACCCAGGTACCCCAGCCCATTTCTCCTCTGGACCGAACGGGAACCCCTCTGACCTCTGGCAAAGCCAACATAATTGGCAGGTGGAATCCACTGGGAGCCCTGCTCAAATTAAGTGGCCTGGGAAGCACTCTTTCCCTGCCAGGACTGAGCCTCCTGTTTCTGCCAGGAGACACTGAGCAGGGTGGGCAGAACCAGCAAGAGGGACCAGCTCCAGTGAGCGATCCTTAACCTCACACCTTATACAAAAATTAACTAAAAATAGACCACACACTGAAATGTAAAGTACATGCTATGTGCTTTTAGGAAAAAAAATAACAGAAAATTTTCAGGACCTAGAGATAGATGAACATTTCTTAGATTAAACATCAAAGGAGTAATCCATAAAAAGAAAAATTAATAACTCTTACCTCATCAATTGGGGCGGCTAGGTGGCTTAGTCAGTTAAGTGTTGACTTCAGCTCAGGTCACAATCTCACGGCTCATGGGTTTGAGCCCCGCATTGGGCTCTGTGCTGATAGCTCAGAGCCTGGAGCCTGCTTCGGATTCTGTGTCTCCCTCTCTCTCTCCCCCTCCTCCACTCGTGCTTGGTCTCTCTGTCTCTCAAAAATAAATAAACATTAAAATAAAATCTTAGCTCATCAAAATTAAAAATCTTTTGTTCTGTGAAAGCTTTTATGAAGAGGATGGACAGACAAGCCACAGACTGGGAGAAAAGACGTACAAACCACCTATCTGGCAACAGAGTGCTATCTAGAATACATACAGAACAGTCAAGCCCAGCAGTAAAAATACAAAGAATCCAACTGGACTATGGGGGAAAGATTTGAACAGATATTTCACTACAGAGGATGTACAGATGGTAAATAGACAATGGAAAGATGTCCAACATCACTAGCCATTAGGAAAAATGAGAATTAAAGCCCCAAGGAGATATTGCGACACACTTTTCAGAATGCCTGAAATAAAGAGTAGTCACAACACTGAATCCTGGCAAGGTGGTGGAGAAGCTGTCATCACTTACGCATTGCTAGCGGGAATGTAAAATGGTACAGACACTCAGAAAATGGTTCAGCAGTTTCTTATAAAACTAAACATGCACTTGCTATAAGATCCAGCAACTGCCCTCTTAGACATCTATCCCAGAGGAATGAAAACTATGTTGACATAAAAACCTGTATACAAATGTTCATTTCAGCTTTATTTGTAATAGCCAAAAATTGAAATCAGTGCACATGTCCTTCAAGAAGTGAATGGCCAAGCTGTCACATACCTAGCAGGGAATGCAAGTCCTCAGTAAAAGCAAACCAACCACTGACCCACTAACCGTTTGGACAGATAACCATTGGGGCAGGTGAAAATAGCCAATACCCAAAGGTTACATACTCTTTTGTTCTATTTATATAACATTTTCAAAATAACAATACTTAAAAATGAACGACAGCCATAGGTTAGAAAGATGTGGGTGTGGGAGCAAATTGTATATGATTATAAAAGGGCAACTCTAGGAACCCTTATGGTGTTGGGATTATTCATCATCTTGAATGTGTGGTACATAATTGAACACACACACGCGCACACACACACACGCACACACACACATATGAGTATAAGTAAAATTGAGAAGTTGAGTAAGATCAGTGGACTATATCAACATCAACATCCTGGTTATGATATTATACTCTAATTTTGCAAGATGTCAAGGTTGAGGGTCACTGGGAAATGTGTACAAGAGATTTCTCTAGATTATAGCTTATAACTGCATGTGAATCTGTAGGTATCTTAATAGGCAATAATTTTGTTTAAGTTTATTTATTTATTTTGAGAGAGACAGAGACAGTGGAGTGGGGGAGAGGCAGAGAGAGAGAGGGAGAGAAAGAGAGCCCCAAGCAGGCTCCACGCTGCCAACACAGAGCCCGATACAGGGCTCAAACTCACAGAACAGCGAGATCATGATCTGAGCTGAACCAAGAGTTGGACACTTACCCGACTGAACCACCCAGGCACCCCAGTAAGGAATATTTTTTAAAAAAATTACTTGAATGATAAGATATCATGTACAGCCAGTCGGAATTATACAAACCTTAACAAAAGTCAGAAAGTTTTTGACTTAATGACAGCTCTGTGACATTCTGTAGATCCAATATGGTTTTGATGAGTCCTGGGTCATCTGGGCAATGAAATGAGCTCTTGACTGACAAGGCAGCAATGCATATTGAATAACTCTTTGCCATTATTATCATTACAACGCTTACGTCCCTGGGCCAAAAGGTAGGATGTCAGATCCATAATTAATGGCTTCAGGAAAGTATAAGCCCTTGATCATTCTTGAAGTTCTTAATTAAAGCACTTGAGATTCTTTATAAAAAGTTTTATCTGTCACTTTGCCTTTTTAGTAATACTGTAAAAATAGTGCATGCAAATATCTCTCTCTCTCATTAAGTCATATTTATAATTTTTAAACATGTGAATAGAAAAGTTCTGTATACTATTTTCCTGGATAGCAAAGGGGGCATCTTAAAGGATATATTACAGAAATTTGGAAGTGTGTGATTCTTTCCTGATGCTTTAAAAAATTTTTTTAATGTTTATTTTTGAGAGAGAGGGAGAGAGGGAGGGGGGAGAGAATGAGTGGGGGAGGGGCAGAGGGAGTAGGAGACACAGAATCTGAAGCAGGTTCCAGGCTCTGAGCTGTCAGCCCAGAGTCTGACATGGGGCTCAAACTCACAAACCGCAAGATCATGACCTGAGCTGAAGTCGGACGCTTAACTGACTGAGCCCCCCAGGCGCCCCCTCCTGATGCTTTTTTTGATTTTAGATATTTGGCAGAATATCTGTGCCTTTGTTCTTAGTAACTCCCATGACAGACACCTTCTATATCTGATAAACGGCAACATAATTTGACTTCAGTAATGTAATTAACAGCTGGATACCCAGTGTTTGAAAATCACTGGAAATGATATGGCTTTAAAGAACTGAGAAATAGTAAATCAGTGCTATGAATCAGTTTTACTTCACACCTCTTCCTATGGACTGATCTGTCCATAGAAATAATATTTAATGGCTTGTTATTTCTTTGCTTTCTTTGAGGAATATTCCTGAAAGTAGTATGTTCTAAATGAATAATTTCATTCATATAATTTGATATGAAGAAAATGTTGAATAGTCAAGTAAGACTAATCCAAACCCATTTACCTTCTTGGGCTAGGTAATACTTAGTTGAGGGTGGGGATGGGGGTTGTCTTGTGCATTATAGGAGGTTTACAGTTTCCCTGGCCCCTGGCCCCTGCCCCCTACTACGTGCCAGCCCCCACACCAAATGTTGCAATCAAAAATGCCCCCCAGACACTGCCAAATGTCCCCTTGGGAGGGCACAGTTGCTCCTGGTTGAGCCTCACTCAACAAGGGGGATCTTCCCTGATTAAACATGTTGAATGGTCTCTTTTCCCCAGTAACATATAGTTATTACCTAATACCAATATTTTCCTTGAGTCACCCAACATTTTAGTTGCTGTGATCTCTTGCCTGAACGACTGCAGAATTCTCCTGAAGGAACTCCCAGTATTCTCTCTTTTCCTCCTATTTTCCACATTGTAATGATTTTCTAATTTTTTTTTAATGTTTATTTATTTTTGAGAGAGAGACAGAGACAGAGAGACAGAGCATGAGCAGGGGAGGGGCAGAGAGAGAGAGGGAGACACAGAATCCGAAGCAGGGTCCAGGCTTTGAGCTGTTAGTACAGAGCCCAGTGCAGGGCTTGAACTCACGAGCCGTGAGATCGTGACCTGAGCCGAAGTCGGAAGCTTAACTGACTGAACCATCCCAGCACCCTTCACATCATAATGATTTTCAAAAGTGTCCTAGAGCCTGTTTTCCACTGGCCCCTTGCCATTTTCAGGACCTTAGCCTGGAGGCTTGCAGGGACTCTGCAACCCTCCTCACTCCTCAGTTTGCTCTCCGTTCCTTGAAATAGCCCCGCCCCTTCCTGTCACAGGTGCTTCTTCAGGCAGTGACACCCTCCCCAACCCAGGTGAAGCCCCCTGTTATATACTCTAGCTAGCTCCATGACAGCTCCTTTCACGGTTGGAACTCTGCATTGGAAGTGATTCTATGGGAGCAGCTGGGTGGCTCAGTGAGTTAAGTGTCCAACCTCAGCTCAGGTGATGATCTCACGGTTAGTGAGTTCGAGCCCTGTATTGGGCTCTGTGCCAGTTTGGATCCTGAAGCCTGCTTCAGTGTTTCCCTCTCTCTACACCCCTACCCCGCTCATGTTGTCTCTCTCTCGCTCTCAAAAATAAATAAACATTTAAAAAAAATTTAAATGATTCTATGATTACTATTTTTCTCTGGTTAGGCTGGTTAGGATTGGCTTGATTTGGAATTTTAATGCTCACAATTTATTCCTCAGTAACGACCTTTCTCATGGGTTCAAATATGAATTACTCCTTTTACAGTGGCCAGACCAATGAAATGACAGCCTAAGTCCACTTGGGAGTTAGGAACCCAGTTTTCGGTAAATAGCACCTCGGGGCCGAATCTCACCCTTTCTTCAAAATGAACCTTAAGGGTGAACACTGCCAGGAAGTCTTCCATGACTTATTCCAGTTCATGATGATTACATGTATACTTGGAATTCATGTCCCTTTTCCTCAAGCTCTACAAATGTATTAATTTCCATGGGCTTCTTGGTACATGTTGTCTCCTTGCAGCCCACAGTCTGCCGTCTACCCGGGACAAATGATAAGCCTCACAGTAGCACACATCACTGCTCTGTCTCCCTTGACACCTTATGATCTTAGCTAGATCAGGCCAATGAGGAGAAGGTAAGAAGAATATGAATAGTGGTTGATTTTTTTTTTTTTTTTTTTTTTTTTTTTTTTTTTTTTTAGAAATCACTGGCTAGCTACATGAAAATGGTCAGTCTCTTTGCAAGAGTCAAGAATGGGATATCTCATTAAAAAGCAGCTTAAAAACACTATTCTCAAAAGAAAATATTATAGATTTGCATGTGTTTGATTTACTACCGTGTTTAGGTCTATTACACCCCGGTTCTGTGAATTTTCCAGCCTAAGCACATTAGACTATCTACAGGGGAAAACTTCAAGCATTAAGTCGTGTCTATGGCTCTGCTAGGTGTGGGCAGGAACTGAGGAAATGGACAAAGCCCTGTTAGCCTCGAGCTGTGGCAGTGTGGCTCCCGGTTCCATCATGACACCAAGAAATGCATTCACAGCCGTGTTCCAGTCTCAGGAAGCCCCGGCTCAGGGCTTCTCTGCATCCTTTGTGAGCCGTAAGTAGCCCTAAAAGCCAAATCGGGTGGCCCTTCAAAGGGTGGGGCTGCCGCAGGCAGGCGTGTGGGAGTGGGGGCTGAACCAGGGTTGGCTGGACCTGGGGGTTCAAAGGGGAGAGGGAGGGTCGCCTGATCCTGATAGCACACTCTTCTTTCAAAAACCAGTGAGAGTTGGAGCTGAATTCAATGGGAGGCCAACTGAGAGATGACGGAGAGGGCTTGAGTGCCACCAGCCAATGTCTAAAAATGACCCTAACACCCAGTGTGGGGCAGGAATTAGGGAAGCCCAGGAGGCTGGTAATTAGTAGACAATCGGTGTGCCTGGTGAGCGGCACCCTGGCCTCCATGGAAATCACCCTGGGGCTTTTTGAACCCACTGAGTGTTGGATGGTCGGGCCTCACTTGACCCACCGGAACTCACAATTTCTACCTGTGGGGACTTGCATGTTTTCACTCTCACCCAGATGATTCTCGAAGTCAGTAAACTTTGCGTCACTTTCTTCAGGATTTTCCCTTCCTTCTGCGATTACTACTCACAGATCAGAGTAGCGAGAAATGCGGCAGGTTTCAAGTCTGAGAAGCAGTGATGTGTGCCTGCTGGCTGCGTTCAGAGGAGTAGCCACTAAACACAAACCACTGTTTCGGAACAAGTCTGATGAAAACAATTAGAGAGAGTGATGTAGTGAATAGGTATTTCAGACACGAAGGAGAGACAGTGTGGTGGAAAGGGAGGAAGGAAAGGCCAGCCCAGGCCTAATTCCGGGTCCTCCTTCGCTTGGTTCTTGTGCGTGTGTGTGTGAGTGCATGATTGTATGTTTCAATATCCGTTTAGAAGGATACTGATATTTTCATATGTGATAGGTCAGGGAGTGATGTGGATTAACTAGTTAGTGGTTATATGCAAACAAATGTCATTTTAGTAGTGCTGATGTGAAATGTTGGGGTATGGGAGTGAACGGTCAAGAAAGAATTCTTGAGACATCTTCGGGGCGAAAACAGTGGTTTTATTAAAGCACAGAGACAGGACCTGTAGGTAGAAAGAACTGCACTGGGGTTGTGAGGACTGACTGATTATATAGTTTCAGGCTGGGAGGACGTTAGGGATAGCTGAGTCTCTAAGGAATTTGGAAGCAAGGTTTCCAGGACCTTGAGGGGCTAGATGTTGTTAGGATAAGGTGATTTACTACTGTCTAGTAAACCCTTAGTCATGAGACCCTTCAGATGTGTATCAGTGTGCCATACGTTTGCAGGATGATTGCTAACTTATATCTTGGGGGGGGGGTGGTTAGAAATACAGGAAGTTTCCAAAGAGGCTATATATATATAATATTAATTGTATATACTAAATATTATATTATCATATTATTTTATATTATATTATATTATAAATATATACATATAAATATAAAAATAATATTTATTTATTTATTTGTTTGTTTGTTTGTTTATTTATTTATTTTGAGAGAGAGAGAGGGAGAGGCAGAGAGAGAGGGAGAGAGAGAGAATCCCTGTGGATTGATGTGGGGCTTGAACTCATGAACCATGAGATCATGACCTCAACCGAAACAAAGAGCTGGACACTTAAGCTTAACCAACTGAGCCACCCAGACTCCCCCAAAGAGATTTTTATATGTTAAAGGAGACTTACAGGAGGTCGGGGCTAATATCAAGCTAAGGTTGCCTTTTGCCCCTAGCAAAGTATTACCATTGAGGCATATGAGTTCCTAGAGGAAGGTCACCCTGCCTGCCATAAGTCCTTGTCAATGGGCTGCAAGTTGTAAGGAAATTTGACTTTTTTCTACATTTCTTTTGCCTTTGTTTTCCACATCAGTAAGAGGATGGTTCTCTATTTCTGACACCAGGGAATCATCCATGTGAGAATTTGATAAGAATTGGCATTAGTAAATTCAACATTTTTAAAAGCAGGCATTGCTTTTGTGGCCTGATTACAATATTAATGAAAATAACATAGTTTTCTAATGTTATTATAAGATATTTTAAAACCATTAAGTGGGGGCACCTGTCTAGCTCAAGTCAGTAGAACATTTTCCTTTTGATCTCAGGATCATGAGTTCAAGCCCTGCATTGAACATAGAGCCTCCTTAAAAAACAACAAACAAACAAATGAACAAAACCATGTAAGTGTACAAATCACTTCATCTGTTTTATGTCTTTATCTACATGAACCATATTCGATCTTTGCCCAGTTATCCTTTCCATATTATCTTCAAATTAAGTGATCTGCAATGGATTTTTGGTAAAATGTCTACTACCTAGCCCCAAACTCTGCAGCATTTTCTAAAACACATAGAATGTACTCATTTTGGCGGCATATGTATTTTAAAAATCAGAGCCCCATCCCCTTAGTTATTGTTTCTTTCATTTGGAATATGTCAGGAAATATGTCTCTAGAGAACTTGAGTCTTTCCCTCGCTGATAAGATCCTACACTTGAGAACAAATGTTCTGATTATGCCTTTTTCTTCCCACGTAGGATGTGGAGGTAATTTCACCAACCCTTCAGGTTACATCCTTTCTCCAAACTACCCAAAGCACTATGACAATGACATGAATTGCACCTACATCATCGAGGCTGATCCTCTGTCCCTGGTCCTCCTGACTGTTGTGTCTTTCCACTTGGAAGGTAAGTTTATTCTTATGTAAATTACATTTAGATTCTTAATAAATGAATGAGTGATAAATAGAGCCAGAGGTGGTATAAATTCATCACTTGAAGGAAATATTTAAAATGTTAGAGTATTTTGGGGCCACCTGGGTGGGTCAGTCAGTTGAGCATTCTACTCGATTTGGGCTCGGGTCAAGATCTCAGGATACGTGAGATCAAGCTCCAAATTGGTCTCTGCTGACAGTGTGGATTCTGCTTGAGATTCTCTCTCTCCCTCTCTCTGCCCCTTCCCTGCTCGCGGGCATGTTCTCTGTCTCTCAGAATAAATAAACATTAAAAAAATAAAATGTTAGAGTATTTTTGATGTAAACATGATTAAAATTCCATTTGGTATTTTAAGACCATATGTACCATTCTATATATTCCCTCCAGATATGAAAAAGTAACATAAGAGCTTTAAGAATGTAACAGAAGCATCATATGAATTGCTTAAAGAAAAAAAAAAAAAGTCTTGAAAGGTAGCACATGTTAGTGATAGAGGTTTTTTTTTTTTTAAGATTTTTTAAAGTTTATTCTTTACAAATTAACTTTCCATTTCTAAATTATAATTAGCCTGTAGATTTGTCACGCTACCTCCGTGTAACCCAAATTTCTTTCTGTTTGGGTTAGTCTCCCATGCCCGTGAAAAGCTACAGTAAGCAAAATATCCTACAGTATTCAGCATTGAGGAAATTTATGTTTCATAAAGATAAGAATGACATGTCAGTACTGCTACATTGATAAATTATACAAAGCTTCTCTCACTTTATCCTTTTTCTATGACCTCCTTTTCCCACATCTCTACAGGTTGTAAATTTTGGCACATGTGTTTGCTAAAAAATGCCAAGTATGAATTGATGTCTGTCACTGTGAAAATGGAAAATGAAGTAAAATGTATCTTTTCAGCATTTGCTGGCACAACATCTCTGTAGTATAAAAATGTGTTCACAGTATGTGAAGTATTAGGGGAAGGTAAAACAGTGTATCTAAAATGATCCAATTTTGTATTTAAAAATAACATAAGAGACCAAACAGATGAGCAAAGGGAAAGGGAAGGAAAAATAAGATAAAAATAGAGAGGGTGGCAAACCATAAGAAACTCGTAAATACAGAGAACAAACTGAGGGTTGCTGGAGGGGTGTTGGGTTGGGGGATGGGCTACATGGGTGATGGGCATTAAGGAGGGCACTTGTTGGGATGAGCACTGGGGGTTGTATGTAAGTGACGAATCACTAAATTCTACTCCTGAAAAAAAATTAAAAAAATAGAAGTATTATAAGAGCAAAAAAAATAATAATAATAACATGTGTAAGGCTATAAAGCAGTACGTTAAGAGTTTACCACTGTGCATAGATTTATAGGTGATATGTATTTTCTTCATACCTTTTCTATTATTTTTATAATTGGGGAAAAGTTGTTTTAATAGCAGGAGAAAAGCACGTGGCTTGGATTGTGCATTTGTTCTCATTAAATTACATAACCATAAAAATGTCATCTGCCAATATCCTTTAGAATTAAAAAAAGAGACGCTGGTAGATATACCATATAATATAGCCACAAAAACACTGCCAACGCCAATGGTATATGTTTTATGACAAAGGAACCCATACTGACCCCAAGCATCCTTGGGACCACTGGCCTGGGGTGGTGGGAGAGTGCACAGCATTTTAGAATGTATCCCGGGGCACCTGGGTGGCTCAGTCGGTTGGGCTTCTGACCTCGGCTCAGGTCCTGATCTCACAGTTCACAAGTTCAAGCCCCATTTCGGGCTCTGTGCTGACATCTCAGAGCCTGGAACCTGCTTCGGGTTCTGTGTGTGTGTCTCTCTCTGCCCCTCCCCCACTCATGCTCTGTCTCTGTCTCTTTCTCTCTCAGAAATAAATAAAAATTAAAAAAAAATTAGAATATGTCTCAATGCCACGTCAACCACGTACTAGTCAGGTGACTTTGTGCAAATTAACCTTTCTTTCTCAAACTCAATTTTTTTAAAATATGAAATAGTAGTTATGAAACTCAAATAATGCTTGTAGAAGCCTATTTTGTGAATTATAATATATCAGAGTGGCCACTGTTTTATTATTTTTGCTGTTGCCACCATTCTGGCTCTCCAGATAGAACTTAACATGAGTTGCCTAGAACAAATACTTGTTTTTCCCAGATTAAGTTATTTGCTAACCCTCACCCCATTGAAAGGTTGATTTTCTTAATAAGATGATAGGCTTATGATAATGTCTTGTGACATTTCCAGTGTTGCAGGTACTTAGCATGTTTAAGTGAGTAATTTCCGGCTATAGATTAATTGAATTCTGATGATTCCCAAAAAGGGTAACATTAATCAAATTTATCTTGTAATTAGATTCTTATCGCTAAGCATAGCAATGGTGACATTCACTGAATATCATTAACAAGCCAGATATTCATTAGCTACAGTAAAAATAACCTTCCACCTCTTCCAAAGTGAGCCTGAGGAATTCATGTTCATATGTTGTGATAAAACGGAAAGTTGTTCCCCTCAAAAAGCTGCAGGTTTATTTTATTTTATTTTATTTTATTTTATTTTATTATTTTATTTTATTTTGTTTTGTTTTGTTTTGTTTTGTTTTGTTTTGTTTCATTTCGTTTCGTTTCGTTTCATTTCATTTTTTTTCAGGAGACTTAGTCTTTCTAGCTAGGCCAAAGGAACTGTTTCTGAAAGACTGTCCACATTTGTCTAAGCATTTCTGAGCCCAGCACATCAACAGAGCCCTGTTGACCTTGGCAGAGATGAGGGTTCTAGATCTACTCTTTTGGTGGGTCATCAGCATAAAAGGTAGATCTGGCAAAAACAAGATGGGCTATCCCAGACTACAAAATACAACGGGGCCATATACTTGTATGCTGTATCTCCCAAACACTGACAATTGGTTAGGGAAGGTATTGCTGTTCAGGCTAGCATACTGATGACTCCACTGTACCCTGGTGCTTTCACCATCGGGACACTGCAAACGTTCAGTGACCTACCTTCTACTACAGGAGGTTATGTGATCTTCTGTATTATATCATATATAATCTTCTATAATATATATTCTATATAATTACTGATGAAATATAAAAATTGCAGTGAAATCAATTAAAAGTCATGGGAAAAATTTCTGTTTGAGCATTTACAAGGCAACATTTTTTTTTCCCTGAATGTCACCTCAAGATTGAAATGGCTCTTGGTATTCTTTTTTTTTTTTTTAATTTTTTTTTTAATGTTTATTATTTTTGAGAGAGAGAGAGAGACGGAGACAGAGAGCAAGCAAGCAGGGGAGGGGCAGACAGAGAGGGAGACACAGAATCTGAAGCAGGCTCCATCCAGGCTCTGAGCTGCCAGCACAGAGTCTGATGCGGGGCTCGAACTCACAGACCGCGAGATCATGACCTGAGCTGAAGTTGGCAGCTTCACCGACTGAGCCACCCAGGCGCCCCATTGGCTCTTGGTATTCTTAACAGTGGTGTTAAAAGTTGTAAAATATAAAAAATGAAAACCAGGGGTGCCTGGGTGGCTCAGTTGTTTAAGTGTCTGACTTCAGCTCAGGTCGTGATCTCACGGTTCATGGGTTCAAGCCCCGCATCAGGCTCTGTGCTGACATCTTGGAGCCTGGAGCCTGCTTCAGATTCTGTGTTTCCCTCTCTTTCTCTGCCCCTCCCCTGCTTGTGTTCTCTCTCTCTCTCAAAAGTAAACATTAAAAAAATAAAATAATAAAAATTTAAAAAATAAAATTTAAAAATTTTTAAAAAGGGGCACCTGGGTGACTCAGTTAGTTGAGCATCCAACTCTTGACTTTGGCTCAGCTCATGATCCCGGGATCGTGGGATTGAGCCCTGTGTTGGGCCCCATGCTGAGTGTGGAGCCAGCTTGGGATTTTCTGTCTTTCTCCCCTCTACCTCTGCCTGTCTGCCCTGCTCACACTCTCGCTTACTCATGCTATCTCTTAAAAAAAAAAAAAAAAAAGGCTGTAAAATAGAAGAAAATTGACAAATTCAATACGTTTCTTTTGGTCAAAAAGGAAACACCAAAAACAGACAAAAGCTAACAACAAAGTGTAAGAGAGAAACTGTCAATGTTTGTACTTATTTTGGAATCAGACGTTCTTAAAGAAATATTTGTTTAATTTTCCCAAATATTGAATGGTCACAAAGTGTAGTTTTGTGTTGTCATTATTCATGTGCCCAAGGAGATGCCTCGACATTGCTGGGAAGATGACAGACCATTTATTTTTATTTTTATTGATTTATTTTCTACCTTATAGATAAGATACTATAGATGAGGTACCCTATGGCAAGTGAAGGCCTTCTATTTCTTGATTTTTTTATCATTAAAATCAATTATAACATTGATTCACCTTAGTGAGAATGAAAAGTTTAAAAATTCTTAACTAAAAAATCCTAAATCTAGGCAATATTTTTTTTCTTTTTTTTTTGAAGTTTATTTATTTTGAGAGACAGAGAAAGCAAAGGAAGGGCAGAGGGAGGGAGAGAGAGAATCCCAGGCAGGCTCTGTGCTGTCAGTGCAGAGCCAGATGCAGGGCTCAAACTCACGAACCACAAGAGCGTGACCTGAGCCGAAACCAAGAGTCAGATGCTTAACCGACTGAGCCAACCAGGCACCCCTAGGCAAATTCTAAATTCAGTTTTTCTCAGATCAGTTGATAAGAACTAAATAGTAGAGTAGCACTTTGGCACAGAAATTGGAGACAAACAGAAAGGCAAATGTTTTGCTCACTCTCCTCTAAAGATGGCCTCGAAAGGCCCCAAGAAGATTAGGGCTAGATTCACAGAGTGGACAGATGGTAAGTCCTTTGTAATATTTGGCTGAATTTTTAAAATTTACTGAGAGCTCCTGGTTTACAGATCATACCTCATATAAGCTAAAAGAGAAAAGAAAAGAAAATTTAGTTTTAGATTTTTCCTTTTGCTCTTTTTCGCACAAAGAAGCCCAATGATTACATTTTGTCAATTGTCTTAGTTCACGTTACCCCCTGCCATATAATCTAAGGTTTTATTTTTTAAAGGCATTTTTCAACTACTTAACCATTTCTTCTCTTTGCTTTCTTAACTGTTTCTAAAGAAATCAGAATGTAGGCACATTTCACAATGTATTATTTTAGAAAGCATTGGGCAATGCTTCTTTTGAAATAGTTACTCTTGATGGTTTATTCAAATTGGTCAAGCACTAGAGGTGAGAGTTCAGTTGTGTGGGATTCCCTGCTTGCCTGGGTTATAAGACTTTGGCCTGCACATCCTGTAGAGCTTAGTTCTATGCTGGCACATGCTTCTTGGTCCCACTCGGCCATTCCCCCATTGGGCAATCCAGTCTCCAAGCTACTAGGAGCAATGTTGACTAGGCATTGCTGCCCCCTACTTCATGTACCTTGTCCTAGAGCTCTTCACTGCTTTACTGAAAAGACTTTATCTTATCTACAGTATTAAAATAGTCCAACCCAAATGATTTTTCCCTATCTGTAGTCCTCTTAGATATCTCTGCCTCTCTATCATGGCTCTCAAGAAAAATTGCACTCTGAATCTAAATTTTACAAGTTTATACTATTTGCTGAATTACTCATCCTTGGTTTCCTTTCAGTTCTCTCCAAGTTCTTGGAATCATAATGGCGTTCAGAATTGAACATTTCTCGGTAATAAAGTCAGAAGAGTGTGATAAAAATTGTATTTCAATACATTGGATAGAGCCTTACCCATTTCAAACAATACAATCTCAAAGTTTTTTAGAAGGATGGAAAATAATCATCAAAACAAATCATGGAGGATTGCTTTACACTTCAGAGATTTCAGTAGTAAATATACATCAAATTATTTACTAAAGATAGAATTAAGAATGACTGGAGCTCCTTTTCTCATGATACAGGCTCTAGTCCAAGGAGAATGCATCATTCAATCTCAGGTTACCTCTTCCTGTTAAGTCCTCATATGTGTAATAAATGTTACCTCTTGGCCATAAACTCAACTTGGATATTTACCTTGGTCCTTGAAGAACTTCTTCAAGCCTTGACCAAGTTCCTTTCTCTTCCTAGAAGGCGATCATGCTAGTTGCATTTAACTATATTCTATTTGAGAGGTTTGTGTATATTTTTATTGTATATTCAATTGGTTTCCCCCTATGATTATGGAAGAGTGTTTAATATTATTATCTGATAACTGTGGTCTTTGTCACCAAGAATCAGACTGTGTGGTGATGTGATAAGTAGAGCTTGAGGAAAGGATATATATGTGTGAATTACTTTATCCCTATCAAGATAGTTATATCTCATTTTCTTATACTTTACCTTGTTTACGCTAATCCTTGTTATGTTCTTAGACTTCAGGTAAATTTTATAAATTCTGATATCATGTAGTGTTTGATTTTTTTATGGATAAAATTTAGAAGGACATCCTACCTTCAAGAAATGACTGCTGGAAAGGATATAAGAATGTCTTAACCCGCCAAGCAACTTGCCAAATATCATAACTTTCATAATATTGAGTCAGGCTGTGCAGATGAGCAGATTTTTTTGAATGGTTTAGTTGTTTGATACTATCTCGCCATCTACAAAAAGATTATAAAATCCTCTCTCAACTTCCTCTGCCTCTCCCCTACCCAATGTCCTTATTGTTGAACATAGATCTTTTGTGAACAGTTAATGAGTTTTGGTTGTATCTTGTTATAGATGTACCACTGCTATTTGGCAAACTTTCTAGAACTGAACTGGTTCCTTTAATTAATATTTTGGAAACATGATCAACTCTATGACACGTTTTACCCATGTTTCACAGCCTTTCCGTAATTTTCTAAGACAACCACCACTGTGATAGTCTATATCATTAGGTCAACAACTTAAAAACTAACTCTTTAATACTTAACAGATATCTGCATAGCAAACTATTGGATCAAAGTGGAACCAAGCTTTTAATGTAGCATTGGCAATATTTCCTTTCATTCTGTGATTTTGCTATTATAACTTTATATATTGTTGATGGCTAAAGATATTTTTAAGCTAATGCATAATATTTTTTGATTCTCAAACTCACCTACTCTGAATTTTTAAAATTCCAATAAAGATTTTGGTGGCTGGAGCACAAATTAAGAGGTTACAATTAAGGGTACATAATCTTCCAGAATTCAAACTATGCATCTGAGTTTAATGTATTTCTTTTTTTGTCCTATTTTCCCAACAACATATTGCTTCTATTTATATGGTATTGTCATGGAGTTAAGTCTTTCACATTTCTAGGAGATTTATCTCCAATTAGAAGCATTCCTATTCCAGGATTTCCAAAATGAAGAAATTCTTTGAGGTTAATTTAATAAATATCTTGAACTCATACTCAAGATTGAAGTTGGGTAGAAACATAGCTAGGGAGCCAAATGTCCTCCATCAATTTTTTCTCTAAGATAATACATCTGAAAAGGAGAGGGGGATTTTTAATATACAGATATGTAAAACAAAATGCATTTATCAAGCTTATTTCAGTTAGAAGTGGTAGATGATCTTCAGGTTAGCATTGATACAGAGTTTATAGGAAGAATGCTGGGCTATCTTCTCTCATAAATGGGAGGTTTAAAAATAAGAAGGGAGTTATGGGCTTCCAGAACAAGCGGAAGCAAGAACAAGAATCCTTCAGAATGCTCTCTTTCCTTCCCACTCCCACCCCACCCCCATCTTTTGTTGCTTTCCGCACGACAACTTCATTTTCTCTTACCGCAGCGGACCTTCCATCACATGTCAGGAGACAGCTGCTGATGTTTTCCAAGTTGAACATCTGTGGCTTCTTCTATTGACTCCCTCTTACTCAGTTACAGTTTGAACACACCTGATTGGTCTAGATTGGGTCCGACATCCTATCTTGAAGTAATCAATCTATCAACAGTGCTCAGGGTAGTGGGATTCTATAAAAATAATAACAATGATTACGATTATGATTGCCCCTGGAATTATAATTTCTGACCCAGCAATTCCACTCTTAGGTATTTATCCAAAAGAAATAGAGATTTGTGACCATGCTGGTGTCCAGAATATGAAAGAACTCTTACAGGTCAACAATAATAGATGTATGACCTAATTTTAAAATGGCAAAGGGTCTGAATAGACATTTCTTCAAAGAGAGTATGCAAAGAGAGTATCCAATAAGCACATGAAAAGATGCTTAGTGTCATTAGTCGCAGGGAAATGCAAATCAACACCATAATGAGCTATTACTTTGTACCCACTAGGATAGCTAAATAAAGACAGACAATAACAAGTGTTGGTGAGGGGGTGGGAAACTGGAACCCTCATATAGTGCTGGTGGGGTGGTAAAATGGTGTAGCATCTTTGGAAAATAGTCAGGTCCTAAAAATGTTAAACAGAGAGTTACCATATGAGTCATCAATTCTAGTCCTGCTTAAATACCCAAGGGAATTGAAGCCATATGTCCACACAAGACCTTGTACGTGAATGTTCACTGCAGCATGATTCATAATAGCCAAAAGGTAGAAGCAAACCAAATGTCCATTAATTGCTGAATGGATAAACAAACTGTGGTCTATCCATATATTGGAATACTACTCAGCCTTGGAAGGAATGAAATACTAACACATGCTGCAACATGGATGAAACGCAAAAACATCACGTTGAGTAAAAGCAGCCAGTGACAAAAGACTGCATGTGACACAATTCTGTTTATGTGAAATGTCCAGAGTGGACAAATCCATACAGATTGAAAGTAGGTTCGTGGTTGCCTAGGGTTGGGAGAGCAGTAAAGAGGGAGGGGTAAATGGGCAGTGATTATTAATGGGGCAGAGTTTATCTCCAGGAGAATGCAAATGTAGAACTGGGGACCATGTTAGATACCTCAGTTGCCGTGGTACTGTAAGTTAAAAACAACTTTCCAAGGGGCCACTTGATAAACCTAAAAAGAACCTTACCTTTGTACCAGTAACCCAACTTCTAAAAACATATCCTAATGACATAATGAGAAACTTCGGCAAATATCTATGCACAAGAGTGTTTGTTTCAACAGTATTTTTAATCAAAATAAGGTGGAAAAGGTAGAATTAGCAAGCAATGGAGGATTAATTGAACTTAATATGGTACATCTATATGTTAGAGTTTTATGTATGCATTAAATTCAATGTTTTAAAAGAATATTTAATCACATAAAGTGTGTGGTTATGTTTTTTTATGTTAATAAAAATTAAGTTACAAAAGATCATGCCCAGTATGATCCCAATAATGTTTTCACAGTGTCATTAACCTGTAAAAATGACTGCATAGGGTGCAGTAATAAGTCTTTTAAATATTTTGTTTATAGCGCTTTGCATTTCTCTGTGGAATGGCTTAGAGTATATATTTCTATGCATATATAATTAGAAAAAAAACAATGATATATAGATATGTATATCTAACAGTCACTAAACTCTTAACTAATGTTGTTTGTGTGAATATTTAAAAATGTTGTTCAGTGAATATTAAGGAATTTCTCATTATCTCTCCATGGTAGGAGTCCCTTATCTGTACATATGCATTAAGTTAAAACAGGGTTTTGCAGGATGCCTGGGTGGCTCACTGCGCTCAGCATCTGACTTCGGCTTGGGTCGTGATCACTCAGCTTGTGAGTTCGAGCCCCGCGTTGAGGTCTGTGCTGATAGCTTGGAGCCTGCTTTGGATTCCGTGTCTCCCTCTCATTCTGCCTCTCCCCCATTCATGCTCTGTCTCTCTCTGTCAAGAGGTAAATACACATTAAAGACATTTTTTTAGAGCAGGGTTTTGCAAAAGCAGTGTGGTTGACATTTTGGGCCAGGTGACTTTTGTCCTGGTGGGAGGAGGGGAAGGTGTGGTTTGCCCTGAGCACTGGAACATGTTTAGCAGGACCCCTGGCCTCTCCCCACTCCATGCCACTAGTGCACCCCAGCGTTACAACGAAATGTTGTCTTCACGTCTTGCCCAGTGTCCCTGGCAGGCAAAATTGTTCTCAGTCTGTAGTCACTGAATGAAAGGAGCCATTTTATAAAGGAAGAAAATTCTGGATTGTTTGAGAGCGGGATTTATGTATTGTGGAGATCTACCTGTTTTCTCATACCGCTTGCTTTATAACTAGGGTAAACATGGTTTCATCAGGACATCAAGTTAAATAGCGACTTGCCAAAATAGCTCTTGACTCTTCTTTTAATTTCTATGCACATTGCATGAATCTGCATTACATTTTTGTCTGAACATTGATAGCACTGATCACCCGTGTTGTTTCTGATTCTAACGCTGGTTGTTCCGTGCTCTATGCAGCTCGCTCAGCCGTAACGGGTAGCTGTGACAGTGATGGCCTTCACATTATCAGAGGCTCCAGCTTCTCTTCCACGCCTTTTGCCACCATATGTGGTGACGAGATCCTACCTCCTGTCACCATCGTAGGCCCGGTGCTGTTCAACTTCTACTCAAATGCATACACCACTGCCTTGGGATTCAAGCTTGACTATAAGATAACCCGTGAGTAGCTATAATGATATTGTCTGGAATTTGCTTCTTTTCTTGAGTCATTCCCATAAGGAGTTTTAATGGTGATTCATACATCACCACTTGAAGACTCAGACACATTAAGGGGAAAAATTATCAATTAGATGCCTGCTCTACAAGTACTTAGGCATTTTCTTCAAAAATCAACACACAAAAAAAACAAAAAATGGGGGGAGGGGACCTTTTCAATGAACTTTGGGTAGAACTACTCTTTGAAAACCAAATGGAAGATTGGGATTTATTTTGGTAATTTAAGTTAGAATTAACGTTCCTGCTGTCTTTAGTTGTTAGTGTATTATATAAAGGTGACTTTTGGCCTCGACTATCCAGATACCTGTTTCATTTCCCCAAATCACTTTGCTAATGTGAGAAGCAGTATTTTATGATTTAGAAAAAAAAGTTGAAGAGAATATTGTTGTGATGTTCTGTTCGGAACTAATTTTTAAATAAATACAAAAAGCATAAGGTCTAATGGAAAAGAAAAGATTGATATATTCAACTCTGTTATAATTTGCAACTTCTTTATTTCAAAGGCAAAGTGAAAAGGCAGGTCATGGATTGAGCAACGACCTTGGTAGCTACCAGGATCTTTTCATTCGCTATAGACGATTTAATCATGTATTTGAAAACCATAAGATTATGTTTCCCTATTTTCAATAGTCTTTTCCTCTCCTGCAATAAACTTGGTCAGGTCACTGGCCATTTTTAACACGCCATCCCAGTTTCAGTAACATGGGCACACAAATCTGGCCAAAGCTTTGTTTTGTTATGTCTTTACTTGACCAAAGGTCATTGCTGAAGTTAAATCGTTTTCTTTCACTGCCCCCCATCCACAGAGAAGACTGGAAACTGACTCATGAAAAAGGCTTCTACAATTCATTCACATTAGCTGTGACCTGAGTCCTAATAACCCCATTTGTAAAGTGTGGCTGTGTGTGGTTCCGTAGGTCCATGGGCACAAAGAGAATGGATGTGGGCACAGTAAGCATTCCTTCCCCCAGTTGTCTTGTTGAATGAAGAGGAGCATCAGGTTGTTTTATTCTTGTGGCATCACTGGTGTTTTGGGGACTTAGGTGCTGCTTTATGTTCTTCTAGTTTTTAATCTCTCCTTTTCCCCAAAATACTGTAGGTAAGCTTTACCGTATCTATGATGAGAGTCTCATTTACAGAGTGTTGACTTTAAGATTTCAAATTCTGACAAGGTACAAATTTGGGGGCTCGGGGACATTGATAAGCTTTCAGAGACCAAATAACTGTGTATAAGCTGAAATAAAATAATGGTTACACAAATCTTATGTTTAATTCACTACATTTGTCTCCAGAGGTCTGAATGTGTGAATACTTGTGGGCATGCAGAGAATTGCCTTCCTTGAAAAATGGGCTTACCTGAGGGACTATAAACTGACCAAGCAAGCAGCCAACCAACAAATAACCTTAATAACCTTAAATGGCAGCTGTAATTTGTCATTTATAAGAGATGTAAATGGAATATATCTATTGACATTATATAAACCATAGAGATATCATCAAAATATACTAACATTGTAATTTTGGGATCATAAGATAAACATAAGCCTTTCTCGCTGTAAGGAGTGGGGCACTTTCTATCATTGTGTGGCATAATCCAATCCTCCTTATATGTAAGGCCAAGCAAAAATAATAATTTTATATTTTTAATAATGGGAATTGATTCTCTTTTTATGGCTGTTGTTTTTTGATTAATAGAAATAACTGAGGGCTCTGGGCTGTTGACTGCTGGAGCTAGGGTGGGGAGTAGAACTAGCCTCTTCATGCTTGCTAAATTAAAGACCATTACTCCAAATTTGGGCAAATACAGTCCTTACCAGTCTCACAACTAAATGAAAATACAAAGGACCCACAAGATATGCATCTGAGCCCATGAAAGGAACTAACCTTGAAAGTTCTAAAAACTATTTCCAACACTTCACCTTATAATAGTCTATCTTTGACAGAGGAGACTCTATATTTAAGATCTTTAATCTGTATTAAAGATTTCCAGATCACAATCCTTCCTGGGTTCAGATGCTCACAACAAATCTGCATGCCTTTTCTAAGCTTCCAGTTATCTCTGCCATCCCTCTCAATCTGTCAGTTAAACATAGGGAAGGGGCACTTGGGTGGCTCAGTTGGTTAAATGGTCGACTTCGGCTCAGGTCATGATCCCACAGCTTGTGAGTTCGAGCCCCATGTCGGGCTCTGTACTGACAGCGTGGAGCCTGAAGCCTGCTTCAGATTCTGTGTCTCCTCTCTCTGCCCCTCTTCTGCTTGTGCTCTGTCCCTCTCTCTAGCAACAATTATAAATAAATAAATAAATAAATAAATAAATAAATAAATAAATTTTAAAAACTTAAAAAAAAAAAAAAAACACGTTAGGAAAGGAAAGGGTAGTTATACCCCAACCACATGAAATGTTCTTTCTCATTATTTTCCTCCTAGTCATTAATTTGACTCAGACTCATTCTATTCTAAGATGTGCCTTAAAGTATTCTTCCCTGCTTCTACTCCCTTACTGTCTCCTTCTCTGAGCTCAGTGGAACAATCAATATTATTTGTAAACAACAATGAAGGGGGGGTTGAGTTTTTTTTAACACAGATGATTGTTATATCTCTTAGGGGAAAAGGTACAATAGAAAGGGTATCTCAAAATTATTCTTTCATGAGTAATACTTGTTCTCATGAAATACTTGTTCTCTGTTTTCTATTGCAGCCTGTGGCGGTGTGTTCAACTTCTCCATCGGGGTCATCAGGAGCCCTGCCTATGCACATTCAGACTACCCCAACAATATATACTGTTTGTACACCATCATCGGCAGAGAGGACAGAGTGATTCAGCTCAAGTATGTAAGACAGATGTACCTTCTTTAAAATATGTTCAGCTCTATTTACGGAAAAGACAGTCCTTCACGATAAAGAACACTGATTCTTCTTGGAGGTATATAAGGGAACCTCGAGGAAGGGAGAGTGAAGTTTTTGTTGAGAGTGAAATATAAATCCAGAAAATGGGTGTCCTTCCTCCTACACAAGCCAGTAGTGATTAGGGAGAAAAGCAGGCACTCCGCCAGTGAAAATGAATATTATAATTTTCCAACAGTTTCCAAAGAGCCTCGTATAATGGGTTGTAAAATTATAAACCTGTCTTGGGAACAGCAAGAGAAAGTAGTACCCATTTGTTGGACACTTATTATATACACAAGGGACTTTAATTGACACTTCACTCAATTCCCTTCTTTCATTCTGAAAACAGTCATATGAGGTATTTATTATTAAACTCAGTTTACTGATGAGAAAACTGGGGCTTAGAAGGGTCAAATAACTTTCTCAATGTGATATGCTATTAAATGAAGACTCAAAATCTGAATTCACATCATATTTTCTCCCAAAGCCATGTCCTTAATATTTCCCTGTGCTATCTCTTGAAGGGCAAATATTTCCTGACTACTTAAGAAGTGTATTTTTATCCATGTATCAGAACACCTCTAAACTGGTGCTATTCAATATCGCTTATATCATCAGTAAAACTGCCCCCTAATCCTACCTACTCCCCGCAGGACTGAGTAAGGGAATACGACCTCCAGTTATAAGTGATAAAGTTCAAAATCACATTCATCTGAGATGACGTATTTGTAAGTCTTGTATTTCAGTGATATACAGTTTAAGGCAGAAAACTCTGAAAGCTGGTGTGGTTCACAGCAATCTAGAATTCTTTATAGAAGGTTGACGGGCTAGGTTCTCCCCTACCTAGCCCCCTGCCACCCCGACTAAATGTTTGTGATCACTTTCATCCCTAAAAACGATATCCTTTCTGCACTTTGCCTCCAGGGACCTCATATATCAAACGGGTCTTTGGACGTAAAGACAAGTCTCACCCAGCCTGACTGGGTTCCTGTAGCAGACAGTAAGTAGTCTCTAGACTGGATCTTGAAGAAAGCCGATCTCCCCTGGGATTATTTGTAACGAAGCTGTGCCCAAAGGGTGAAAAAGCCCTTTAAGTCTTAGGAACAAAAGAATAAACCAAAGCTGTCAGAGGGTCCAGAGCAGGAGGCCTGTGAACAGAAGTGTAAGGAGTCAGTCTTGTCATCTGCCATGATGCGACAGCGTTTGCTTCTATGTCCGCAGGATTATAGTTGATCTATATACTACATATGTTGATAACGTATATTTCTGTTTCCTCGCTGGGCCCTGGGCTCATCATAGTCAAAGTCCATGTCAGCATGTTTGGAAAATTATTTATTAGGCTCTTTCCAAGAACCTAAAGCCGATGAAAGAGATACTACCTCAGGCATTAAAGAAGTTGTAGACAGTTGTAAAAGAGGACTTCCTCCACCAGTGCTCCCAAAGTATGCTGGCGAAATAAACTTTTCTATCAATGGGACTTTCCACATATTTTCTGTGCTCTGGGAAAAATGATACAACATAAAAAGCCAAAGCCTCTCTGAGTCTTCTAGGAAACTCACATCTTTATCTTTCTTTGTGAATGCACATTGTGGAAAATAAATGCGTCATCCAAGGAGGATGAAAATAAATGCAGTATTTTTAGAAATGACCTGGCTATTGCTCTGCCCTCACCATCATCATCATCATCATCATCATCAGGACATTAAATATTACATGTGGTTAAAGAAAATAAAGAATTTTTCATCTTGTTCTTAATCACCAGCTTGGAAAAAATTGAACTAATGAAAAGCTTTAAAAGAATTTACCGATCTTTTTTTTTTTTTCCTTCAGGCTCTTAAAAGGAATTTTCAAATTAGATATTTTCAAATTATTCTGCCGATATGTTATTTATTGTAGCTGCTAGCAAAAAGAAAAAAAAAAACTGAGAAAGCAGAAGAACTTCCAAAACAATGAGGGAAGGATATCAAATAATTCAAATAGGTTTAAGAAAAAACATGTTATAGTCAACACACCCTAAAATCCTAAAGATAAACCATGTGGAAAGGCTTGATTGTTTGGGAACTCTGGGATTAGTTACTTGAAATGACAGAGTGTAGGCCTTAGATCCATATAGTATCTCAGGCCATAAAAGTAAAACTAAGGGTATATCTGTCAGGATAGTTTTGAGTGGTAACAAGCAAGCCCAAAGCACAGTAGCTTCATGAGCTCATTTCTCACCCTCACCTGTATGAGTATGTCCAATGCGGCCTGGTCACTCAGCAGCCTAGGCTGACAGAAGCTTCATTTCTACATTTGAATCCATGGTCCATCAGTGTAGTGGGAAGGCAGTATGGCCAACTGAGTAGTAACTTTTTAAAAACATCTTCCAAAAAGTAATGCATGTCACTACTGCTTACATTTCTGTGGCCAAAGCAAGTCTTGGGGCCATGGTGAACCTCAGAGTGTGCACAGATGGGCAATTCTCCCAAACATCAGGAAGGCAGAGAGCTGGGGATATGTGGTGAAGTTCCTGTTAACAACCACAGTGATCTTAAATGTCAGTTTTCGCTTATAGCAATCAAATCAGTAACACAGCATATTGTTTCTAATATTTTCTATCAAGTAAAG
The DNA here is from genome assembly GCF_046562875.1 of Panthera onca. Taxonomy (NCBI): domain Eukaryota; kingdom Metazoa; phylum Chordata; class Mammalia; order Carnivora; family Felidae; genus Panthera; species Panthera onca. The sequence goes on along the minus strand of NC_138345.1, from coordinate 15,503,482 downwards.
CATGGATATTCTGCTTCTAGTCTTTGTCTTTTTTTTTTTTTTTTTTTTTTTTTTGATTTTTTGGTTCCTTTTGTTCTTTTACAAGAACTAAAGGTATACTGTAATGGAAATCCAAATGGAGAACATCAGTATTAACAAGGTTCATTCCACAGGTTTAGTGATTTTGATGTGGTTCCCTCCACCTTCTGCTCCCAAGACTATCTGGCAATTTATGATGGTTCTAACATCAGTAATCCTCTTCTTGGAAAATTCTGTGGGTCCATTCTTCCACCAAATATTAAGAGCAACAATAACAGCATGCTTCTGGTATTCAAGACAGATTCGTTTCAAACAGCAAGAGGTTGGAAAATAACTTTCCGTCAGACACTGGGTAAGAATTGTGGATATATGAATCTATTTTTCATGACTGTTATTTTTCTGCTTTATTTTTTTTCACCTGACCAAAGTTGCTTTTCATTTAAATTTTGAGGAATAGGTCACATAACGTTTTGGTTTTAAAAATTACATATGCTGTATTTTGATTAAAAAAACAATCACTCAATGGAGCGCCTGGGTGGTTCAGTCGGTTAAGCATCCGACTTCGGCTCGGGTCATGATCTCACGGTTCGTGGGTTCGAGCCCCGTGTCGGGCTCTGTGCTGACAGTTCGGAGACTGGAGCCTGCTTCGGATTCTGTGTCTCCTTCTCTCTCTGGCCCTCCCCTACTCGCGCTTTGTCTCTGTCTCTCAAAAATGAATAAACATTAAAAAAAATGACTCAACTAATATACCTCTTAGGTATACAAAGGTAAACTCTATGTACACAACCATCTCTAATGAGACCTGAGCCTCATTTTATCACTGACAGAAATGGTGGAATTTTAGCCTAAAAGCAGGCAAGGGCTCCATCAAGGAAAAAAGGCCTCATGACCTGTGTTGCCTTTATCTTTAAAATGATGAAGAGCCTTGGGAGGATTTTAAGTAAAAACTGCATGGCCAGACTTGACTTCTTTCTAGAAAGGTGACAGTGGTAGCAGGGTGGAGGAAGGCTGGAGAGGAGGGAACCTGTGACCTGACAAGAAGAAGCTCACTGCAGAATTCTGGATGGGAAAGGTTGAAGGCTCACATTGGCACAGTGGGAATGGAAAATGAAGGAAAGGTAAGAATTCAGAGAAACTGAGAAGGTAGAGTGCGTGGGGAGTACAGTGTGGAAGTTGGTGACATATTGCAGGAGGAGAGGATTTGACGATTTCTGGATAGTGGCACCTTAGGAGGCTAAGATTTAGGGAAGAAATACTCGACTAGTTTGGAGCAGTTGTGGTTGGAGGCCTCAGAGATACCTAAGTGGAGAAATACAGGAGGAAATTGATCCTCGAGAAGCAACTTGGGCTGGAGAGAATGATCTGGAAGTCTTCTAGAGGTGAAAGGAAAAGCTAGATGTGAGGTTAAATTGAAGACCGTTTATTCCCACTGCGTGTGAGAAGTAATTATATAAAATGGACTCAGAGCTTTGAGTCATTTAAACTCTAAATGAGTTAATCCATTCTGTTTATCTATATTCATAGCGTCAATGGCACAGTCTAAGAAAATTTACGTTTGACTCTGCAAAGTGCTTTGATTCCTCCATTTGGATATAGATGTGATTCATGTTCTGCCAATGAACAGCTCACCAAACGAATCGCATTCCCTGTGAGTGAAGACTTAAAGAGACCTGAGACGTTTTCTGCAATAAGCTTTCTGAGTCACTATTGAAACTCTTTCTTTCTCTTTACCCCATGCTGTGGATCACCTTCATCCCTCTGATACAGAGCAAAGCTTACCTTAAGCTTTCTTTACGTTTGATGTGTCGCTTTTTTGTGCATTTCTTGAGGGAAGCAATTAGACGTTCGTGGTGTGAAGGCTTCCTAACAAAATGCAGACGTCATGACAAACTGTATCAGAAAACCACTTTGCCACCTATCGTACTTGGCTCGATCAACAGTAACTTGAGAGCCAGCCTCACGGGCAGACAGGGAGTATTGCCTCAATAGACTTGCCTACGCGAAGTGGTGTGCAAAACGCAGAGGCTGTTTTGAAAGAAAAATTCATTTGCCTTTGGAGATTTTATTTTTTAATACACGGAAGAATTCCCACATTCTTGCCTTTAGCACAGACTTTAGAATCAAATGACATATATTTGCATTTGTTCTTGCTACCTGCTTTCAAGTTGTTTTCCTTTTTTCCTAATCTATTCTCACACGACCATTGAAATGGTCTTAAAGTGCTCCACACTGTTGTCATCTGCACAAAGCTTCCCGAGTTAGTCAGTGTTTCCCCAGCCTCGTTAATGACCGTGTTGTTTTTCTGAGCTACAAAGAAGGCATCTGTGGACTTATTGTGATTTGATGGAGTGAAGCAGCACAGGAGGAAAAATCTTGCCTTGCCAGAGGCACTGTTCACGTATGAGCACTTTGCTCTATCAGTCAATGACTGCTTTCCTCTGGTCACGGTTATAGGAAGGGTTCAAGTGCAGGGAACAAAAAGTGGACTGTCATTAGTTGCCCGAGTTGTGTGACCACTGCATTTCATGATCATGACTTTGACCTCTTTTTCATCTGTGTAATTGCCGTTGGCCACTTGGAAATATCTAAGAAGTAATTTTAGGTAATCTTTAATAGTAATTTTTTACTGAAAACCTCGGTGTTACCATTTCGTATTGCTTTGGTCTCACAAAGCTTTCAAGACCACACAGGTGAGTTTGCTGATCACTCTGCATAACTTTTCAATTTTGATTTTTGTTTGTTTGTTTGTGGTAAGGAAGTGGGGGAAAGAGCAATAACATTAGATTGAATTCTAGGGCTTATAGAACCTTTTAGTTACAGATCTGCATTAAAACAAAAAAACAAAAAACAAAAAACAAAAAAACTAGCCAGTAAGCTGCACCTTTCACATCTGTCTCACCCATCGAAAGCCACCCCACTTTTCCATAAAGAGGGGAAAGAGCCTGTGTGGACCCGACAGTCAACAGTCAACTGAATTTTTGACGGGGGATGTGCGGGTCAGTCCGGAAAAGAGTATTTTCACAGAGTAAATAATTGCTGTGAAGACGAGACCATTTTAGCCTGTGACATCCCAGTTTCGTTCATCTTGACACGCACTGGAGTTTTGCACGTTCACTATTTGCATTATACACTTGACAGTAATTTACTTCAACGTTTCAGAGGTCAGTAAAGAGCCCCATTCGTATAAGTCTGTGATCATAAGGTGAACTCCTTTGTATTGCTGATGGGTCAGAACAAATTTGGGGGAAATATCCTATAGTTTGTGTCAATTACTAAATGTGAAGGGAAACGGAGTTTCCTTCTGTATTCCAGGCCTGTAATGCACAGGGCGTAAGGTAAAAAGAAAGGAAGGCAGGTCCTTCATGGGGGCTCACATCTAACTGTAACATTAATCTGCCTTCCTCTCTCTCCCCCTGCACCTCAGCATTCCATGAATAATTCACCCTGAAAGAAGATAACCAGGAAAGGGATCATCCTGGGCTTTAGGGATCTGTGCAACTCTGAAATTACCTGAGTGTTTTCTCAAGAGCGTGCATTGCTTTCCTCTGATTGTCACTGGTATTGATGATCTTATCAAGTTTCAAAAGCCATCAGTCCTGTGGGTTTGGCTGAAATGGGAATGCTATATATAGTGCAGAATTGACATTTTTAAGTGCCCTATAGTCTGTTCACTTCTGCTAGTTGAGTTTTTGTCCCTCCTTGACCACCAGTGGCTGGTTTGGCCATGACTGTGCTCACATGTATGTCCTGTGAAGCATTGCAATTGCATATTGCATTGCAAATGTATATTTAAACCATCAAGGCCCCTGTTGCCTTTTACTGTCCCGGTCTCATGCCAGGGTGCTGCTCAGTCAGTCTTACTCACAACATGCTTGTCACGTTAGGCATCAGGCTTCTAGATACTTGATTAGATCAGGGATTTAAATTACATTTACTTGTGCAGTGCCACGGTACTTTCATGTGTATTTTAAAGTAATGTCTTCTATAACACTTCAGCAAAATGTTGGGGTCAAAACTGACCCTGGCCTAATTAGGTGTGAGGTTGGTAGGCATTTTGCTCAGCGAGTAGCCCAGGAGAGAGTAAAAAGTGACGCTTCAGGATGACATGTCCTAGAAGGACAAAGACGTCACCCTGGGGAAGATGACAGGATTGGGGACAAGAGGTTCTCTTCCCCTAAGACTGTGAACACTGGATGTATGACTAAAGCTCCCAGCCCCCCCATTACCCACAGCCCGCGTGCTGAGGATGAGGCCACTCCCGGTCGCTAGCTGGGGTGTTCACCATATGGAGAACTAGTCAGGTGGCAATACGGTCAGGTTCACAGACCTTGCTGTGAGACAATGGCAAAAATACCAAAGTGCATGTTTAACAAGGACAAAATGAATCGTGCTCCACAAGATGGGAATGTGCCCAGATGGGAAGAGCCATAGACGGGAAAGCAGGTGGCCATGACATAAATGCTCCATTGCATCGTTGTCTGGTAAGATGCTTTAGAAAGGTCCTGTAACATTTTTGAGCTCCATTTTTATCCACTGAAAAAAGAAAAGTTTGAAACATTATCACTTTCTTTCTTTTAAGAATGTGATGGGGATAAAGTAGCTAATCCCTGTGCACAGTTCATTAGATGTCAAAGAGAGAGGCTGTTATGTCATCAGAAAGTAATGTTGAGGTCTTGGATTTCTGCAAGGTTGCATGACCTTCCCCACCCTATCTCCAAGGTGGGGAAGAGGTGTGTGTACAGCTGGGGTCATTATCATCAACAGGACCGCTCCAGGGTGCCTTGATCTTTTTGTTTGTTCTTACTCACTTTGCACTGAAATCTAACTAGCAAACCCTAATGTTTGTTTTATAACTATAACTGAAATCAAAAGCTAAATTCTGGTTAAATGCTAATGCCTGGCAGAGGTCTAGCGCGTAATACTCCACCACTATTGGCTGGTTGACTGTTCTGAAGAATAAATGGGCACATTGCACCTCCTTAACAATTACCTTATAGGTAATATAAATGATAGACTCTACATTATTATATCTAGATGCGCCTCCTTCCCAATCATGGTTCATGCAGTTCAGCTGTGACTCAGGGTGGAAACTTGGATCATTTTCATACCAAGAGAATCAGGACTTCTAGATGACACTCAACCTTTGGGTCATGTGCGTCTGCTCTCTGGATTTTTGCCCACTGCCGTAACATGTGGAAAACGGCTCCCTAACATGCTGAAAGAAGGCACCAGGAGCAGTGGGAGAGAGCCAAGGGAGCTGAACTTGACTTTGTTTGTAAGAGGGGACAGGAGAAGAAGAAGGAAAGGGAGACTGACAAAGGCAACGAGAGTTGCAGCCCCAAAGATGGAAAATATAGTCAAAACAGATGGAGAAAAATATCACAACATGTCAGAATCAGACTCTGGTTTCTAGTTATTTCTTAGTTTCACAGTTTTGGTGTTATGTTTGGACGTTGAGAGGCACTCTAAAAATCTGTAGCTAAACAATAAAAGAATAAACTTAAGTATATCCAGTAACTCTAAATATTGATATGGGTACGTTTCCATGTGCTTCCTGACAGCCTGATAAAAGCTGCCAAACCATATTACTTTTAAAAGTACAAATACAATAAGAGAATTGAGTTAAAACTTGAATAATTTTATAAATCATTGCTCTAGTAACTCTCAGTTTAGCAATAATGAGGGTATTACTCGAAAGCACTGGCGTTTGTCTGTTCTTTTAATGTCATTTGCTCCCTCTGATGAAGTCTGAGAATGAGATGAGCTGAAATGGTACACCCATTTGTAGAAAATTAGACTAAGCTTATTTCCGCCCTTGTTAAGCCTTCTAAATTTCACTGTTGATTGGACTTCCCTTGAGAGATGATGTCAAAGCCAAGGTTATCTGCAATCTCTTCTTGGTGGGTTTTGCTGAGAAGGTTTTTTTGCTGAGCCGAGAACGCAGGGCTTCGATAAAGAAAACAACAATGCTTGGTTCACCAAAACCTTATGAAGGCAAGTAGACAGGAGTAAAATTCCAGGTCAGTAAAAGGAAAGGAAAGATTTTTATTAAAATGTATTCCAACATCAGAATCTGTGCTCCCACCCCCACCCCCGCCCCCACCTCTGCAATGACCTGATTGCTGTGTCTGGTCTCCAAGAGTAGAGCGGTCACTGGGGAAATAAAACCAGTTGGTGCTGTGGAGACCAAGCTGAGTGACAAAATTGAGTTAGTGGTAAACCGTAAGATAACACTGGGAAACATTCAGATGCACAAGACCTGGAAAGCAATTATTCTGCATAACCTAAACCACATCAGCCCTTCTCAAAATGGAACCCCGCCTCATCGCAGATGTTCTCAAACCCAGGTGCTTTGAGTTACATTATTTGTAACCATAGATCCCCTATAATAATTATTATCCTTACTCAGATCAGCTTGACTTTGATGTAGCGTTTGCAGGAGCATAAAAGCAAACTATCTCTGGTCAGCAATAAACACTTAAAAAAATTCTTTGGTTATAAATCAGTTCAGAAACAAAACATCACTAGGACCATGGGGCTGTATTCTTCTTGTCATTTTATACACAAACAAATCTGTTAATGTGCAGTAGCCGTATGTTCCTCTCACTCCCAAGTGAAGACATCACAAACTCCCAAGGCGTGATGACAGTGGCCACCTGTCCCGGAGCATCCATTATGCTCTGGATGTAGCACAGGGGCTTTCCCTGGATGGTCTCATCTAATCTACACAACTGCCCACAAGACAGGGACGGTCCCATTTTACAAAGGAAGAAATAGGAAGTTAAGAGATTAAGTTATTTGTCTGTGGTCAACGTGTTGTAAGAGGCAAAGCCAAGCTTTGAACCAGGAGTAATTGTCTCCCAGATTCGCCTTTTTCCTAATCAACCCACATCATCTCTGTGGCAGTCAGTAAACATAGCCAGGGACGAAGAGGGATTCTGGGGTGAGTTGTCTGACAGGCAGGTCATGTCTCTAATTCCTGTTTGGGGTAGACTGAGCTACTTTTCTCTGCTTTCATCTTCTTGCTGCTACCTGCTTTCTAATAACAGCATTCCAATTTGTACCGAGCCCCAAATAGTACATTAGCCCATAGGCTATATTACATAAACAGTGTGTGTAACTACAGCAATCATATTATATCATATCTATAAGATTAATATTATATAATATTTTTATTATAATTTTATATTCTAAAACAGTTATATTTTTGTTATACTAGGCTATATTTACAATTTACAAATAAATATATAGTCATATATTTTGTACTATATATTTGTAATGTTTATATTATAAGTAATGTTTACATGAAATATCATGTATTAATATATAACATATATGTATATGCAATATACATTTAATAGATGCATATTATAGCTCACAATACATATTATATTAGTATAATTCTACAATATCACAGAATATATGCCATAAAATAACATTGTCTTCTGATGTTGACAAGTAAATGTCACATCTGTTTTATTGGCTTTCCATGGCATTTTGATAAAGAATTAGCACAGTTATGTGGAATACAGTTGCATTGGAATGTAAGGGTAATAAATCTCTGTGTAACAAATAAAACCTAGCCCCAAATTATGCCTTCCAATTTAGTAAAATTCCTTACCACAGGATTCTGACAAAATGAAGTGAGTTGGACATGTATTTTTATGGTTTAGCCCTGATTGGTACTCTTATAAAGATGAGTTTATGAAATGAGGAACTAAGTCACAAAGACATTACGTGACTTGCCAAGGTCACTTAGCAAGTCTTGAGCAGAAGTGGGAAAGTAATCCTTGTCTCCATTTTGTCTCCACCAGAGTAACAAAAGTTGAAATATCCTGAGCACAGGGCACAAGCTAATATATCAAGAAGAACAACCAAATGGTTCTGTGTCCCCATTTACATGATTTTTTAAAAAGCTGTGGGAAACTTTGTCTGGCTTTATGAATTCCGTAAATTCTTTTATATTACAATCTATTTTATGACGGTTAAATAGTGCTTTGCTATTAAGCCTGCTCTCTCCAAACAGAACATTTAAAGATTTTTTCTGACTTTGATTTTGTAATTGTCAATGTTAAGTAAATAAAGCCATCCTTCTGTTATTATTTTATTGAAGAACAATTGACATACAATATTGCATTAGTTTCAGGTGTATAGCATAGTGTTTCAGTATTTATGTACATTACAAAATGGTCACCACAGTAAGTCTAGTTACCATCTGTCCCCATACAAAGTTGTTACAATATTATTGACTGTATTCCCTATGCTGTGCTTCACATCCCAATGTCTTACTTTTTTTTTTTGTAACTGAAAGATTGTACCACTTAGTCCCCTTCACCCACTTCATCCAATCCCCTCACTCCTGCAACTATTCATTTGCTCTCTGTATCTATGAGTCTGTTTCATTTGATCATTTATTTTGATTTTTTAAGTTTTTTTTTTAACATTTATTCATTTTTGAGAGACAGAGAGAGAGCAGGAGCAGGGGAGGAACAGAGAGAGGGAGACACACAATCCGAAGCAGGATCCGGGCTCTGAGCTGTCAGCACAGAGCGCGACACGGGGCTTGAACTCACGGACTGAGAAATCGTGATCTGAGCCAAAGTCAGCGGCTTAACCGACTGAGCCACCCAGCCTCCCCACATTTATTTTGATTTTTAGATTCAACCCATAAGTGAAGTCATATGGCGTTTGTCCTTCTCTGTCTGTACTTATTTCACTTAGCATAATACCTTCTAGGTCCACCCATATTGTTGCAAATGGAAAGATTTCATTTTTTTATGAGTGAGTAATGTTCCAGTGTGTGTGTGTGTGTGTGTGTGTGTGCGCGCATCTTTGTCTGTATATTGCTCATCTTTATCCATTCATCCATCTGTGGACATTTCTTTTGCTTCCATTACTTGGCTGTTTTTTTTCATTTTTTTTTTTAATGTTTATTTATTTTTGAGACAGAGACAGAGCATGAACGGGGGAGGGTCAGAGAGAGGGAGACACAGAATGCGAAACAGGCTCCAGGCTCTGAGCTGTCAGCACAGAGCCCGATGCAGGGCCGAACTCACGGACCGCGAGATCATGACCTCAGCCGAAGTCGGACGCCCAACCGACTGAGCCACCCAGGCGCCCCCATTACTTGGCTGTTTTAAATAATGTTGCAATGAACATGGGAGTGCCTGTGTCTTTTCAAATCACTGTTTTCATTTTCTTCAGATCAATACCTAGAAGGGGAATTGGTGGACTATAGGGTAGCTCTGTTTTTAATTTTTGGAGGAAACTCCGTACTGTTATTCACAGTGGCTACACCAGTTTACATTTCCACCAACAGTGCAAGAAGCCTCCCTTTTCTCCATATCTTCACCAATGCTTCATTCTTTCTCGTCTTTTTGCTAATAGCCATTCTTTCGGTGTAAGTCGTACTTCTTTTATATAGTGTAGTTTGCACATTCGCGTATCCTCTGTTTTACAAATGATTAAATTTGCTCTGCTTGCTGAAACCTAATACTCAGAGATTAAATTTTCTTAAGTAATAGACCTAACATGATTTTTCATTGCAAATTTTTAGCTACAGAAGCATTTTCCACTGCTCAGGCAGTGTTTTAAATCTTTTAGTGATGTTTTATTGTTATCCTGCTAATTGTCTCTTGACCATCAAATATGCCGTAAAAATCAACTAAGTTAGCTTTAAAAACACGTTAATACATTGGACAAAAACGTTGTTTTGTATACATCGAATACATGTTTATAATATAATAACAACTCTATAAATCAAGAAATATGTTTAATTCCAAGAATTCCCCTTGTAAACTCAGCATAGATGCGAAGATCCACCTAATAACTATTTACATTTTCTATTCATTCCTTCATTGTTTATTCAAAAGTATTCACCAGCTACTTGCTGTGTAGGCAGTGAACTTCTCTTGCGAATACAAAGATGAACTGAACAAGGTCCGTATTCTTGAGAGGTTGATTCAAGTTAGGAGGTGCCTGGGTGCAGTTAAGTATCAACTCTTGATTTTGCCTTAGGTCATGATTTCACGGTGTGTGGGATCAAGCCCTGCATCAGGCTCTGTGCTGACAACATGGAGCCTGTTTGGGATCCTCTCTCCCTCTCTGCCCCTCCCCTGCTCGTGCATACAGGAGCTCGCTCTCTCTCTCTTTTTCTCTCTCTTTCTTTCTCATTAAATAAAGTTTTGTTTTTTTTTTTTTAAAGTAGAGGAGTTAGGGGGTCCTGGGTGGCTCATTCGGTAAAGCTTCTACTTCAGCTCAGGTCATGATCTCACGGTTTGTAAGTTCAAGCCCCATGTCAGGCTCTATGCTGATAGCTCAGAGCCTGGAGCCTGCTTTGAAATTCTGTGTGCAACTCTCTCTCTGCCCCTCCCCCATCTCTCTCTCTCTCTCTCTCTCTCTCTCTTCTCTCTCTCTCTCAAAAATAATAAAATAAACATTTTTTTTAAAGTAGAAGAGTAAGTAATTGTAAATTTGGGATAATAAATGCTTTTTGACGGAAGAATGTGCCAAGGACAGTGGAGGCAGAAAAGAAGGACCTGTGTTTCCTTGGTGTTGAGTAAAAAGGACACAGGATTGTTAGAGAAAGCATTACAGAGTGTGAACCCTGAACTGTAGTGTGATCGTTAACAGTGTAAGCTCTAGGGGCGCCTGGGAGGCTCAGTCTGTTAAGCATCCGATTTTGGCTCAGGACATGACGGTTCATGCGTTCAAGCTCCACGTCAGGCTCTGTGCTGACAGCTCAAAGCCTGGAGCCTGTGTTGGATTCTGTGTCTCCCTCTCTGCCCCAGCCCCACTTGTGCTCTGTTTCTCTCTGTCTCTCAAAATGAATAAATGTTAAAAAAAAATTATAAAAAAAAAAAAGAGTGTAAGCTCAGGAGCAAGACTTCCTAGGTGCAAACTCAGTTCTTGTACATCCCAACAAGTTTGGCCTTGGACACTTTTCCTCTCTACATCTTGATTACCTCATCTCTGAAATGGGCATGCTAATAATAACTACCTGATAAGGTTGTGGTGAAGGTTAGACTAAAAAATTCCCTGGCACTCATTTAGCATGTAATAAATCTTAGCTTTAAATGGTACTGGCTTGGGAGGGTGAAAAGGCATTCATTGGGAAAACATTCTATGAAGAAGGAGAAACACGTATCATGTTGTAGGTCATGCCATTTCAGAGGCTACAGACTGATCGGCGCAACCTTTGGTGATGCTTTGGGATATAAGGTGGAGAACAACTTTATTCTTCTTTGTCAAGATCATTTTAAATATTCAAGGGCCTATAGTTTTCCATTTAAATTTTAAAATGAGCGTGTTGTTTTTTTTTTAAGTGAGCATTTTTTAATAGAAACAGAAAGATCTTGCTGGGGGTTTGATAAGAATTACATTAAACCTGTGCATCAATTTAGGAATAATTGACATTTTTACTATGTTGTGTCTTCCAGTCCGTGAACATGTATGTCCCTCCGTTTAGTTAGGTCTCCTCCGATTTCTTTTATCATTTTGTCATTTTCAGCACATAGGTTCTGTGTGTGTTTCATGAAGTGTATACCCAAGGATTTAGTTTTCTTTGGAGCAATCATATTTTTAATTTTGGTTTCCATATGTTTATTATTCAAATATAGAAATGTGACTGACTTTTGTGTATTGTTCGTGTATTTTGAGTTCTTGCTGAACTCACTAGTTTTTGAATTTTTACGCAGATTCCTTGGGATGTTCTACATCTGAAAATAGTGGCAATTTTATTTCTTCCTCTCCAGTCTGTCTATATATTTCTTTTTGCCTATTAACTGTCAAGAATTCCAAAATGATGTAGAACATGAGTGATGAAAACAAGGTATCCTTGCCTTGTTTCTCATCTTACAAGGAAAACATGTAGTTTTTCACCATTAATATCATGTTAGTTGCAGATTTTTATAGATACTTTGTGTCAAGTTGAGAAAATTCCTTTCTAGTCTTAGTTTGCTGAGCGTTTTTATCATGAAAGCAAGTCGGATCGTACTAAATCCTTTCCTGCAACAGTTGACATGATAATATGATCAGAACATTTGATTTAGCAAATCATTTTTAAAATTTCAAAGTTAGTGAGACTAATTCTCATGAAATGCACGTAGACTGATGATGCATACATAAAGTGTTTTCAGTAATATCTAAATAATGCGAAATTAGTAGAAAGATAATGATAAAATTCTCCTAAGTTTGTTATACATTGTATTACTCTTTTTCTAGTGACTATAGCTACTGATTAGTTGCTGAAATTACCCTTCTTTTAGTATTTTAGTTTTATGCTTCCCAAATATTACCAGACTAAGTACATATTCTAAGTTAAATTAGGCTGGGTCTCAAATTAGGATTTTTACAATGAGTCCAATTGAGTCACGTTACCAAACACAAACAAATGAAAACAAAAACACACAATTCGTGTTACAAAAACCACTAAATTGTTTTTCTAGTATAACATAAATATAATACCTAAAAGGTCATGCCTGTTTGAGGTTAGGGGGGTAGAAAAATAAATCCAATCTGCTTTTAGAGAAAAAGATGAAACACGTTCATCTGGAACCTAGCTGAATTTTTAAAAATGAATTCATGGCTTTAGGGCAATTGAACAATGCAGCTTTGAAAATCACAGATTTATTCCAAGAAAGGGTTCTGGAGCGCTAGCCCTGTGTCCTGTGTGGTTGAAGGGAAGCTAATCTGGTGCACCCCCATTTCCCCGAAGCACCAGCTTTAAAGGGTTTGTGTTCTGTTTCCTGTGCTTCTATCTGCTTCCTTTAACTACCGGCTAAAGCCCCAGCTGGCTCACTGGGGAACAGGAAAATGCCTGAAGTCAGGCCAGTCTTTAGCTGTAAGTATGGCTTCCCGTTTGCCATGTGTCCAAGTGGTAGCCGTCCAGAGGCAGGCAGAGATCCTATCCAGAAGACCTCCATAGCATGTCAGCCACAATGTAACGGCAGCCACAAAAATGTCAATCCTCATGATAACTATTTAGAAATGTATCTGTCCCCACTAAAGGCTTCAAGATGTTTTGTCTTAGATAATATAACTATTTTGCTTTGTCAGATTTGTCCTGGCTTGAGCTTCATTCTGAGGTTTAATTTCCTGGAGGGCAATCATTTAGGATTCGGTTACTGATTTTTAATTAAGTAGAGCTCAACCCACATTTCACTGCTTACAGTGGGTTTATATTTCCACTATTTCTGTAGCCAAACGTTTTCTTTCTCTAAAGAAGTAGCTCTTTTGTAGGAAGTGTTTCCAACGTGGAGAAGACGGTTGGAGTGACATTTGTTCTCGGGCATAGGGAGTGTCGTTACAGAGCGCTTCTGACAGGACATGACTGATGAACTGGGTGCTGATGGATGAGAGTTTGCTGGATGGTAGAATGTGTGTAGTAACAAGGAAGATGATGGATTTATGGTGCTAAACGACGTGTCAAGGTTAAGGGTTGATACTAGTTAAAAAGGACAGGGAGATTTAAAAATATGAATATAGTAAACAGATATTAATTTCTTGGGTATGAAACTATTTCACAGTCACAGAGTTCTTCGTGTTATGTCATGTTTTTGCTGAACTATACAAATCCAGAACTGGGGGGGTGCCTGGGTGGCTTAGTCGGTTAAGCGTCCAACTTCGGCTCAGGTCATGATCTCGCGATGTGTGAGTTCGAGCCCCGCGTCGGGCTCTGTGCTGACAGCTCAGGGCCTGGAGCCTGCTTCCAGTTTTGTGTCTCCCTCTCTCTCTGCCCCTCCCCTGTTCATGCTCTGTCTCTCAGTAATAATTAAACGTTAAAAAAAAAAAAAATACAGAACTGGTAGTGTGGCAAAGCACATTTTTGGTAAAGGATCCTTCTTGGTTAATATTTCTCTCTATATTTCCCCAAATACACACATTTATGGTTCCATTTGCTGTAGGAGGGGCAGAAGCACAGAGCAGTTGTACCATGTTTAAGTACTAAAGTGGGGGGATAGGGCAACTATAACCATTTCCTTCACCAAACAAACACCGAAAGGTGTTTACTCATATAATATTATACTTATGTCAATTATATTCACTCATATTAATATATTACTCAAATATAGTATATTTGAGTATATAATATTATTCAAATATAGTATGAATCATAGAATTCATTCACATAATGTTATGCTTACTTCAGTTATTTGAATATTTTGGCCAGGATTGTCTGAAGACCGTGTTAATTCTCCTTCTTTAAAATTCTGTGTGTATATTCTGTGAATTAAGCAATGCACTCTATTACAGTTTAATAACTCGAACCAGCCATTTATGTTTTGGTCGGCTATTGCCACAGCAATGCTGCATAACAAATCACCCAAATTCAGCGCTCATCCCCACAGCATGTATTGTTGTCACTTGGGGCTCATCAGACTCGTCGTCTGCCTGTTCCAGGCCGCAGAAGGACGGCACTTGGCTTTATATTTCAGAGCGCGTTCAAGTCTGCTCTATGTGACCCCGCTTTGTCTTTCACCAGAAGCTACCTAGGGCATGAGCTCCCGGTGGATGGCACACAGGAGCACCAGCCAAAAACCACAAAGCCCACTTCAGACCCCTTCCTACTTCCAGCCCATTAATATTCTTAGGTCACTTGCGCAAGCCTCAAATCAGAGCACAGAAAAGTAAACCCTGTCCATTCTAATGAACTGCCAAGAGAGAGGCTAAAGGGTTAAGAATCATCCATTCGATCAGTCAGTCTGTGACAGCCCACACCAAGGAATTTTGTGTGTTTGCTTTTGGGTTCCCTGGAGGGAGGGTGTGTCTGTCTTATGACCTTAGTCCTGGGGGCACCAGTACTGCTGAATATTAAGTGTGTATAAGAGCCCCCACTCTGCCCAAGTACAGTCGTCATTTTGCCCTTATTAATCTGTTAGTAACAATGAATACACAAGTGGTACTAAGACAGTTGGAGCTTTTTAAAAATAACAGTTAATTTTTAAGGCTGACGCAGGAACAGAATAAAGCCCAGCAACACCAGTTTCCCACACACAAACCTCCGCGTGTTACACCCTTCTTCTCCCCAGCCCACGCCATTGGCGTGTCCTCTCTCCTGGTCTTACCTTCCTCCGTCTGTCCTGCTCCCTTGCGTGAGATGCTGCTACCACCAGATAGGGTTTCCATCAGATGTGATTAGAAAGTGCATTCTGACCCTCCCACTCTTCTAATCAAAAACCTTTCAAATGCATCCCCATTATGCACAGAATGCACACGGTTCTCAAGGTCAAACTCAATGATCTTGACAGTTGAGGCCCTCTCCAGAACAGCGAGTCCTGTTTCCCAGTCGTGTTATTCTCCTTCATGGACTCTATCGTTGTTACTAACAGAACCATGCTTTCCTATGCATATAACCCAAATCCTTGTACACTTCGCCTTTGGTTGTGAAGTTCTGAAGGAACCTAGAAGTGCCAATCCCAATCCCATTTCCACACGGTCTCGTCCTGTTTATCCTTCAAGACCCAAATCAAATGTCACCTCTTCCTCGGACGTTCTACGTTCTTCACAGCCCGAAGTAGTCTCTCCCTTCCTGCAGAACTCACAAGACTTTCCTGCCTCTTATATGGCACCTATTATTTTCTGAATTGTATTATTGTCATTTATCTGTCTTGTCACTGCTGTTGGACTACCATTTATTTTTTCCCCCTTCAATGTTAAATATGTTTCTTTTGACTATTAAAACAATATTTAATAAATACATTTGTCAGTTCATTAATACCCTAACTCTTCCCGGTTAGGGGAAGTTGTTCTTCCCTGTTTTGCGTGTCAATCAGGTTAAGTGGTTTTCTTTTTCCTTTGTTGATGTTTATTTATTTTTGAGAGAGAGAGAGAGAGACAGAACATGAGCAGGGGAGGGACAGAGAGAGAGGGGGACACAGAATCTGAAGCAGGTTCCAGGCTCTGAGCTGACAGCACAGGCCCAATGCGGGGCTTGAACTCACAAACCATGGTTCGTGACCTGAGCCAAAGGGGGACGTTTAACCGACTGAGCCACCCAGGCACCCAGGTTAAGTGGTTTTCTTAAGTAACAGTCAGTCCGCATTGGATACAAAAGCTGTGCAAATTCCGGCTCTTTCTTTAGTTTGCGGGCCCGTTTCACACGAGCAGAATCATTAGCAATATGCAGTTCAGCCCTGGGCGTTGCTTTCTTTTCAGAATAATTTTGTCCTGGATACCATCTATGGGTTTATCAGGGATTGGGCCTTTGGATGCATTTCAACTCTAGGAAACATCTGACTCTGCAAATAATCTATCATTTTACCTGACTTAGAAGCTCTGGACAGGGCAGCCTGACCTACTAAATAATGCACCTGTACTGAGAAACACTGCACAACTGATACCCTCCTCATTTCAGGAGGGCTGCTGTGTTTCCACTTCCTGCCGAGCTCCAAGTCCAAAATATTGGTGCCCCCTAATGTCGAAAGCAATCCTTTCCCTGTTAACAGATCAATAAATACAATGAGATGGAAAAATGAAAGGCCAGGGTCAGTGAGATTCAACTTTGGAACAAATAATGATCTATATTTGTGCAGAATGTAAGCTTTATGAACACTATTTTGGGCCACTTAATCCCAATTCCTACGAGGGTTGTTTTCAATTTAGCTCATGTGCACGGTTTCAAAATCGTCAATAACTTTGTCTTCCTTTTACTCTCTTCTGACGTCACTTCTGAAGTAATTGCCTTGGACTGTGAAATGGACAAAACCAAGTCCTATGTTCTGATAATGTTGTTCTATATTTTTTTGTAGTAGAAGTTTCTGTCACCTTGAGAGTATTCTTTATCTGTCTTTTGTATTTTTATCATGAATTTCAAAGTAGACTTTTTTTCCCCAATTAAGTTCCTTTTCAGTTTCCCTTTCTTTTTGGAATAAAAATCACACATGTAGAGTGTTTTAATATAAACTGGACCTTAGTGTTAGATGTGTGTTAGATGAGTGTTAGTAGTGTTAGATGTGTAGTGTTAGTATGTGTTAGATAGTGTTAGATGAGATGCCCCTCAGCCTCTTTCTGACAGATTATTTAGTAAAACGTTTCTTGAGAACCAATTTTCTTGGAGTGCTGGGTAAATTCTTCATAAATTCAGTTTTCCATCTGATAGTGTTCATAAACGCAGAACATAAAAGTAAAATATGGTCATGCTTTCCAGAAGTTTTGTTATGCAAAATACTTTATTTTCTATAAAATTGGATTTTTTTTTTTTTGGATTTTTTGAAGGATAGGAAAAACTTCAATAAATCCCATCCACAGTTCTCGAAATGCCCATAAAACTAAATACAACTCCCCACTTTTCTAGGTGACTAGATGGGGACTAAAGTGTCGGTGATAGGAGCAGAAAGGAAATATGGAACAAAAAAGCTAATACGGTGGGAACAACACCCGCATAAGCCATCTGATAGTGTCCACCTGAAGCTCCGGGCACCATCTGATAATGTCCATGCACGTGTGACCGAACTAGAAACTATATGATTTTTAAAACCCTCCCTGTAAAATTTAAGATCTATTCCCTTTGGTCTGCGTAGTGATGTGTCTTTGTTTTTAA
This sequence comes from Panthera onca, assembly GCF_046562875.1. NCBI lineage: Eukaryota > Metazoa > Chordata > Mammalia > Carnivora > Felidae > Panthera > Panthera onca. The sequence goes on along the minus strand of NC_138345.1, from coordinate 15,485,925 downwards.
CACAGGGCCTCAGCAAGGATGTGGTGGTTATCTGACAGGTTCGAGCGATACCTTTGCCTCTCCTGATTCTGACTCCAATGGAAGATATGACAAGAATTTAAACTGTGTATGGTTCATAGTTGCACCTGTAAACAAAGTGATTAAACTCACCTTCAAAACATTTGCTCTGGAGGCACCAAGTAGTGCACAAAGATGCATATATGATTATGTAAAGGTAAGGCCATTGTGTTTCTTAACAGAGTCTTCTAACCCGGACTTTAATATGATACATGCCAGTTGGCACCATTCAGGAAGTCATGAAATGTTGAGTACCACTAGTGGTTAAAATGACATATTCTTCAATGACATAACATTTATTATTACAGATGTCCTATCTTCATCTCAAGTTAATCTTTAATCTGGATGGATGAGCCAGAAATTGCATGTGGCTTATAACATTAGCTTTAAGATTCCCTCTTCATTCATGCTCTGTTGAGAGATGATCAGTGGAAAGGTGGGTTGTATGGAAAGAGACACTCAAAAGACCTTTGGCAAATCCTAGAATAAAGTTTGTATCTTTACTGGCCATATGACCTGTAGATGTAGAAAATAACTTAGTTCTGAAATCCCATTAAAAGGAAGCTGAATTTTTGCTGACTCGTTAATATTAAGTTACTGTACCCATCAGGCTAGATGACTTCAGATTAAACCGTCTAAGTAGTATCAGCCAGTGTATTCTACAATGCTTTGGGGCGGAAGACAAGTGTGGCAAGATTTGTGCCCAAGGGAACTTAAATCTGATTGTTAAGGTAGTGGGTGACGCGTGCAAATCTATAATAAACAGTTCAGGACAGTCAATATTGAAGGGCCAGCTAATGCATTGGATAGAGGCTCGAAGCAATGTGCAAGTTTAAAAGGGAGGAAAGTTCATGATGACCTGGCTTAAACAAGAAAGGCTTCAGGGGCGCCTGGGTGGCTCAGTCGTTTAAGCGTCCGACTTCGGCTCAGGTCATGATCTCGTGGTCTGTGAGTTCGAGCCCTGCATCGGGCTCTGTGCTGACAGCTCAGAGCCTGGAGCCTGTTTCAGATTCTGTGTCTCCCTCTCTCTGACCCTCCCCCATTCATGCTCTGTCTCTCTCTGTCTCAAAAATAAAAAATAAACGTTAAAAAAAAATTTTTTTTTAAAAAAGAAAGGCTTCATAGGGTGCTGGAAAGCATATTCTCAGGAGAGAAGGCATTCCAGGCAAGGTACACATAAAAAGAAGGGGAGTATGGACGTTGGCATATGTGTGTTCTTGAAGGGGTGAAGGGACTGCCTTTTTTTTTTTTTTTGAGAGGAATATTGCAAAAAAGTAGCAAGAAATAAGATCGCCTACGTGGAGATACACCCAGATCACAAAGAATCTTGAAAAGTCAAATTAATGACTTCAGATTTTATGCAGTTGAAAATAAAGAAGGATTGAAGGCTTTCCACTGAGTAATATGATGAGAGCAGCATTTACGGAAGACTAATATGGAATCAGCACTGCAGGTAGATGGTGAGCAGAGAGTCTGGAGTTAGGACCCCAGGGAGAGGTTACCGTTAGGTAAGGAGGGGATAGAGATGGAAATCACAAGCTGGTGCAAGCACTTTTAAGTTTAAAACTTGTCTTAAATTTTAAAGAAGCCATTTTCTTTAAAAAGGGGGAAGGAAGAGTCAGAGTTGGAGTACCCATTGGGCACTTAATTATATACTGTTGTATTTTTACTGTGCTAAGCTCTAAGCCCAAAGAATGTCAGTTCGATTAGGAGAAGACCCTGTGTTGTAAGGTAGGGGTTTAGTTTGGGTGACAGCAGGGCAGACAGGTGAGCAAAGGCTGGAATAGGGCTCCAGCGAGAAGAGAGCAGCACAGAGAGGAGACAGCAAAGGACTGCTTCTACTGTCAGAAGAAGTCCTGTTTTCTTTCCAGGAAGGCAGCATGGAACTAGGAAGCCAGGCTTCTGCTCCACTCTGGGAAAGGGACACAGCGAGGCGGTCAGAGAGGACAGAAGACGCAGGACGAGAAACAGACAAGTCATGGAAAACATGTAAAAGCCCAGAATAGTGGAGGATCCCTGAAGTCAAGGGAGAAGAGTGGTCCACCAAGGATGGGTGGTCGATACCATTAAATGATAAGTTAGGGGCCAAGAAAGGTAAAGACGAAGAAAGAAACTCCTCTGACTGATAGACAGCCATTTAGCTAAAGCATTGGCACAGAAGTCAGATCAGAGGGAGTTGGTGAAAGATTGGAGATAACAAGGGACATCGGTTCAGGTTGAATTCTTTTCTAAAATGACACCAGATGGCCTGCACAACAACAAAGCTGACATTCAAGACTGTTTGAGAGCGGGGTGCCTGGGTGGCTCAGTCGGTTGAGCGTTCAACTTTGGCTCGGGTCATGATCTCACAGCTCGTGAGTTTGAGCCCCACATTGGACTCTGTGCTGACAGCTCAGAGCCTGGAGCCTGTTTCAGGTTCCGTGTCTCCCTCTCTCTCTCTCTCTCTCTGCCCCTCCCCCATTCACACTCTGTCTCTCTCAAAAATAAATAAACATTAAAAAAATTTTTTTTTAAATGTTTGAGAGCTACCCTGATTTTACAGGAAGGTAGTAAACTCTGGAGGCAGGTAGTATGGACTCTAACTCAGTTTTGCCACAAGATTCCTCACCTCCCCAGTTCTTTATCACCTCACCTATTTAAAAAAAATTTTTTAACATGTATTTATTTTCAAGAGACAGAGAGAGACAGAGTGCGAGTGGGGGAGGGGCAGAGAGAGAGGGAGACGCAGAATCCGATGCAGGCTCCAGGCTCTGAGCTGTCAGCACAGAGCCTGATGTGGGGCTTGAACTCATGAACCATGAGATCATGGCCTGAGCCAAAGTTGGATGCTTAACCGACTGAGCCACCCAGGTGCCCCATCATTTCATCTATTTAAAAACAAGTGAAGGAGCTCCTGGGTAGCTCAGTTGTTTAAGTGTCCAACTCTTGATTTCAGCTCAGGTCATGATCCCTGGATCATGGACTCATGCCCCGAGTGGGTCCCTTGCTGAGCTTGGAGCCTGCTTGGGATGCTCTCTCTCCTCTTTCTCTGCCCCTCCTCCATTCCCCCCAAAATACATAAATAAGCTTTAAAAAATGAAGAAAATCAAATAGTCATACCTATTTTGCAAGGCTATTTTGAAGATAAAGATAATGAATGCTGGAGTGTTCAGCACTGTGTCTGAAATGCAACTTAAAAACAAATTTATTCCCCCTCCCCAAGCTTGTGTAATTCCGGATGGGCATGCTGGCTGTGGAATCACCTTTCCTTAAAATATTAAAGATAATTGATTTACATAGAAATTATTATAGGTGTAAATTCATGTAGGGTGTTTTGGGTGTGGTCCTGCTAGGAGAACGGTCGATTGACCTTCTTCTCATCATTTTCTAAGTGTGATTTGATACTGTTATTAACACAACTAGCAATTTTCTGAATTTCTTCGTTATTTGGGAGAAAAATAGCAATATCAAAAACAAGAAGTTACCATCTAGCTTAAATATAAAATGTCCTCTCCTCCTATTCCTTTTTTTTTTTTTTTTTTAAAGAAATTCTGTTCAGGTCTACTCTGGCTTTCCTTCTTAGGAAAGCAATGTCCCTGTACTGGCAACTTTTCCAGCTTTTACTAAACTGGCAGATCAAAGAACATTGGTTGGAATGTAGAGTCTAGGAGGTATCTTTATTAAAGCGACTCTCTGTGATAAATGGGGCATTTGATTCCTTGTAGAATGTTTCTTAGATATTATAATCAAATCACTTTTTAGAAAAGCTAATTTAATTCATTTCTGTAGGTAGATATACAAATGAAAATGTGGTGATTCCATCATTCATTCATAATTATATCACTATTGCTTTTTTTATTAAAGTTTTTTTTAATGTTTATTTATTTTTGAGAGAGACAGAGACAGAGTGTGAGCAGGGGAGGGGCAGAGAGAGAGGGAGACACCGAATCCGAAGCAGGCTCCAGGCTCTGAGCTGTTAGCACAGAGCCCGACACAGGGCCCGAACTCACAGACTGAGAGATCATGACCTGAGCTGAAGCCAGATGCCCGACTGACTGACCCACCCAGGCTCCCTATCACTCTTGCTTTTGAAAGGTTTGACTCGGGAAGTTACTAAGATAGCTGCAGTACATCGTGACGGTGTGTTTCACTGAGCGTGTCTGTTGAAATTAACATCACATCCATTCCATAAAGAGTCACGTGGCATAATTATGTGCCAGGCATCCCACACCGTCATTAAGGAGGGATAAAGTTAGGGTTCCTCGAGGAGCTGTCAGCAAAAAGGAGGAGACTGACACATAAGCATATAAATTATCATACAATGTGACAAAAACAATAGATACGAACCGCGAACAGAAGTAGAGAAGAAGGTATGATTGACGTCATTTTGGGGTTTGGGAAAGGCTTCCTCTGTGAGATGGCTGAGCTGAGTTTTGGAGGAATATCACAGAGGAGCACTTCCTGTTCAACCTAATCTGCCCGTTTGAACAGCCAGTATTTCCTAGTGCTTCCTTGACCATCTGAAGTCGAGTTCATGTACGCTATAGCCTACCCATATCCATAGCTTCAGAAACTTAATATTAACATACTAAATGCAATGAAAAAGGAGGAATAAAAGGAAAGTATATAAAATAGGGCACACTTAAATATGTAAATGCTGATACAACTACCTTATGTCACGTGATAAAGTCGTCAAGATTCTTCTATGTGGCATCATGGCAAATGCAAAAGCATAAATCTAAACTAATATGGGGGGGGGGGCTTGTATTTGCAACTAAGTGCCGTTAACATCACCATCTGCAATATGAATTTCCAAGAAAGTGGAAAAACTCAAAAAAAATAGTTCTAAACAAAACAAAGTAGAGTCCTCCTTCCACCGACACAGTAATTGCATTATGCAAAATGTTTTTGTGTTTATATAGAGAACAGAGTTAGGTTCCAGGGTCACACAATAATGAACAGTTTTGTTACAGAAATGTCTGGCAGAACATTGAAAAGTTATGTGGGACAGAATCAGTCTTCACTTTGCAAAGCTGTCCCGTGAATTGCAGCATGAGATTCTGCAAGGTGGCTTCTAAACACTGAATGCCAGTCATAGCCCCAAATTATTGTGATGACCCCCAAAACAAGACACTTTTGCAAAAAAAAAATGCTCTCTGGGAGATACTACAGCCCCCACTGAGAACCTCTGCCTTAACCCACTGGGCTTAACCATTCAGTCTGTGGTCAGTGTGGGGAGATCTGTACTCTATCAAGGCATCAGGTTCCAATAAATGTTTATTTGAGTACCTACCACATTCCAGACACTGCTCTAAGCACTGGAAAAAACACAAATATATATGTATATTCAATGTATGGATCTCTCTAATTAGTTAGCATCAGTCAGTAAATCGAACGTATGGAAAGTGCCTTAGACATCCTCATATACATAGGATCTGGCACACGGTGTGTAGAATTAAAACGCTGGTACGAATGTGGTATCCATTATAATAACATTTTAACTTGTTTACCAGAAAAGGTACATTACCTAAAACTTGGCAAATCTGCTGTGTTCTAAAATGGGAGGGATCAGATTATCCATCTAAATTTACCAAATTCACACGTAAGTGGGAGAAACAGTGCCACCTAGTGGTAAATTTATTTTCTGTTTATTTTAAATTATTTCTATCTTACATATTCCCAGCATTTTCGAATAATGTCTGTGGTCACGGCTATTCTGAAGTTTATAGCACATCATAGTTGTGTTATAAATTCAATGTTTGGCTATACACACTCATACTTGTTTTGGAAATACCGTGAAGATTATTCAGCTGGAGAAATCTGTTTTCTGGTAACACACCTGAAGAGAATTCAGGCATCCACTATTTGGACAGGTGTCTGTTGAAGAAGGTTCCTCAAGGCTGGGAGTTGTTCTGGCTGCTGGCGACACCGCAGTGTATGATCAGTCTTCCGACCCACGGGACTTATGTTCTTTTGTTTTATTTTTTTTAATTTTTTTAAATGTTTATTTCTGAGAGAGAGAGAGAGAGAGAGAGAGACAGAGTGAGAGCTGGAGAAGGGCAGAGAGAGAGGGAAACGCAGAATGTGAAGCAGGTTCCAGGCTCCGAGCTGTCAGCACAGAGCCTGACGTGGAGCTCGAACCCACAGACTGGGAGATCATGACCCGAGCCAAAATTGGATGCTTAACTGACTGAGCCACCCAGGCGCCCTGGGACTTATGTTCTTATTGGAAGAGAGACCAGGAAAAGTAAATAAGCAACAAATAAGATGCCTTTTGAATAGGAAGATGTTGGGGGCCAGGCAACATTAGATGGGCTGGGTCTGTCTGAGGAGGTGACATTTGAGCTGAGACCATATGACAAGGGAGGGGGGGCGTGCCCAATTCCAGAGCTTACAGAGCTTACAGCCTTACAGAGACCCTCCTGGCAGGAGAAAGTATGGGAATAGGGCAGGGAGTGGGGCCCTGGAACAAGCAACCGGCCACTCCAGGTAGGGGCTTGCAGACCCCCATAAAGACATGGGCTTTCACGTCAGGTGCAGTCGGGACCCACTGGAGCATTTAAGGCCGAGCAAGAGTGTAATCTGGTTTAAGCCTGCAAACACTCAGCCGTCAGCTCTGCAGACGGTACTGTGGTTGCTTGGTGGAAACGGATCTCTTAGGAAGATGTTACCATAACCAAGGTGGAGGACGATGATGGTCATAACGGGGAGGAGCCCTCTGGGGTGGATGTTGAAGGTAGAGTGGAAGCGATGTGGGGCAGGAGGGGTGAGAGAAAGGAATCAAGGATGACTAAAGTGTCAGGCCTGAGCAGATTAGTGACATCAAGAAGACGGGGAGGATAGGTTTGGGAGGGGTGTGTAGTGGAGAGAGGAATCAAAGCGTTACTCATTTATTAGACACTTACTGGGTGCCTTTTATGTGCCAGACACTTCTAAAAACTAGGGACAGGGGCGCCTGGGTGGCTCAGTCAGTTAAGTATCCGACTTCGGCTCAGGTCATGATCTTACAGTTAGTGAGTTCGAGCTCCCTGTCTCCCTCTCTCTCTCTCTCTCTGCCTCTCCCCCACTGGCTCACGCTCTCTCTCTCAAAATAAATAAAATAAACTTTAAAAATTAGGGACATGGCAGGGCACAGAACAGACAGCAACCTGTGCTTTCGTGAACCTGCATTGTCTTCAGAGTGGAAGACAATCACTAAGTGATATATGTAGTATGTAAAGATAATGCGCGCTCTAAATGAAGAATCAAACAGGAAGTAAGAAAGGGAATTTGGGGAGAGTTGACATTTTAAGTAGGGTGGTCAGGGAAGGCCTGAGTGAGTCAGTGATACTCGAGTAAAGACGTGAAGGAATGAAGGAGAGCAAACCATATGGGTGTATAGGAGAAGAATGTTCCAGCAGAGGGAACAACAAACTCAACAGCCATGAAGCAGCAGTGTGCTGCAGAGAGAATGACATGGGGACAGTAAGGCGGCAGGGGTGGTGTGGACAGCAGATTCTCTCAGGCCTTAAAGGCCACCGTGTTGGCTTTGGCTTTTATAGTGAGTGCCTGGGGAGCAGCTAGGAGAGGTTTTAGCAGTGCCCCGGGCTGACTTAACATTTTAACTGTATCCTCTGGGGGATGCCTGGCTGGCTCAGTCGGACTCTTGATCCGTGAGACTCTTGATCTCGAGGTTGTGAGTTGGAGCCCCACATTGGGTGTAGCGATTACTTAAATGAATAAGCCAATTTAAAAAATATAAATACATACATACATACGTACAGAACTGAATCCTCTGGCTCACATATTGAGGACAGGCTAGGGAGGGACAAAAGTGGAACGAGGGAGCCCCACACGGAAGCCACATTGAGAACCCACGCATGCGATTTCAGGGGCTTGCACCGGAGTAGAAGAGAGAGCAACGCAGGGCAAGACAGTGAGGCGTTTGCTGGCTCTAATGACATGATAGTTTTGAATCAGGTATTACCTTTGCAGTGAGGAAAGATTTCTAGGCATCATAGCAGGTTTTTACTGAAGATCATTATAACTGCACCGACTCATTAGCAACTGTCCTTAAGCTAAAACTAGCTCTAACAACATCAGTGTAAGATTCTTAATCATGACCTGTTGTGACTCCGCATCCATTTCAGTGTAAAGCTTGCAGCTTCTTGGGGAGTAATGGATAACTAATGAACTATTTTTCTTTTCAGTTGTATGATGGGGATAGTGAAAATGCCAACTTGGCTGGAACGTTTTGTGGTTCCACTGTACCTGCTCCCTTTATCTCTTCTGGCAATTTCCTGACGGTTCAATTTGTCAGTGACATAACTGTAGAACGACAAGGATTTAATGCTACTTATACCATTGTGGACAGTGAGTAAACTGAGACATTTTTAACTATTATGAAACATATGTATATTTATGCGCTAAAAATAATGCCATGCCTATATGCAAACACAACGTTAATTACCAAACTCAATGTTCATTACCAAACTCAGTGTTAATTCCTATGGAAACTCCATGTCAGTTTCTAAACACCATGGTAATCACTCTGTGTTTCATCGGTCATACACATTTGGTATAATTCTTAGTCAAGAATATCCTAACTTCTCTATAGAATGATGTAAACAGAGTTCTTTGGGCTGGAAGGATAAGGAAGAGTGAATTTTAAATATTGTGTGTATGAAGAGACATGAGTAAAACTTGTCTTACAAGTTTTTCTTTTTTTCCCCAGTGCCTTGTGGTGGAACATATAACGCAACTTGGACCCCCCAGAGTATTTCGTCACCCAATTCATCAGACCCAGAAATCCCATTTTCCACGTGTACTTGGGTCCTCGAAGCCCCTCCACATCAGCAGGTCAAGATCACTGTGTGGGCGTTGCAACTGCACCCACAAGACTGTGACCAGAACTACTTAGAGTTTCAGGACTCACCTGAGGTAATAATTATAGGATGCAGGACAGTGACATCTAGTGGCCTTTTCACCAGTATTTACGAAACACATGAAGTAATGAGGGCATAATTAAATTCCCAAACTCACATATACAAAATATACAACACCATATACAAACCCCTCTATTTTTGCCATATACAAAACCCTCTATTTAGGTGTTAAGAAACTTGCACTTGGTCTTGTAGGTGAGGAGCTCTCGAACTGCCGTGTGCACAAGAAACATCTGGGTGTCTAGATAAAAGTGCATGCCCCAGGGCTCCCCACCTCCCGCTCAGATACCGTTTTCCCTACACAGTGCCCAGGAACCTAAATTTTCGATGCACATCTTCAGTATTCTGCCATTAGTGCTCCAAGGGCCACGCCCAGAGAAACATTTGTGCAGGAAGGGGATCTGTGTGTATGACAAACTGAAGGGGTCCACGCGGAACACAGGGAAATCAGTTACGAGGCCGTTTGGCACCAGTCCTTTGGGACTATATTCATGGTAATATGAGAGGGAAAAAAAGAAAAATCTGTTTTAGTTAGAGAGAGAGAGAGAGAAAGAGAGAATTGCCCAGATGCCAAGACATTGAGAAGACAGTTGCACGTAGATGCATGAATATTCACAGAAGGCCTGAAGATTTGGGCGTCATCATTATATGGATCAGTAGCTACAATAATGCGAGTAATGAGATTATTCAGGGAGCATCTGTAAAGTGAGAAGGCATGACCAGATACCTGGGGAGAACCTCCCGGAATACCTGAATTATCTTTTAGCAGTTTGAGAAGCAGCTAATTCACCCCAGCTCGTTCCCAGAGTGTCATATTCAACCCCCCGATGGCTGGCAGTTGCAGAGAATCCAATCTATCACTTCCTGAGTCTTCAGGGTCTCCTCGCTATAAATCCAGGGCCCCTTCGTTTACGTATGGATCTTGGTGGGTATAGAAAAATCCAGTCTGGCTGACTCCAATTGGAGAGATCTGAGAAGAGCTGACTTCTGATCAGATACCATATTTGCTGAATTTTCAGAAGGCAGACAGTGAGACACAGCCTAGGCTCCCACCACGGTCCGCATGCAAGGTTACCATCACTCCCCTGGTAGTGGTTTTCAGAACAAGACTCCTATTCCCTGGTGGTGCCCTTCCTAGAGGCTCTTCAAGCCAAGTGGAACAAGGCCCTTTGGTTAAAGCTCTCAGTTTCCCATTGTTTCCTGAAGCTGAGACAATGGGGATCGGAGCAGACCACCACCTGGGTACAGAAAGCCTACTTCCAGTGCACAGGTCAGCTCTGGATCATAACCGCAGCTGGACTGGCTTCGAATAAGACCCCGTATTTGTCATGAATGAAGGATGTCCTTTGACTGAAGGAATAAAGGAAAGAACAAAGGGTTTCAGCGTGGGTAGATTGGGAGGAGAGGTAGGAAAGTGACTGATAACTAGGAGAAACTGGAACTCTCCCCACGTCTGAGAGTGGCAAGACATTGGACATTCACGCAAGAATCGTGTGGCAAAGGCACCACGGCCGGCTCTGGCAGGGGCTGCCATGGAGGGTGGAGAGAAAGGCGCTGGTGTGGAGGAATGCAGATTACAGTGCTCAGTGGGTCGTCTGGAAAGACACTGAAACCTCCATGAGTTGAGAAAGGAAGAAGGGTGCAGAGGATGGCCAAGAGCTGAGACACCCCAAGTCTTTAATGAGGGAAAGACGCCAGAGGGAAAGTGGCTATGGTGAGAAGGGTCAGAGGAACCTTTGGCCAGAGGTGGAGACCCTCAGGGGAGAGCTGGATCTGGTCCGGGGATAGATGCAGCCTGGAGAACCCCACCCACCGTCCCAGCCCCCCACCACTAGTCCTACTCAAGGAATGGTGGAGGATGGGGAAAGAATGGCCTCCTGCAACCCCCTGGTGGAGGCTTGGAGACCCAAGCTTCACTCAGGGCCACAAAGTGGAAATGGATGGATGTATACAGGGGGCAGCTATCACTGCAGTGAGAGTTCAGAGGAGGCAGCGGGCAAGGTTAGGGAAGGACCAGCAGCAGGAGACAGTGCAGGGGAGAAACATACATCAGCAACAAGAGCTTCTGAGCGGGAGTGGGAAGCGGGCCTGTCAGTAGGCGCCCAAAAGTTAGAGGCCACAAATGTCTCAACTTCGGTGCCAGTGGCTTTTATGGAAGGATGGGTAGGCGCTGGACCCTATTACCCTACTATCCGGAGAGGCGAGGAGGGCTGCCCGGGTTTTACAAGGGGGGAAATGGGGACCTCATTGCAGGCAGGGACTGCCTCCTGGGATTCACAGTGTGGCCAGAGTGTGGTTGGATGAGCTCAGGGGTGGTGAGCTGGGAGCTAAGGGGAGGAGCACTGGGTGGGTCTTTTTTTTCTTTAATTTTTGCTTATTTTTGAGAGAGAGTGGGGTGGGGGGAGGGAGAGAGAGAGCTGGGGAGGGGCAGAGAGAGAGGGAGACATAGAATCCGAAGCAGGCTCCCAGCTCTGATCTCGACGTGGGGCTCAAACCCGTGAACCGTGAGATCGTGACCCCAGCTGAAGTCAGACGCTTAACCGACTGAGCCACCCAGGTGCCCCTGGGTTGGTCTCAACGGAGTTCCGGACTATGGGAAAACCCCAGCTCAACTGTGTTGAGCTCAGTCAGCCTGGGTGTGTGCAGAGCCACAGCACAGGCCTTTGGCTGTGAGGCTGCAGGAGGGAGAAAGGGTCTTGTCCTTCGTGTCTGTCTCCTGGTTTCAGCAAAAGCTTGGCCTCCCCCTAGCACCCCTCGGGGAGTGTGAGACTTTTGTGGATTCCAAGACCAGCATGAGCCCGGGTGAAGCAGGATTGGAACACTGTAACTAGTTTCTGTGGGTGAATATTGAGGCCACCCTTTCATGTGCATTCGATTTAAGGTCTATTCTCTTTTGAAACTCAATCTAGTGTGATTTGGCTTTCATTTCATTTCAGAGCGATGGAAATCCAGGAATTCAGTTCTGTGGCAGAAATGCTTCGGCTATACCGACGTTCTATTCTTCTGCGAGTACGGCAATTGTCGTTTTCAAATCCGAAGTTCTCGACAGAAACTCCAGAGTGGGTTTCACGTATCAGATTGCAGGTGAGCCGTGGAACTTTGTTATTCAGAAAACCTGCCACCATCCCAATTCCTGCTAGAATGGACTCCTGTAAGCAAATTTGGGTCTGTTACCATAAACCATGTCCACAACAAGGTAAGAAATTGTAACTAGAAGCCAGGCCCACGTCCGCAGATGACTAAAGCTGGTTTCTGAGGAAGTAAAGTGAAAATAACACTAATTAAAATGTTTAGAATGCCAGCATATTTTTCAAATCCATGTAGTTAATTTAATTTAAATGTACACCAGTTATTTTATTAATTATCCACTTGGCCTCAAATAGAAATCACTGTGTCTTACGAAATTATTTTGTAAAAAAAACAAAAAACAAAAAACAACAAATCTTGAAAGGGCTATTTGACTACAGTAACAATTGAGAAGTTTATTTCCAGGAGAAATTATTTGATGTTCATTTCAAGCTTGATTAAAACTACAGCTGCTTTTGATTACAACAAACACATAGTGGGGCACCTGGGTGGCTCAGTCGGTTAAGTGTCTGACCCTTGATCTCAGCTCAGGTCTTGATCTCAGGGTCATGAGTTCAAGCCCCATGTTGGGCTCCAAACTGGGTGGGAACCGGCCTAAAAACAAACCACAAACAAATAGAAAAGCTTTTGGTGGTTTCACCCAAAATGATAAGGATGAACAATTTACCGATTCTATCAGAATGAGTAACTTATCAAAGGATATAAATAGAAATCTTCATACAAAAGTCAGTTATGGTTGCAGAGTCTTTGTGCCTAAAAAAAGGCCTAAACGTCAACCAACTGCACTTAAATGTGATCAGAAGAGAACAGAGAATTCTAGAAAGTTCATCCTCAAAGGAGAATGCTCATATTTCATATTTCTCATGGGGGCATTTTACGTTAACGAGACACCACATTGCATCCGCGCTATTTGCCGTTACCTCACTTCCTGTGGCCCCAGTTATCCCAAAGGTGAGAGGGTTGAAATAGCTTTTTTTTCTAAAGTGTGTTCAAATCTAATAATCTTGAATTCTGTCAGGTTGAAAGAACATTAAAAGTTGGGATGCCTACATTAATTGCGATTTTTTTTTTTCTCTAAGGTTGCAACAGAGAGTATAACAAGGCATTTGGCAATCTCAAGAGTCCGGGATGGCCAGATAATTATAACAATAACATGGATTGCACTGTTACTCTCACGGCCCCTCAGAACCACACCATTTCCCTCTTTTTTCATTCATTTGGCATCGAGGACTCAAGTGAATGCGCGCACGATTTCTTGGAGGTAATGTACATCTGATCGCATCTAAAGAACTATTTAAAAGATGGATCACTGAAGATTTTTCACCTCTTTCTCTGCTACTTCTAATCTTGGATCCCTTACTTGTTCATGATTATTCATTATTCTTCCATCCCATAAATATTTACCAAGCATCCTTCCAGGTACAGGCACCGAAAATCCAGTAGGGAACAAGACATAGGCAGGGCCCCCGAGGCTCAGAGTCCATGGCAAAGACAGATAGGAAAGAGTCAATTCCCTCACACCTGGAAAGGACTAACAGAATCAGCAGTTTGGGGAAGAGAAGCTTCCGGGTGGAGGGAGGCGATGTGTGGGTTTAGAGAGAACCGGCAAGGACTTGGAGGAAGCAGAGCCATGCTCCTGGGGTGGGGGCTGGCACTTTGATTCTTCAGCAGCACCATGCGAACGCCCTCTGCATTCCTTCTGCCCTGCACCACCTACACTCAGTGAGCAGACCCATTACATTGCTGTTCACAGGAAGATGAGCCCATTACCAGCACAGACAGCGTGTGGAGCACAGCGCCTATATTTTACCATGAAAACCCCAGAGCTCACGCGGGTGTTCTTTGCACACTCTTTTGGAAATGTATTCATTCTTAGGGAGCAGACTAAGGTGAAACCTGAGACTTGTATATACAAAATGCTGAATTCCTCCATGAAATGAATTTGAATCTAAATCTTACCCGAAGTTGCTCTAAATGGGCTTTGTTTCATGTAAACAAGAGTCTTCTGTAAGGTTTCCAAGCAGTTTATTTGCTCCTCTACATCTGTTAAGGAGTTTTATTATTCTGGGAAGCTCTCCCCTATAGAATTAATCCAAATCTTTTGTTAATGAACATTCTGTTTTTCTTTGAGAGAGAGAGAGAGAGAGAGAGACAGAGCAAGAGCAGGGGAGAGGGGCAGAGAGAAAGAGAATGTTAAGCAGGTTCCACGCTCAGTGTGGAGCTCGACACAGGGCTCGATCCCACTATCCTGGGATCATGACCTGACCTGAAATCAAGCGTCCGACGCTCAACCAACTGAGCCACATAGGTGCCCCTTGCTAATGAATATTCTGCGTCTATAGTGTAGCAAGTGCTGGAAGGAAGCCTGGGCCTTTATCATGGCAAATATCCTTGTCATGGTAGGAAATGAGGAGGAGATGAATGTAGCAGGGAGGAAATGAGAGAACTGCAGTATTGTTTGCATCAATCAGGGCATTAAACGCAGACCTTTGTGCCTCACCCACTTCTGTGAAGTGTGAGGCAGAAGCCAGAGGAGGGGATACAGAGAAAGGACAGAATAATCCCGCCCGTTCAGAGTCACAGTGCAGCTACCCTGGGTCCACCTCAAGCCTGAGCTGACTGTCAGTGACTGGAGTTAACAGTTGCCATTTTCCTCTGGGAAATGCTGGGACGTGCAGGCTAGCTCTCCAGCACCAGAGGTGGGAACTACTCCTCCTGGCTGCCCTTCCTATCCCATGGAAGTTGGTTTGAAACTTCCTGTCCAGTAAGCAAAGACAGGAAACTGCAAGTGTGGCCTGTAAAGTGTAGCCAAGTCTGGTTTTTGATGGCAAGACCGTAGCAGGGCTTATCGGCAGCCGTAACAGCAAACCTCCCCATCCCATTGACGTTAACCACGGCAGGAACAGAAACTTCCTGGTGAGGATTCGGACCATGTTACTACCACACAAAAGTCAAGCTCTGGACCACATTTGGAGTCTGCGTTTGTTTTTAGTGCCTTCATCCCCCCTTTTCAGGATCGTCTGCAGGCTCAAGGATGTCTCTTGCTCTCATTGTCCCATCCCCCCTCTACAGAGATAAATGAATAGGATGCTAGTGGGACTTGAGATCGAACTTACGCTCTCAGAGCACAGCCTTCTCAAACAGGGCCCAGAGGAAAGAGACCCAAAGGGAAGAACAGAGTGGTAGGGGTGCCTGGGTGGCTCAGTCGGCTGGGTGTTTGACTTCAGCTCAGGTCATGGCCTCACGGTTCCTGAGTTGGAGCCCCGCGTTGGGCTCTCTACTCTCAGTGCAGAGCTCACTTTAGATCCTCTGTCCTCCTCTCTCTCTGCCCCTCTCCCGCTGTGCTCTCTTTCAAAAATTAATAAACATAAAAAAAAAAAAGAATAGAGTGGTAGCAGGTCTGACCTTCCAGCATTCTTGAATATGGCAGCCTTCTCTGAATGCAGGTAGTTCACTGGCTATGCCAACTATGGCAAGGCCACTTAGCAGCATAATCCAAAAAGGACAAAAAGGCACTGTTTTCTCCCACTGGCTACTGCATAGACCTAAAAAGAATCTCGGTTTAGATCAACACGAAGACTAACCGTTGTGCCTCTTATGACTTAAGACAGCCAGCAATTAGCCAAATGCTAAACTGTGAAATTATAAAGGCAACGGAGGAACTTCCAAGAATTTTGAATACATATGTGAGTAAAATCTCCACTCATACATGTTGAGCTGGTTCCAGCTCTCCATTGCCTGGGTAACATTTCCTTAATACTCCTCAAGAGTCTTCCTCCGAATAGGGAGGCTGTGAATGCGCAGAAGGAACACTGGGAACAGAAGGTGGTCAAGTTCACTGTGGTTACCCATTCTCACACACTGACTCATTGCCATTTTTTATATGCCTCTCCTCCAAGCAGTGAATCTAAAAAAAAACAAAAAACAAAAAACTATTCAGCTTCAGAATGTTTTTAAAATTACCTAATAGTCAAGTTTTATAAATTTATTGAGTTGTGTCCTTTTCCTATACAGAAATTCCTTTGGTTTTGGACTTTATTATACGTCCTACATTGATTTTTTTTTCATAGCCCCTTCATAGCCAAGCAATTTTCAAAGGGAAAAAAACATACACACAGTATAATGAATAAACTACAATAGAAGTGACTGGAAATGGAGCAGGCAATATCCCCCTCCCATCTTTTTGAAATTTCACAGATATTTCTGAATTCAAATGCAAATGGTTTTTGATCTACAAACTGGATGTTTCTCTCCTTTGCAAGAGAACGTGACTTCTGGGTGTATGTTCAGAAAACTCTTCATTCTTAAGTACACAAAAAGACAAAGCTTTTCCAAAAGAGGTTGTCATTCAGATGGTCTCATGTCTCAGTGGATGGCAACGGAAAGTCAGAGAAGGAAGAATAAAATGCTTAAGTATAATAATTAATGGCTCATTTTTCAAGGTAAGAAACGGCAGTGACAGCAGCTCGCCCTTACTGGGCACATACTGTGGAACCCTGCAGCCAAATCCTATCTTTTCTCAAAACAATGAACTGTACCTACGGTTTAAGAGTGATGGTGCAACTTCCGGTCTTGGGTATGAAATTGTCTGGACCTCATCACCCTCTGGTAAGACACTTGCACTTTGTAAGGGAAATTGATGCAAGTGAGGAAAAACTTGGGGGGGGGGGTGGTGTCTCATAAAAAAGGACAATTAAAAGTGACCTTACCTCTTAGCCATCTGTATACTGTATTGTTTTCCAATAAATATAGAGATTTTTGTTAACAATGACAGTACAGATATCCTTTTCAATTCTACTCTCACTCATTATTTCTACATTACATGTTTCTTGTAATATGAAGAGATATAGAAAGAGTAGATATATGAATATACATACGTATAAAGCATAGATATGATATACATTTTTAAATTCCTTTATAAATTCTGATTTTGCCATATTTTTAACTTTCGGTTTGATCATCAAGGTAGTTCTCTGAGAATTAAAAAAAAAAAATGTGTACCTAAAGCCAAATTACTTACACATACTTGGGTGTAAGTAAACAGCTGTGCCTTTGATAGCACCAGTCATTTTTCAGCAGTCCCGGGGGTGAAAGTGCATTTTTTTCAGGGAAGTCAAGTAACTTCCTGCACGTTTGGTTGGTTGGTTATCAAGTAACTGGAGGAAATTTAAGTCATGTTAATATATTTCACTCCAGAGAGGAGGAATATCTTTATGAGAAGTCCCGTTGAGGTATTTCAAAATATCTAAAAATTTCCAGGTAAGAATGATAAAAATGACTTAAATATACTGAGGGACAAGAAATAACTTAAATCTTGGCAGCTAAAGATGCTTACAGATGACCTCCGATGCCCTGATTTTGCAGCGGAGGAAATAAAAATGAGGTTAATGAGTTTTCCAGAATGCACAGCAAGATTTTGGCAAAAGCAAGACCAAACCTCCAGGGGTTAGACACCCAGCCCAGCGCCATTTAATCTTACCATGAGGTTTCTTTCTGTTCAGTGGGATATCTGGGTGCCCAGGGTATCTGGTCTAAATAATGACAGCATTTGCAAATTAACACCAATACTTACAGGGCTCTGTTTTTGAGTATGTCAGTCTCGGTACTGTCAGTTATAAGCCCAGGAAAGTCATTTTACAATTAAATAATTATTGTCAAAACCTACAAGGATACAGTCTTTCGGGTCAGCCCTGGAATTCCACTTTTAATTTTACTTCACTCCCATCATTATCATCAACTTGCTGCATATGGAGAGCCCCACGCCATCAAAAGTACACAATAACTTGAATTACTCTCGCCTACAGCTATTTTATCAAGTTCTTTGTTTTCCCAACCCACTGTTTTCAAAGAAAGGACTTAGAGGAAGTGGTCCCAAGTCATGATATACAGGGAACAGAATACATGGTAGGGGTGGGGGAAGGTGGGATGAGGTGGTGTTGAGGCATTGGAAGGGATATAGCCCACAGAAGGAACTGGAAAGGGCTTTCTGCCACCTCTGTTCTTGCAGAGTGTCTCAGCACCTTGAGAAAATAGCAACCGTCTTCCTGCCTCACAAGGAGATGGTTTCCACTTTGTTGAATATAACGGCCTGTGTTGGTTTCCTTGTAGGCTGTGGTGGAACTCTTTACGGACACAGTGGCTCCTTCACCAGCCCTGGCTACCCGGGAACTTACCCAAACAACACTCACTGTGAATGGACCATTATTGCTCCTGCTGGCAGACCTGTCACGGTCAGCTTTTACTTTGTCAGCATTGATGATCCCGGAGACTGTGTCCAGAACTATCTCATACTCTACAATGGACCGGATGCTAATTCTCCAGCCTCTGGACCATATTGTGGGGCAGTGAGTAAAACAAACATTTTAAAATTCCCACTTATTATTTTTAAATAACTTACTGTACACTTTTAAAGGCAACACATGCAAAGTACAAAGCACAAGCCTTTTGCAAATTTCAGCAGTTTCCAGATTTTCCTTTCTATTTGGGGAGCACGAGTGCCACCTAGTGGGCACTGCGTTAAATTAATAGTAATAGTTCCCAGACTCCACTGCATCAGAATCGCTTTGGGCCGCCACGTAGGGGTCCAGCCTTCCAGTGCCCGCTCCCATCCACTGAACCAGAATTTCTAGGACAGGGGCTGTTGTACGTTGTTTTTTAAAAGCTCCATACATGATTTCAATGCACTTCCCAGGGTTGAATACCCATATTGTTTTCTCCGTGAATACAACTACAGACCCTTTGAACACCTGACTCCATTTTATCTACTTCTTGTTGAAAATCGTAGGAATTCTTTGAAGAAATAAATAGAGATATTGAAAATGGGTCTAGTAACTAGTAGTTGTTCTTGTAAAGTTCTGGTGTGATAGATCTCCCTTAAACGTCAAGATAGGATTCTGACAGGGACTCAATTTTGCTTGCGTCTGTCCTCGCCACCTTCTCGTTTTATGTGAAAGTAGATACGGAGCTTTCCAGTAAGGGAAATGTGACCACAGTAGACAGAATATCAGTTCTTACCGTTCTGCTCTTTATTTATTAGCCTTGCTAATTAATAAGGCAGTGAACTACAGCAGCTAAAAATCTAAAGAGTTGTTTGGCTTCCTAAATTGAGATGCAATTGATATATAACGTATTAGTTTCAGGTGTATGACATGAATTTTGTGTGTGTGTGTGTGTGTGTGTGTGTGTGACCAGAACTTTTAAGCTCTACTCTCTTAGCAACGTTCAAATAGACACTACATTCCCAGGGCTTACTTATAACTGGGAGTTTGTACCTTTTGACAACCTTCATCCATTTCACCAATCTCCCACCTTCCGCCTCTAGCAACCACCGGTTTGTTCTCTATATCTGAGAATTTGGTTTTTTGTTTTCGTTTCATTTTGTTTTTTTTAGATTCCACAAATAAGTGAGATCATGTAGTATTTACCTTTCTCTTTCTAATTTATTTCACTTAGTATAATGACCTCAAGGACCTTCCGTGTTGTCACAAACAGCAGGTTTCCCTTCAATTCGTGGCTGGATAATACTCCCTTATCATCACATTATAAATATACAAATATATAATATTATAAATATAGATCCTATATATTATCCATTTGTCCATTGACGGACAGTTAAATTGCTTCCACATCTTGGCTATCATAAATAATGCTGTGATGAACACAGGGGTGCAGATATCTTTTCAAGTTGGTGTTTTTGTTTTTTTCTGGATAAATTCCCAGAAGTAGAGTTGCTGGGTCACATGGTAGTCCCGTTTTTAATTTTTTGAGGAATCTCCATACTGCCTTCCACAGTGGCCGCACCAATTTGCATTCCCACCAACAGTGCACGAGGGTTCCCTTTTCTCCACGTCCTCGCCAATGCTTGTTATTTCGTGTCTTTTTTATGATAGGCATTCTAACAGGTATGAAGGGATATATCATTGTGGTTTTGATTTGCATTTTTCTGATGATTAGTGATTTTGAGCATCTTCTCACGTACTTGTTGGCCATCTGTATTCTTTGGAAAAATGACTATTCAGGTCCTATGTCCATTTTTTAAATCGGATTGTTTGTTTTTGCTATTGAGTTCTTTATATATTTTGATTGTTTTTTAATTCTTTATGTATTTTGGATGTTAACCCCTTGTCAGATACATAATTTGCAAATATTTTCTCTCATTCAGTAGATTGCCCTTTCATTTTGTTGATGGCTTCCTTTGCAGTGTAGAAGCTTTTTAGTTCGATGTAGATCCTTGTTTATATTTGCTTTTGTTGCCTTTGCTTTTGGTATCACATCCAAAAAATCATTGCCAAAAACCGATGTCAAGAAGCTTACTGCTTATGTGTTCTTCTAGGAGTTTCATGGTCTCTGGTCTTTAATTCATTTGGAGTTGATTTTTATGTGTGGTGCAGTTTCGTTCTATTGGATGCGAATATCCATGTTTCACGGCGCCATTTATTGAAGACAGAAAGGTTATGAAAATAAACCCTAAAAGGAAACTGCAGATGTTAATAGGGGAGAGTCATACACTTTACTGATATGATTGTTTTAGTTGGAAGAATAAGTATGTGTTTCCGTCAGAAAAATTAAAATTTTAGTACGAAGTTGGATTGGAAATTCAACTTTTATGACAATTTTATTGAGGTATGATTCACGTACCATAGAATCCATCTACTTAAAGTGTATATCCAATTGCTTTTAGTAGATTTAGAGTTATGTAGTTCAGAGTTGTCACCACAAACAATTTTAGAACATTTCCTTTCTCCCAAAAGAAACCCTGTATCCACTACCAGTTAATCTCCATTTCCCTTTGATCCTCACCTCCCACCACCAATATTCTTTTTTGAGGTATCCATATTAATTCTTAGCAAGATTCCTTCTAGAAAAATATGCAGGTGTATGTAAATTCAACAAAATTTCTTTATGTAGTACTTTCTTCCTAGGCTAACGTTTCCAGAAAGATGCTCAAATGTGCAAAACGTGTAATTGGTTACTTTTGTTTTTTTCTTTCCAATTTTAGGACACGAACATAGCTCCCTTTGTGGCCTCCTCACATCGGGTCTTCGTAAAATTTCATGCAGAGTATGCACTGCGGCCATCAGCCATCCGGTTAACTTGGGACAGCTAACTATGTAACACGGTGTGTTGGCTGTACTGTAGGGGCCCTGGGGCATGAGCACATGTCTGCCATCCTGACGCAGGATTCTGCCTCTGCCACTGGGAATAATCTGAATTTTGTTTTCACCAACGTACGTGTGGAATCAATATGCATACATTATATTTTTGTTTTAATATAGAATGTAGCTTCATTAGCCTTGGCCGTGCTCGTCACCCTTCCTTCTAACACTTTGAGCCGAAAAGTTCCTAATATCCCTTAAAAAGTTGGAAATGATTATGGCAAACGTGATGGAAACTGTCAAAAGTTAATGATAAAACAGGAGTATGATTTTCGCTGTGAATGTCAAATGAGGGGTAATAAACAGTAATGAATTGTACGTGATGACGCTGCACTCATTTTTAATTCATTAGCATTTAGTCCTTCACTAGCAGGTGTAGATTTTCAAGTTGAATTTTTACATGTGGATGAAGCACGCAGATCCTTCAGAATACGAACTATGGAGCCATGCTGCCTGCATTGACCGTTAGCCCTCCTTGCTGAAGCTTCCTTAATTTCTCTGAGCTTTCATTTACCTATGTCCCACCATTGTCCATTTCTAGCTTACCAGCACTGTATGTAAAGTCCTACATAGCTTAACAACGCTTTTGTAAAGTTTTCTGCTGCCTTTAACCAAACATGTTATGCTAAATATGCAAAGTTAAGTCTTCGTAACAACATGGGACAAAGTGAAAGGAAGACGCTGTGGAATGTGTGACTTCATCCTACTCGGATACTCAAGTGCCAGAAAAATTGCTTCTGCACAGAGTACAGAGCCACATGAATAAAACATTCTCACCTTTACAATTCCCGCTTCCTTGAACTCTGTGTTATGGGTAGATACGTGACTTTCACAGACGACCTGTTATTGGCCAGAGCCGTGATGCACCGAACGGAACCATCCAATCCACAGGGTCCTGACGAGCCGGGGCGATGGACAAAAACTCAAGATGAAGTTCTGTAGGGGGAGATACAACATTTTGCTCTTTTACCTGAAAATGAATCACAAAGGTACAGGATATAGAGAAATTTGACACTAACATGTGAAAGGATGGGAATTTTATCTGAAGGCAAGACAAACATATGCAGCTGTCAGACAGTAAAAGGATTTGATCTCAGGTCGCGTCATGAGAGTGATGGTATCCACAAGAGTTATGCACAGAGAGATGCACTTTCCCAGGAGGTACATTAAAATATCTAGGAGGCACAAAGTTTTCAAGAAAACATAGGCAATATTATTGTGTAATTTTTTTAACGTTTATTTTTGAGAGAGAGAGAGAGAGAGAGAGCAGGGGAGAGGCTGAGAGAGACAGGGACACAGAATCCGAAGCAGGCTCCAGGCTCCGAGCTGTCAGCACAGAACCCAAAGCGGGGCTCTAATCCGCAAACTCTGAGATTGTGACCTGAGCCAAATCAGACGCTTACCCGACTGAGCCACCCAGGCACCCCATCTTTTTCTTTTAATCAGAATTGTTTTGGCTATGTAGAGTCTTTTCTGGGGACTAATCTGGGGATTGTTTTTGTATTTTTATGAAAAATGAATTTGGAATTTTTATTGGGATTGCTTTGAATCTGTAGATCGCTTTGGGTAATATGGATGTTTTCACAATATTAATTCTTCCAACCCAAGAACATGTGATACCTTTACATTTATTTGCATCTTGTTCAATCTCTTTATCATTGTCTTACAGTTTTCAATGTACAGGTCTTTCACCTCCTTGGTTAAATTTATTCCTAAGTGTTCTTTTTTTATTGTTTTTGATGCAGTTGTAATTGGGATTGCTTTTTTACTCTCTCAGATAGTTTGTTGTTAGTGAATAGAAATGCAACTGATTTCTGTATGTTGATTTTGCATCCTGCTCCTTTACTGAATTCACTAATTAGTTCTAACAGTTTGTTTTCTTAGTAGAATCTTTAGGGTTTTTTATATATAAGATCACATCATCTCCCATTAATAAGATGCATCTAATTTCCACTGGTTCTGTTTTAATTCACTTATTTATACATACTTATTGAACATTTACTACGTGACATGTACTAAGAACAACCAGGGATAAAGTAGTGAACAAGACAGCCATACATACAACTGATGTCCTCCTACTTCAAAAACCCCATTACCCACGTCCATCTTGTCTGGTTTCCTGAGCCTGTCCCGAGGCAAAATTTTTAATTTCCTTAGCTGGTGAAACTTCTATTAAGCCACCTTCCCAGATCTGGTGGCCAAGTGATAACTTTCTGGCTCCCAAACTGCATGATCACGGAGCTCCATCGGGAGCGATCAGCCCTGCACAGAGCTAACAATCAACAAGTTCACACTGGTGCAGGCCTCCTGGTTGTTAAATATCGAGATACACCCAAATGCTGCTTGCAGGCCATAAAGCGGAATCCAAAAAGCTAGAACATAAAATGAATGAGTTTGAGGGGCGGGTGAGGGGAGGTCTTACTTGGAAGTTAATGGCACGTGATAGTCTACGTGGGTCTGAAGGAATACAAGCAAGTACAAATGTAAAGCAAGGGAAAGTACTACTGTTCACAACTGATCACACACCGAACTGAGAAAGTCTCATGGTTACCTTCTGACCCCATTCCACTCTAGGTGACATTGGGAACTTGAGAAGAGCAGGGCGGGGACAAGAGACAGATTCCAGTACCCACCTCGCCCCTCCGGCCTCCCCAGGATCCAGCAAACAAAGGGCTGATGCTTGGCATAGAAGGTGGCTTTAGGACCCTGTTCCAGCACAATCCGATTTCAGTTCTCCTGGTAATACCCATCCCTACCTGCTTATATCTGGCAACCCAGGACTGGGGCGAGCCAGGCTTCCACTACTACCTGATCTCTTTCCCCTTTGAGTCTCTGTCTCCCTAAACAACTGGACCTTAGCAGGAAGAACAAACCTCATGCCTTTTAGTCTTCAAGGGTAAGTCTGGCCATTATTGGGCCAGACTTAGCCTTGAAGTAGCTCAGCAAGAGGCCACCACTGGCTCTTTCTGGACCCAGTAGAATATTCTGTCACTCCAGGCATTCTTGTGAATCCCTAGGGCATGGTCGGGGCCAGTGACAGTTGGGGGCTAAGAGATGTCATAATTTGCCATAATTTTCTATTACATTTCAACTCCGTTTACTGGAAGGAATTTGTTAAATATATGCCACACACTTACCAAGGGAGTACTAACAATATTAATTATATTAAGAAAAATTAGAACTGGGATGCCTGGGTGGCTTAGTCCGTTGAGCGTCTGACTCTTGATTTTGGCTTAGGTCACGATCTCATGGTTCATGGGATCAAGTCCCACATTGGGCTCCATGTTGAGAGTACAAAGTCTGCTTGGGATTCTCTCTCTCTCTCTCTCTCTGCCCCTCCCCTGCTCCCAGGTGCTCCCTTTCTCTCTCTCTCTCTCTCTCTCTCTCTCTCTCTCTCTCAAAATAAATAAACTTAAAAAAAACCCAAAGAATAATTAGAACAAATATCTATGTAACACTTGCCCTCTGCGAGGTGTCATTCTCATATATCACTCATTGAAATAAAACACGAAGAATGATCACCCCCATTTTACAGTTGAGAAAAATGAGGTCTGAAAACTTATATAAAACTTGAGTGACAGAGCTATGATTCTAACCTTGACAACCACCCAAGAGTGTGCCTCCCATTCAGCCTGAAGCAGTAGGTGTGAACTTATTAAATATGAAATATTATTAAATATTATTATAAACTATTTTCATAGGCCTGTCAAAGTTATTTAAAAAGATTGTTATATGACCCAGAAAAAAATTTTAAATGTAATTGCTGTTAGTTTAGTAAAAAAATAGAGATTATACAACAGCATCAAAAATAATGTTAATGGAAAAAAAACTTTTTACCTATGGGATTACAAATCACCCCATGGCTATCCATTTAAAGAGGAAGCTATTGGGGCGCCTGGGTGGCTCAGTCGGTTAAGCGTCCGACTTCAGCTCAGGTCACGATCTCGCGGTCCGTGAGTTCGAGCCCCGCGTTGGGCTCTGGGCTGATGGCTCAGAGCCTGGAGCCTGCTTCCGATTCTGTGTCTCCCTCTCTCTCTGCCCCTCCCCCGTTCATGCTCTGTCTCTCTCTGTCTCAAAAATAAAGAAAACGTTAAAAAAAAAAATTAAAAAAAAAATAAAGAGGAAGCTATTGGAAGAAAAATGATATATTAACTATTGGATATTTCATGAAAAATTGGTTTTTCAAATTTTAATTTGATAACTATATATAAATGTATAGAAGTCTAGAGAATAAAAAGGCATTTTTAGAAGTAATGACATATGTAATAATTTATGTAAATTTGCTAGTTGCCATAATCTAGTGTACCTCGTGTGGCCCAGGCATCTTCCATATCTGTCTTTGATTGGAGCACTCTGTGGGCTGGGGGTGGGGGGTAGAACATTTCTCCCAATGGGAAGGAAGTATTGAAGCACAGACTGTATGTAAGCACAGAGCACTTGGCAGTGAGGCTGTGGAAGGGATTTAAGCTCTGATAAATATTAACTTTTGCATGCATGACTGTCTACATAATTTGCAGGGCCCAGTCCAAAAGGAAAACTCAGGTCCCCTTGTTCAAATCTTATTAGACATTTCAAGATGGTGACAGCAGAGCATTAAACCAAACATGGGGCCCAGCTAAGCATGGAACTTTGTGTTACTGCACAGGTCACATATCCAAGGAGCCTGGGCCCCTTTTCCATGTTATAAAATTCTGAAACTTAGGGACATGTTTTATTAATAATTACACTGGCAAGGGGCACCTGGGTGGCTCAGTTGGTTAAGTGTCAAACTCTTGATTTCGGCTCAGGTTATGATCTCACGGTGGTGAGACTGAGCCCTGCATCAGGCTGCACACTGACAGCAAGGCGCCTACTTAGGATTTTCTCTCCCTTTCCCTCCTCCCCTTCCCCACTCGCTCACACATGCGCATGTGTGCTCTCTCTCTCTCTCTCAAAAAAAAAAAAAAAAAAAAAAAAAAGAGCTGTACTTGCAAAAGGGAAGGGAAGGAGAGGAGAACTATGAAGAAATGAAAATAAATTTCTGGAAAAGAGGAAGTGAATAAAAGCATGATGACAAGTGAATCAGAAAAAAAAGAAACTGCCGCCCAAAGTAATTTCCAGACAGATATGCAGCAGAATTGGGAATCGGCTTTCCAGGCACTATGTGGATATGGGGCTGGCAGGTGCAGCGTGAGCAGGTGAGACCAGCAATGCAAGTACTGTATTAGCTGGAGCGCGCCACTCACCGTCTCCCTGACCCTGCAAAGGCAGCCATGTGACTACACCGCAGGCACAAAACTGGGACACCTCCTCTGAAGAAATTTAACCCACAGCCCAGGTAAAATTAATGCTGACCTAGGAAGGAAACAAATACGCATCACAAATAAAAGAGGAAAACAACCACACCCTGGCTATCTAGAAAAATTAGCTCCGATCTTCATGCGTGAATATGAAAAAACAACCAAGAATCACCAGACAGGAAGAACTGCAGTAGTGTGACTGCGAAATCACTGGAGAACATAACAGAAAAAGGGCACAAGAAAACACAATTCAGTCAACAGAAGAGAAATCTGAAAATTGTTATCCTCAGAGGGGCACCTGGGTGGCTCAGTCGGTGAAGCCTGTGACTTCAGCTCAGGTCATGATCTCCAGGTTTGTGAGATGGAGCCCCTTTAGGTGGAGACCCTGTGTCGAGCTCTGTGCTGACGGCTCAGAGCCTGGGGGCTGCTTCAGATTCTGTGTCTCCCTCTCTCTGCCCCTCCCCTGTTCACTCGTTCTCTCTCTCTCTCTCTCAAAAATAAATAAACATTAAAAAAGAATTTTTTTTTTTAAAGTGTTATCCTCAGAGATATTTGAGAAGAGTGAGCTCATCAAACAAAAGTTCGGGGCTAATGTA
This sequence comes from Panthera onca, assembly GCF_046562875.1. Lineage (NCBI taxonomy): Eukaryota > Metazoa > Chordata > Mammalia > Carnivora > Felidae > Panthera > Panthera onca. The sequence goes on along the minus strand of NC_138345.1, from coordinate 15,458,848 downwards.
ATCAAGGAGGAGATCTTAGGCAGTATTTTTGGTTAATACCAGAACTTAAAATTTTAATAGAAGGTTTGGAAGACAACATTAAGATATCTCCGAAAACGTTAAGTAAAAAAAAGATAAATCAATGAAATACATGAGGTGGAAAACAAGATACCTATAGGAAATTGTCCTAGGATGCTGCCCTCTGACAGATTTCCTGAAGGTGCGAAATCAGAGAAAATGGCTGGAAAGACATTTCACAGAAATAACAGAAAAAAATTTCCAGAGAGGAAGAGAGAAATGAATCTTCAGCTGGAAGGGCCCAAACGGACGCTAAACAGATTAAATTTAAAAAGACCCCCAATTAGATTATGGTGGCATTTCAGAACATGATAAACAATTCAAAGATCACAAAAGCTTCCCAAGAGAAAACAATAGTTCTGCAAAGACTGGAGGAGATTGACACATTTCTGGGCATCAACATTGGAAGCATAGATTGATCGAACTATGCTTTTGAGATCTAAGAGAAACTGATATTGAACCTAGAATTCCATGCTAGGCAAATAAGAAAGGGTTGGGCAAAATAAGAACATTTTAAAACACAGAGCTACTCAAAATTTGTGCCTCCTATACATGGTCACAGAGAAGTTTACTTGAGCGGTACCCCAGCAAGATGTATACAAGAAAGGTCTGTTTAAACCCAGGAACCCAGTTAAAGAAACCACAGATCAGCTCTCAGCTGGAAGAGCAGAAATAATTAGTCTAAGTTAGAGCAGAAAGCTAGTAGGTTCCTAAAGTCTTCAAGAAGAATTGAGTAGATTTAATTTTTTTTTTTTAACATTTATTTATTTTTGAGACAGAGAGAGACAGAGCATGAACGGGGGAGGGTCAGAGAGAGGGAGACACAGAATCTGAAACCGGCTCCAGGCTCTGAGCTGTCAGCACAGAGCCCAACGCGGGGCTCAAACTCACGGACCGCAAGATCATGACCTGAGCCGAAGTCGGCCGCCCAACTGACTGAGCCACCCAGGCGCCCCGAATTGAGTGGATTTAAAGCAACGGGAGATACGATAAAGAGGCTTACAGGAAGAAAAAGAAAAGCAGTGAGAAACTCCAGTAAAACACACACACACACACACACAAAACAAAAAACCAACAATGAAAATTGCATTTAAAAACTCATCATTCAATAGAAAGTAAACTAAAGTATGTCATAATTTTGAGTGTAGTATAAGAAAAGAGAAGTCATTTATCTGTGTGTATTCCCCTTCACGTGACACAGAGGTCCGGGACTCCGAGCTGGGTGCTGGGAATACAGACCCCGTGCAGTTCTTGCGTTTGAGCTCCTGATACAGCGGGAAGCAGCGACTGCTGATAAATGGAACCTCAATTATAGAAGAAGTACACAGGCAACTTCTCCCTTCCCCACCTCCCAAGCCCAGCTACAACACCCTCACCCCGCAATGCCCCTCCAAACCTTCCCGCTTCCTCCCAAAGCACTCAGTGCTTCGGCCCACGAACCGAGCCTGCGCCAACACTGCTGCGCAGGCTCCCAGGCGGGTCTGCGCGGATTGCAAACCCGGAGGCATTCCGGGGGACAAACGAACCTCGGGGTGGGGCGGAGTCGCCAGGCCAAATGACGGACGTGATTGGTCAGCCCCCGGGTACACATTCCTTTGTGGGCGGAGCTTCACCCTAGAGCCACGTCTAGTAAACTGTTTTCCTAATTTGGAAAGGGTCAGGCGCGGGCGGGGCGTGGAGCGGCGAGCCGCAGGGTGTGCGCTTGCGCCGAGCTCCGGGACAGGGCGTGTTCGCCGTTCCGGTCCGCGTTTTGCTCCGAACGAGTGCATCTCTTGCCACTCAAGTCCTCCCTGCGGAAACCTGTGGTTCTCTCGCCCCACCTGTTAGGTGCTGCCTTCCGCGGTGAGTGTGTGTGGTTTGCACTTGGGTTCGCCTCTCTCCGCGCCACCGGAGTAGTACTGGACGCTTCCCACGCTCTTGCCCCGCCCCGCCCCCTCCCTGCACCCGGACCCTGCCGGCAGTTGCCCACCATCCAAGCCTGGGGGAAAACTGGACAGTGCCAGCCCGGGGCGTCTCCCCTTTCTCTCCCTGCACCACCCTGGCCGTCGCCCACGTGCTTGTTGTTGTCATTGCTACAGAACATGTCCAAGTCTCTGAAAAAGTTGGTGGAGGAGAGCCGGGAGAAGAACCAGCCGGAAGTGGACATGAGTGACCGGGGCATCTCCAACATGCTGGATGTCAACGGCTTGTGTAAGTTCTCGGGCAGGGTCTTCCCCTTGGAGCCGCTGGAGGGTTTACAAATTTTCCAAGTAGCTGGCGGCCGGTATGAGAGGTTGTAAAGATTTACATCCCGCTCCTTGCTTGTCAACCTCGCTTGTGGAGAGCTTAGCCCAGAAAGTTTGCAATCAGAATTACGCTCCGTTCCGATTGGAAGATGAACCTGAGAGTCCAGGGAAAGAATCACACAGATAGGTGTAGCTGTACCTCATTGTCGTCTATGCTGATCGTTTGCATTTGGGTGGATTTCCCACACAGTGTACTTAATACCCACTTTATTTTCAATTGAAAATCATTTTGGGGGCGCCTAGGTGGCTCAGTCAGTTAAGCGTCAGACCCACTCTTGGTTTCTGTCCAGGTCATGATCTTACAGTTCTTGAGTTTGCTGCTTGGGATTTCTCTCTCCCTCTCTCTGCCCCTCCCCTGCTTGCGGGCAGGCTCGCAAGCTCTCTCTCTTAAAAAAATAAACATTGGGGCGCCTGGGTGGCTCGGGTCATGATCTCACCCTTTGTGAGTTCGAGTCCTTCGTCAGGCTGTGTGCTGACAGACAGCTCGGAGCCTGGAGCCTGCCTCGGATTGTGTCTCCTTCTCTCTCTGCCCCTTCCTAGCTCACGCTCTCACTCTATCTCTCTGTGAAAAATAAATAAACTTAAAAAAATAAAATAAAAAAAAAATAAACATTAAAAAAAAATAATTTTTGAATCATGCTTCCTTTCTCCTAATACAGTCTCTGATCCTTGAACAATTGCCACAGAAAAGTTATGTGATCACTATTCTTATGCGTGGAGTATGTTAAACGTTTCTTGACTCTCTACCCTTTTTTGGCTCTTTATTCTACTTAGTTGAGGCTTTTGTTACTGCCTTCTTGTGCTACTGTGATGTCTCCCTAACTTTCCCTCTTCCGGTTTTGCTGAGCCTGTTTACCCACTTTTGTTTTCAAGTGTTGCTTTTCTGCAACATACCTTACTGTGTAGCTCTCTAAACCAGAGATCGCAAAGTCGCATGTCCATTGGGGCCAGGTGAAGGTGGTCATGGACTTCATAAGAGGTATCTCATCTGAAGGGGGCGGCTGCTACACCTGCTACTCACATCCAAACAATTGTCACCACCTGGGGATGCGGATTTAGTGTTGCCAGAGTTGTTTTTTAAGAAGCCAAGAATCCAGATTTTTATATGAAATTTCCTAAGTTTTAGACGTTGACAACCAATTCCAAATTTTGAAAAATAATTTCTTTATAATTTTTTTAATGTTTATTACTTATTTTTGAGAGAGAGAGAGAGAGAGAGAGAGAGCATGAGCGGGGGAGGTACAGACAGGGAGACACAGAATCTGAAGCAGGCTCCAGGCTGCAGGCTCCGAGCGGTTAGCCCAGAGCCCGACGTGGGGCTCGAACTCATGAGCTGCGAGATTATGACCTGAGCCGAAGTCAGATGCTCATCGGACTGAGCCACCCGGGCGCCCTGAAAAAATAATTTATAGGTGAAATAAAACTCTTCTTCAGGCAGAACGTGGCTTAAGGTTGGACCTTCTCCCTTCAACACTTCTCCTGGTTGTTCATTACCAACAGTAATGCTCCAGGTTCTTTGGCGTGACAGGCAGAGCCATTCTGAATCTTACTGAAACCTACCTTAGTGCCTGTCCTTTCCACACATTTGTTTTCCCAGCCACTGAATAGATTGCCCATCCCGAACCAGGGCACACTCTTTCAGGTCTTTGTGCTTTCGAAGTATTGTTTTCTTCTTCTCCTTCCCCCCCCCCCCCCCACATCTTTTTACTTATCTGTCAAGAGTCAGCTTAGTTGTCATAGCCTCTGTGAAGCCCTCTCTGTCAGTGTCGAGCAAACACCGCCCTTTCTCTGTGAAGTTGGATATGCCTTGCTTCGTGACTCTTGTTACACAGGACTGTGATGTGTTCTTCCTGGAGATGTCTCTCGTCCACATTGGAGAGTGGGGGCAACGCTGTCGTGCGGTAATCATACTTGTCTGCGCTATAGTGCCGGGGACACAGTGGGTGCTCAGAAAAGTTGGATGGATCACGGAAAGCCTGATGGACTAGGCCCGAGAGTTGATGAGACCCAGACCAGGACGTGACTTTGGAGAAGGAGGGGAGATATCCAGGAGACCTAAAAGATGATGGATTCCTTGTTAGGCATGGAGAGAGCAGAGTCAACTTTACTGTGAATGCGTGGTTTGTGCCCAGGACAGATGGGCGCTGGTGCTCTTGAACCATCTCTGCAGAAGGAACGGGGGCGAGAAGTCCTAGAGTGTTTGTATTTGGTGACCCTAAGATGCCTGCCCTCCAGCTTTAGCTTTTGTGCTAATTAGCATCTCAGCCTCTTGAGATGTGTTGGCCTCTCCCAAGTGGTGATGGCATCTTGGGGGCAGCAACAGAGCCACTGTCCCCGGGACTGAACTGGCAGTTGCAGATCTGGATGTGTGCCTGTGCTGCCCCTTCCCGGCTCTGCTTAGGTCACGGTGACCGCCGGAGGCTCTGCTGGAACCGAGGATGGGGAGCGTGAGCGGGAGGCCTCTCTCTGCTGTACTTGTGGCCCCGTGGCTTTCCGCTCCCCATCATGGCCAAGGAGCTTTCTAGCCCTCGGCTTTGAAGACGTTTCTTGATGTAATATTTATAAGTAGGGAGAGTGGCATAGCTATTTCGGTTCACTCGCATTATCTCTTTGAAGCCTTGGCTTTTACTGAAGAAGAAAAGATAGCCACTTGCTTCCTGAGAAAGCTGTTTCCGGTGTAATATCAGGTGGTGCAGAGCAAGATCCTTATTCTCCCAGGGAAGTAGCTTTAAGGAAGAGCAAGGCTGCGTCTCGGGGAGTTGGGGGAGTAAATTCGGAGATTTTGACCTCCTCCAGCTTCTGGGGTGTGTGGAGACCCACAGAGTGGCCCCTCTCTGCTGTAACTGCCTGACTTCTGGACTCCTGGAGTCTGGAAGGTTCCAGGATGCCTCCAGAAGCCCATTTCTTGACTGGGGCTCATTTATTGGTAGTACGCATAATGCTTACTGTGTATATTTTAACAATCTAGATATTAAAATGTTTGACCTGGTCACTTAAACTGTAGCATAAGAATTCCCCTATTTCTTTATTGGTAAAATTTTAACTGTAACCGTGAGGTTTTCTGTCTTAGCATGAAGATTCACCGCAGGGAACAACTCATTTGCATGGGTAGGGAATAGTCGTTGTGTCTCAAGTTTTCCCTTCATTATCCTTTACTTTGTTGAGTTTCGCAAAAGATAAGAAATAAGTTTTGAAACTAAGAATGGAGGTTTTGTACTTCCTTGAAGCGTGTGAACCGTCTGTCTTTCTGCGTGGGAGAATCGTGTCTTATAAATGCAGCACTTTGCTTTCTCTGAGACGGTAAATTGTCTTTAAAAAATATTTTCAGGCGTTCAGGTTCCAAAAGCTTTGATGGGGAAGTCTTCATGGGCCAGAGACAGACATCAGACAGATGCTGCTGTTTTCCATCCAGCCAGATTCTGGGCGGAGCCAGCCCCCCCCCCCCCCCCCCCCCCCCCCCCCCCCCCGAGTGGGAGAATACAGTGCTTACCAGTGGGGCCCTGGAGTTGCATAGGTTGGGTTCAGATCTTCATACTTTGGAACTTCAGAGAACCTACTTAACCTCTCTGAGTCCTCATCATCACATGGAAATGTAAGTGCCCACCTCGTAGGACCGGATTAGCCACGAGGGCACTGATGCATGTCAAGTGCTCAGCACCGCGCCTAGTACTGCGTGAGCACATAGTGAATGTTGACTTTAATAGGAATATCAGCCTCAGACGTAACCAGTTCCGTCGCAGTCGACAGTCTGGACCAAGGAGAGCGGGCTCCTTAGGCTGGGTCAGGCATTTGTGTCAGATGTTGACGTTTTCTGTGGTAACTTTACAGATCCCGAAGCATCTGGCACTTTGGCCTAGGATTCCTAAAGATTCAGGTTGCTCTTCCTTTGAAATTACTCCCTCATTTTATTTCCTTCTTATTTTTTTTTTTTCTTCCTACGTGGCGTGAAATCTGCACACACATTCTCCTTAAAGCTTCCAAGAGTAATGGTAGCAATTTTGTTCTCTTTATTGAAGAGATTTCGCTGCAGACCTGTGCGGTGTGCAGCTGTCCTCACCTGGATGATAAAGCCGCTTTTGAAGGGCCCTGTAATCAGCTTCTGTGGGAGCAGAGAATCCCATTAGTAGCCAGGGAGACTTTTTTCGTTTCTTTTATTTAAGTCTTTTGTGACTTTTTTTTTTTTTTTATCTCTTCAAGTGTATTGCCCTCTGGATGTCAAACCTTTATCAGTTTTTTGGTGGTTTTTTTTTTTTTCAGGTTAGGCTAAAATATCTTTCAGATAAATTATAAAGAAAAATAACTCACCTTCAAGGCAGTGGTCTTTTTTTTTTTAATGTTCTTTTTATTTTTATTTTTTAACGTTTATTTATTTTTTGAGACAGAGAGAGACAGAGCATGAACGGGGGAGGGGCAGAGAGAGAGGGAGACACAGAATCGGAAGCAGGCTCCAGGCTCTGAGCCATCAGCCCAGAGCCCGATTCGGGGCTCGAACCCACAGACCGCGAGATCATGACCTGAGCTGAAGTTGGACGCTTAACCGACTGAGCCACCCAGGCGCCCCATGTTTTGTTTATTTTTGAGAGAGAGACAGAGTGAGGGCAGAGAGAGAGGGAGACACAGAATCAGAATCAGGCTCTGGGCTCTGAGCTGACAGCACAGAGCCTGGCACGGGGCTCGAACTCTAGAACCGTGAGATCATGACCTGAGCCAAAGTCGATGCTTAACCCGCTGAGCCACCCAGGCGCCCCGAGGCAGTGGTCTTTCTAAAGGACCATGCAAGATAATCAACAAACATAATCATGGGTTTTCTGGAAGGGCTGTTTCACAAGCTCTGTTAAACCTGGACGTGGTCACCCCCTTAGTACTTTCTTATCAATATAGGCTGTCTTCTAGGAAAGATAAAGGAGCTGGAGGACATGTCACCTTAGCTATAATTCTTAGACCTTTCCTTTTTTATTTTTCTAACTTGCATAGATACGCCCACCATTGTGTTTTTAACCCTGTGGTATCCTGGCCTGGGAAGCCCTTTCCCCTCTTCTCCCCAGCCAGCCTCCTGTACCCCTGTCAGTGCTTGCTGACAGACGGTATGATTGATCCATCCACTTCCCTGCCCCGGTGCTGGGTTTTTTGTTTTTTTTTTTTAATTTTTTTTTAACGTTTATTTATTTTTGAGACAGAGAGAGACAGAGCATGAACGGGGGAGGGCCAGAGAGAGAGGGAGACACAGAATCGGAAGCAGGCTCCAGGCTCTGAGCCATCAACCCAGAGCCCGACGCGGGCCTCGAACCCACGGACCGCGAGATCGTGACCTGAGCTGAAGTCGGACGCTTAACCGACTGAGCCACCCAGGTGCCCCGCCCCGGTGCTGTTTTTAACCCACCATCCCATCCATCCTGGTTTACATGTCTCCTCTGGTCCTGGTGTGCATGCCTCTCTTACCTCTGTACCTGGCACAGTGCTTGGAGAAAGCTCCCCCAGAAGGATTGCTCTCTGCTAAGAGCTGTGCCTCTGCAGGCTAGGGTAGAAAGCACAGCGCAGGGGAGGGAACACGACCCAGGACTCCCCTACCCGGCCCCCTCCCTGACTCTCCAGAGGGAAGCCTGGTTACAACCATCAGGAACATGCTATAAACTGCTCAGTGTTCTAGTTCTGATTTTAGGACAGTGTAAAAACGGAAAATGTCTCATCCAGATAGGAAATAAAGAAAGAAAAAATATGATGCCTTTGGTGTGACTGAACATTTAATAATGAGTCAATTGACGTTGCGGCTTCGGTCAGCCTCGGCCTCTTATTTTTTGGAAGCAGCTTTTTGGTTACTAGCTGTGTAACTTTGGGCAAGTCACGTCATTTCTCCGCGCCTCAGGTTTCTCATCTATAAAGTGGGGATGATGAAGGTAAAGTAGCTACCTCAGAGACTCGCTGTGAGTCATTATCTGTAAAGTACCTAGAGGGCCATCTGGTGCATCATGTCTGAGTCCGTTTGGCTGTCGTAACAGTGCCTTAGATTGGGCGGTTTACAGGCAACAGAAATTTATTTCTTATAGTTCTGGAGGCTAGAAGTCCAAGGTCAGGGCGCGGGCGGATTCGCTTCCAGGATTCACTTCCTGGTTCGTAGAACCTCCACATGGTGACTGGAGAATGAGCTTCTCTCAGGTGTCTTTTACAAGGATGCTAATCCCATTCCTGAGGGCTCCACCCTTTTCACCTCATCACCTCCCAAAGTCCCCACCTCCTGATACCATCACAGATAGGGATTAGGTTTCAATATATGAATTTTGGGGCCACACACTTTAGTTCAGTAGCATGGCACATATTAGTCTTCATCTTCACTATTTCTAATATCTGAAAATCTGTTTTATCCATGATTGTGTAAAAAAAAATGCAAAGCAGTGTCTGTTTAGCTTTTAGAATTCTCGGTAATGGTGCTTCTCCAGTGACCTTCGCCTGCTTATCTCTCTGCTGCATGGTGTCTGGGCACCCAGTGCCTCATTCCCCACCCGACTGAGAATTGCCAGGAAGTTAGATGGGCATGTCTGGTGTGACAAGGTCAGGAGGAAGAACCGTGGCCTCACACGGCAAATTCAGAGCCTTGGTCAACGTGGGAGGTAGTTGGGGAGGCAGCAGGGCATTTCACAGGATGTTGGTGGTGATGTGCTTGTGTCTATGGAGAATGACAGGCATGGAAAAATGGTGGCCATTTTCGACTAAGTGAAGTACCACAAATCCCCCAATAACTGTGTGTTGAACTTCCTAGCATTTTTTCAGGATGGGTGCTATCCAAGCCAAGTCTCTGGGAGTTTCCTACCTACTGAAACTTTAAACTGTCCATTGATAAATTAATATTTGCTATGTTAAGAAAACTGTGAACTATGTAATCAATCTGCAGGAGTTGGATTTTTAGCATCAGAAACTGTTAACACCCACCACTTTGCCATTACAGCGAGCTCTTAATTGTGCTAATCAGTGCTAAAATCGATATGGTTACTAATTGAGAGCCGCATCACATCTCCTCTTTCCATAAATTTACAGGAACCTGGTTCAAAGAAATTTTATCTAGTTATAGGAGATCCACTCCTGTAGTTATAGTTTTGCCAAGCAAAAGCTAGAGATGATTTCTTTACAGTACCTTTGCTTTGAATAGCACGTTTGGGCACCCTGGTTTATTTTTTATTCTTTAAAGCAATTTCAGCATAAAGATGTGGCTGAGGAACAGTCCATGTAGATGAAATGCCTGGCCCGCAGGGGTCACTGTTGAGACTGTGTTTTCCTCAGGGCTTCTCATGGGACTTCCTGCCCCATGTAGATCAAGTGTCTGGCCGGCAGAGGTCACTGTTGAGCCTCTGTTTTCCTCAGGACATTCTACACCTCCTCCTGCTCTGTCATCCAGTGCTACCTAGGCGGTTGCTTCCTTTCTCCTCATGCCGCCTCCTTTGGGTAGAGATAGCCCCCTTTATGGTACTTCCATGAACTTCACAGTCAAAGCAACCTCACCTTTGTTATGTTCTGATTCCCAGTATCTTTAATATTGTCGTGTTTCATAATTACCTTGCAGACCTGAACCCTATTGGAGACCCAGGGGCTTCTGAATGGAGAGGTGCTGACCAGTCAGTGCATTTCTCTCAATGAAACACAAGAGAAATGGAATCCGCAGGGCCCCCTTTGGGCGGATTTCACCCGTGTGTGATGCCTACCGATGTAAAAGAGTACTTTGGATTGGAGGTGTTGGTTAAACCAGGAAGACAAATGATAGTATAACATTCCCTGCTTTATTCGTCTGCCAGGGCTTCCATACAAAACCCTCTAGACTAGGGGGTTACGGAACAGGCATTTACGCCTCGCAGTTGTGGAGGCCGAAAGACCAGGCTCAAAGTGTCAGTAGGGTTGGTTTCTCCTGAGTCCTCTCTGCTTGGTTTAAAGATGGCGGCTCCCTCACTGCGTCCTCACACGGTCTCTCCTCTGTGCGCACACGCGTGTGGTGTTTCTGTGCGTGTCCACTTTCCCCTTCTCAGGAGGACACCACTCAGCTTGGATGACAGCTCACCCTAACAGCCCTGTGTCGACTTCATCACCTCGTTAAAGGTCTTGTCTCCAGATACAGCCCCATTCTGAGACACCGGGGGTTAGGGCTTCAGCGTATGAATTTTGAGGGGCCACAATTCAGCTCATAACGTCTACACCAGAGGTTCTGAATGATCTACACGTGTTTATGTCGGGGTGAGTGGTTGTTACGCTTGCATTCTATCACCCTGTGGTGCACATGGTAATTGTCAGCATCTTACAGATGGCGAGTCGGAAGGTTATGTAGGGTCTATAAAGTCCCGGTGGTGGGGTACACGCTGCAGTGTGTCGGACGCTTCTGTAACACTGTGGCACGTTTTTGCACCCCTGAAGTACAGTGAGGGCCTGGCTCAGATGTTAAGGAGTGATGATTTCCAGGGCTGACTGGGGCACAGACCTGACCTCAAGGCCGTCAGTTTCAGAATTCCTTAAAAACCCCGCACTGGGGGCGCCTGGGTGGCGCAGTCGGTTAAGCGTCCGACTTCAGCCAGGTCACGATCTCGCGGTCCGTGAGTTCGAGCCCCGCGTCAGGCTCTGGGCTGATGGCTCGGAGCCTGGAGCCTGTTTCCGATCCTGTGTCTCCCTCTCTCTCTGCCCCTCCCCCATTCATGCTCTGTCTCCCTCTGTCCCAAAAATAAATAAAAAACATTGAAAAAAAACAAAACAAAAAAAAAAAAAAAAACCCACACTGGGCAAATAACGTGCATTCGGCCAGCCCGTCGGCTTGGAAACTTAGTTTTATCATGCTGTTGCAGAACGTTAATGGTCGAAGAAACCACTAGAAGCAACTTACTCTTTGATCTGGTCAGTGTGACCCTCCCCCTCTATGGTTTTCTGAAACACTTACAAATCTTAACTGAATTTAGTGACCAAATGCGAGATCTTTTTCTGTTGTATATGGATTCATTTCTCCCGTCTTCCAACAGAACGTTAGTTTAAAACACGACGAAGTATGGTGCTGGAGAGACTGTGTTGGGGAAATATTGCTTCTTACAAGAAACCTGAATTACATGAAATGGTAACTTTAGTTATAATGTACCTGTACTTTATGCAGCACCTTTTCGTTTAATAAATTTCTCTGCATATATGTTAGTAATTTCTCTGGACTCAGAATAGTTTGCAATTTTTGGGCCGTACTGAGCCCATTGAAAGGCTGAAAGGCACACATCACACCAGGTTATTGGGAAGGGATCTTGGCCTCTGAGACCAGAGACTGCTGACGTGCTTTGCAGCCTCAGTATACTAATGATTTTGCAAATGTTCAGGTGTAAATTGGTTTCTCAGAGCTATAAATACTTAAGCCTTTAGGTCGTGAGGAAGGTACCTGTTTATTAACCTATTACATATTTGTACCTTTTAATTTTTTTTATTGGAAGGATGAAAAATCATCACGTAATTAAAATACTATGCCGTATATACATAGTATAGTGATACACACAAATGTTCAAACACACATTGCCTACCAGGCACCAGGTATTGTACTAAGCTCTCCTTATGGATGAGTTCTTTTAAACCCACAGTTTCATTATGATTGTTGTCTTCATCCTCATCCAGTTTATAGCTGAGGAAGCAGATTCAGAGAACTTAAGTTAACTTCCAGTCACACAGCTAATGAGAAAGAGAGCCAGGATTTGAACCCAGGCCGTCAGACTTCAGAAGCTGCGTTCTCAGCTGATGCTGTCTTGCCTCCTGTCCCTAACATTTTCGACGGGCGCATGCACATACAAGGACAGAGCGGCTAATTCAGCAGGTGCACAGTGAGCGACCGCTAGCAGTCCGGTTCTGTCGTAGACGCCAGGGTACTGCCGTCTGTGGGCTAACAGTTCGGTGTCGATGTAGGAGCGCATTCGGGGATGCCGACCTGCCCGTGCTCAGGCCGATTGGGCTGAGGAAGCAGGAAACTACTTCTTCCTCGCTTACACACACTCTAAAAAAAATATCCACTTCCAAAAAACTCTTGAAGCAACCATTTGGATAAGTGCACGTGTCACTGTACAGCCTGACACATTCTTAAACCGAGAAACAACACGATCGAGAGCCCGGAAGCCTTTCTTCTCCCAGTCACTGTCCCCTCAAGGATAAACACCGTCCTGACCCTGAAGGCATAGTTTTGCCTGTTTTTGCACATTGTTATATAAAAGACGATTATATGGGTGTTTAGGTGGCTCAGTCGGTTTTAAGTGTCTGACTCTCAATTTGGGCTCAGGTCATGGATCTCACGGTTGTGATATTGAGCCCTGAGTTGGGTTTCGTGCAGGGCGTGGAGCCTGCTGGGGATTTTTCTCTCTCCCTCTGCCCCTCCCCTGCGCATACTCTCTCAAGAAAAAAAAAAATTAAAAAGAGGAGTATATGTGCACACTCTTGAGTGTCTGATTCTCTTGCTTAGCATCATGTGACAGTCATTCATGCCGTAAAGTTGGGTTTGGATCCGCTGTGTGAGTTCTGCCCCTATTTATTCCTCCACTCTGCTGTTGATGGGCATTTGGATCATTTCCAGATGAGGGTAGTTATGCATAGTGCTGCTGTAAACCTATGAGCCCATGCCTTTGGGTGAACACACACACGGTCATTTCTGTGGGTTGTGGACCCAGGAGTGGAATTGTTGGGTCTGGAATGTGCTCTTACATACTTGTAAAAATGGAAGGCAAGACTTCCCCAAATAGGGAGGATACTGGAAACTTCTGTGATGGGCAAAGGGTAAACATTGTTAACGCATAATGAGATCTCACAGAACGTGCTGGTCCGACCCGGCCGGGCCGTCTTCCCAGAAGGCTTGTTCACACCACACCTCAAGCCTGTCTCTGAGAAGGACCTTGTCTGTTGACCAATACCTTCTATGCAATTAGCTCGCAAACTTGGCTGCCGATTAGACCCTAGGGGACCTTTAAAGTTTCTGATGCTTAGGCCACACCCCAGGCCGATTACATGAGAAGCTCTGAGTGTAGAAGCAGGTATCAGAATTTTTGCTTCTTAAAAGAGTGTGTTTGGGGGCGCCTGGGTGGCGCAGTCGGTTAAGCGTCCGACTTCAGCCAGGTCACGATCTCGCGGTCCGTGAGTTCGAGCCCCGCGTCAGGCTCTGGGCTGATGGCTCGGAGCCTGGAGCCTGTTTCCGATTCTGTGTCTCCCTCTCTCTCTGCCCCTCCCCCATTCATGCTCTGTCTCTCTCTGTCCCAAAAAATAAAATAAAAAACGTTGAAAAAAAAAAATTTAAAAAAAAAAAAAAAAAAAAAAGAGTGTGTTTGCCTGCTTGCGCACCATAGCTGTGCAGCCATTGTCCTCGTTCAAACACCTTTTGTTCATTTTTGCCCCGTGGGAGCCTCTTCTACTTTGCTCTCCCATCCATTTGACATGGCCTTTCCGTTTGCAAGACCGTCTCCGCCAATCTCCTTGCCACGTGAGGTACCAAGCCGTCCCCGATGTGTCTGTCACTTCCTGCCCCAGACCTAGAATCGGCCAGTCCTCTGAGAAACCCTGGTTTTGTTTGTATGTCTTAGTGGGAAGTATTTTAGGCCCAAAGTGGGCTCCATGCGTACTTTTTACTGCTGGGTCATTGGTGGTTTTTAGGCTTTTTTAATGGACATGGCTAAGAAGAGTATGTTTTTAAGGAGAAGATACTAATGAATTCCAATTCAAATGTAGGACCGTAAGGCTGTTATTCTTCACGCTCCACATCTGTTTCCTTCTACACTGAGCATCCTGATTCTCGGGGCTACAAACTGGTAGAATTGGAATATCTCACTTACTTGGTCAATACCCAGGGTCCCCACTGATAGTGCTGAAAAGAGTTGTTTTGTGTGTATGCTGTCCCCATTCTCTCCCCCTTCCTTTTTTTTTTTCTTTTTTCTTTTTAAACTGGACTTTATTTTTTAAAGCAGTTTCTTCTATTATTAAAACCCCCACCATTTCCCCTGTCATTGGCATCTGGCATAAGTGTGGTGATTTATTAAAATTGACAGACCAGTGTCCATAAGTTAACTGTAGTCCACAGTTTACTGTTTACTCTGTGTTGTAACGCTCTGTGGGTTTTAACCAATGCGTAGTGTCGTGCAGGAGACTTTCACTGCCCTAAATATCCCCTCTGCTCTACTTATTTTTCCCTCTCTCTTTCCTTACCTCCCTGCGAACCCCAGGCAACCACTGAAATTTTACGTCTCCGTAGTTTTGTTTTTCCCAGAATGTCATATAGTTGAAATTATATAGTATGTAATCTTTACAGAAAGCCGCCTTTAACTTAGCGTTGTGCGTTTAAGATTCTTCTGTGTCTTTTCTTGCCTTGAGAGCGCCTATCTTTTTTTTTACTTAGAAATTTTTTGAGTATAGTTGACACACCATGTTCCATTAGTTTCAGGTGTACAACATAGTGATTCATTGTCTGTATACCTTACGCTGTGCTCCCTACAAGTGTACTTCTCATCTGTCAGGATACCACACTGTATCACAGGATCACTGACTATATTCCCTGTGCTGTACCTTTTATACTCATGCCTTATTCTATAACTGGAAGCCTTTATCTCCCTCTTCCCTTCCCTCTGGCTGCCATCAGTTTATTCTGTGTTTATAGGTCTGACCTGCTTTTTGCTTTTTTATTCATTTGTTTTTTCACATACCTTTTTATTATTGAATAATGCTCCATTGTCTGGATGTACCACAGTTTACTTATCCATTCACCTACAGAAAGGCATCTAGGTTGCTTCCAAAATTTGGGCAATTATGAATAAAGCTGCTGTAAACATTCATGGGTGATTAAGTATATTTAGTTTAATAAGAAACCAACAAAATGCCTTCAGAAGTGGCTGTACCATTTTGTGTTCCCACAAATGATGTATTAAAGTTCTGTTTTTGCCTGAATGCGGTGATGTCAGTGTTCCGGATTTTAACCATTGTAGTAGTGTATAGTGGTATCTTGTTTTAATTTCCGGTTCCTTAATCACGTGAGGTGTGGACAATGTTTTCACATGCTAATTTGCCATTTGTGTATCTTCTTTGATGAGGGGTGTTTCTTGGTCCACTTTTTAGTTGGGTTGTTTTCTTATTGTTGCGTTTTAAAATCGGTGTGCATTAGATAGCAATCCTATACCACATACTTACTTTGCATAAATTTTGTCACAGTCTGTGGCTTTTCTATTCATTTTCTTACCATTTTCTTTCACCAAGGAGAAGTTTTAAATTTTAATGAAGTCTCACCACCTTTTTGCTTTTGGATAGTGTTTGGTGTTACGAATAAGAAGTCATTTCCAAATCTAGGGCCACCTTGATTTGATTTTTTCCGTTGTTTATTCTAAGGTTTTGCATTTTACACTTAGGTCTGTGATACATCTTGAGTTCATTTTTGTGAAAGGCGTTAAGTTCTGTGTCTAGATTCTTTTTGTTTTTTCTTTGAATGTGAATGTCTGGTTGTTTGAGCACCCCTTGTTGGCAAATTACCTTTTTTTCCACGGAATTGCCTTTCTCCTTTGTCAAAGATCGCTTGACTGTATTTGTACCTGTCTGTTTCTGGGCTCTGTTCTGACCATTGATCTGTTTGTTCTTTTATTAGTACCATGCTGTCTTTATTACAGTGGCTTTATGGTAAATTTTGAAGTTGGGTAGTATCAGTTTTCTGAGTTTGACTTTGCTTTTCTTCTCCAGTATTTTATTGGCCATTCTGGGTCTTTGGCTTTTTCATATAAAGTTTAATTTATCGACACCCATTTATAAAGTTAATTTATTGACATCCACAGAATAAACTTGCCGTGATCTTTGATTGGGATTACATTGCATCTATGGATGTAGAGTTCTTCATGATCCTTTATTATCCTTTTTAACATTAACATGATCAGTAGTGATGACCTTCCTTTTATTTCTGGTTGCCTCCAAAATTTGGGTCTCTTTTTTTCTTCGTAGCTAACTTGCCTGAAGGTTTATCAATTTTATTGATCTTTCAAAGTACCAACTTTTGGTCCCAGGGATTTTCTCTACCGGTTTCCTGTTTGCAGTTTCTTGATTCCTGCTCTAGTATTTATTGTCTCTTTTCTTCTGTTTGCTTTGGATTTAATTTTGTTCTCCTTTTTCTGGTTTCCTAAAATGGAAGCTTAGATTACTCGTTTGAGATGATCATTCTTTTCTGATATAGGCATCAATGCTATAAACTTCGCAGGAAGCACTGCTTTTGCTGGATTCCACACATTTTACTAAGTCATAGTTCATTTTCACTTCAAAATATTCTAAGTTTCTCTTGAGATTTCTTCTTTGACCCATGTGTTATGTAGAAGTACGTTGTTAATCTCCACGTATTGGGATTTGCTGGGTATTTTTTGCATTACTATTTCCTAGTTCAGTTTCATTGTGGTCCAAGAGCATACTTTGTATGATTTCTGTTATTTTAAGTTTGTTAAGGTGTGTTAGATATCCGGAATGTGGTCTGTTTTGGTAAATGTTCCATGTGAGCCTGAGAAGAATGTATATTCTCCTGTTGATGTATTCTGCTGAGGAAGTATTCTACAAATGTCAGTTAGGTACGCTTGATCGATGCTGCTTAGTTTTTCCCTTTCTGCCTATTGGACCTTCAGTTACTGATAGAGGGGTGTTGAATTTCCAACTTCCATAGTTGATTTGCCTGTTTCTCCTTGCAGGTCTATTAGCTTTTACGTTACGTTATTTTGACGCTGTGTTATTTACGTGCACGATGAAGATTGTTATGTCTTCTTGGATCAGTGACCCCCTTATCATTCTGTAATCCCCTCTTTATCCTTGATAATATTCTTTCCTCTGAAGTCTATCTGGAATTAATATGCCTACTCTGGCTTTTCCTTTCTGTTTTTAAGTGTTAGTGTGGTATATCTTGCTCTATTACTTTTAGACTATCAGTGGCTTCATATTTAAAGTGGTTTATTTATCTCAGACAACATATAATTGATTTTGTTTTTTATTTGACAGTCTCTGTCTTTTAATTGGTATGTATCTCCCTCTCCCCTTCACCATTTTGCCCACGCTGCCCACCCCCTTACCCTCTGGCAACCATCAGTTTGTTCTCTGTATTTATAGGTCTGATTCTGCCTTTTGTTTATTCATTTATTATTTTTTTAGATTCCAGTTATGAGTGGAATCATATGACATTTGTCTTTCCTAGTCTGACTTATTTCACTGAGCATAATACCCTTTTAGTCTGTTTATGTTGTCTTAAATGACATAACACACTCCTTTTTTAGGGCTGTGTAATATTTCGTGTGAGTATGTGGGTGTGTATGTATGTGTGGACCATGTCTTCCTTATCCATTTGTCTATTGATGGACACTGAGACTGCTTCCTTATTTTGACTGTTGTAAATAATGCTGCAATAAACATAGGAGCGCATAGATCTTTTTGAATTGGTGAATAGTATCCTCATTCCCATTTCTTGTCACTTAGTGCATTGCTGTCATTCATTGTACGTATCCATAAGCAATAATCAATGAATACGTTGGTTGCTATAATTATAAACTGTTATCTGTGTGACCATTTAATAATAACTTTATATAACGTGTCTAATGCTCTTCCTTTCTTTACGTAGTTTTGAGTTTCTGACCTTTAGCATTTTCTCTGAAGAACTTCTTTTAATACTTTTTTTTTTTTTTTTTCCAAGACAAATCTCTCGATTTTTCTTAGTGCAAGAAAGTCCAGGATAATTTTGCTGGATGTAGACTTGGAGGTTGGTGGGCTTGCTTGTTCAACGCTTCAGTATTTTACTCTGCTGTCTCCTTCATTGCATGGTTTCTAAACAAAAGGCCAAGGCAGTTTTTATTCTTGTTCGTGTCAGGTAGTGTTTTGTCTTCTTTTCTCTCTTTCATGTGTTCTGTGAATGTTTACTCTTTGTCTTTGGCAGAATACTGTCTGCCTAGGTGTAGTTATTTTGGTAATTATCCTTGTAGGTAATTATCCTCTCCTTAACTTTGGGTAAGTACCTACAGAGGATATGTTGGTTTGGTGGTTTAGTGTCCATCATTAATTTTGGAAAGTTCTCAGCCATTAGTACCTCAGATATTTCATGTTCCTTATCACCACCACCCCTGTGGTCCCCCCTCCCCTCCCCCCCCTCGTATTCCCATTATATGTATATTACACCTTTTGGAATTGTCACCTAGTTTTTGGCTATTCTGTTCCATTATTTTCATTCTTTTTTTCTCAGTTTGTCAAGTTTATGTTGACGTATTTTCAAGCTCACATGACTGTCAAGTCTACGGATGTACTCATCAAAGACCTTTTTCATACCTGTTACATTGTTTTGATTTCTAACATTTCCTTTTGATTCTTTCTTAGAGTCGCCTTCTGCCTACATCATGTGTTCTTGTGTTTTTGCATGCTGGCTAATTTTGCACTTCACATATCAATGAGAATTATTTTATATTCATTCCTGTTCTGGTAATTCTGAAGTCTCTGTCATATCTGAGTCTGATTCTTTTGCTTGCCTTGTCTCTTTAGACTTTTTTTTTTTTTTTGCCTTTTAGTATGCCTTGTAATTTTGATGAAGGCCAGACATGATGTCTTAAGAAGACAAAACTGATGTAAAAAGGCTTTTAGTGTAGGGTTTGTTTGCTATGGCTACAGGATTCATAGGCTAGAATTTCCTCCAGTATCCTTGTTTTGTCTTTCCTGTTGTCTTTGAGTTTCCCTAGAGACTTCTCCTTAGTAGTGTCTGATCATTGTAGTTTTTCAGCTATAACCTTGTCACTGTATGGGAGCCCTATTGGTGAGGTGTGGAGAGGGAGTTCCTGGGCCTTTACCTTCCAGACTGCTTTTCAGCATTTTTCTTTCCTTAGGTGAGATAGGAGGGTAAGAGGAGACTGGACTTGGGTATTTCTGTCTTCCATATTGGTTAGGGTGTGGTACATCGTTTCTCCTTTTTTAAGAAAAACAGAATGCTGTCTCCCTTCAAGGTTTTTATTTACTCCCTTCTTCGCTAGAAGCAACGGGGGATGTTTCTCAGTGATTTTTCAGCCTGAGAACCCGGTGGGGTTCCTGCAGTGGGGCCCCGGTGGGGCCCTAGGAGTTTTTCTCTCTCAAGTGATTTGATGACTCAGTCTCCAGAAATTAGCCACCCTGGAAGTGTTGCTACCAGTTGCCGGCAGTACTGGCTGTTTCTGCTGCTGGGAAGCTGTGATTCTCGATCACTTGGCTCTGCGGTTTTCTGTGTGGTCGTTTGCTCTGTGACCTCATTTCTCTTATGGATTGAAGACGAGTTTTTTTTTTTTTTTAAATCTTTTTTTTTTAATGTTTATTTTTTTTTGAGACAGAGAGAGACAGAGCATGAACGAGGGAGGGTCAGAGAGAGGGAGACACAGAATCTGAAACCGGCTCCAGGCTCTGAGCTGTCAGCACAGAGCCCGACGCAGGGCTCCAACTCACGGACTGCGAGATCATGACCTGAACCGAAGTCGGCCGCTTAACCGACTGAGCCACCCAGGCGCCCCGAAGACGAGTTGTTTATATTGTGTTTAATCAGCATTTTTCTTGTGATGATGAGAATAACGATTTCCAGGTTCTTGATGTGCTGGCCTAGAAACCAGATACAGCTTTATTATAATTCTTATAGTGCGTCTCCCTGTTTTTTAATACATGAGTCATATCTAAACTTCTAGGGCATATATCCATTATTACACTCTCTCCCTGTTTAACTATCATCTACTCTTTGTTCTACAGATACTTATATAGTTTTTACCTGTATATATTTACACCAGTCCTCAGGTCAGTCTCTCTTGCTATGTTGATTGCTTGAGCCTCATGCCATGATAAATTTCACAGGAAGGACCCTAAAACGAGTATTTTCCAGGGTTGGTTTTTTTTGTTTTTTGTTTTTTGTTTTTGTTTTTGTTTTTTCTTGCACGTTCATGATAGAGAAGTATTTGTATCCTCTTTACTTAAAGGTCAGTTTTACTGGATATAAAGACTCACAGTGTCTTACCTGGAATATTCAAATGTGTATCATTTCTTTCTAGCATAAGCCACTGCTGCCCCAAAACCTGATATCCTCATTTCCTATATAAACCATAGTTCCTTATTTGAGATGCTGAGCAGATTTCTTACTTTTCCTTTAAGTCCAGTAATTTTAGTTATGTCTTGGTAAGGGACTTTGTAGATTATTTCCCAGGTATGTGGTATGCTCTTTATATTTGCACTATGGAAGATGAAATCTTCTTATTTCAGGGAATTTTTTTCCACATTATTTTATATATGTATATATCTGTTCCCTTTGTGTTTTCTTCTTTAGGCATTTTTTTGTATTTGTTAATCTTGCCTGCCTTTCATATGTATTATTTTCTCCCAAATCTTATTTATCTCTTTATTTCTTCCTTTTTAGAAATCTCCACTTTACTTCCTATTTCTTGTAAGGCATTCTTTTGTGTTGATTTTTTTTTTTAATGTTTATTTATTTTAAGAGCGAGAGAAAGCGTGAGCTGGGGAGGGGCAGAAAGAGAGGGGGAGAGAGAGAATTTTAAGCAGGCCCTGCACTCACCGGATGTGGGGCTGGTTGCCATAAACCGTGAGATCATAACCTGAGCTGAAATCAAGGGTTGGATGCTTTACTGGCTGAGCCACCCAGGTGCCCCATGTTGATTTGTTCTTCTCTGCCTTTGAGTCTCATCTTTTTTTTTAAGCTCTGCATTTTAATTTAATTTTGATTGAAGTATAGTTGATAACAATGTTGGTTTCAGGCGTACAACATAGTGATTCAACACTTATACACATTGCAAAATGATCACCATGATAAGTCTAGTTACCAGTTGTCACCATTCAAAACTGTTACAATTTTATTGACTGTATTATTTATGCTGTACTTTACAACCCTGTGACTTGCTTATTTTTATAACTGGAAGTTTATTCCTTTTACTCTCATTGAGCTATTTTGCCCATCTCCCAATCTCATTTCTGGCAACCACCAGTTTGTTCACTATATTAACAACGAGTGTGTTTCTGTTCTGTTGATTGATTTGTTTTGTGTTTTAGATTTCATATATGCACTTGTGTGGTATTTATCCTTCTCGGAGTGATTTCCCTTAGCATAATATCCTCTAGGTCCATCCATGTTGATGTAAATGGCATGATTTCATTTTCTTTATAGCCAAGTATGTATATATCACATCTTCCTTACCCATTTATCTGTTGGACACTTCAGTTACTTTGGCTATTGTAAGTAGCTACAATAAACACGGTGTATATATGTTTTCAAATTAGTGGTTTAGTTTTTATTAGTGGTTTTTTTTTTTGATAAATACTAGAATTGGAATTGCTGGGTCGTATGGTATTTATATTTTTAATTTTTTGAGATACCTCCATACCGTTTGCTATAGCAGCTGCATCAGTTTTCCATTCCCACCAACACTGAGAACACATCTTGTGTTCTTGTCATTTTGATGGTAGCCATTCTGACACTTGTGAGGTGTTCATTGTTGTTTTGATTTGCATTTCCTTGATGATCAGCAGTGTTGAGCATCTTCTCCTGTGTCTGTTTGCCATTTGTATGTCTTTGGCAAAAGGTCTATTTTGGATCTCTGTCCATTTTTTAAACAGATTGTTTGTTTCGGAATTGAGTTGTAGGAGTTCTTTATATATTTAAGATATTAACCCCTGATTGGATCTATAATTTGCAAATATCTTCTCCCATTCAGCAGCATGTCTTTTTGTTTTGCTGATGGCTTCCTTCTTTTTGCAAAAGTCTTCAGTTTGATGTAGTCCCAGTGGTTTATTTTTGCCTTTGTGGCCCTTACCTGAGGAGATAGATCCAAAAAATACTGATAAGACTATTGCCCAAAAGTTGACTGTGTTTTATTTTAGAACTTTTATGGTTTCATGTCTTACATTTAGGTCTTTAATCCATTTTGAATGTATTTTTTATGTAGTGCAGGAAAGTGTTTCACTTTAATTTTTTTTGGCATGTAGTTGTTCAGTTTTTCCCAATACCATTTATTGAAAAGACTGTCTTTCTCATTGTATATTCTTGGGTCCTACTTTGTAAATTATTTGACCATATAAGCATAGGTTTATTTCTGGGTCTTCCGTTCGGTTGATGTTCGTTCCTTTGTGTCTGTTGCTGTTCTGCTACCATACTGTTTTGATCACTAAAGCCCTGTAGTATAAGTGTGAGATCTGGGAGCACGATAACTCCACACTGTTCCTCTTTTTCGCTATTGCTTTGGCTATTCAGAGTCTTTTTTGGTTCCATACAAATTTTTGGATTCTTTGTTTTAGAAAATGCCATTCTATTTTCATAGGGATTGCCTTGAATCTGTAAGGGTACTTCGGGCAGAATGGACATTTTACCAATATTCATCCAAGGCATGAGCATGATACTGCTTTCTGTTAATTTGTTTTCATCACTGTCTTGCAATTTTCAGAGTACAGGTCTTTCAGCTTCTTCGTTAAATTTACTTCTAGGTGTTTTGTTTGATGCAATTATAAATGGGGTTGTTTTTAAAATTTCTTTCTGATACTTTTTAGTATATAGAAATACAACAGATTTATATATATTAATTTTGTATTGTACGACATTAATGAGTTTATTGTAATAGGTTTTTGGTGTAGTCTTTAGGGCTATCTATTTATGTTATGTCATCTGTGAGTAGTGACGGTTTTACTTTTTCTTCACCATTGTATTCCTTTATTTTTTTCTTGCATGAGAACTGTGGCTACAAATTCCAGTATTATGTTAAAAAAAAGTGGCAAGAATAGGCATCCTTGTCTTGCTCCTGATTTTAGAAGAAAAGCTTTCAGATTTCCACCATTGAGTATGTTTTCTGTGGGTTTGTCATACATGGGTCTTTATTATGTTGAGGTATATTCCCTCTATTTCCATTTTGTTGAGTTTTTATCATAAGTAGATGTTGAGTTTTGATAAATGGTTTTTCTTTGTCTATTGAGATAGGATTTTTATCCTTTGTTTTGTTAATGTATATCTCAATTAATTTGCAAATACTGAACCATCCTTGCATCCCTAGACTAAATCTCATTTGACGTTGGTGTATGATCCATTTACTGTGTTTTGAATTTGGTTTGGTAACATTTTGTTGAGGATTTTGGATCTGTGTTCATCAGGGTTATCAGCTCATGATTTTCTTTTGCTGTAATGTCTTTCTTTGTCTCGTTTGGTTAGGGTAATACTGGCTTTGTAAAATGAATTTACAAGCATTTCTTCTCTTTGGCTTTTTGGAATAGTTTGAGAAGGATAGGTATTAACTCTTTTTTCAATGTTTGATAAAATTTACCTGTGAAGTTGTTTGATCCTGGACTTTGGTTTTGGGGAGTTTTTTGATGACCAATACAGTTTTGTAACTAGCTCTTGGTCTGTTCAGATTTCCTATCTCTTTTTTTTTTTTTAACTTTTTTTTTTTAATGTTTTATTTATTTTTGACAGAGAGAGAGAGAGAGCATGGGCAGGGGGAGGGGCAGAGAGAGGGGGAGACACAGAATCTGAAGCAGGTTCCAGGCTCTGAGCTGTCAGCACAGAACCGGACCTGGGGCTTGAACTCATAGGCTGGGAGATCATGACCTGAGGCAAAGTCGGAGGCTCAACTGACTGAGCCACCCGGAAGCCCCTTCTATCTCTTTCTAATTCAGTCTTTGAATCTTGTGTATTTCTTGTGTATTTTTGAAGCTTGTGTATTTATCCATTTCTTCTAGGCTGACAAATTTGTTGACATATATCTATTCATAGTAGTCTTTTGCAATGATATTTTATTTCTGTGATATTGTTGTAACTTTCTCTTTGACTTCTGATTTTATTTATTTGGGCCCTCTCTTTTTTTTTTTCTTGATGATTCTGGCCAGAGGCCTTATCACTTTTGTTTATCTTTTCAAAAACCAGCTCTTAGTTTTACTGATATTTTCTATTTCTTTGGTCCCTGTTTCCTATATTTGTACTCTGATCTTTATTATTTTCTTCCTTATACTAACTTTGGGCTTTGTTTGTTGTTTTCCTAGTTCCTGTAGATGTAAGGTTAGATTGTTTATTTGAGATTTTTCTTGTTTCTTGAGGTGCGTCTGTATATTAGGTACTATGGGCACCTATAAACTTCGCTCTTAGAACTCCTTTGCTATGTTCCATAGATTTTTGCCATGTTTCCATTTCCATTTTTGGATTTCCTCTTGAGATCTTTGTGACCCGTTGTTTGTTTAGTAGCATGTTTATCCTTCATGTGTTTGCTTTTTCCAGTTCTTTTCTTGTAATTGATTTCTAGCTTTACACTGTTGTGTTTTGAAAAGATGCTTGATACAATTTTAGTCTTCTTAAATTTACTAAGACTCATTTTGTGGGTTAACATGTGATCTGTCCTGGAGAATGTGCCATTTGCACTTGAAAAGAATGTGTGTTCTGCTGTTTTTTGATGGATTATTCTATACGTATCTGGTAAGTCCATCTGATCTAATGTTGTTTAAGGCCACTGTGTCCTTACGGATTTTCTGCCTGGGTGATCTATCCATTGATGTAAGTGGAGTGTTAAAGTCCACTATGATTATTACTGTCAGTTTTTCCCTTTATGTCTGTCAGTTATTTGCTCTATATGTTTAGGTGCTGCTATGTTAGGTGCCTAGATATTTACAATTGTCCAATTCTTGTTGGATTCGTCCCTTTCTCATTATGTAATGCCCTTCTTTGTGTCTTGCTGCAGACTTTGTTTTAAAGTCTGTTTTGCCTAAGTATCGCTGCCCATGCTTTTCCTTGCATTTCCGTTTGCATGGAATATTTTTTTCTATTCTTTTCAGTCTGTGTGTATCTTTAAGTCTTAAATGAGCCTTTTGTAGGCAGCATATATCAATGGGTCTTTTTTTTCTTTAAATCCGTCCAGTCACCTTGTCTTTTGACTGGAGCATTTAGTCTATTTAC
Organism: Panthera onca; assembly: GCF_046562875.1. Taxonomy (NCBI): domain Eukaryota; kingdom Metazoa; phylum Chordata; class Mammalia; order Carnivora; family Felidae; genus Panthera; species Panthera onca. The sequence continues at coordinate 15,433,615 of NC_138345.1, read as the reverse complement.
AGTTAATTTCTGATAGGTATGTACTTATTGCCATTTTGTTTCATTGTTTTCTAGTTGTTTCCTAGTTCTTTTCCTTCTTTTGCTCTCTTCCCTTGAGATTTGATACTTTCCTTAGTGTTAACAGTTTGGATTCTTTTCTGTTTGTGTACCTGGTAAAGGTTTTGGTTTGTGGTCACTATGAGGTCTGTATATAACATCCTATGTATACACCCCAAGTATTTTAAGTTGATGGTTGTGTAAGTTGGAACACATTCTAAAAGCACTACGTTTTTAAACGCCCCCCCCCCACCAGATTTTCTTTTTGATACCGTATTTTACATTTAAAATTTTTGTGGACTCTTAACCAATTATTGTAGATACAGCTGATTTTACAACTTCTGTCTTTTACCACAAGCTTTATAAGTGGTTGATCCACTGCCATTATTATACATTTGCTTTTACCAGTGAGGTTTTTTTCTTTCATAATTTTCTTAATTCTTGTTATGGCCTTTTCTTTTTCCCTTTAACGTTTTTTGTAAGACTGGTTTAGTGATGTCGAACTCCTTTAAATTCTGTTTTTCTGGGAAGCTCTTTCTCTCTCCTTGAATTCTTGAATTCTGAATGATAACCTGGTCAGGTAGAATATTTAGGTTTTTTCGTTTCAGCACTTTGACTATATCATGGTACTTCCTTCTGGCCTGCAAATTTTCTGCTGAAAAATCAGCCCATGGCCTAATAGGGTTTCCCTTGTAAGTAACTTTTTGCTTCTCTCTTGAAGCTCTCTTAATATTTTCTGTTTATCTTTATTCATGACATTTTAATTAGTTTCTTGATCTGAATCTCTTTGGGTTCATCTTGTTTGGGACTGTCTGTGATCCCTGGACCTGGATATCTGTTTGCTTTCCTAGGCTAGGGGAATTTTCAGCAATTATTTCTTCAGATAAGTTTTCTTGCCCTTTCCCTCGGTCTACTTCTGGGATCCTTATAATGCAATGTTATGTGCATGATGTTGCACAGAGGTCTCTTAATCTCTTCTCTTTAATTTTTTGTTTTTTCTTCTTGCTCTTCAGTGTGGGTGATTTCTACTACCCTGCCTTCTAGGTCACTGATGTGTGCTTTTGCATCCTCTATTCTGCTGTTGTATTTTTCACTTCCATGATTGTATTCTTCAGCTCTGAATGGTTCTTTTTTTGTATTTCATGCCTTTCCCTTAAAATTCTCAGTGTTTATCCATTTTTCTCCCGAGTTTGATGGTTTTCTTTATGACCATCATTTTGAACTCTTTATGAGGTAGATGGTTTATCTTCCTTGTGTATAGTTCTTCTTCCAAGATTTTGTCTTATTCTTTCATTTGGAACCTATTCTTCTGTCTCCTCATTTTGCCTGACTCTGTTTCTCTGTGGTGTGACAATCACTTATGGCTCCCTGTTTGAAGAAGTGGCTTTATGTAGAAGATGACATGTTGGGTACAGAAGTGCAGTCTCCTTGGTTACCAGACCCAGGCTTTCCTAGGATATCCTCTGTGTGGGTTTTGTGTATCCCCCTGTTATGTCTGGACTAGGACTGCCATGGGCATGCTGTTTAGGGGTTTCCTCCCAGTGTGGCTGGTGGTGAGGCCACTGGTCGGCATGGTTGGGATCCCCACCCTGAGTGGCAACCACTTTGGGTGGGGCAGTGGTTCAGGCTGAGGCCACTTGCTGGGTGTAGCAGGTTGAGAACCATTTTGAAGGGGTACCTGGTGGGTTAGTGGGACTGGTCTGTTGGGAAATGCCAAGGGAGAGTAAGTTGTGCTAGCAAGGTGGATGGATAGTATCAGAAATGGCACCCACCAGTGCTGGGCTGGCTAGGCAGAAGGAGGGTAAGAAAAATGGTACCCTCCCAGTACTTTCATCCCTGGAGAAAATTCCTATAGATCCCTGTTTCTCCAGCATACCCCTTAAAATTAGGCATAAATCTTCACACCTGGCTCAGGTACTTTTCACACTGCTGCTCCTGTGCTGGATCTTGGAGCAAATGAGTTTGTGTATGGTTCTTTGAAGGACTGAGTCTTGGTTTCCTGTAGCCCGCTAGCTCTCCCAGAGTTAAGCCCTCCTGTTTGGCAAAGCAAGACATTATGGGGACTTGTCTCCCCAGTGCAGATTCCCAGGGAGAAGGTGCCTGATGTGGGTCTTGAACTTCTTGCTGCTCGGGAAGGATGTGATATCCCTCCTGCCTGTGGGTTGCTGTGTCAGGGTGTGGGTCCCAACCAGACCAGATCCCTGCTACTCCCTCCCTTCCCATTGTGGTTTTTCCCTTATATCTGTAGCTGTAGAATGGCTGGTAATTCTGGTAATCCTCATGTCATTCTCAGAGTTGCTCTGTATGTAATTGTAGCCTTGTTGTGTCCATTGGAGTTGACAGGCCCAGAATCCTCCTACTCTGCCATCTTGGTCGTCCTCCTCCGTCTTTATTTCTGGGATATTTTTTTCTTTTATTTTCAGTTCTTTCTTGAGTTCTGATCTTTCATTCCTGAGTTTTCCCAATTCTGGTTTATGTCATTTCTTGTCTCATATAATTTTTTAAAATGTGTTTTCCCTTGTTTTGAAAGAGTAGATAACAGTTTTGATCTGTTTTCTGGGCACAACTTTCTGGTTGGTGGGCTTTCATTATCGATAAGGATGGATGGTATTCTACCTCTTATTTTCTTTTTTCTCCTACTGACTTCATTGGATTTGCTCTTGGTACTATTATGCTGCTCATTTTTATGAGATGTTTTTGTGATCTTTCAGAGGGAGACATGGTACTGGATAGATTTTCTAACATCCCAGAGCTCTCTCTTCTTTTGCTGTCACGTAGTGGTAAAAATATAGTAGCTTGCTTTTGATAACGACCTGACCCAGTTCCCCTCTGCACTTGTATCTGAACCTCCTCTGTCCTTGGTATTGATTCTCAGTGATGTCAATTTCACTTTGGATCCCCAGCTATGATGGGGCACCAGTTACAATGTGGAAGGACTTTTGCCCACCATTAAGCAATTCTTTCTAGTACCAGTTGGATGTCCTGCAATTCAACTCCGTTCTGATGTTATTCACGTGAGATGGTATTAGATCCCATAGGTGAAGGGCTCAGTCCTGTAAGACTGCCTCCTGCCCCTTCCCAGTTCAGATTCCAGTTGCATGTCCAGATTGTCACCAGTGCTAGTGACCAACTGGAGATCAATAAGAGGTTACAGAGAACCCCTCTTATTTCAAGTAATTTACTAGAGTGGCTCTAAGGACTCAGAGAAAGGTTTTACTTACTAAATCACTGGTTTATTATAAAACGATGCAACTCAGGAAGAGCCAGATAGAAGAGATGTATAGGGCAGGTTATGATGAAAGGAAAGGGGTGCAGAACTTCCACGTTCTCTGTAGGAGCATCACTCCCCACAAATACCCACATGTTCACCCGCTTGGAAGCTCTCTGAACCCCACCTTCGTGGTTTTTATGGAGGCTTCGTGACATAGGCATGATTGATAAAATCATTGACCATTGGTGATTGATTCAACCTCCAGTTCCCTTCCCGCCCCTGGAGGTCAATGGGGTAAGACTCTAATCACATAGTTGGATCCACTGGCAACCACACCCAGTCTTAGGCGCTTCCCAAAAGTCACCTCATTAACATAAAAAAAGTCTTTGTAGCTTTTATAGCTTAAGAAATTGCTAGGATTTTAACACCTGTTCCAGAAAGGGGAGGAAGACCAAATAAGTACTTATTAGAAATCATAATATTACACTGGTTCCCTTTTTTTTCCCTGTCTTGGTTAATTTTGAATATAGGCTTGTCCTGGAAGGTAGTGCTGGGTGATCAGGTCACAGGGGCTGGGCTTGTCCTGTCCAGTCAGGTCTTACAGGCCCTCCTTTGTTGCAGTGGACAGACCCTCCCCAATTTTGGCTGCTTCCCTTAGATTGTTGCACTGCCCTTTCTAGTGAACTTGGTTAGTTCTTGTGTTCCCAGGCTTGTTAGGTTCCCTGTTGCCGGTCTCTGCTTTCATCACAGATGCTGATGTCATGTTGGTCTTGTGGGGTGTTTGTTCTGACCCACTTGTATGTGGGAATTTTGGGGGTTACTTTATCTTCTAGTTTTGTTGTAAATTATGTCCTTAGATTTTTTTTAATGTTTATTAATTTTTTTTTTTTTTTAAAGAGAAAGCGTGCACGTGCGCTAATGGGAGAGGGGCAGAGAAAGAGGGAGGGGGAGAATCCCAGTCAGGCTCTGGCTGTCAGCACACAGCCGGACTCCAGGCTCAATGTCACGAACCACGAGATGGTGACCTTAGCCAAAATCAAGAGTGGACGCTTAACCAACTGAGCCACCCAGGTGCTCCTGTCCTTGGGTTTTTTATTGCTGTCTGTTCTCTATTCTTATGTGGGGATCAAGATTCCTAAAATGTGCTGCCAGGCTTCTGCCATCTCCCAAGAACACACACTGTGTTCTTAAATCTGGCAGGCTCCAGGCCTTGATCGCTCGGCTTTCTGTCCTACTGCGGACGGGCACCTACCTGTGTCTTCCAGCCTGCGCTCTGGGAGCCTGAGCTTTGGAGTCTCCCAGCTTGTCCACCTCCCATGGCTTGTTCTGTAACACAGATGTGGCTGTTGTGCGGGTTTCTGAAGTTTTCACTGTGGGAGGGGAAATGGTGATTATCTGGAGTCAGTGGCTAAGCTGCATGCACAGAAGACCCACCGAAAAGTTGGTGGGTGGCTTAAAGCGCGGAAAAAGTGCGTCCCTTTCACAGCACAGTCCAAGACATGCGCTTCTCGGTCAGTGGGCATCTCTCTTCCTTGTGACATCCAGGGATCTCCGTTCTTTTCCATTCCTTTCTCTGCCACCTGGGGTATCATCCTCATCTGCTTATTCAGAGCTAGGTGGCCAGCAGGTCACCTAGGTCTTAGCTTGGTAGGAGAGCAGACCCTCAGGTTCCCTTGGGAAGAGCCCACAGACATGTACCTGTTCTGAAACTTGTACCTGTTAGATTCCTCAGTAGGGGTCATGAGGATATTAACACCAGAATTCTTACATGTTGCTGATGGGTAAAAGCCTGTGCTGCTTTTACTTGAAAGTCCATTTTACTAGATAGAAAGACTCACAGTTTCTTTTCCTGGAGTATTGTAAACGTGTTACTGTTTTCTTCTGACAAAAAGCATTGCTTTCCGCAGGTCTGCTGGTAGTCTTATTTTCTACATAAACGCTTAGTCCTTCTTAGGTGCTGAAAAGACTGTTTTCCTTTAAGTTCAGGTGTATTAGTTTCCTGTGGCTGCTGTAATGAATTATCACAGACTGGATGGTTTAAGACAGCAGGGATTGGTTTTCTTCTAATTCTGGAGGCCAGAAGTCCAAAAGTCAGGGTGCTGGCAAAGCCACACTCCCTCCTCGGGGCTCTCGGGGACCGTCTGTTCCTTGCCTCGGGAGGGAAGGCTGGACAGTGGCTTCTTAGTCAGGAGCCCAGCATCCTGCTCCAGAGCCGTTACAGCGCAGGTGAGGGAGCACAGGCTTCCGTGGGCAAGGGGGCCGTAGAGAGGTCCTCTCACACCTGGCCCTGTCTGCCATCCTTTCTGTTTCACTTAGAGTCTTAGACCTTGTGTGCCAAGAGAGATTCGTTGTTGCAGTGCTTCCTCTTTGGGTATATTTCGACACCCTGAGGATTGATCTAAGGAGAGAGTGTCATGTCCTGGCTCAGCACGTGGACTTTGGAGGCATGGTCTTAGTCAGTTATCCCAGTGTTGCTATTTATTACTAACGTGTCCTGAGAAAGAGCTCACGGCGTCCATGCCTCAGTTTTGTCAGTGGGGAAATGGGAAACCTACCACGCTGTTCCTTGAATGAAAGTCGGTGTCTGTGTAGTGCCCGGTGCGGAGTTGGTGGCCGTTACGGTCAGTAATTAGGAAATGGTGTGTGTGGCAAGCTGAGGCTCGGGCATTTGGGAAGATCTCATTGTGTGAGCTCCGGTGGGGCAGGAAGTTTGGGGGTGAAGAGGTGAACGGTCTTGGGGGTGATGGGCGCAGGGGAGGGTGTGGTGGCGTCCCCTGGAACACATCCACTGGCCGGATCCGTGTATGGAGAGGGCGGAGGCAGATGGAAAGGTGCATCGGAGCAGGAGCGTGGGGAGACATGACGAGCCAGGGGGAGGTCTGGGGAGATGCTGTAGCGGGTCCCAGGAGACAGGCCCAGGTTTGAGCGTGGGTCTGTCCCGGAGACTGACTGCCAGGACTGGCCCTTACTACACTCGGAGGTCCGCGTCTGACGATGTGGAGAGAGAGGCTGAACGCCAGGAGTGAAAATAAGATGAACCGGCACGAGACCAAATCGAGTCTTGTATGAGTGAGAGCAGGTGGCACAGGGTCCTCAAGTGTTTGGTGGCCGGCAGGACTAGAGCTCCAGCTCGGGGAACCGCATGGCTCTTGTGTAGGCAGGAGGGGTAGGACTCCAGCTCGTCCTGCTTCTGAAGGGGACTTGCCTTTGCAGGGAGACGTGGGGCTTTGGGGGTGGAGTAAGACGTGTGGACAGAGATGGCAGTGGAAGCCGAGAACCAGAGAAATGAGGAAATAGCAACGTCTGCCGTCGCACCCTGGAAAGGAAAAAAAATACCTGTGCCCTACCTCCCTGTTTATCCGCAGGGACACATGGAGGTTGAGACTGCGCCATGGTGGGGGCTCCTGGGTGGCTCAGTCGGTCGGGTGTCCGACTTTGGCTCAGGTCGTGATCTCATGGTTCGTGGGTTCGAGCCCCGTGTCAGGCTCTGTGCTGACAGCTCGGAGCCCGGAGGCTGCTTCGGATTCTGTCCCTGGCGCTCTCTGCCCCTCCCCCTCTTGTGCTCTGTCTCTAAATAAACATCCAAAAAAAAAAAAAAAATTAAAAAAGGAAAAAAAAGAATGCACCATGTTGTCTGAAATGGAGAAAGCACACATATTTGATACTGTTGGTGTCTTGGTCTTTTTAAAGTTTTTATTTACATTCCAGTTATTTAATGTACAGTGTTGTATTAGCTTCAGGGGTACAAGAGAGCGATTCAACACTTCTGAACAACCCCCGGTGCTCATCACAAGTGCGCTCCTTGATCCCCATCACCTGTTTCACCCATGCCCCCCACCCACCTCCCCTCTGGTCCCCATCAGTGTGTTCTCTAGCGAAGACTGTGTTTCTTGGTTTGCCTCGTTTGTTTTGTTTCTTAAATTTCACATATGAGTGAAACCATATGGTGTTTGTCTTTCTCTGACTTCGTTTGCTTGGCATCATGCTCTCCAGCTCCATCATATTACTGTCAGTGGCAAGATGTCATTCTTTCTTACGGCTGAATAATATTCCATTGTGCCCGTGTGCCACATCTTTAGCCGTTCGTCAGACACTTGGACTGTTTCCGTAATAGGGCTCTTAGAGACAATGCTGCTCTAAACATCGAGGTGCATGTATCCCTTCGAATTAGTATTTTTGTTTTCTTTGGGTGAATACTTAGTAGTGCAATGGCTGGACTATGTGGTCGTTCTGTTTCTAACTTTTTGAGGAACCTCCGTACTGTTTTCCAGAGTGGCTGCACCAGTTTGCATTCCCACCAGCAGTGTAAGAGTGTTCCCCTTTCTCCAGATCCTCACCAACACCCGTTGTTTCTTGTGGTGTTGATTTTAACCATTCTTGATTTTGGTAAAAAACGAACCTATGCATTAAGCTGCTTTTTTTTTTTTTTTAAATCTTTCGAATGTCTTAAAAATGTCGAACAGTCGGCCTCTTGTTGACGTTTATTTGCTTTATTTGGCCAATAAAAACCAGAGTGAAAATTAATCAGCTTTTAGTTTGGAAACAACTTTTGAAGGGTTGTCTCTGCTGATGAGCTCTGAAACCATGGCAGAGCTATTTAACCGCCCTCTGCCTCATTTTTCTGATCTAAAATTGGGAGGGAGGTGATTAATAACAGTACTAGCATGTAGGGTCGCTGTGAGGCACGGATGAGGTGGTACAGTTCCCAGGATGGTACCAGCTACCTCTAAAGCATTTGGCAAACCTGGGCTATTGTGGTCACTCCCTTATTTTGTTTTAACAGTTTTGATGCTATTAAAGTGCCCAGCATAGCACATTGATGTAGTAAGCATTACATAAATACTAGTTCATTCTTATCTCCACTCTTGCTTCTTTCACAGAGTCCCATAATTTAATTCAGCCTTTCATTTTCAAGATGAGAAGTTTGCACCTTAGAAAATTCCAGTGATTTTCTCAGGATCTCGTGGCAGTACGATTTGGATGTCACACTGCTTGAATTTGGTTATTCTTTGCTTTGAGTCCCTTCATGTAACTGTCATATTTTATTCAGGATGATAGAACAGAGTTTTCCATTCACGTTTATACTTTTTATTATGGTTTGGAATTTCCACCGTCTTGGAAAGAAGCAGCTCAGGGTGGAATCTGAAGACCTCAGATGTCGTCTTAGTTCCAAGTCCGGTGGTCGGTGGGACACCCGAAAAACCACTTGGCCGCTGTGGGCCGCAGTTTCCTTACCTAGAAAATGGGAGGGGCTTCAGCATTTTGATTTCTAGGATGCTGTAACTGACTTCTAAAGCTGCACCTGTTTTTCGTTACACCAATAACGTGGTTTATGCTAGAAAAAGTAGTGTAGATTGTAACACCACGCAGGTAGGTAGGTAGGTGGATGCAGAATAAAATTGAGTCTGGACCGTGAAGATTTTACCAACCCTGAAAAAATTTTCAAGCCTTTCCCTTTTCACGGGACTTTCAAATCAGCTTATCTCCTTTATGGCACTTACATTCCACAATGTGGCCTCGTGTTCTCTTGCATCCCCTTATTATTACAGAGTAATCTTGTCGAGGGCAGTCAGTGTGCCCCACTCACATGCTGTCCCTGTCACACTGCCCAAGTTCGGTCCTGCAAAACAGTTGCAGTTCACTGAGCATGTGTTAATACGGCCCTCCTTACACCTCAGGAGCAATTAATGACTGCACACCCTAGGTGACTTGGCCTATTTTTCTCTTGGATTCTCCCAGCCATCTTCAGAAGTACAGATTTTCTTTGTATTTTTTTCCTGAAGGAGAGACTGGGAGGTGGTGCGTTTGAACAGGAATGGTGTGGCCTCCACTTTTTTAATCACGCAGTGACTCGGGACTAGTATCTCTTGACTTAATGTCCCAATGGGCAGAAAGCCCCCAATCAGTGACCTGCTCACGGGGGTTCTCAACACCTGTGAATTCTTTGGTCACGTACATTCATTTGCTTTCCTGTTGAATGAAAGGGCAATTTAATTACAGTTGTTAGACCCGTTATCTGCAAATAGTATAATTTAGTCAAGCAGCTTCAAAACCTTGCTACCGGAGAGTTTTCAACTCACTTTCAATAATTAGTTGTGAAATAAGGGAAAGCTTTCATATCCTGGTGATAGTTTTTTTTTTTTTTTTTAGGTTTTTAGTTATGAGCAATATTCAGAAAAAAAATGTTTTTATGATTCTGGGTGTGTTGATGAATATGATATTTGTATTATATCTTAGTATTGAACATTTTATTTTCTGCCTTCACTCTGATATATTGGCAAAAGCTGCATATTTAAGAAGATCCGATCTGTATCTTACTACCAGGGGTGAAATAATTTCAGCCACGCGACACAGGCAGGCATTTTAATCATGCATCACGGAGACGCAGAACCCAAATTGGTCAGCATTGCTTTCGGATGCTGACATCTGGCTGGCTTCCACATCCCTTTGGAGTCTCCGAATCAGGGTTATTTAGGGCTGTGGCTGTTTCCAGCCTACTGGGGAGCCAAAGTGGAAAAACCATTTGAACCGTCCTGTATTTCAAGTTCAATTCTTTTTTGGCCTACAACTTTGGGGGGAATTGAATTAATGGAGGGCACTATTTGTGATCTAATCTGTCATTGCACAGAATTTGAATCATGCCCCGAGAGTTGCCAAACAAGGCCGCCCTCTTTGAACATCCAGAAGTATGGTAGTTTTTCAAACATGCAGGTCTTTACCTCCACAAGAACTGTCAGAAAGGGGTAAACCATTTGCCCTCTGGTGATAGCAGTGTCTCTCTGACTTCTTCCCTTTGGGACGCAGTCTCTGAGGTAAACTGGGAATTCCAGTCCAATTTCTGTCACCAGTTAAGAACCTTTTATTTGAAATCCAGAGGTGGCCAATTCTGACCTATAGCAAGATAGCGGAATCCTTCAGGTCCCATATCATATTGCGTGTTTTCAGGTCTCCTTCCCTGTGGTTCACGCTGGCTTTGTTTTTTCCCTCTGGATGGAAATGCCATTCTGTGAAGTTACAACTTTGTCCCTTCTCTGAAGGGCTACCAGAGGAAACATTTGCCTTCTCATTTGCCGAATAGAAAACGTAGAGACAATTTCCAGTGGGCCCATCACTGTGTTATGTTAGGTTGTTCTGAAAACAAGGCTGTAATGTCATCTTATGGTGCTGTGGACCTCATCAAGTGGTTTTTTTCTTACGCTGCCTACTTTATGCTGAGAGAAGGAAAAAGCCAAACTGATTTTGTTTTTTCTTATATATTTTTAAATGTTTATTTTTTTTTTTGAGAGAGAGACAGAGTGAGGCAGAGCACTAGTGGGGGAGGGGCAGAGAGAGAGGGAGACACAGAATCTGAAGCAGGCCCCAGGCTCTGAGCTGTCAGCACAGAGACCGATGCAGCATTCAAACTCACAAACCGCGAGATCGTGACCTGAGCCGAAGTCGGGTGCTTAACCGACTGAGCCACCCAGGTGCCCCCAAACTGATTATAAATAATAATAATAATAATGATAACATCTGCTTCCATGTGTTATCTAGAAATTACGATTCTTTTCCTAGGAATATTTAGTTCTTTGAGTTTTCTGGATTGATTCCATTAAAATACTGGCTGTCCCATCCAGTCCTGTACTTTGCCTGTTTTCCATCCGTTTGCTCAGGGAAACCTGGGATGGCATCCATAACCTCCTGTTTCTGGGTCCTGCAGGTATACCCTCTGCCCTAAAGCATTTTTGGATGTGTCACCCCATAATAAGTAACACCTCTTTCTCAACTACCTTTTGTCGTTTTTAATCTGCTACTCTTGTGTCGCTGTTCCTTTCATAGCCTCCATTTTAGCATTTTGGGGCATGTTCTGTGTCCCCTAAAGTGAGAAACTACATAGTTTGCCATCCAAACCGGGACAGTTTCGAGAGGGGCAGTCCGCATAATCCAAGACGTCTCCAGACTCAGCAGGACGCATAGCCGATGGTACTTCATAGAGAATGTCCAAGGTAGAGCCTGTTAGCATTCTGAGTGTGCTGAGTGCCCGAATGAGTCCTTGATTATATTTCTTGTGAAATTATTTAACCGGCCGGTTCCTTTTTGAGCATTTTCCTGCTGATTCCATTCTTGGCTGGAGAATAAATAGTCATAAATCACGTGTCCAGTGCCAGCAACCTCACCCATCCCTCCTTCCTCCACTAATACCTCCTTCACAACAATTTTGTTTCCCACTGTTCGTTCTGGCCTGAAGAACATTATTCACCCAAGTGCCATTTCTAAAGGCTAGAGGCAGAATGATGGGCAAGACACCGCAGGCTTTAACTGTGTATGTCAACACACTCTGTAGTCATCTGGCTGATTTTTGAAATATATTCTGCTTTGAAAATGCCTAGGCAAGGCATAGTCTAATACTGCTTGAGGAATTTTAATAACAGTTTGTTCGTCCTGTTCTGGTGCTGCTCATGCTTGATGGGTTGTGGCTAGTGGGACCGCTAAAGTATGTTATTCACACGGTGAAAGATCTCCTAGTGTGTGATTAAGATTTGCAAGGTAGGTCGGTGGGTACAACCTGCTTCCATTTTCCCAATGTATTTGACCATGGCGGCTTTTGTGCTTTTAAATAATCTATTCTATTTTGGTAGACCCTTTCTCCCTTCTTTTTTAACAGCACAGTTTCTATACAAGACTCACAATGAGCTCACCATTGCCAAGTGGAGGGGAGTGGCGGACTGTATAAATACGTTTGTCGCAACTGGTCTTTGCCTGTTCCAGGCTTTGTGATTGATTCTGTGATTGTGATTCTGTCCAACTTAACTGCCCTCCCCGCATACCCAGCCTGGAGTCCTTTGTTGCCCTAAATATTTTCTCAAAGACCTTTTATTAGCTTGCTCTTTACTGCTCTAATTCCCCCCCAACCCCCCCCCCCCACCTACTTTAACATGTAGCTCTGTCCCAATAGCATGAGAGAAAAAGTATGTCCTCGCGATGCTATCAGGTGAAGCCACAACTGCATTTCTCTTTATTAAACCAGAAAAAAGAACTTGTAAACTTTGTCACTTTCTCTCCTGCTAAATGCTTGCTGAAGGGACGTGAGGAAATGATTGAAAAGAATCCACTTTCCCTAACTAAACCTTCCATTGTGAATGGTGGCTGGGAGAAAGAGCCGAAAAAGTTTTTTTCTAATTAGTTGTGATATTTTAGGAAACATTAAGACAGGAAGAGATGGGAGATTGTTCATTTTCTTTTGTAATCAGGATTGATTCCTGTGGCGCTCAAGAGGAGTGGTCTGCTAGTATGTGAGGCTGCTCGTTGTCTGCTGGTTTCAGTTTGCCCCATCTTCTGCCCCTGATTTTTAGCTGCCACAAGGCCACCTGGAACATAAGACTACGTTTCTCTGCCTCCCTTGCAGCGAGGCCTCACCGTATTACAAAATTGTGATTAATTGCTTGCAAGTCAAAGTACCATGTGCAGCTTCCTAGAAGTATTCAGAAGGAGGAAGCCTTCTTTTTTTCTGTCTTCCTGAGAGGGATGCAGACTGGATGGCTTAGCTCAGGCAGCCATCTTGAACCGTGAGGTGGGAGCCATGTGTTGGGGATGGTTGAGCAAGGTCCCTGATGTTTTCCTGCTCAGCACACACAGGATCGCCTGTGAGTGAGTGAGAGACAAACCCCCGTTGTGTGTACTCTTTGTTATTTGTGGCCTGCTGTCACATGAATGTGACCGTAATCTTAACCTGTACATCTATAAATTTTTTTCATCTGGTTTGGTATGAGGGTAGCTGTTTGAGATTCTCCCCCCCCCCCCCCCATATCAGACTGTATACCTCAGATCAAGGAATGCTTCATTGGTAGACAAGGAATCTTGACTTTTAAAATGTGCAAGATGTTTTGCACTGTTTAAAATCTTAAACATCATGGGAGAAGCCACCACTGTGACTCTTTTGAAAAACCATGAAAATGCTCGTCTCCTCCCCCATTGCCTTTCTCTTCCCCCTTCTTAATGTTTCAATCCTAAAACCAGTCAGTGGGACAGAAAAAGAGAGGTGGTTGGGGTCAGGAGGGCCTGGTGGCCTAGAACAGGGTGTGGGAACCTGTGCGGGGAGAGGTGAGCATCTGTGTAGGTGGGGGAGCCTGGCCCGTGAGGTTCCAGCCCAAGCAGGAGAAGGAGCGTGTCGCTGTGGAGGAACAGGTGAGCAGGGGAGTCTGAGCAGAGTGCAAAGCAAAGGTGTCCCAGAAGGAGGGAGGGAGGTAGGAGAGATTGGTTACTGCATTGGTTCTTGAGTTGGATAGTGGAAAGGACACCAATTCCACAGAGGCTCTTCACCTAAGGAGTTAATAAAGGCACAGGATATGGCTTACCAGGTGTGAGAAAGCATTGGTGAACATCTGGGGCCTCAGCGGCTCACTGGGTTTGCTTCCCAGAGTCGTTTCTTAGTTGCTCAGGACCTTGCTCTCCAGATTTATGAACCATCAAGACGTGAGTGAGGAATCAGTGTTTGAGGAGAGCCTGGGCAGAAATGTCCAGCAATGTCTCTTATGCCCAACTGGGCATGTACCTCGTAGCCAGGCATAAGCCATCAGCCTCCGTATCCCTAAACAGTGTAAACAAGCTGGCCCTGGGGGTTTCAAGTTTAAGCTGAACGTTGTACATCTCTAACTACTCTCTGTTTGTCCCGATCTTGACCAAGCATCAGAACCAGATTTCCGGGTCCCCCTGCAAATACGCATAGAGCCGTCCCCGCCCAGCTGTAACAGAATTCCATTTCATGCAGTTATATATAGGCTTATTGATTACATGGTAAGTAGGTTAGAGATAATGGAAGCCAGGGTGCTCATGTTAGAGAAGGGAATTACAAATATGGAAAGGGAAAAAGCTAGAGTGAACCGAATGATGTTGTATTAGAATTGCACGTATTGTTGTGAACTCAAGGTTTTGAATAGTGAATCGGTATAGATTGTGTGTGTGTGTGTGTGTGTGCGCGCGCGCGTGTGTATGTCCATGTGTATGCGTGTGCAAGCTCTGTCCACTGAGAGGAGCTGAGAATACTGAGCCCCAAATAGCAGTGAGCACATCTGGTGTTCAGATTGTGTCTTATAAATACCATTTTCCACAAAAAGGACCCAGAGCTCATTAGAGAAATGGTGATTTCAGGGCTGTGGCAGAAAAAGGACAAGATGATCCGGGATATCCTGTGCCAGCAAGCAGGGAGGTGCTCAGGGAGCAATGGAGACCTGTCACAAGGACAGCAGCCAGCTTGGATGGGCTCCCTCTGGCCAAATCAGACAATCTGAACACTGACACGAATAATAACAATAGATAATAATCCATTGACTGCAATAGGAAATCACAAAGCTCTACAAAAATAAAGAAGTACATTGCAGTGTCTCAACAGCAACACTGTTGACATTTGGGCTGGATGATCCTGAGCAGTTAAAACCCTGCTCCGCCCAACTGTTTTTGCAGGAGCGCCCACACTGTTTTTTAGCTCTGGACATTCCTGCAAGGCAGTGGGCTGCCTTGTGCCTCGTAGGACGCTTAGAAGCGTCCTGGCCCCTGCCCTCAAGACGCCTCTGCTTTAGACCGGTGCTGTCCTAATACGGATGCAGTGAGAGCCACATGGGAAAGTTTAGGTTCTTAGTGGCCATGGTTGTTAGAATCAGAAATGTTGCAGACATTGCCAGACGTACCCTGAGGGTAAGGATTATCCTGGTGGGGGATCATGAAATATGTGGAACAGGAAATGTGAAACATGAAGTACTCTCCCTTCCTCATCCCCCTTCTCCCCTTTATTAATTACAAAGGGGAAAAGAATACATTTTCAGTGGAGAAGCCTGGCAGGCAGAAGTGATCCAGGGAAGATCATCAGTGACAGGACGGACTGAAATCGTGTGCCACCTGATAGGAAGAAGAGCACAGCATTTCTTCGACGCTCCTGCCAAAGATGCTTAACCTAAATCTAAGAACAGATGACAAACCTGCCCGAGGACATAGTGTAGAATAACTTGGCCTGCAGCCTTCACAGTTGCCAAGCTCATGAAAGTCCAGGAGAGAGAAATGCAGGCGACAGGTGACCTAAGAGGGCCGGCAGCTGCGTGCAACGGGATCCTGAACCGGATTGCTTTCTCTAGAACAAATGATTGGGACATTTGGTGGAGACAGGTGAGGGCCAACGATTAGGCGATTCCGACGGGTGACAGGAAGTCCTCGGCCTGGGTGGCTGTGCTGTGGTTTGCCATAGGATGTCATCGTACGAATACTCCGAGCTTATGGGGCATCGGGCCCGCGGCGTAATCTCTAATGGTTCAGGGCAGGAAAATAGGTCTCTGTACTGCATTTTGAATTTCCTATAACTTTCTGAGGACTGAAAAAAAAAATACAAGTTATGGTCAGGAGTGATCTATTCATTTTCTTGCAGGGATGCTAAGACTTTGCTTGAGAAACATTTTTGTCTTCTTCTTAGGGAAGAAATTCTGCATTAATACAATAATGTTCTTAGAGAAAGAATGTTGGAAAGATGCCTAAATCTGTTTGCTTATTATGTATAATGTGTATTTAAAACATATGCTGGTCATCCTGTGGAGCTTTAGAACCCAAAATGGAAGGCAGGTCACTTTTCTTCTTGGACTTTTTTTTTTTTTTCCTCTCCTGGTGGATCTGTGTGTATTTTCTTTCTTTATGGTTGGAAAACCTTCTTTTAATCAAGTCTGTTCTTGTTTAGTTTAAAACTTCACAATACTATATGAAACTGGCGAACAATGTGCAGGGGCTTGGCAACATCAACCAAAATAATTTCAGAGGATTTTTTTTAATATGTTAGTAACTTGATAGCGTGTAGAGGAATTTCTGGGTTGCCAATGGACATAGATGAAGTACTGTGCTACCTGTTTATTGTGACATGATCTTTCTGTCTTCACATGATTCAAAAAAATTTTAAGTTTATTTATCTTGAGAGAGAGAGAGAGAGAGAGAGAGAGAGAGAGAGAGAACATGAGCAGGGGAGGAGCAGAGAGAGAGAGACAGAATCCCAAGCAGGCTCTGTGCTGATAGCACGGATGCGGGGTTCGAACTCATGAACCGTGAGATCATGCCCTAAGCAGAAATCAAGAGTTGGACACTTAACTGACTGAGCCACCCAGGTGCCCCTGATGTTCGTTTGAGTACAGGTAAGGCATTGTGCCTCTCCAGGCTCTGGGGACCCTTCTTCTGACTGGCACACGTTATTGAGATGGATGCCTCAGGCTAGGCCAGCAGAACAGTTCGCCTAGCAAAGCCAGTCGGCCCTCGTAATGTTTGATCCTGTGACATCAATCTCGTTAGCTCTAACTTGCTGTGCTAATTGCCGTGTTAATTGTATAACTTTTCTTAATTTGGCTTAACATTTAACAGTGTTACATGAAGGCTTGCTTCCATTTTTGTGAGTGGTAGCATTTCAACCGGTGAAAATAATTTAACGCTTTACCTTGTAGGAGTGTGGGGATAATTCGTGTACATTTACTGACTGTGATTTTTTTGTTTTTTTGTTTTTTTTTACAGTCTCCTTATCCCACATCACACAACTGGTCCTCAGCCATAACAAGCTAACAAGTGAGTTAACTTTATCGTTTGTTAGACACTTTCTGACTTTGAGGTAATATTGTGATACTGTAGATTCTTTTGTTTCCTTTGAAGACACTCATGACAGATGATATTTGGGGAAACCTAAAATCGTTTTTGGTGACACTATGATACATGAGCATATTGTCCTGTATTTTGTGCTTTTTTGAGAATTCTCGCCTAACCTGTGTAAACTGAAGACAGAATGACATTGCTTCTCTGGAAATGGTCCCATTCAGGGGTGGTAAGTGCTACAGCGATCTGAATGGCCAGGAGATTCGTTAGTATTTCATGAAAAAAAAGTACTCCAAAATAATAATGTAAGAGTTCTTGGCTTTCTCTGTACTTCTCCTGAAAAGGGGAATAATTAACTGTTGTGATACTTTTCTTCTCTGATCAAAGGGGGGAAACCCACAAAATTGTAGAAGTTCTATCAATCTGCATCTGTATTTTTCACATTTTGAGTCTGGTCCCCAAGAGGAATTCCCTGGGGGCATGGGTGGTGTCATGGCCTGGTTAACCTAGAGGACATTTGATAGCTATTTTTATGACAATACCTCATGTGAGTGATAATGGGCCATTTTATTCTTAGAGCTGTGCCTTTAAAGATTGTAATGACAGGGACCCACTCTCCTTTCTCATTCCTAATTGACTGTCACTTCCTTGTGCTTGCCATACTTCCTGCAGACTTGAATGATTCTCTAATCATGTGGCGAGAATTTGTTAGGGAGCTTTCTGAGTCCCATGAAATTGAGCTGGGTGTCATGTTGAGGGATTTGTGTCGTGAATCTGTGTGTGTGTGGGTGCATTATATAGTGCTCGAGACATTGTCATTGAGCTGTTGATTATTGAGAATTAAGAAGGCAGTTAAGGCCCCTCATGTGCAGGAAGCAGGCAGATTAGTTCCTTTTCAGCAAAAAGCACATATTTGTAAGGCCAAGGCAGAGTGGCACAATGGTCGCGTTTGAGTAATGGTGGTTATAGAAGCTGAAAGTTATGGCTCCAAGTCTCATGTGACCTTTTTTTTTTTTTAAAGTTCATTTATTTATTTTTGAGAGAGAGAGAGCGAGAGAGAGCACATCCCAAGCAGGCTCCACACTGTCAGTGCAGAGCCTGAGATGGGGGCTCAAACCCACAAACCGTGAGATCATGACCTGAGCCGAAATCAAGAGTTGGACGCTTAACCGACTAGCTGATATGCTGGCATTTTCATGGGTTTCAAAACAAACAGTCCAGCTGTCCACTGAGACCATGGTCCTAGTTTAGAGGGTACTGCAGTTTTATCTTGAAAGGTGGACCGTGTAACCCCTGAATTCCCCAAGACTGCGTGAGAAGTTCCTGAAGCTGTTGCACAATTCACAAAAATAGCTAATTGCCAAGGTTCCCGTGGTTAGATTTGCATCATCAGTAGAGCGAAAAGAGTTTACATTTAAATGCTTTGTTCCTATTACATCATTAATTTATCTGTTCTTTAAAAAAGAAAAAGAAAGAAAGAAAGAAAGAGAAACCTTTCAGGTGTTTTGAGATTTTTTTCAGTTGTAGTTCATTTCTTTTTACATGTCCACAAAGACAGAAATCTTAGATGGGTGAATCTGTTTCTTTCTCCAGGCATCTAAGACAAGATGAATTTAGAGAGGCATAAACATGGAGTTAAATTGTATCTCTTAAAAACATTGACTGTGAATGGATTCAGACTTCAGATTTCTTCCTTCCCTGCTTTTTGTTTTTTGTTCTTTTTTTCCCCCCATGTGAGACACTCTTGACCTAATCCAGTAAACTCTAATTAATCGTCTTGGTAAATTCTGTTTCAAGCCATTGTGTGCAGTGTCAGTGACACTCGATCTGTTCCACTAAGGTCAAATTAGCATCCTTTACTATTTTTCTGGCATTTAAATGAATGACTTCGCTATGGTTTTTCCAGTATTTATAGTAAATATGTCCATTTGATGGAAATATAAATATGCATGAAATCTAAGAGGCTGAGCACACCCTCCTGTCACTTTGTATTGTAATCAGTGTCTTTCACTTTCTGTGTTTTTTAATAGGACCTGGCTGACATTGCTACATTAAAGCCAGTGGGACACGAAAGATAAACCGCTCAGCCCCGCTTTTATCTTGCAAAAGTAGTGGTGTTTTTCTCTGAGTCTGCCAGTTACGCTGTTGTTTGACATTTCCACCTGTGTACTTAGCGAATGAGTGACGGGCTTGCACAGACCGGGTCCTCGATTTGGGGACACCGTGTGATGCTGGAGTCAGTGTCTGCAGAGCCATCAGGGACCGTATGGCATCAAATGGACTTCTTTCCCTGTTGGTGGTTGTGACATCGACGGGTCCTATCCACGTGGTCCAAGTGAGGCCACGGGAAGCTGGGCGTGGTCAGTCACATGATCCTTTCGTTCGCCCGAGATTCTGTAGTTTTCCCTATCTGAGTTCACAAAGAATACTTACAAATCGTCAAGCCAGTCGCTATGAGAGGTTCATCATGATTACAGCATCACTATTTAAATTTGAGCCGGGAGAACTGGGGCAGCGTGGACGGGTTTTGGTAGAGTCCGGGGGGCTCACCCTGCCCGAAACAACTCTCCTAGATGGGAGCGTCTCCCTGACGCGTTCAGAGGAAAGGCAGAGCAATGAGTGAGTCTTTTCCCTTCTTCCCTTCTGCTCTGATCGGGCAGGTGCTAGCTGGGAGCCCAGCACAGGTTCTTCGTGGCCCAGGGAGACTGGTTTCAGAGTGAAGATGAGGTTATGGCGCCGCGCTGCCCCTTCTGAAACCGCATTCGTGCTGTGATAGCAAGCACCCCTGGGGGAAGGTACAGTTCGCCTGATTTTCAGAACCCGCCCTCATCTGGCCCGTCCTCCTCCAGCCAGTGTGTCCTCCTCCAGCCAGTGTGTCCTCCTCCAGTGCGGCAGATGGATGGGGGGTCGGTCTCTCCCCTGGCCGGCCCTGCCTCTGCACCTGTGCCACCTTGCCTCTTCTCTTCTACTCTGCGCGGACTTGCCTCCTCATCCTCTGCCCGAGGCTCCCCTGACTACCCTGGGCAGTGGGAAATCTCTCTTCCCCAGACTCCTGTTGTTCACAGACCCTTACACCAGTGTGGCCCCGCTTGTCCTTCTCTGCTTGATATTTATTCCCTCTCTCCAGACAGATCGGAAGTTTTCTCCAAAGTGGGGACCGTTCGTTTCTTACTTTGACACTTGTCACCCAGCACGTGGTGGCTTGCCAGCAGTTGCCTGTGTCAAGCAATAATGATTGATAGCGGGGAACAGTAGGTGACAGGGAGGTCCTGACAGGAGACAGCTGGCCTGAGGTCAAGCAGTCTGTGTCCAAACTGCACGGTGTCAGGACTAAGTGGGATGGGGACTTGAGTCGATGTGGCCCCCACACACACTCTGTTTCTTACTCGTGGGTTCGTGCGACACCTACTGGACTACGAGTGCCCTAGAGGAGCGTTATCTGGGACACCTGGGTGTCCACGCTCTTGATTTCAGCTCAGGTCGTCGTGATCTCACGTTTCGTGAAATTTGGCCCCGCATCAGGCTCTGTGCCCACAGTGTGGAAGCCTGCTTAGGACTCTCTCTCCCCCTCTGCTCCTCCCCTGCTCATTCTTGCTCTCTGTCAAAATAAATAAACTTATTTAAAAAAAAAAAAAAAAAAAGCGTTACCTTATGTCCTGGAAATTGATGTCCTTATCGCGTTCCTAGTCATAGGGACCCTTCTTGGTTGAGGAATGAGGTGCTGGGAGGGCGCCCCTCAGGTGCATCTAAGAATCCACAGGTGGGAACACTGGCGCTGATGTTAGGAGGAAGCAAGGGCACACCTTCCCCCAGAGGCCCCCCTGGACTCGGCTGTCACTTCTCAGGAGGGCGTCCTTTGGCTCTTACGGATGTGACAGCTTCTGGGCCTCTTCCTCTAACACTTAAAGGTGGTTTTCTATGTTTAAGGGCCTAGGTTACTTACTGATTCCTTCACTGAGGTAATCGCATTATCATTTCCTTGAGCTGAGGAGCCCTGTCTGATGCTGTTTTGTATCTACCCTCAGAAAAGTACCAAAAGCATGGTGAACATCAGATGCTGGGCCCTCAGTTAATGCTGGTTGATTAATGGATTGGCAGGTGATGAGTTGTGCTTTGTGCTAAGTCAGAGCAGACACATGACATACCCAAGGGCTTGCCAGCTCTCCGTGTGTTGGAAGAAGGGAAAGTAGCGGTGATTTCAAAGGCTGTTTCCTGTGCGTCTGTCCCTCTGTTCCAGTCCTTGTCTTTGTCATTACTCTGCTTTTTAAGTCAGTGTAAGCTGAGTCTTTTTATTTGGCTCCATAATCTCACACCTGGTTTTTATGGTGGTTTGGAAGCGTTAGCTTTGTAAGTGCTTTTTGTTTTCTACTTGTTTTCAGTCTTAGAATTTCATTTTGAGGCTGTCATTTTAGGACTTTTCCACCAGAGGTCACTGTTGAGATATGTATTTTTTCCCCCCAGGTCTTTTGCCCAAAGATTAAAAACCAAATTTGTGTTGTCAGATTAAATTTTTTGCAGGCTGTTCTGCTGTGTCCAGTAGGGTATGTTGCTGTTGCCATTTACGTGGTGCAGCTTGTGCCATAATTGAGGTAGATCCCTCTAAGGATATATGTTATTTTTTTGTTTTGCTCCTGTAATTATCGTTCAGTCTCAACATACTATTTTTTAGTGTTTATTATGGCTGCTTTCTCAAGCTACGAAGTTTTCTTCTTTACGTCAGAAGAATTTTATCGCCTTCTGTAGTATTTTGTATTTGGCACATGTGAGATTTTATTCCTGGGGAAGAAAGTTTAAAATATGTATATGTGTAACCAGATTTTAATAACCATGTATTTTTTCAAATGTAAAGCTACAGAATAAATTCTTAATCTTGATAATCTCCAAACATTTGAACAGATGACTATAGGCATGTATTATTTTTCTCGAATCTGCCAAATCTGAGACATTAAAAGAGATCACAGTTCTTTAAATATTTTCTTCCCTAATAGAAGTTTTAATTAAAATGACTTTCTTTGATCTGAATCAAAAAGAGAAAAACAACTATGTAAAACTCAGGGAAATGTGCATTTTGTGTGTACTTTAACAGATTTTTCTACTAAACGCCACTGTGTCGGGAAGGATACTATGCTTTATGAAATGAATTACACTCTGAGTCAGTGATAAAACAATTTCTGGGCATAATTTTTTAACATGAAGCTTTTCTTAATTTTACAAACAATTTTATTTTTGTAGCAAAACCCACATACAGATATTGCTAGCACCTTGAATATGACAATAGTGTTTTATATTTTATGACTCATGCATTTTGAGGCTTAACTACTCATCATTTTGTGTAAGAAATGCAGAGGATATCATTTCACTGTGTGTAAACGTTGAACAGCCAGCTCTGTAAACCTTTCATGAGTGCAGGTCTCTGGATGTAACTGTTCACTTTTATACTTTGAACTCTGAACTGTCATATAAAACCTTTCCTTGAGCTTTTAGGAGTTTTGCCTGCAGTATGAGGCCTTAATGTGACCGTATCTTGTCATTTAATGTATCGCAAATGGCTAGTCAGGCAGTAAACCTAAGTTTTATGGCGAAACATGTTTTATTTTTTTTAACAGACTATTTCCTATTAGTTACAGCTTATGTATGAATTCGAAATTATAATGAATAAGAAGTACTAGGGTTTTTTTTTAGCTATTTCAATAATTTATAGAAGATAAGGTTTTAAATACGTAGAGGTTAATACAATGTTTTAAAATTTTATGTAGATATGTGTATTGATAAGATAGCTAAAGGTAAATGTTGTTATAAATGAATTAAGTGGCATTTTCCACGTGAAAATAATGGCATAATTCTCAGAATATGCAGATCCAATTATATTGAAGAAAATGAAGCAGTTTTTTTAAAGCCTGATAAATTAAACCCTTTTCTACAGAGCTCATAGATTGTTGAGATGAATGAGAAAAATTAACTGTCCCAACTCATAAGAATGACCTTCACCAGAGTGCAGCACCTTTCTGTTCTGAAGTCTCTAGTCAGTTCTTCTTCCATAGATTATTTGTCATGCCTTATGCAAAAGTTCTTGTGCATGGCTTGTATGAAATTAAATCGAGGGGGAATATGCAAAATAAATCGTCTGTGTGTCATGAATTTATCTTGTGACAATGTCAAAACAGCTTGCTGTATGCATTTTAAGAGAGTATAAATGTATTTATAATACAGAGGCTTTGATCAATAGCTTATTTTTTTTAATTAGTGCACATTTATCAGTTTGTTACTATGCCATCATTTGAATGATTGGATTTGGAGAACTACATACATAGTATCTTGGGGTCTAGCAGCTATTAATTAGACAGTATCTATCCGATGATACCGGTGGTTAGTTTACCATAAAAAAATTGACGTGCACTTGGGAGTTTGTCGTTCCTTTTGGTTCTAGTTAGTAAATGAGCCTGCAGGGTCATCATGCGGAAGAATCTGTTGCCCTTGTAGTCCGGGACCAGCCGAGTCTGAGGCCACTGGGTGAAGTTGGAGAAGCTGACTCTCAACGTGTCCTTAGTTCAGAGACGGTGATGCACGGATCCCGCGCTACAAACCGATACGTTCCTATTCTAGGGTCTCTTTTCTTGGGGTCCTACTCAGTGCTACAAGGAAGCCAGCTGACGTGTAGTGTGTTAATTCTTCCACGGTCTATTTTTAAATGGAATGACTTCAGTTATGAGAATTTCAGAACGGTGGCAGGCTGTGGAGAAAATAAATGTGGGGGCAGTTTGGATCTGTCCTTTTGCAGGTCATAACTGGCCTGTCTGGGGAAGCTGATCTTGAAAAGCATTTCGTTTTACTAAGACTCTCAAACACGATTGATTGAATAGCAAAAATTTATATCTAAATTATCTGTTGACTATTTCTCCTAAATTGTGTGTGTGTGTGTGTGTGTGCACGCACGTTCATGTGTGTACTATGGAGAAGGGTGGGAGAAGATATTCTAGGAGGTACATTTCATTGGTGTATATATTCTTTACAGACGTTCTTAATATTGCATAACTCACCAGCCTTTTTTAATAGGGTGAAACTGTGTCAATGGCCCCTAGAAAAATGCACATAGGTTTTGTGGATCCTATAAAAACCATCCATAAATTCTTTAGGGGTGCATGTAACTCAGATTTAGAAACCCTAGAGTAGGGGAAAGATAACAGTATATTTGCACTGTAGATATACTGGTGCTATTTCTTAGAGATATTTGCTGGAAAATTGTACAAAACTTTAAAAAGATGACTTTCTTTTTTTTTTAAATAATTTTTTTTAAACTTTTATTCATTTTTGATAGGGAGAGACAGAGTGACAGCAGGGGAGGGTCAGAGAGAGAGGTAGACACAGAATCCGAAGCAGGCTCCAGGCTCAGAGCTGTCAGCACAGAGCCCGACATGGGGCTCGAACCCACAGAACCATGAGATCATGACCTGAGCCAAAGTCAGATGCTGAACTGACTGAGCCACCCAGGCGCCCCTAAAAAGATGATTTTCAGTACAATGTGAAATTCACTTTTGATAACTTGTAAAAAATGTTCAAAAGCTCCACCTACTTTAGCTGCTGAAATTTACATTTTGTTAAATAAGAATTTGTAATCTTGAGCGGAATGCATATATATTGTTAACCTTGAATATAAACTACCCATTGTTTTACCAGCAAAAATGGGCTTATTCAGGAATAGCAGAGAATTGCAATTTGCTGTGGCAAAACCATAGACAAGTTGGGAGAACAAAGGAGAGGGGCAGCTCCTCTGTGGAGGAGAGGGAGAAGTTGGGGATGCTGTTATAAACAAAAAGCCCGTTGGCGTAAACTCGTTGCTGGAAGTATAGTGGTTTTTCATTGGCTGAGTTGTGACTGTCTCTCATTGGCTGGTCTGTTGCCAGGGGGAGGAGGTAAGCCTTTCTTCCTTCGGCAGAGATGGTAAAGTGGTTATCTGTGTGCAAGGTCCAGCTCTTCCTCTTGGAGCTACAGTTGGCAAGGGTAGGACGTGTGTGCTCCCCCTGCTGGCCTCCCAAGTCCATTTTAGTGAGATTTCCCTTGGGTAATTTTCACAGTATATACATATTTCAGTTCCCTTAAAACCTTGAGAATGAATGCCTTTCCCATTTCAATTTTTCTTTCTCTTTGCCAGTCAGCCTGCTAGGACAGAACGCCACTCTGATGTGATTGGCCACCAGTTAGCAAACTCATCCACGTCCTTTTCAGATATTTTTAGTATGAACCCTCTTGTCTAATTTTTGACTCTTCCTGTAGCCTTTTCCTCCTGCCTGAATATATGCTTTTCTGATCACCTGGTTCGTATCTGCAGGACCTGCCCCTCTTCAAATCTTACTCATCCTTCAGAAAGTTGAGATGAATTCTCTTCTTGCCCCACAAAATCCGCCTGTCCCACCACGTGCCCTGTGTGGCAGATGACGTGTAAGGCCCTCCCAAGTTTCTTAGACTCTGAAGGGCCGACCTTACATACATCATGACTAGAGCGTGGAAAGAAGGGAGGCAAAGAACTAGCATGTATTGACGTCCTCCTCTATGTCTGATAGAAGCCACAGGCCTGGAGCCATCAGGCAGCTGGAGCTGGAAGGTGGAGGGCTTTTCACGGCCTCCAAGCTTCTGTGCTCATCATTGCCCTGCTGCCCCTCCCGATGATGTAGGTGTGCAGTTTAAATATCCCACCCCTGTCCATCTAGGAGGAAGCTTGGCCCTGGATCTTAACATATTCAGATGGAAAAGTAGGGAGAATTCCAGAAGTTAAAAGGCGAAGGTGTTATTCTTAGAGGGGGCCTTCCCAAAGCTACTGGTGCAGGTTGTGTGGATTTTTCTAGCCATGGGCATTTATCCCCCACTCTCTTTCTTCCTCATGTAATTACTGCCTTCCTTGGCATTGAAATGTAAGATGGGGAAAGAAGAGAAGCAGCCCTGCGTGCTCTCTTGCTGAAGTCGTTCTTAACTGTAACAGAAGACACAAACTGTTGGCAAAGCATGTTGTGTTTGTGTATGAATTTGATGTCTCCCTCTTCATGTTAATATTCGAGGATTGAGGGGCATCTGCCTGGGTGGCTCAGTCGGTTAAGCGTCTGACTGCGGCTCAGGTGATCTCATGGTCCGTGAGTTCGAGCCCCACGTCGGGCTCTGTGCTGACAGCTCAGAGCCTGGAGCCTGCTTTGGATTCTGTGTCTCCCTCTCTCTCTGCCCCTCCCCCTACTCGTGCTCTGTGTCTTTCTCTCTCTCTCAAAGTTAAATAAACATTTTTAAAAAATATTCGAGGATTGAGTGTGTGTGTATCATATAATGATATTTAAGAGCCTGGAATAGCTCTTTTTATGACACTGAGCTTGCTTTCTGCATTGATTGAACTTTGGTTTTGTTTTCACATTCTCTTCCTTCTCACCATCTCATCACCTTCTCAGAACTTCTTAGGTATCTTTTTCTAGAGAAATCTCTGTCCTCTGCTTGTCCTTCACTACATGTCACTCCATTCCAGACCATCGAATGCCACTGCCTTTCCTCCCAGTGCTGCTTCTCTCACCCAGCTCCCTGCTTAAAGCTGTTCGCTGACATCCTGCCTTGCTGGCAGTGAAGTCTCAGGCCCTGGACTGTAATTCCCAAGGTATGTTCCTAAAAGAATTCCGGCTTTGGAAGTCCTCCTCAAGATTGTGTAGACCATTGCTTGGTTCTACATTGCTTGGGCAGTTAATAAAAGATTCAGAAATCAAGTAAATTTTGCATCCTCAGAGGAGCAGAAATCTGTGCTTGTCAGCTTTTTAGGAGATTTGTTTGGCCTTGCATACACATTTTTTATAGCCCAGGGACATATATTTTTGCATGTTTGACTTTATACTGTAAAATCTGCCATAACGCTTGCTTGTAACTTTTCTTCCCTGATTTTTGTGGAATTGATTATTCTCAATGTTGCTGAAAGAGGAGGGTTTTGTTTTGGGGTTTTTTGTTTTGGTTTGGTTTGGTTTTTTGGGTTTTTTTTGCAGTGAATTAAGTCAGGATATTTTTGGTTAGTAAAATTACTTAAGCTGCAGAACCTTAAGGAGGCCCATGATAGGATACAATAAATGTGTACCTCTAGGTGTGGTGCTTAGTAAATACTGTTGATTAGCTTAAAGTCGCATTGCTGCTGTCGTTTGTAAAGCTAATAATGGTTTGGGGGATGTTGGCCTTTATTGGGTGGACATTTAGATATTTTGGTATTTTACTTTTACCTTGAGGAACATGTAGATCCTTTTAAATGAGAACCTGTTTTACTGTTTCATAAACTTTATGTTTTTAAATAACCCATAACTACTGTAATTCACTGTTTTAATAGCTGCTTTGGGGAAAATCCCATGAAATCTGTAAAGCTGGTTAGCGTTAGTATACTTTTGAACTAAACATTCTTGGGCTAAGATATAATTAGTTCGTTACCCACCTTGTGTTTTTGGCCAGAAAACAAAAGTCATTAATCACTATAAATACAAATGACCTTTTTCGCATATAAAATTCTGAAGAGCGTAATTATTTGTATGCGAGACTAAAGAGATTCTTCTTTACAGGTAATCATTAAAATGGCATTCAAGACTGTGATTGCCAATTCGCTGGAAGAATTGGCATCTATATAATGAGTCTAGACGTCCTGTCTGTGGTAGGAATAGACAAATGTCCCTGTTACTGAGGATTAAAGGGACTGTCCTTTTACTCTGGCCAGGAATGCCCCAAGTTCATGGTTCATGTGGTTTCTGTTCTTTTGGTTTCTTTCCAACTTACCTTATTCAGAGTACAGGGGGATGGATGGTGGTTGACCAGGACTGAATTCATCCAATACTGGGGCAAGGAAACATTTGCTTTCACCACTTATGTGATCTTTGTTCCCTCACTGTACGGAGAATGAATAATCTCACTCCTTTGGATGTATTCGCATGGTTTTTGTAATTTTTCTAATAACTTTCTTGTAGCACTTTATCTTAGGGATCTAATAACTGGCCTCATTTAACTACCTGCCACCTTCCCTTATCCTTCTCTGTTAAAGAAATCTTACAAAGCAGCAGAAGCATGTCAAAGTCTAACCGAACATGTTCATTTGTTATGGCAATCAAGTCTCCTCTTTTTAATATAAATACAGGGTTTGGGGAAAGGTTTGGGGAAGGAGTGCTGTCTGATTTATTTTGCTCTGCCTTATCCCATATGATGGTATCTTTGGGCTTTGTGTGGCCTGTGGGTCAGTGGCACTCCGGAGATTGGCGCGAGTTGGTAGCGTTTCACCCATTGCAGGGCCAGGAGCACACCCACCACTGGGCCATGTGCTGGTCTTAGCCCTGGCCGTGGGCAGTGGTTCCTATTAAGAACCCTCTCTGAGTCTCCCTCTTTGGACCCTTGGGGCGGGTGGCAGTCCCTCCCTGGTTTCCCATGTGGAGGCAATGGCTGAGCCCCGAATTCAGTTTTACAAAGAGGCGTGCAGGCCGAATCCTCTTGGCCTTCATGCTATAGCCTAGTGCCTTTCCTTTGTAGGAATCTCCAGATTAACTAAAACCCCCCAAAACAAGCCTGGTGTTTCTGCAAAAATAGTTAGGCACAGCGTAGTTCTAAGTACTCAGAAGTTTGGTGGAAGGTGGCGGGTAGGGTTCACAACTCCGGATTTCATACCCGTGCTTATGATGAAAACCTACATGTGTTCTGAGCGGCTTCCGGCTTCCCAGCAGCCGTGGGTGGTAACGTGGTGCATGGTCTATTGCTGCCCTTTTGTAGCTGAAGAGGACCCGGCTGTCGGTGCCAACCATATGGCTCTAAAGACCAATGCCTGACCCGCCGGCCCTTCCGTGGGTTGCACACAGGCGAGCGCCTGTCCTTATGTTTTGCAGGGTGCCTGCTGCTCCCAGAGCCTGTCACTCTTCTCAGTTTTGTTTCTTTGCCTCGGGCCACAAGATGCTTTTGTTCGAGAAGCCCCCGGATCGGCTGCACCCCAGCTGGTCTGTCTGTGCTGTCATTACCACCCAGCATTCTCCATTTAATTCTCTGTGTTTTGACGGCCAGAAGTGTAGCAAGGGGCATCTCTTCATAGGACCACGCTTGGTCATGATGAAGTTGCTGCTAAGTGACTTAATTCGATGAACTAGGGAATTCAGAACTTTGCCTCTTAGATTGTTCTTTTTCCTCAGTATCTCACCATAAAGATTTGTATGGGTGTCACTGAAGCAAATGAGAGTTCATCCACCCGACGCACAGCAGATCAACAAAACTGACCAAGCTTTTGCAGTGGAAGAAAATAAGCTTTATCTGTTGGTCTGGTGCCACCCAAGAGAGTTGGGGGGCTAATACCCCAAAGTCCTGAACTCCCCAGTAGCTTACAAGTGAGGATTTTTTTAAGTTCATTTATTTTGAGAGAGAGAAAAAGAGTGGGGGAGGGTCAGAGAGTGGGGAGGAGAGAGAAAATCCAAAACAGGTTCCATGCTGTCAGCTCAGAGCCCCACGTGGGGCTCCATCCCACGAACCCTGAGATCATGACCGGAGCTGAAATCAAGAGTCAGACACTTAACTGACTGAGCCACCCAGGTGCCCCACAAGTGAGGATTTTTAAGGGCACGGTTTGAGGCAGGGTCTTCTGAGAAGGTGGATGCTGTTGATGGGAGGCCCATGAAGTCACATTAACAGATACTGCTTAGTTACTTCTGGTGCTACTTCATCTGCTCCCGTGGAAGGGGTTCCATCCCAAGATACTTGGAATCTGAAAGATACCTCTGTGCTTCATGTTGGAGATTTCATTAGGGGCATTTGGTGCTTCTGTGTTGAGGGCGTTGCTGGTTAGCTGCCTGTAGGTGCTCAGGATAACTGGGTACATGTGTAAGCTAGTGGGGTTGTATACTTCCTGTTCCTTTGAGTGATAAGCAGGAAGTCCCGCCTCTTGGGCCTGGTTCTGTGTGTGCCAGGCCCAGCTGTGCCTGGGCGTCATATGACCTCTAGTGTTTGTTTTTTCCTCTGAACTGAGGATGTGGATGCTAGCTTCCTGGGGAAGCAGAAGCTGACTGGAAAGTATAGGATTATAGCCCCCAGGTTGGGTGGGTCAATCAACCATCTAGATTGCCTTTTGTGGGTTTTTTTCCCCCCACTTTTCATCAACTCAGAGTCTCAGTAGCTTACTGAGGTGACAGAGAAGTCTTAATTTGGGTGATCTTACTTAGCATTATATCGTGAAGGAAGGGACATACGTACTGGATTAATGATTTTGATGTCCCCAGTAAATTAAAAGTTTTCTGAACAAAGCGTTGTCGTCCCTGGACCAGCAGCATCAGCATCCCCTGGAAACTTGTAGAAAATGCAGAATCTTGGGCCCCATCCCAAACCTACTGAGTCAGGAACTCTGTGGTTTGCATTACCCACCCCCCATCTGTGCTGTCAGAAGCCTTCCAGTAATTCCAATATACTCGAATTACATCGAACGTTTGAGACCCCCCCCCCCACCCTAGAGCAGCATTATCTAGAACTTTCTGCAGTGAAGGGAATGTTTTCTATCTGTGCTGTCCAAACAGCAGCCACCAGCCATTTGTCATGTGGCTTGTGTGACCAGGCAACTGAATTATTAATTGTACCTAATTGCAACTAATCTAGATTTAAATTTATTTCTTTTTTCTTTATTTATAATACTTTTCATCCAATTCCCTTCCTTCCCCCCATCTTCCACCTCTGGTAACCATAACTCTGATCTCTTTTTTTCTGTGAGTTTGTGTGTGTGTGTGTGTGTGTGTGTGTGTGTGTGTGTGTTGTAAGCTTCCACATATGAGTGAGATCATACCGTTTTCGTCTTTCTCTGACTTACTTCACTTAGCATGATGCCTTCTAGGTCCATCCATGTTGCTGGAAATGGCAGGATTTCCTTTTTTATGGGTGAGTGGTGTTGCGTTATGTATACACACACCCCGTTTCATTGTCCATCCACGCATCGGTGGACATCTTGGTCCCTGTGACTAATGCCGCAGTGAACACGGGTGCAGATATTTTCTGGAGACAGTGATTTCATTTCCTCAGGATGAATACCCGGAAGTGGAACTGTCGGATCATATGGTAATTCTAGTTTTAATTTTTTGAGGGACGTCCATACTGCTTTCCGTCATGACTGCGCCTTGGGCAACCCAGCTCCAGAGTGTACCTGTACTTTTTTTATTGTGATAAACTATAGGCAATAGTTTATTGTGATAAACTATTGTGATGAACTAGTAAGCTTTTAAAAACAAGTTACTGGTTATGGAATTGTTAATTTTACATCCCCGAACAAAACACTCCTCATGAAGGTCCGATTGCCATAACAGTCGTTTCTTCGGGTTTTTCCGTTGCACGAGACAGCTGACTCTTGCTCGCTACTGGGTCAACTGTTGATTAGAGTTGGAGCGCTCTGGCCTGTCCATTATGTCCAGCGAGTGGTTTCTGAGGCTTCCTGCCAGAGGGAGCCTCGCAGGGGGTGTTAATGTAGGAGATTAGGCAGGTCCCCTTCCGGCCCTGACTGGGGAGCCCACCCTGGGGCTTGGGCTGACTCGTAGGGTTGTCCCAGAACTGCAGAGGCCGACTGCTAAGTCTGGCTGGCTCATGCTCCTCACGTCAAATGAGAATAACGTTCAGGTTCTAGATTTAGGAGGGCTTGAAGGAAAAGAGGCTCCTGCTGGGCTCGTTAGTCTGAATTGTTGTTAACTGCCAGAAGATAACTTGAGGCTAGTCCCTGGGTATAGCTCCTGGGGTGGCAGGACCACATCTTTGTCACCCTTGCTAAAATACAGCGGAAACTCTGGCCCGAGAGTGTTCCCAGTGGTCCTCTGATCCTGTGACTAAAGCAGAATGTGGCATTTAGGAGCCAGGGGACACCTGAGAGCAGTCAGGGACCTCTCTCTCAAACGTGGCAACTGGAGTCTTAAAATCAAAGCAGCCGTTTTTGACAGAAAATGACACTCAGTGCTCTGTCATAAGCAAAGTTCTACATGACTGAGCTTCCTAATTGAGGACCTCATTTGTTGCATTATTTAAATCCATATTGTTGATTTTCTTAATCCAGCTCTTTGGAGAATCGTAGAATGTTAAAGCCAGGTGGAAGAGAACTTAGAAAGGGTCACAATCCAGCCAGGACTCCTGTGTCCACACAGCACATGGCCCGCTGTTTCCCTTGTATACTCAGCTCCTTGTCGTCTCTGGACTTTGTGCTCAGCTGCGGTCACATTCACAAACAGAACAGATCGACGAAAAGGCATGTTGCAAGGGTGTAATTAGAAATACATCGGGGCACCTGGGTAGCTCAGTCAGTTAAGCATCTGACTCTTGTTTTGGGCTCGGTTCGTGATCTCACGGTTCCTGAGTTCGAGCCCCACTCTGGGCTCCATGCTGACAGTGCGGAGCCTGCTTGCGATTCTCTCTCTGTCTCTGTCTCTCAAAATAAATAAACTTTAAAGAAAATAAATCTATCGATGCTGACCATTCACTTACATTTTGAAATACTTCATGCTAATGTGTCAGGCAGAGATCTTGAAAAATTTCACCAGAGTATTCTGACCGGTGACGTATTACTGCCATTTTTTCCCTAAAGGCTGCATTTGCTCATGTTGCATGTGTGTATAATTTAGTTATTGCACAGCTCATATTGTTAACTGGTTCTTTTTTTATGTATAATTTCATTAGAATTAGTTTTCCAAGCCCAAGAGCTGTTTCCCTTTATCGACTCTGAGACTTCTTTTGTAACTCACTTTCTTTAAATAGATCACCTTTCTCACTTTAATCCCAGACGTATTGAAATGCTAGGTGTTAAAAGTGTGGCTCTATACACATCATAAGCATTCTCTAAATACTGGCTGAAAGAGTGGATGCTGTCCCATCCAGCCAGGTCTGAATGTTAATTTCTTCTGATTTTTGCTACGGCCAGGTGGCGGGAATTCTGTAATTGAGAGAGAATTTTAGCTGTGTAATGTTTTTCCCTTTTTAGCTTGAATGGAGTCTCAACAACAAAATTCATATGCATACAAAAGGCTGGGAGAAGTAGAGTAAATTGAATGTAGGGTTATTGTTTGTGTCCACAAAACAAAGCCCTAAATCACATTTAGCATAATTTGTGGTTTTAAATTGGACTGATTTAGCAAGGAGAGTGAAATAATCTCTCATCCTGTCAAAAAGGCGATACCTTCAGACCAGCATTTAATTGCATTGGCAGAGTAACTTGGGGAAGGCAGCAGTAATTCTGGCTGCATTATTCTTGGTTTGTGGCTAAATTGAGATCATCATTTTCTCCTGGTTGCACTAACTTTCTTTATTGCTCTTCAAACTAATCAGATGAATGCGGTGAGAGAAGCTTAGTGGTAGCTGGAGGGTGCACAGGGGAAAAGGGTGAGGTCCCCGAGCAGGGCTGACTAGCAGAGGTGTAGTCATCAGTAGAGCTGTGCCTTACACACTGAACGTTGTGGGGAGAGAAGAGTCAGCTGACAACACCCAGCGACTCAGCAGGTGCACCTGAGTGAACTTCTCTGCGATCCTTTATGCAACGTGAATGCCGTTGATTCCCCGCAAAGTGTCTCCCCGACCACACACCTATAAATGTGCTTTTAAGGCCAAACTGTACAGGTAGGGCTTCTATGCATTCATGTTGGTATCCAAGAGTACACTTTCTGGAGGTTAATTTCTAGCTGCCTCAATTTTCCCATGGAAACCCACCCTTTTATCTCCTCCCCAAACCGTCCCCTTGAGTAACTGTGCCTTGTGCATTTTCCATTGGGACCGCTGCCACCTCCCAAGTGTCTGAATCCAGACTGATTCGTATTCCTCACAATCCCTTCCTCCAGTGAAAGCATTTCCCTTGCCTTTACCAAGCCTTCTTCCCTCTAACGGAAGTCAGATCATCAATACCTTAGACATTTTATGAAGCTGAAATTGAGGACTCAGAACTGTAACGCACAGTGTGCCTGTCCTCCTTATTCTTGTTCCGCTGGGAGTTATGCACCAGAGCTCCCGCAGCGGCTCCCTCCTTAACTATTTCAGATGTCTGTTTGGAATCGGATGTATACCTTTGTAGTGGTTCTAAGTAAAGGTGCTCCTGGTTTTTCCCAGTCTTCCGGAGTGCGCCCTGGAGGGTGTTGTTGGGATGGGAAGTAAAGGCACTGACATGACCCTTTGCTGTGCTGTACCCAAGGCCCATGTCAGTGGTTTCGGTAACATGGGTAGTCTTGGTGTTAGAATTGACATGAACCGTGGACGAGCCAACAGTTTGTATCAAATGTTTGTAGGAAGGCTGGATTAGCGATGGGGGGCATCTGTTACAGATCTCCTTGCTACCAATGGAGAGTTAGTACTTTTGAGGTAAAGATGCCTTTGGCCTGCAAGTTGATATTTGCAAGTATATGCTCTAGGGAAGGAAGACTCTTTTAGGTCCTCATTGGTTTATTTTAACCTTTGATCTGAATGCTAGTATTCATATAATGCTACTGAGTTGGTTTTTCATATTTCTGTGTAATAACAGTGCATTGATCTGTTGCTAATCTGTTGTAAAGTGTGTGTGTGTGTGTGTGTGTGTGTGTGTGTGTGTGTGTGAGAGATCGATCAAGGTATAAAGACCAGAAACCAAAATCATGAAAGAGGTTGGTTGAATATTTCATCATTTGAGGTTGAACTTACATTGTGATTTAGTGCACTGTAAAGAGAACAGCTCTTCATGTGGCCCCTCGGGTGGCTCAGTTAAGTGTCCGACTCTTGATCTCAGCTCAGGTCATGATCTCACGGTTCATGAGTTCGAGCCCTGCATCAGGCTCTGTACTGACAGTGGGGAGCCTGCTTGGGATTTTTCTCTCTCCTCTCTCTCTCTGTCCTTACCTACTCATACTCTATCTTTCAAAATAAATAAAAATGAACTTTAAAAAAAGAAAACAGCTCTTCAGATATCAGATTATTGAAACACCTTGATGAAGGTATCACTAACCAGGAAGGGCTTTGGCGTTTGCGGTCTCCCTTCAGGTAGAGGTGCAAGGAAACCCAAAGGAAGAAAACAGTCGTGCTTGTGAGGCATCGTATGGCAGTTATAAAAGAATTTATGCTTTGGAATATTCACCTATGGGCTATTAATGGCAGCCTGAAATTCTCTCTTGCCCTTTAAAGAAGCGTTTTCATTTCTACTCGATGGTGAGTTGCGAACCTAAGAAAAACCTACAAAAAGTAATATGTATGTATATGTGAATCAGATGGTCATACTGGAGTTTCATCTCTCTTTCCTGGGCAAGAAAAACACAGTGTGTTGCTGGCGTTCCTTACGCAGAGCGAGGTTCCTGTATTCACACCCAGCATCTTTGTTTCCCTAGCTGTGCCGCCAAACATAGCAGAGCTGAAGAATTTGGAAGTGCTGAACTTCTTTAATAACCAGATTGAGGAGCTGCCCACACAGATCAGCAGCCTTCAAAAACTCAAACACCTGAATCTGGGGTGAGTATCCCTGGAGGAGAAAAGAACAGAAGAAGAGGAAGAGGGGGAGGGCGCGTGCAGGCTATGAGCACAGGAGGGACTGTGTCTGTTACTGACTTCTAATTTCTTTTTGTGTGGTAGGACTTTAACAAAAGTTTTACTGCTTTTAATATGTCTTTTCAGTGGGCTGCGTTATGCACATCTATTAGAGAAGTAATTGCAAAGCTAATTGTTGGTGCAGTAAGGGAGTGTGTGTGTGTGTTTTGTCATATTTGGTTTCTAACAAAATTTTATTTCAGTTACATTGACTGGAAAGGGACTTATTTGCATAGCGTTAACTGTTCAGACCAGTTGCAGTGTGGTTGATTTTTTTCTCTGTTTTAAGTAGAAATCGTTTACAAAGCGTCTTCCTTCCACAGAAGTGAGGGGGGAGGAGGGAAATACATTTCCGAACACTGCTCCATCGATTCTTACAATTCTTTTATGTAGTTGAGAGGTTATAATCCTGTGTCTTTCTTTGTACAAAGGTGAAGAGAGGAGGTTCGATTCAGCTGAGGTGGCAGAACCAGGTAGCAGTGAATAATAATAATACATCTGTTACTTTCCAGTTTTCAAAGTCCTCATGCCGGGATTTGACCCTCTCAACAATTATGAGGGACGTAGGACGGGCAGTAGTTTTCATTTTGTGGAGTGGAAGTCAGGCCCTTTCCGAGAGCCTCAGTGACTCTTTCCTGATTGCCCCCGAGCTTAGTGACCGAGCCAGGCAGAGGACCCCATTATCTGGGGTCCAGCCCTCTCCATGAGACTCCATAGATGACACCAGAACTTGGGCTTCTGAATCCCAGCTTCATTGTTAAAGCTGTGAGGTGAAGCTGTCCACTCATGCTTCATCCGCTGTGTGAAATTGCATATTCATTAAATTATAGCCATTAAATGCTTTAGTTAAGCTAGTGATTTACATGGAATGGTGATAGAAGCTGGCCAGGTATTTATCAATTTCATAGGAAGCAATCATGAAGAAAAAAGAAACATCTTATTCATGGAAGGATTTTTAGTTGAGCATATTCTTTCTAGGGGGAGTTTGGTTAGAGACTCATATGATGTTCACTCTGCTTAAGATATAATCTTAGAAAGATCCATGAGCATTCTCTTTCCTAATGTCTGAGGGGAAGTAGAGCTTAAAGGAAAAGGGGAATATGACTTAAATCAGATGGCTTTTACCCCTACACATATGGAGATTGTGTACCCATCTGGTAAAACAGAAAAGAAAGGATCCCTCATTTATATCTTTGTTTTGGGAATTATTAAGTCTTGATTTTAATTTGTATGTAAGCAAGAAGCTAAAACTAGATG
Organism: Panthera onca; assembly: GCF_046562875.1. Classification (NCBI taxonomy): domain Eukaryota; kingdom Metazoa; phylum Chordata; class Mammalia; order Carnivora; family Felidae; genus Panthera; species Panthera onca. The sequence goes on along the minus strand of NC_138345.1, from coordinate 15,397,020 downwards.
TGTATACTAGCTGTACAAAACTAGGTACATTCTTACTGTTAATTTTTTGATTAAGTGGTTTAACGAGTCATTTATATATAAGGTGCCAGGCACAGTACCCGGTCCGCGGTAAGCAGTACGTTGTGTTGGCTGTGTCCATCGCCCTCGCCGTCATCATCACTTTCTTCCTTGTTTCATTTACTTCAGGACTATGTAAGTGTCTCATCTGTGTCAGGAACCTTTCTAGTGTTGGGGTTCAGTGGTGAAAATCACAGTCCCTGGCCTGAAGTGTGGGGGCGGAGCCAGCTGTAAATGAGCAGTGATGGTTCACAGCCACATCACTGACATGCTGGAGGTTGTCTGAAGGCAGGTGGGAGAGACCGCCAAGGGGGTTAGTCAACAGGTGAGGTTGTCTGAAAATTCCCATAGGGGGCAGTATTTGAGCCAAAATTTGATGCATGGAAATGAATTTCTCAGACTCAGAGGCAGAGGGAATGCATCCCAGGCTGCAAGAATGACATGATTGTGGGGCGCCTGGGTGGCTCAGTCGGTTGAGCGTCTGAATTCGGCTCATGTCATGATCTCGCGGTTCAGGAGTTCAAGCCCCGCGTCGGGCTCTGTGCTGACAGCCTGGAGCCTGTTTGGATTCTGTGTCTCCCTTTCCGTGCCCCTCCCCCCCTCATCCTGTCTCTCTCTCTCTCTCTCTCTCTCTCAAAAATAAATAAGCATTAAAAAAAATTTTTTTTTAAAAGAATGACATGGTTACAAGCTGAGAGTACTGCATGTTCCACGCAAGTTGTTCAGTGTTGCTGAGTGTAAAGTGTGAGGCAGGAAGCAGTGAGGGAAGAGGTGCGGCCAGGTAAAGAAGCACGAGTGTCTGCTATTTCGTTCCTGAGTATTTCCTGAGCTCCCAACTATGTGCCAGGCACCGTTCTAGGTAGTAGCCATCCAACCTTTATGGAGCGTTCGTCACAGTTGGGGAAACCAACGATAAACAAATAAATGTCTACAATGGCAGGGTGGCCCTGGGTGCCAAATAAAGGCGCTCTGATTTTATCCTGCGGACCATGAGGAGCTTTTACGGCAGGCAGAACAGGAGGTATGAGAAAAGATTGGATTTTTGTAGGAAAGGTCATGCGGAGGGGAGGTTGGGGTAAGAAGCGGTCAGGACACCCCTAAGCACGCTGAATTAGTGTTCCAGGTGAACTAGGGCGGTGGCAATGCCCAGCCAGGAGAGGGGTTTTGTGTGAAAAATACTTAAGAGCTAAAACTCACGAGACGGTCACTGATGGTATGGGTGATGCCTGGGGGTCTGTCTGGGCAGCTGAAATAGAAATAAAGATGGGGACAGCTGTGGGAATAACATCGTGAGCTCAGGTTTTGTTCAGTTGGGTTGGAGGTACCTTAGGACAGAGTTAAAAAGTTTTCTTTTTTTAGTCAAACGCATCTTAGTTCCCTCTCTGTTGTCTTTGGAGCTGTTTGCATTTTTGGCTCTCGGTGTTTTATTCATTGTGTAAAACTTTCTGTGTATTTAATTACATTGCTATATAGATGGAATTGTCAAAGTTTGAACAAAAATTCTTAGCTCTCTGGGAGAGGAATTAACATGAGTTTCAATAAAGGATATTTCTGTTCTCAAATGGCATAAAGAATTATACCTGCATAGCCCTGTTTAAGGAAAGTTTTAGAGAGAGGACTCTTTAGAGGAAGCAGTCTGAATAAAAATAGACACACAGGAGACACCAAAAAACTCAACACGAAAAAAACCCCAAATAATCCAGTTAAGAAACGGGCAGAAGACATACACAGACCTGTCACCCAAGAAGACATTCAGTGGCCAAAAAACACCTGAAAAATGCTCAGCATCACTCATCATCAGAGAAATGCAAACCAAAACCATAATGAGACATCCCCTCACCTCTGGCAGAATGGCTAAAGTCAAAAACGCAAGAGACACCAACTGCTGGTGAGGATGTGGAGAAAAAGGAACTCTCATGCCCTGCTGGTGGGAATGCAAACTGGTGCGGTCACTGTGGAAAACATTTGAGGTTGCTCAAAAAATTAAAACCAGAACTACCATATGATCCCGTAACCCCACTACTGTGTGTTAGTACTCAGTACTACTTTCATACCCAAAGAATACGAAAACAGTAATTTGAAAAGATATATGCACCCCTGCGTTAATAGCATTATTTGCAATAGCTCAAACATAGAAGCCGTCCTTCAGTAGATGAAGGAATGACGTGGTGTGTATGTGTACACGTACTTCTCAGCCACAAAAAACAATGAAGTCTTGCCATTTGCAACAACATGGATGGATCTAGAAGGCCTGCTGCTAAGGAAATAAGTCAGAGAAAGACAAACACCATATGATTTCACTCATATGCAGAACTTAGAGACAAAACAAATGAAAAAAGAAGAACGGAGACCAGCCACAAAACAGAGTCTTAAGAGAACAAACTGATGGTTACCAGAGGGGAGGTGGGTGGGGGGATGGGCGAAATAGGTGAAGGGCATTAAGGAGTGCACTTGGGATGAGCACCAGGTGACGCATGCAAGCATTGAATCACTGTATTGTACACCCGAGACTTATGTATAGATGTAACACCGTATGTTAACTGTACTGGAGTTAAAATAAAAATTGCGTCTGTACACACACAGACGAGACCCTACAGCACAGCATTTAGGCCACGTATATGCATATTCTGAACAGCACGCTCAACCAGAAGTTGCTTTCAAAGTTATATACGGTATTTGCTGTTTGTCCTGATGATGGCAAGGCCTGAAGGGATTTTTAGGCCCTCTGAATAAATAAAGTTTTATTATGTTTCTAATTGTTTAAATGTGGTTCATTTTGTGGTCATTTTCTACAGAATATAAAGCCACATTGGCTACTTGCTGGTAATTATTTCTGGGATAATCTCAGTACAGTAGCACCACGGGCTAACTCTTCTGGAATGGTTTTTGACCCCGTGAGATGCTGGAGCTCATCATGCGAAACTTAGAAGTTTTCAGTAAGTACAGTTCTGAGTGGCTGTGTGTGTGAGTGGGTCACCGTGGACGTGAGAAGAATTATTACCCTTAGCTAATAACTAAGGTTTTACTGAAGCAAGAGGAGCCCAAGAGGACCTCTGGAAGTCAAAACGTTCCAGAAGGGAAGCATTAGGAAGGACCTTCCTAGCTTTTGAAAAAGAGAAAGGAAAAACATGCCGACCAGCCTTCGACCCCCTGCTTTTATAAATTTCTACATCGTGTGCAGGCGCTTTCCCTTTTCCAAAACACACTGGAAACAAAGTTCACCGGCAGACAGAAGAATTCATACCATCATGGCACGCATGAGCGCCGTAAGCAACTTTGTGTGTAAACACTGGAGGTGATCTGAGGGTAAGCTGGTGACCCAGACAGGAAAGCCCCGCTCAGCTGTTCAGGCTGCCCACAACGGTCTTCTCCCAGGGTGAGCTTACCTGTTGGAAACCGAGTCAAAATTTCTCTCAGGCTTCCTGAAAACCAGTGGTAGTTGATGACTCTCCTTTCTCGAGGACCCTTTGTGAGCCACAGATCTTCTGAGCTGCTTCAGACGTCTCAGCTGTCAGCCCCCTGGCGATCCTTCCGGAAAGTACTGCTCTCATGTTCCCGTTGAAGAAACTGGGTCTCAGAGAAGCTGAGCAACCTCCCCAAGGTCACCCAGCTAGCGGTGCCAGGCTGGACTCCGACTGTCACGCAGCTCTGTCTGCCCCTGCTGTAACCTCTCACGGACACCCGCAGGGGCCCCCAGAGCCGCGGTCCCACGCGTGGGCGTGGAGATGGCTGGGGACCACTTGCGCCCCTGCGGCTCCTTGTTTGTGGCCAGCAGCGCCTCCAGGCCCTCTTAAGCATTTGAGTTGGGGCTTCCTTTCTGCCTGCCAGGTTGGCGAGCTCCCTGCCGTCACTGCTGTCACTGCACGGGGGGCCTCTGCAGTGATCCGGACACCCTGGGGGTATTGGTTTCTGTCTCAAGGAGAACCACCTCTGGCTCAGAACCACCTCTGGTTCTCTTAGCAAAGAGAACCACCTCTGTCCATCAGGTGGACAGACTCAGGCTCACTCTGGGCTGGAGATGGAGATCTCCTTCTGGAGATGTCTCTTTGCTCTGAGGAAGGCTGACTGGCGCTTTCCTGCACCTCATCTTTCCAAAGTCTACTGTGTTTGGAAACATGAACTTTATTGGTGATTTTCAAAAAGAGGTAACTTAGAGCGGTAAAGAAACACCTAATGTACACCTCCGTGCTTTGTCCAGTGTTGGTGATTTTTCTTTCAGTTTCCTCAGATCCTTGCGTTGGAATCTAGGCATCGGGGGGAGGGGCTAGGTGCTCCCAGATACCTGTCACCCTCCCCAGGTGAGCCAGAAGTCCTTGTCACTTAATTCATGTCAGCTCTAAAGAGATGATAGTAAGCGCTGTCCTGCCTGAACTACGCGATCGTTCTGGTGACCCAGGTGAAACTTGATGTCAATGTGTTTCACACACGGTGAATTGGTAGAAACAATCCGTTGTTGTCATTACGGCAAAGGGTCATGGAGGTTACTTTTATTAAGTGTAAAGTTAACCAGTGACTTTCCTACCCAAAAGGTAGAAATCGCTTTGACCTCGGTTTCTACTTGTGCTATCAATTTTTTCTTATGAGGCCTGGTTGGTGGGTGATTGGCAGCTGTGGACAGGATTGTATCTAGTATGAGAAGGATCGAGGCCTCGAAGCATTTTATTTTTTTTTTTAACAATTTTTTTTAACGTTTATTTATTTTTCAGACAGAGAGAGACAGAGCATGAACGGGGGAGGGTCAGAGAGAGAGGGAGACACAGAATCTGAAACAGGCTCCAGGCTCTGAGCTGTCGGCACAGAGCCCGACGCGGGGCTCGAACTCACGGACCGTGAGATCATGACCTGAGCCGAAGTCGGACGCTTAACCGACCAAGCCACCCAGGTGCCCCAATCGAAGCATTTTAATGTCACAGTTCCTCCTACCCTTCAATCCTCCTACCTTTAATCTTATATTAGACTAAAAAAATTTTGGGGTGTGCCTGGGTGGCTCAGTTGGTTAAGTGTCCAACTTCGGCTCAGGTCATGATCTTATGGTTCGTGGGTTCAAGCCCTGTGTTGGGCTCTCTGCTGACAGCTTGGAGCCTGCAACCTGCTTTGGATTCTGTGTCTCCCTCTCTCTCTTCCCCTCCCCTGCTCATGCTCTGTCTCTCTCTCTCTCAAAAGTAAATATTTAAAAATTTTTTTTTAAATCCTCTTTTAAGTATGCTCAAAGGGAACCACATTAAGAAAAGTAAGGGTCTTAAAGAAAATAATAAAAGATATTTACTTTAGATTTCAGTGGAAATACATACATATATATATATTAGTTTTCAATTATGAAGAAATACACATAAGATTTACCATCTTAACCATTGTTAAGTCTATGACTCTGTAGCGTTAAGTATATTCACGTTCTTGTGCACCAACCTCGAGAAGTTACTCATCAGGCAAAACTCTATACCCATTAAACAACAACTCCCCATTTCTCCCTCCTTCAGTCCCTGGCAACCACTGTTGTAATTGGAGATCGTTTTGAATGTTAGTAATTGCATAACAAGAAAGTGATTTTTTTTTCTTCCATTGGAATAAATGAAATAAAGCAAATGTCTAAAAACGACAAAGCTTAATCTGTATCTTTTGAGGAATTATTATTGCCACATCCGTGAGGCAGTTTTTCTCTGGATGGACAGATACTTTGTGATGATTGAAGTTTCTGTGTAACACAGGGACTGAGCTTCCTTGCAGAAAATGATGAGACATTTTCAGATGTTTAATGAGCATAGAGGCTCTCTAACTATAATTACTGTGTTGGTTAAAAGAACATAAAGTGATTGCAGAATTATGGCCTCTTCTGAGTTTTCAGTCTCTTACACACGGCTCTTCGGCCTGTGACACAGAGGTGATGTCTGAACATAAACGTTTTGTGTGTGACGTCTTGGATTTTTTTTTTTCCCCAACCACAGCATGAACAGACTGAACACTTTGCCTCGAGGATTTGGCTCTCTCCCAGCTCTTGAGGTCCTTGATTTGACTTACAACAACTTGAATGAAAACTCTCTTCCCGGAAACTTCTTCTACCTTAGTAAGAAACTTTTAATTCTATAAATCTCCTTAAAATGGTACTTTGCGTTCTGAAAGTGAAATTTATTTGCCAGCGCCCAAACTCCAAGAGAAATTATTGGACGTATATATTTTTTTCTTCGCACATTTCTTTTGAATATTCCTTCATAGCTCAGCAGTATGTATGTTTGATATATAGTTAGCTGACACCATTGAGCTCAAGTGGACTTAGTAATGTCATATTAACTTCCAGATAGAGATTATGTACCTAAATGAGATCGAGTCTCACATTTAGCTAAAGAACTTGACTTCCTTCTTAAAGAGCATGCAAAAAAATAATAATAATGTATGTGTTCTCCCATGTTGCAATTAACTCTTTGTAAGCTATTTCCCCAAAGATATTTCAAACAATTATATATAAAAATATGCATTATTAAGCTACTGACAACTTTTTAAGCCTCCTAAAAAATACTGTCAATGATGCGGTCTTTTTCATCTATAGAATACAATCAAACGTCAAGAAATTGTCATAGATAAACACACTTTATCTTTTCGACTGTATTCTTTGCAAGCAGATTTCTTGCTGCAGATACCCGTAAGAATGAGGGAAAACTGATTTTTCTGAGAACTCACAAAATATTTAGGAAAGATTTGCTTTCCTTAAATGAGTGTTCTGCTTCTCCAAATAGTGACACGTATGGCATCCAGAGATTCTGAATTTTCTGAGCTGGTCTCCAAAACTTCATTTATAACCTTATGCATATTCTCTCCCCCAGATTTTCCCAAGCACATGATGAAGCCAATTCTAAAATATTTTCATGGGCCATGAAGGAGATTTTGTTGTGTATATTAACACAGAGTTCTGTCGAATTTTAAAACATTTGAGTGTAATTGAATACCTGTAAGCAAACAAAACAGACCTCTGATTATACTTCTCCTTTTTGGTCAGCGATAAAAAAGATGCCTTAGGATTTTTTCCTTCCGTAGTTCGGGGCTGTGTAGTATTGTGAACAAATTTCTGACCGCTGATATTCTGCCTGGGTTAGGGTTTCTCTATTTGTGAATTCCCATGTCGTCATGTTAGCTCCTTTGTCCTCATTTATTTCTCATTCTCATTTATTTTTTGTGGTTAAGGCTAGAGAAACAATTAATAATAATTAGCCCGATTATTAAACAATGAACTGTGATTATGGCCTTCATCACCGGAAAGCCTTTTAGTTATTTATTTTTAACATAGTTGCATTTACACGACAGAACCTTTTTGCCTGAAGCGTTGACACCAATGTCACAGTGGTTTTCTTTGTTACACATACGGACGCAAAGCATAAATGTGAATCGGAAATGATAGAAGAAAAGTCGCTCTCTTTCCTGAAAGCGTCTTGAAACCCTGTGCCAGAAACTGCCGATGCCCACGGTTGCTAATTGTGTCAGTCCTCTTGGATATAGATGTTTTCCTGACCACACCAGCCCCACAATAAGCCAGTAAATCTAAGTTTGACCTGCTTCTTATTATTGGGAGCCCTAGGTGTGTCACAGGCTTTTCACCGAGCCGGGGTTATTAATCAAAGCTGACTCCCTTGTATTGATCAGACCTCAAATGGTTGGATTTCATGCCACCCTGTTTATATATCGCTGTTTAATTCGCAGCCACCCTGCGCGCACTCTATCTAAGTGACAACGATTTTGAAATCCTGCCGCCAGATATCGGGAAGCTCACAAAGTTGCAGATAGTAAGTAATTTATCTAAATTCTTGGAAAATCAATTCACTTCTGCAGCCCTTGTAGGAGTAGAATCAAGTCAATTTGAGCAGGGTGAGGTTTGTTGTGTAGGAATCAGCCACCACTCCCTATACTGTTTGTTGTTCATCTGTAGGCACTTGTAAATAAATTGAAAGCATTGAGCCTTCAAAGAAGAGAGGGCATGGAAAGGACGAGAGTTTCTGTTGAGCGCCTATTTACGTGAAAACTGTTTTGACAACCCCTTGTTTTCTTATATTTAGCTCAGCCTTAGGGATAACGACCTGATCTCGCTGCCTAAAGAAATCGGAGAGCTTACTCAGCTTAAGGAACTCCACATTCAGGGGAACCGCCTGACCGTTCTGCCCCCAGAACTAGGTAAGGTTGCTGATGATGTCAGTTCGGGGTTTCATTAATATCAGTGATCCCAGTGTGGCAGTTCTGAGCAACGCTCTCTCCTCTTGGCAAGCACCCTCCTCCGAGGTGCTCCTTCTGATCATTTCTAGAAGCATTTGTCCTTGACCAGGGTTCAGCTGTTAAGGGTTTGACCTGGCGTGCTGCTGTGTTCGGCAGCCCGAGCACCCAGAGAAACTGCTGATGAAGAATAACCCAGCTCGGCCCGGGCACGGGGTCGGGGGAAACAGCCCTAGAGTAGTCGTAGCGGTCTTGTCTGTGTCTCCTCCTTTGCTGGCTGATGATTTCTTTAACAATTAATTAATTATTTATTTATTTACATTTATTCATTTTTTGAGAGAGGGCACGCAAACGGGTGGGGCAGAGAGAGAGGGAGACACAGAATCGGAAGCAGGCTCCAGGCTCCAGGCTCCGAGCTGTCAGCCCAGAGCCCGATGCGTGGCTCGAACCCACGAGCTGTGAGATCATGACCTGAGCCAAAGTCGGGTGCTTAATCAACTGAACCTCCTGGGCACCCCAACGACTTTTTAATCAACCCACCACTCTTATGTTTTTTTTTTTTTTTTACTCTCTTAGTTTGTAGTTTTAATCCCTTGAAAACTTTTGCCACATAAAGTATTTGTTACAGCTGTGTGAAGATACCTTTTGCCATCGTGCATTTGGTTCTAGCCTGACTCCACTTCCATGGGAATTGCAAAATACGTTCCAGCTGAGAATTCCCTGGTCCTGCTTCTGTGGCAGATGCATCTTAGTCCTCTGCCTGCTCATTCACATGGCCCAGGGTGGGCTTATGACGTCCCTCGGAAATCACGTTCAAACCTGTTACTCTGTTGCCGACGTATTCTGCCCTTCTGGAAAGGTTTCATGAGTTTACTTCTCTTCTCTCGTGCAGACCCTCCGTGTTCTCTCACTCCTTCAACCCATTGAACTGCATTGTTCCTCAAACTGTGAATATTTGCTTTTCTGCTCCAGATTCCCATAATTTGAAGAAAAAAAAAAAAAAACCCACATTTAACCCAGAGTTTTTTGAGCAAGTACCTCAAGTGAACCTGGCCGTTTGAAAGAGGCCAGGGGTTGCCACTTGGAACGAAAGCTCCATGAGAGCGGGGTGGGGTTTTATATTCCCTCCCTGCTGGATGCCCCGTGCCTGCCATGCTCTAGGCTTCAGGTTGGTGCTTGAGGAATGGGTACTGAATGAGTTAATGAAATGAGGACTCACCTGGCAAGGTGCTGGGAAGGCCATGCGGAGGCAGAGTTTGACGTCTGCCCAGAGCCATGCTCCCCTCGTGGAAGCCACAAGCCACATTTCCAGTGCTCAGTATCCATGTACGGCTCGTGGCTACCCCCGGGGAAAACCCAGGTACAGAACGTTTTCATCACAGGGTGTTCTGTTGGGCAGCGCTGGTGTGAAGGAAAAGCATTCCCGTGGTTTCATGGAACGATGGAAAGTTTCAGCACCACTTGCCCCATCTCCTTGGTCAACTTTGTCGTTGTAAAAGGTCTGGAGGAACTTGCGCCAATTTGAAGGGCTGAGAAGTAGCTCAGCACGTTCTCCTCACAGTTACAAGTTGTCATGCGTCACTTAGGAGCAGGCTGCGGGACCAAGGAAAGATCGTTGCGAACGTTTTTAAGGCGAAAAACTCCTTGTCAGAAGAAAGGGTTTGTACCGTGACTGTTGACCAGGGGTGGTAGCATTAGTGATACCTGGGGGGCTTTGGCAGAATACACAAACCTGCTTCTTCCCCGACCTGGTGAATCAAAATCCCCCTGCAGGAGATGAGTTCTCGTGCCATTTGGAAAAGCTCCCTCCATGCTTCTGGCGTGCGTTCTTGGGCAGTGTGATTAGGAGAAACTGTTCTTTCTTCCTTTCTTTCTTCCTTCCTTCCTTCCTTCCTTCCTTTCTTTTGAAGTGTGTTTTGTTATTTTATTTCATTTTTCAAGCAGAGAAGCGAGTGAGGGCATTGATCAGTGATTTCTATCAGGTAATACTTTGTTAGGAAGATAAACCCAAGTGAACACCTATGTCCTTACATATTTTGAAATCTTAAATCATATTGCTTATCCATTTAAATATCTTGCTTAAAATCTAGTCCTACTTATCTAACATTTCTGTTAAGCTCTCCAGTAACAAATTATATATATATATTAATTTTTATTATTATAGATAATTTATTAATGTGTGTGTGTGTATATATATATATATATATATATTTTACTCAAGAGTACAGTTGAGGAGAAAGTCACTAAATGACTGTTTTTCAAGCCATACCTAGGAAAGCTTAATCCCAACATCTGCCTCATGGCAGATTTCCCTAATGACAGGCAAGTACTTAGCTGGAAATAAATCATGACCCCCTGGGAGTTTCTGTTAGAGGTCGAAACTAGAGATGAAGACAGATGTATTCTTTATTTTTAAATGGTGGGTTTTTTTTTTGAGTCAAGAATAATCTAATACATAGTAATGTAATAATAATTATTATAATAGTACGTATTAGGGTGCTGTGACAAGTGCTTTTCCTGCCCTAGCTCCTGTAATTGTCCTAAGACTTGTCAGCGGACTTTTGAGAGGTAAGAACACTGAAGCTTAGCACTGTCTGTAGGGGCACAGCTAACGAGTCACAGAGGCTTGATTGGCATCGTGTCAGGCTGTCCTCCAGGTCAGTATTCCTCCCCACTGTGGTGTTCTCGTTTCCATTCCAGCCGGCAAAAGGATTCCCAGAAAGTGCAGCACCCGCTCACTCCCCCTAGTGGCAGGAGAAAAGCTGCTCTCCTCTGGCGGTTGGATGGCCAGCATGGGGAGGGGGGTGGGGGTGTAAGCAGCAGGTTGTAATACCCTGCAGAGTGCAGATGAGACGGCCTCTGTAAAACAGTGCTCTTCTGCTAGACCCTCCAAAGTGCATGGTCCCTGGGTCCACCCGACCCTGTCCCCATAGACATACAGCCACAGCAGAAATGTCTTTGGTTTGGCTTGTCCACAGTAGCTAAGATGATCGTCTGGAGTCGCCCTGGCCTAGCTAATGAGCAGCACTAGGGACTGATGCACTTGAAGTGCATTATATCTGTCCCAACAGCACCCACTGGCTACGGGCTTACTTCTGGGTGCACCCTCAAGTGTGGATGATGCTCTCTCCCCTGTATGTTCGTATTATACATATCGGCATAAGCAAGGCAAATGCTTTTGAGATTTCTGTGAAATTTCCTTTAAAAATAAATTGGGAGGTGGGGCGCCTGGGTGGCTCAGCTGGTTAAGTGTCCAGCTCTTGGTTTCAGCTCAGGTCACGATGTCATGGTTTTGTGAGTTCAGGCCCCACATCAGGCTCTGTGCTGACAGTGTGGAGCCTGCTTAGGATTTTCTCTCTCTCCTTCTCTCTACCCCTCTCCCACTCACGCTGTTTGTCTGAAAATAAATAAACATTAAAGAAAATAAAAATAAATTTGGAGTTTAACAACTTGAAGCCTTATTGGTAAGCGTCTTTGAACCAAGCAGTGGAATCCAGATGTGTTCTGACTTGTCAGGTCTAAGAATGTTTAGGGACACGGCAAAATGAAGTCAGGAGTTTGGCTGGAGTTTTTTCTGTGTTTTTCTATTACTTTCCTTTCGTTGGAAATCCCTGAATAAGTTATTTTACCTGCTGTGTCTGATTCCTAGAAAGTAGTACACTTGATTTCATGTTGGTCCATATGCATATAGCAAATTAGGTACAAATCAGGTCTGTCATTCACCCATTCAGACATTTATTAAGTTCCTACTGTAGGCCAGGTCTTGTCTCCAAGGAACTGACTTTCCAATAAAGTGAAATTCGCTAACTCCTCAACTGTTTATTGGGCCCCTGCTTCATGCTTGTTTCTTGGAGATAGGACAAGGGACAGATCCTGCACTGGGGGAAGGTGGATGAGTGGATAGATGGATACCATATTAGATAGTAAGTACTCTGTGAAAAAAATAAGCATGGAAGGGAGTGTCTAGATTGTGGTGGGGGCAATATTACTCTGTTGACCAGAGTCAACAGGGAAAGGTTTGCCTATAAGTTGGTGTCATTTAAGCAGAGACCTGAACAATGGAGGGGACTTTCCTGGCAGTGGGAACAGGAAGTGCCAACGTCCTGAGATGAGTTGTGTGTTGAGGAATAGCAGGGACGCATATAATACACTTCAAGTGCATGAGTCCCTAGCACTCCCAAGGGGAGGGTGGGGAGAGGGGAGCCCAGTTAGGAAGTGGGGACTAGATCCCATGAGAATTTGTGGGCATTGTTAAGGACTTTGGCTTTTTCTCTGAGGTGTCGTGGCTGCCTGCATAATGGTCCCCAAAGATGCCACCCGTCTCCGGGCATTTGTCACCTCACATGGCTAAAGGACTTTGCCAGTGTGATGTAGAATCTTGAGATGGAGAGATTATCCTGGATTACGAAGGTGAGCCTGGTATAATCACCTGAGTTTTAGAAGACGAAGGCAGGAGGGTCAGAGACAGTAGTCAGTAGTCGAAGGTGTGATGACAGAACCAAGAGGTTGGATTGTCGTGGAGGGGGCCTTAAGCCAGGGAATGCGGGTAGCTTCTGGAAGCTGAAGAAAGCAAGGCAGTGTGTTTTCCTCCGAAGCCTCCAGAAGGCATGCAGCTGCGTTCATCCAGATGGTGATAATGGTCAGCTTCTGGGTCTGTTTCAAAGGCAGATCGAACAGGAATTGGTGATGACCTGGGTGAGGGGGAGAGTGGAGGTTTCAGACCCCGGGAGCTAAAAGGATGGGAAAGAGAACAGGAAGGGTGGGTGGGGAGACGTGGGGAGGAGCGGAGCTAGTGATTAGCCGAGTTGTGGGTGTCTTAAGATCGAGATGCCTTTTTGGATGTCTAATCGAGAGGGCAGCTGGGTAGGGCGATCTGAAGTTGGAAGTGAGGTCTGGGCTAATAGATGATTTGGGGCGTTACGAACATAGATGCAATGCCACCGAGTGGACGAGACCCCCCGGGTGTGACTGTAGAAGATAGAGCCTGGGAGCACTGTGGTTCCTAGACCCTAAAGCCAGAGGGATGTGTCTGGCTCACTCCCAGGCAGGTATCTGGCCAGGTTGGGGACTGTGGCTTCCCCTGATTGGCTCCACGATGACTCCCTCGTGCTGGTGCAGTGGGGATGCTGTGCTTCAGAGGAAAAATGTTTTTCCTGACATGTGCAGTTAATTCTGCCATTGAAAGCATGAAACAGACACAGTCGAAATCTTGTCCAGAGCCTGCCTGAATCCGAATGTCTCTTCAGGACCCGTCCTTTAGCCAATCTCTTCAAAGTAAAGCAGCGATGTGAGTGAATGAAGTTTCACCCGGTTTTAATTAGTGGCAGAATGAGTGAGCGGAGTGGAGGAAAGGCCTGCATCGGTAGGGAGGAAGGAAAGACGGACGCCCCGAGCAGTCCTCAGAACAGACAGAGCGCCAGAGTGGACAGCCTCCTGGAGGTGCTCTCTGAGCGGCGGTCCTCTGCTCTGCTCTGGCATTTCCTCTCTCGCCCGAGACCGCTGTTGTCTTGTGAACTGAGGATGTGACTTACAGGTTTTTGCATGGTCTCCGCTCGGTTGTCCAGGGTTCAGTTACTTGCTCTTGCTGGAGTCGTTTCTGGTTTCTTGGCCCCTAGACAGTCCTGGGACCTCTTCTCCCGTATCTGTCACCCAGATAATTGCCGTTAGAGAAGGAAATGGCCTTGGTCAGTGGGTATGCAGCAGAGCAAAGTGTTTTAGATGTTGGAACCTTGTCTACACCAATTTAAGCCGCCTATAGGAGGGACGTGTGCAGTGCCACATACACCTGGGGCTGGCTGGCCTGGCGTCCTACTTTGTAGGTCAGGAAGCAATATTTTTTTTTATTACAGAAATAGGAGAAGTATATGTATTCTTTCTAGCATATTTGTGAAGAGTAGAGACAAATATTAATTCCACTCAAAGAGTAAGTGATGTCAGGAATTGGGAATTTTTCTCCAATTATAGTTCTGTAGAAGGAACAGAATTAAGAAAGAGGGTATAGACCTGTCTAAACTCTTTTGTATTACACCTCTTAATCCTTTTCTTTATGGTGTTGAGAAGCTAAAGAAAAATACTCTACTGAGGCAGGCAAGAAGGAAATGCAGTTTTCTTTTTGGTCAGTCAAGTCCCAGGCTGTGTCTTGTTCATTGTCTTTTGCATTATTTTCACTCTGTCAGTTGTTTCCCAATTATCTTAACCCAGAAGTCTAAAAAACCAACAACACGTGTTTTAATGTGTACAGTAGAATGTGGACACTTACCTCTTCATCACCAGGCTTGGGTTCAATGCTCTGTGACTTTGGACAAATTACTTTACTTTCTGCGCCTCGTGTAGAATGGGGGTAAGAGTGGTCCCACCTCATAGTGCTGTCCTGAGCATCAGAGAATAATCCATCCGGAGAATTTAGCCACTTGCCAGGAGTAAGGACGACTTCCCAGGAAACCTTAGGTAAACGAATACAGGCACACAGATGTGCGTGTGTATGTGTGTGTGTGTTTGTGTGTTTGTGTGTGTGTGTGTATGTGTACAGACACTGGATTTCATACTGTAGAGTTTTCACTCTCTATAGGCTGGTTTTCTGAAGCCTGGGCTCCTCTCACGCAGTCTAACCATAGGGGTTGCCCGAGTCCCACCCTTTTGACAGGGAGAAGCACTTACCGCAGAGCACCCGGAGAGGAAGAATGACCGAGAAGGTCAAAAATCCAGATTCCCCGTGGCACCCTGTGATGGGCTGGCTTATCCTGTGGGTGGAAGAATGGCTGTGCATCAGCTTCTGGCGTGGAAGCCGAGGAGAAGCACAGTAGGTGTGGGGAGAGGCATGCGGGGGTGCTGCGCATAGAGGAGAGTGTAGGTCCCGTGGAGTGGCTCCACATGACAGACACTTGGTGTGGGACAGTCCTGGCACTGGCGTCCTTTCAATTCCATGGTCACAATTGTAATAACAAAATTTTTTTTAAGTTTATTTTTGAGAGAGAGAGATACAGAGCAAGGGGGGTAGGGGCAGAGAGAGAGAGACAGACAGACAGACAAAATCCCAAGCAGGCTCCGCACTGCCAGCACAGAGCCCAGTGCGGGGCTCGAACCCATGAACCGTGAGATCGGGACCTGAGCCAAAATTAAGAGTCAGATGCCCAACCAACAGAGTCACCTAGGTGCCCTGTGTAATAACAAACTTATAGTTTCACAAAGTACCCTGGAAGGTGGAACTCCTGTCCCCAGTTGGTGGTAACTACCCCAGGTTATCAAAGGGTAGGACCATTTACTGCTTTTGCTTTACGTCTGTTCCAGGACTCAGGAAAATGTAAAAATGCAGCATTTTGTAGGGGAGAGGTCTCTCTGGAGCGGATGCTAACAGACACGCACCTCCCAAGAGGTAATTGTTAGTCTGTGAAATGGTTGCCAGATGTCATGATAAGTTAGCTTCGTAGTGTAGTGAGTGGCACGTACTTACTTCATGGAATTATAAACTGTGCTGCTTGTACAAAATTGAATTTGGCAGTTGATCATAAACACTTCTTTGAAGTTGCTTTTAGGCTTGATGGAATTACATAAAAACCTGAGTTTTACACAAAATGTCGTAATTTACAAAACGGTTCCATAGCCTTTAATCTCGGTTCTGTACTGTAGGCAAGGAAAGTTCTTGGGTCACTTTTTGAAGGTGGCAAAACCAAAGTGTACAGGGAGCTTGTGACGTGCCCTAAGCTCCATTACTGACACAGCTTGTTACTGACAGAGCCAGATTTTTAGTTCAGGTCTGTCGACTTCAAAAACGAGCGTTTGTCGAAAGAAGATGTGGTAGACGTGTACAGTGGGATATTATACAGCCATAAAAACAGCTGAAATCATGCCATCTCTTACAACATGGATGGACCTAGAGGGTATTATGCTAAGTGAAATAAGTCCTAGAAAGACACAGACCGTATGACTTCACTCCTACATGGAATCTGAAAAACAAAACAAGGAGGAGAATGAGACCTATAAATACACAGAATAAACTGATGGTTGCCAGAGGGGAGTGGGGGGCTGGGCAAAATAGGTGAAGGGGGGTGGGAGATACAGGATTCCAGTTACGGGATGGACGATATTGTAATAGTGTTGTGTGGTACCAGATGGTAGCTATACTTGGGGTGAACAAAGCCTTCACATTGAGAGATGTTGAATCACTATGTTGTACACCTGAAACTTGATGAAATGTGTGCCAACTATACTCAAAAAAAATTTTTTTTAAGGAGCTAAAAGAACCCTCCCCCTCAAAAATGAAAGTATTCCTCTAAATAGTATATCTGTACATGTATCAGTATTGAACCAATTAGAAGAACATCATTTATCATTAAATGACAGATAACAGTGATTCCAAACATAGGCCTTAATTTTATTCTTTGAAAAATAAAGCGTGAGGCATAGAGAATCTTCACCAAACTTTGACTTTTGGTTTGAATTATGTTACATCCTCTTACATTTTATTCTGATGTTAATACTCTTTTGACATACTTCATAGGAAATATTTCCTATTCTTTCATTCCCATGGTCTTAGTTGATAATCAAAAATGATTCCTGTCAGTCTCCTACATGATATTTTTTAACAAGTTCCATTTTATATATTCTATTTCAGTGAATTTTTAACCCCAGAGAATGCTCTAAGTGTGGGTTTTAAAAATGCTAAGTGAATTATATTTCTGCCTGGTGAGTTACTGCCTTAAAGGGGGTGGGAAGTTGCAACACATAAAACGTTTCCATTCTGTATTATAAATTTCAGGAAGCCCAATGTCAGGTTCACTGTGATTGAACATGTGCATCATTCTGTGTTAACACCAGCTGGTAAGGCATGCAACTCTTTGCAGTGGACCATTATTTGATTTAATAGGACACTAAATGTATTCTTCTTGCCCTGGGAGAAATATCGGCAGTACCGAGATTCTAGATTTAATTTTTTTTATTCCAGTGGCATATCTGTAAATACAGTTCCTATCACCCGAATACGTATATAATATCTTACGTTTATGTAACATCTCCCTCAAAGCATCTCCTGTATATTACATTATTCCTGTATTTTTTTTTTAAAGCAATTTTATACTAACTTAGTCCTGAAAGGTATTGTGTGAGTGTCTTTTGGGGGTCACGGCTGGGATGGGGTGAAGTGGAGGATGATGACCTTTATGCTGGCAACACCAGAAATTTAGTGACAGACCCAAAACCTACACGCTCATGTTCATTGTCAACGTTTGTGTAGTGATTTTAATAGACCTCAGTACTCTGTTACCTTTCATATTTGCTGTTCTAAGCAGAATGGCTCGTCTCCTTGGACAGCCCCTGTCTATGTTACCATGTCACATCCTGACCTGCAGCTCCTCACACGGTGTATTCCTCTGACCTTTTGGGTTTGACGCAGAGCAGTAAGTGAAATAGACATGATCCCTTCCCTCATAAAGGGAACCTTTGAAGGAAACAACAAACGGTTGAAAATGACGGCAGAAATGACAATAAACACCCAAATCTGCTGGAATGCCAGCTCTGGTGTTAGACTGGAACATCCATCCTTGAAGACAAGAGTGTGCCACCGCCTTCTGTCGCTGGGGTTGCCACAAGAGCCTCCTCTTGACTGGTTTCCCTGCTTCCTCCCTCGCTCCATCCGATCCCTTCTTCACACAGCGCTCCAGGTGCTTTTTTGACCACTTCTGTGATTTCGAATTCTTGAAGGTACCCTGTTGAGTCTGGAGGCCCAAGATTATCTTGCCTCCCTGTTTTTTATGCTGCTCTGGCCCCTCCGTTGCTCATGGGCTACCCTCCGTGTCTGCTTCGTGGTCCTTCACAGTCTTTGCACTCTGCTTGGAATTTTCCTCTCCTGAATAGTTGCATAGGTGGTACCTTCAGGTGTCAACTCACATGTGGTTTCTCCTCAGTGATCCCTCTCCTGACCGTTCACTATCTCACCAGCCCCTTCCTGTTATTTTTTTATTATGGCATGCTGTTTTTTTTTTTTTCTTCCGATCCGCTCGAATTAAACTTAGTGTGTGGTATGTATATTTTTTCCCGTATAAGTAATTGCTATAGCACCATTAGTAGAGAAGAGTTTCTTCTTTCTAAAGAATTGCTTTGGTCTTAGTCAAAAGCCAATTTACTATATAAATGTGGATATATTTCTGGATTGTATATTATGTTTCCTTGTTCTGCGTTTATAGCACTACCATGTTGTCTTGATGACTATAGCTTCATAAGAAGTCTTAAAATCATGTAGTGTAAATTATTTTTTCAAAATCGTTTCGGCTAGTCTGTGTCCTTTGTACATGCATATAGATTTCAGAGTCAGCCTGCTGGGATTTTGATTGGAATTTGACTGAACTGACAGATCATTTTGGAGAGAATTTGCATCTTAACAATATAGAGCCTTCCAATCTGTGAACATGATCTCTTTCTCCATTTGTTTAGGTTTTTAAAATTTCTCTTGGCAATGTTACAGTTTTTACTTGCATATATCTTGTTAAATTTATCCTTAAGTATTTTCAGTTTTTGATGCTATTGTGAGTGGAACTTTTTAAATTTCATTTTTAATTATTGCTAGTACTTAAAAATACAACAACTTCTTGTAAATTGACCTTGGTTCCTGTGATTTTTCTTAATTTTCTTATGAGTCTAGTTTTCATAGGGTTTTTGTTTATTTATTTGTTTGGCTTTTTCATTGTTGTTGCTGGCAGGGCGTAGCACAGCATATCT
Organism: Panthera onca; assembly: GCF_046562875.1. Classification (NCBI taxonomy): domain Eukaryota; kingdom Metazoa; phylum Chordata; class Mammalia; order Carnivora; family Felidae; genus Panthera; species Panthera onca. The sequence continues at coordinate 15,378,063 of NC_138345.1, read as the reverse complement.
CCTAAGATTTTCTATGTACATGGAAGTCTTGTCTCCCAAAAAAGACATTGTATTTCTTTTTTTCTGGTTACTATTCTTTATTGTTTTTCTTGTCTTATTACACCAGCCAGGCCCTTCACTACAGTGTAGAATAGAAGCCGTGAGAAGGAATATCCTTGCTTTATCTTGATCTTAGGGGGAGAGTATTATTGTTCATTGTTAAATGGATACTAGTTATATGTCTTTAGAAAAACACTTTTTTATCAGGTTGAGAAAGTTTCCTTTTATTCCTGGCTTCTTTCAAGTTTTTATGAATAGGTATTAAATATTGCCAAAAGCTTTTTTTTTTTTCTTTCCCCCTCTATTGAGGCAATCATATGATTTTTCTCCTCTGGTAGCCATCCTCCAGGGTGGCTTCTAATGATCCCTGTGTCCTGGTATTAATACCGTTGTGTGGTCTGCTCCTATGGGTTTCTGTGACCAATATAATACAGCAGAAATAATAGCATGTCACTTGTGAGATTAAATTATAAAAGACGCTGCAGCTTCCATCTTGGGTATGCTGTCTTGTCCTTTGTCTCTCTCACTCTCTTTTGAATCACTTACTCTTAGGGAAAGCCAGTTGTTCTGTTGTGAACAACCTTACTGACCGAACTTGGAAGTGGATCATCCAGCCCCAGTCAAGCTAGACAAGCCCCAGACTGGCAACTTGACTGTTTCCTGAGAGCCCCTGATCCAGAACTTCTTAGATAAGTCACTCTCAGATTCGTACCCTGGGAAAATGTTAAGATAATAAATGTTAATTGTATTAAATTCCAAGTTTTGCAGTACTCTGTTCTTTAGTAGTGCATAACTAATATGTCTGCTTCATTTGTCATTGTGGCAAATGACAGTGATTGTTCAATGTTAAATCAGTCTTGTATTTTTATACTAAATCCCACTTGGTATTACTCTTTTATCCTTTTTTTTTTTTTTTGGGTGGAAGCTTTATCGAGATAAAATTTACATACCATATAATTCACACATTTGGAGTATACAGTTCAGCATTTTTAGTATGCTCAGAGTTGTACTACCATCACCACAGTTTTAGAACATTTTTATTAGCTTAAAAAGAAACTCAATACCCTATAGCTAGCATTCCACAATTCCCCCCCTCCCCCAGGATTTTTATAGTTTGTCAGTTACATTTAGAATTTTGATCCGTCTTGAGTTAATTTTCGTATGTGGTGTGATAAAGGTCCAGTTTCATTGTTTTGCATGTGGCTATCCAGTTGTTACAGCACCATTTGTTGAAAAGACTATTTTGCTCATTGGGTCTTGACATCCTTGTTAACACTTATTTGACCATAGATATGTGATTTCATTTCTGGACTCATGTTTATTTATTGACGTATATAGTTGTATCCTATATAAGTTCTGCACTGTTGTTAATACTGTTGCTTTTTTAGTAAGTTCTGAAATTGGGACTTGTTAGTTCCAACTTTGTTATTCGTTTACAACATTATTTTGACTATTTTGAGTCCTTTGACATTCCAAATAAATTTAGAATCAATCAGCTTATCAATTTCTGCAAAGAAGCCAACTGGTGTTCTGATAGGGATTACGATAAATCTGTAGATTATTTTGGAGAGTATTGCTGTCTTATATTAAATTTGAGATCAATGAACATAAAATATCTTTTCTTTAGATCTTTTTAAATTTCCTTCAACAATAGTTTGTCAATTTCAGAGTATATGGTTTACACTTCCTTTGTTAAATGTATTTCTCAACATTTTATTCTATTTGACGCTATTGTAAATAAAATTCTTTTCTTAATTTATTTTCAGTTTATTCATTGCTGGTACAGAAAAATACAGTTGATCTTCATACTGATCTTGTGTCCTGTAATGTTGCTGAACTTGTTTGTTTTAATTAGTTTTTAGTGGATTCCTTAGAATTTTCTGTGTCCAAGGTCTTGTCATCTGCAATTAGAGATAGTTACACTTCCTCCCTTCTCTTCTAGATGCCTTTTATTTCATTTTCATGCCTGACTACTTGGGCCACAACCTCTAGAACAGTGTTGAATATAAGTAACAAGAGCAGACATTTTTATCTTATTCCTGATCTTAGACAGAAAGCTGCTGGTCTTTCTCCACTGAGTACATTTCCTGTGAGTTCTTTGTAGATGACCTTTGTCAGATGTAGAAAGTGCCCTCTGTTCTTTGTAGGATGATTTTTATCATGAAAAGGTATTAAGATTTTGTTAAATGCACTTCCTGCATCTGTTGAGATGATAATGTGGTTTTTGTTTTTTGTACTTTTGGTATTTCTAGATTTGATTTGCTAATATTTTCTCGAAAGATTTTCTCCTTCATTCAGTTCATGAGAGATATTGGTCTGTACTTTTTTTTTTTTTTTAACAGTATCTTTGTACAGTATCAGGGATATCCTGGTCTCATAAAGTTGGTAAAATTGGTATTTTTAAATGTTTGACAGAATTCATTAGTGAAGCTCTTTGGGTCTTGAATTTTCTTTGCAGAAAAGTTCTGAATTATGAATTCAGTATTTTCATAGATATCAGGCTCCTCAGTTTTCTCTATTTCTTTTAGCATTGGTAATTTTTGTTTCTTCTAAGTTGGTCTGTAGCATCTATAATGACATCCCCATTTTTATTTATGGTAGTAGTAATTTAGGTTTTTTCTATTTTCTTTGCTTTTGATTGGTCTGGCTAGGCTTTATCAATTTTATTTCTTTTTAAAAAACTGGTGTTTAATTGAATTTCTTAATTCTTTGTTTTGTATTTCATTGATTTCCTTATCTTCTGTTCGCTTTGAGAACAATTAGCTCTGATTTTTCTAATTTCTTTAGGGGAAAGCTTAGATCATTGATTTTCAGTCTTTCTCTTTTCCTACTATAAGCGTTTCTAGAAATAAAGAAATGTATTTCTCTCTAATCATTGTTTGATCTGCGTCCCACACATTTTGTGTTTTAACCATCATTTCATTTAAAAATATTTTCGGAGCACTTGGGTGGCTCAGTCGGTTGGGCGTCTGACTCTTGTTTTCAGCTCAGATAACGACGCCAGGGTCATGGGATCGAGCCTCGTGTCAGGCTCCGCACTGAGTGTGGAGCCTGCTTAAGATTCCCTCCGTCCCTCTCTTTCTCTCTCTCTCCTTTTGCCCCTCTCCCCTGCTTACATGTCTCTTTATCTCTCTCTCTATAAAAAATAAATAAATAAAAATTTTTTTCAGTTGCCTTGTAATTTCTTCCTTGGCATGTGGGTTATTTAGAGATGATTTGTTTTCAAAGATTTTGTAGTCATTTTGTTATTGATTTAAACCTTAATTATGGTCACAAATCATGATCTGTATGATTCTCCTCTTTTAGAAGTTCATAGCCTTGGTTTATGGCCCAGTATATTGTCTGTGTTGATGAATTTTCCATATGCACATTAAAAGGTTAAGTATCCTATAGTGTTATATAAATATCAGGTCAAATTAGTTGATTTGTTAAAACCTCAAGTAACAGTGCTATAAGTTCTTTTAAGTCAGCTATCTTTTTAAAAAGTTAACAAGAGAGAAAAAAATCTTTAGTATTTCAAGGCACACTTACCATTTCCAGTGCTTTTTAGCCCTTGATAGAGATATGAGTATAACTTACTTTCATCCTGAAGAATTTCCTTTTATATTTCTTGTTGTATTGTTTTGGCCACAAATTCTCTCAGCTTTTCTTCATCTGAATTGCCTTTATTTTGCCTTCATGTTGAAGAATTTTTTTCTAGACAGAGAATTTTAGGTTGACAGTTTTATTTTTTCCTTCCAACTCTCTAAAGGTAGTGTTCCGTTGTCTTCTAATTTGCATTGTTTTGGTGTCATTTTTACCATTGTTCTCCGTAATATGTACTGTGTCTTATTTTTCTTTGCCTTTAAAATTTTTTCTTCATCATTGATTTTTAGCAGTTTAATTATGTGCCTTCCTGCGGTTTCCATTGTTTCTTCTTCTCAAGGGTTGTGTAGAACTTCTTTGATATATGGTTTGTAATATTCACCAAATTAGATAAACTTTAGCCATTATTTCTATATTTATGTATTTACCTACTTATTACCTATTTAGCTAGTTACCTCCTATTTCTTCCTCCTTTTCTGGAAGTCAGATTACACTTAGGTTAGATCACTTGATGTTTTCCACAAGTCAGCTGCCCAAAACTTTTTCTTCTATTTTGTTTTTTTCAACCCGTGTGCCCCTCTTTGCGATTCAGTTTTGGTGGTTTATTTTGCTGTGTTTTCAAGTTAACAGATCTTTCTGCAGTGTCTAATCTCCTGACAAGCATATATTCAATGAAATATTCATTTCACATCTTGTATCATTGAGTTCAATTATATCCATATAGTTCTTGTAATTGCACTTCTCTATGAATAGTTCCTCTTTATTTCCTTATTATGTTCACATTGTCCTTTAAATTTTTGGACACATTTTAAATATGTTTTAATTTTTTTTTTTTTTTTTTTTTTTTTTTTTTTTTTTTTTGGTCTACTGATGTAATTTCTGATTCTGTTTCTGTTGACTGATTTTTCTCTTGTTTATACATCACCTTTTTCTGTTTCTTTGCATGCTTAGTATTTTTTTATTATGGTGTCATTGTAGATATGAATAGTATGTTTTTGATGTAGAGATATTATTGTCTCCTTTTGTGGGCTGCTGAGTTTCATTTAAGGAAGCAATTTCTTTGTGACCAGCTTGATTTTTTTTTTTAAGGCCTGCCTTTAATCGTGCTTGGAGTTGGTCCAGACTCACCTTTACTTGTGGGCTAGATGAGTCCTTTCCTAAGGCTTCTGGAATCTCTGTCGAATGACCAGGGTGTTCAGTGAGGTATCTCCTCTCTGGCTGCTGGAAATGAATGTTTCCTAGCCTTGTGCTAATGCCAGTGATGATTTGGCTTTATCTCCTCTGTAGTTTTCCCCTTGTTATTTTGTTTTATCTTTCTTTCTTAGCCTTGAGAGCCTTGCCCTGGACATGGCAGTTACTCTTCAGCCAAAGACTCAAAGATCCCCTCTGCAGTTTTCTGGAGCTATTTTTCTTTATAGCTACTTTGTTTCTACTACCCTGCGCCGGCTCCTTATTCCTCCCTCCACAGCCTCAAACTCTGATATCTCTCCTTTTAGCTCAACAGCGCCACCATGTTGCTTGATCTCCCACTTCCTCCATGACTGGAGATGCTTCCAGGGGAAAATTAGGGTGATCGTGGGGTTCCGTACACTTGTTTCTTTTCTCTCAGAGATGATGAGTTTGGTGCTGCTGCTTGTCCAGGATCTAGAAGCAATTAACATTATACATTTTTTCTAGTCACGTTACCATGGCTGGAAGCAGAAGTCTCTATGAATTTTCGATAACTTTCAGGGTGAGCAGTTGAAATGTAAATATCTTCTGCCTCTTTCTTGCCTGTTTACGGTGTTCTCAGGATGTGATTTTTACTGTTTATCTGCTCAACCTTGCACTCACTGGCTGGGTACTGTAGCAGGAGTGGAAGTATTATGGTTGTCAACTTCCATATTACTTAAATATCTCAAGACCATTTACACTTTCACTTTTGGTATTGCTATGTTTTTAATCTCCAAATAATCTCTTGGTCTTAACTGCTTTTTTTTTTTTTTTTAAATTTTTAACTCTTTATTAAGTAAACTCTATGCCCAACATGGGGCTCAGACTTAATGACCCTAAGATCAAGAGTCACTTTCTCTACCATTTGAGCCAGCCTGGTGCCCTGGTCTTAACTGCTTTTTGAATTATCTCTTAATTCACTGTTGTAGATAAGACCAAATATTTAATTTGTGAAAGCTGCCATAAAAAGTACCACAGAGTGGTTAGCTTCAACAAGAGAGATTTATTTTCTCACAGCTGTGGAGTCTGGAGGTTCCACATCACGGTATCAGTAGAATTGGTTCCTTCCAAGGGCCGTATGGAAAGGATTTGTTCCAGATCTCTCTCCTTGGCTTGTAAATGACCACCTTCTCTCTGTGTCCTCATGGTTCTTCCTCTGTGCATACACATATAACTCTGCGTGTTCAGATTTCCTCTTCCCGTAAGGACAATAGCCATATTCGATTAGGGCCCATCCTAATCTCATTTTAAGCAGATCACATCTGTACAGACCCTATCTTCAAATATACTCTCATCCTGAAGGACTAGGAGTTAGGACTTCATGAATTTTAGGGGGGAAGAAACAATTCAGTCCATAGCACCAATCATTTCTCTCATTTCTTTAGTTATAACCTTGGTGTAAAACTTGATGTCTTTGGATATTTCATTGTTCACGAGCTTCTTTATGCCTTTGATCCCTTTTATTTTGCAACAATAGGTCTAGCTCCCTTAAGCCATCATTTTTAATCTTTTCAAGAATCACCCCTTTGAGAAACCAGTGAAAACTATAGAGCTACTCTCCCCAAAATGTGCATTTTAATATAGGAAATTTTAGGTATAACTTGGGGAATTTTAAGATGCCCCCAATCCATGCATGGACTCTTAAATCTAGAATTCTCACCCCAAGTATTCCTTGTTTGAACCCTTTAATTCTGGGTTCTGTTAGCTAACTGGGATGGGCATCATTTATGTATATCTCAGATCTTCCTGTGAGTTACATGCAAATAAAGAATATTGAGCCCAAGATACATGAATGGTTTGTGCATAAAGTGATAGCTACAGAAAGAGAAATCCATCACTTATTTGGCCCGTTCTCTTTCAAATCTAGTTCATAGGTTATAGTGGTAGATGGTAATATATAAACTTTAAGGAGGTGTTGCCTTTTTCCCCTTGCATTTAAAAAGGTTATGTGCTGCAATGTGAGACAGATAAATCATGATTCACTACAACAACAACGTTGCAGTCAGTTACATAAATTGCCAGTGGAGCAGTAAATCTGTCACTTTGTGTGTTCTGACCATTTAACAGTTGGAATAGTGTTGGAAAGAGGACTGACTGGAAACAAAAGAAACAAATATAGTGGCAGATGCAATTAACAAGATCAATGGTTGGTGTTAAAGGTTCATTGTTTGGTCATTTCGGTTGACCGAAGTAAAAGCAATTGCTATCTGAAAGACTTCACTAGCTATAATTTGCTGAAATAGAATGCAGAAAAGTGAGTTGCCCAACTTTATAAGAGTGTGGAGAAGATTTCTCAGCTTACTATGTTCCTAGGACAGTGACCAGAAGATCAAAAGATCAAGACTGGTCTTTTCTTGCATGCTTTTAATTGATACTCCAGAACTTTTCCTCACTCAGTATACTTTTTTCTTTAATTTTTATGCTACTTTAGCTGTTCACCTACTTCTTTAACAAAACTCTTCCTGGTCTGTGTTTGAATCCTTCCTAATGTTTTGAACCTCAGTTTATCACAACTTTCTCTTACTCCATACTAGCAGATTTTGCTATATCAGATCATGACCTCGACGCACGGACTGTAGCTAACACCACTTTGAACAACAAGGAGTTTTCTGTGTTGGTAAGATTTTTCATAAGTTGCCGTTTTGCTCTCTTAAATTGAGCAGTTTTTATAAATGTGTGACCTTGAAAGTGTGCTGCTAATAATGATGATGATACTAATAGCTACGATTTATGAGCACTTACCTCTTCTAAATCAGATAGTTATTCCTAAATAAGACACTCCCGTGAGGTGGGGGTTACTGTTTTGCCCATTTACAGGTGAGGAAACTGAAGGCTAGAGGAGCTGCCTTGACAGAGTGCCACAGGGAGAATCTGTGTCTGTCAGACTCTCTGCTTTCACCCAATATGTATGTTCCGTGGCAGCGACTAGGAATCAGTTAAATGTTTATCAAGTGTGTATTCTCTAATATCTTCCCAGGCCTTGTGAAAGACACAGACTTCTCTCTTAATGGAGCCCATAGTCTAATGAAACCTGAAGAACAGTTAAGGGACTGATAAACTGGGATACCCGCTATAACTGCGGTAGGATTGCGCCCAGGCAAAGACCGTCATGGCTTCAGGTGATCTACAAAGACTTGAGCTTGGGCCCTAGAGCAACGATGTCACAGATGGAGAGCCTTAAACTCACAGTTCTGGAGGCTGGGGAGTCCAAGATCAAGGTGCTGGCCGATTTGGTTTCCAGTGAGGGCCTTCTTCCTGGTTTGCAAAAAGACTCCTTCTTGTCATGTCTTCACGTGGCGGACAGAGAGATTCTCTTGTGTCTCTTCTTATAAGGGCACTAATTCCAACATGAGGGATCTATCTACCCATAAGACCTAATCACTTGCCAAAGGCCTCACTTCCAAATATCACATTGGTGATTAGGACTTCAATAATGAGACAGCCCGTAGCAGGTAGAGATGAGCATACAGCTGGCCTTTAAAAAAAAAAAAAAAAAAAGGAAATCATGATATGTATTAAATTTCTGGACTTAAATACACATTTAACCTATGGTTTTGCCATCATTCCTGTCTCCTCATATATCTTCCTCCGTCACTAACCAGAACTCCTGCCTTTCATTCAGTTACAGATTCTGTGACTGGTTGGACAACTTAGAGCATCCCAATGGTGAAACCTGTTAATGCTGTCTCTTCTTTACCATTTAGGCCAGTTGGTTCTCAGAGTTTATGAGATCCATGCACTACTTAAGGAAGCTGATGAAGGCAGTGGATTCACCCTAGGAAAAAAAATGTACATACCTGACCATTTGTTCTGAGTAATAGTAATTCAAGATAGCCACACTTTATGTTTTGTGGAGGAAAACTTTAGTATAAGGGAAAGGGAATGTGTGGAATTAATTAAAGTAAGCATACAGAGGGAGAGAGTATAGCAAAGAGCAAAGAAGGGTTAATACATCAAATCAGATACTCGCACCATCCAACCTTCTGACTAGGGATGGCCCTCGGTGAATAGGCTTATTGTGAGTTGGAATTGAGGGTCCCGGGCAGAGCGTCCTTCCCTCTGGCGGGGCCTCCAACTGGCTCTTCCCGCCAGGGCAGTACGTGCACCACCCGTGTGTGATCTCCAGTTAGTCACGAGGTTTGCCTGAGTGGAGTCCTGAGTGAGCTGGTTTTTCTCTGTTTCTTTTATCGTATCTCACAATCTCAGGAGCCTGGGCGTCTGCATGTTTCTCTGTCCTCCCTGACCTATTCCAGATAGATCTGGTCTGCCTCAAGGAGGTGAAGCAAGTTAATCCCTCTTGGCATCAGGAACGGAAGGGCCAGTTCTGATTCCAAGGCTGGCCAACTAAGCCCCCCACAATGGCGTATGTGCGGCCCTGGGCACAGAAGTACATGACAGGTCACACACAAACAACTTCTATACAGAGCACCATTGTACCTGTGGTTAAAAATCTCTGCCCTGACCTCATCAACTTATCTTAGCTCCAGTTAAAGGCGTTGGAGATAAATGGCACGTACTTTTCATATCTCAGTAGGAAAAATTAATAAGAACACATGTTTCACAGGAGACGACGGGTGGCCAGCCATATGAAAAACTAGTCACCCTTACTAGCAATCAAATGCAAGTTAAGTCATATTGCCATTTTTAAGTATGTCAGTTAACAGATACTTTAAAAAAAATTTTTTTTTTTCAACGTTTTTTATTTATTTTTGGGACAGAGAGAGACAGAGCATGAACAGGGGAGGGGCAGAGAGAGAGGGAGACACAGAATCGGAAACAGGCTCCAGGCTCCGAGCCATCAGCCCAGAGCCTGACGCGGGGCTCGAACTCACAGACCGCGAGATCGTGACCTGGCTGAAGTCGGACGCTTAACCGACTGCGCCACCCAGGCGCCCCAAGACTTTAAAATATAGTAATACAAAGTGATGGTGGGTGTTTGGTGAAATGAACATTTTCGTACATTGCTGTTGGGTGGTAAATTAGTGTGGTCATCCCAGACTGTATTTTAACTGTATGTATCAGGCACTATAGAAGCTCACCACCATGGGGCGCCTGGGTGTCTCAGTCGGTTAAGCATCCTACTTTAACTCAGGTTATGATCTCCTGGTTTGTGGGTTCAAGCCCCATATCAGGCTGTGTGCTGACAGCTCAGAGCCTGGAGCCTGCTTCGGATTCTGTGGCTCCCTCTCTCTCTGCCCCCCTTCTACTTGTGCCCTCTCTGTCAAAAATAAATAAATTCAAAAAAAATTAGAAGCTCCTCACCTTTTGTTGTAGTATGTTTCTTTCTGGGGAAATCTATATAAATAATTTCTATATGTAAATTTTTTTGCAGCAGTATTTATAATGAAAATTTTGAAGCCACCTTAAAGTCCAGTGATAAAATCATGGTTAAATAAACCGTGGTAGATTATGGAATATAAAATGACATGGTAAATGCTAACATCAGTACCCTCTAAGGTTGAGTTTGCAGTGTGATTCTAATTATAGAGAGTGTTTAGATAGCTACAGTGAAATGAATTAATCAAAAAGTTTTTGACTAGTATCTTCGTATGTTGGTCTACTTTTTTTTTTAATTCTTCAAAATTTCTACAACGTATTTGTGTTAACTTTATTAACGATATCAAGTTAGCTTTTACTGTACAACAAACCGTCCTCAAACCTAGTGGATTAAAAACAGAGCCATTTTATTTGGTCAGACTTCTTGGTGCAGACTGCCCCAGCAGCTCGTTTTTACTTGGCTTTCTCATGGATCCGGGTCAGCTGGGGGTTGGCTGATGGCTGTTGACGAAGGATGGTCTCGCTCACATGTTTGTGGGCTGGCAGGCTGTCAGCCAAGCACTTTCCAAGTCTCTGCTTGGTTCACATTTGCCAGTGTCACATTGGACAAAGCAAGTCATGTGACTAAGCCCAGGGTCAATGTTCAAAGGAAATAAGGGCCTGGTTATGGGGGTGGGGGGTGTTACTGCAGCTGTTTCTGTTAAGCCATCTTTGACATAAGCAAGGATATTTAAATTCCATTAAAAAAAAATTAAAAGAAACCCCTAATCAACTTGAAGTCCTAATCTGACAGCCTCTGAGAGTCCTAATATCTTTGTTTTGATAACATCATAGTTCTTCTTATATTCCTTCTTGGTCATGATGAGTAGGAAGGCAGGTAGTGAGCCAATAACGACATACAGTTGGTTTTCCACTGGTTTTCCAGCCTTCCTTTCCCTTCTCCCTTCCCCAGGCAGAGTAGCCAGGAGCTTGTGATTGTCCAGTAATTTTTTTTTCTGTTTAAGATTTTATTTATTTATTTTTAAGTCCTCTCTACCACTAGTGTGAGGCTCGAACTCACAACCCCAAGGTCAGGAGTTGCGTGCTCTACCGACTGAGCCAGCCAGGCACCCCTAATTTTTTTTTCTCTTTAACTGAAACTTCCTAACACATGCAGAAGACAACCAGTCAAATGGAAATGGCATGGAGGGTTAATAGGTTTATTAGAGGAATGCCCAGTTTTCCGGGTGTGATGTGAAGTACATATTTGTTTTTATACTATTGCTAATATTGTTGTACAGCTTCTATAAGAATGAAAACATTTCATTTAACTTGGAAATTTTCCGTATCAGGATAGAAATGTATTATGTTGCTCTCACTTTGTGTGACAGGAGGCAACAACGTTCATAGACCTTTTGTGAATAGTATCATGAGGCATTTGGGGAAAGGTGATGTTGTGAATGAATACCTGCAAGTCCTAATGTAGTTAAGCACCCAGAATATTTTTTCACAGTGTATGAGTTTCCTGTTGGTGTCGTAGCAGATTGCCACAGATTTAGTGGCTTAAAACAGTACAATTTATTCTCTTACGGTTCTGGAGGTCAGGCATCTGAAGTCAGTTGCACGGACCTGAAGTCAAGGTATCAGCAGCATTGGTTCCTTCAGAAGGCTCAGTGGGAGAATCAAGCTCCTTGCCTTTCTCAGCTTTTCCGGTGTTTGCTGCATTCTTTGGTCTGTGGCCACCCCACTGATGGCTCCTCCGTCCCTCATAGCGGGACCACTGCGGTGACATCAGGCCCACCCACGTAATCTTCCCATTTTATGATCCTTGACTTAATCGCATCTATAGAGTCTTTTTTGCCATAGAAGCTGCCACCCACAGGTTCTGGGGATTGGGACATGAAGATATTTGGGGGATGCTTGTTCCGTACCCCACATGGTAAAGTACACAAGAGCTTCAGAATGCAGCTGCTTTCGTGAAAATCATTTCTTTTTCCCCGCTTCTTGGTGGGCCCACCTCCCATCCTCCAGAATCACGTAAGCTGGCTGGTCTGTAGTGTATCTATTGACTGGAAGATCCTCATTCCCCTGGGATTTGAGTCTGAGTTTGATGAAGCATGTGGGTGTATGTGTAACTTGATTTTCATTATTCAGATCGAGGAGAAATGAAGTTTGTGTGTCTTCCCTCATTCTACATATTGGTATTATGACTAATAGTTTTTAACACAAAACCGTTTTTGAAATAGGAGTCTTTTATGACGTATTTTGACAGAAGCACTGTCGTGCTTTTAGCTGCTCTGAGAGGAGTAAGTTACAGGATGCTAGCTTCGTATCCCGTACCTGAGTAATCAGCCAAAGACGACGGCATGTCCAGAAATACCTCTAAAGTGTCAACCACAAAACCTCGTTAAAATAATCTCATTCAGAACACTTGACTCTTCCTTACTTGCAGTTTTGAAATATCAAAGTTTTTGAAGAGACAGGGAGTCCTAAGTTATTTCTTTTTTGGGGATGCCAGATGGATGTTGAATGAGGTCCAGTTTTTTAGTTTTTCCTCAGATAATTTTTCAAGTGTGCGGCGGTGTTTTGGATCGTTATCAGTATATCGAGGCGCTCTGACGCCCCCGCTTCCCCACAGCCTCCCACAGCCCCCCACAGCCTGGCACCAGTGCGGTTGCCTTGGTACCTGTTCCTGAAGGATGTCTGCAGTGAAATTTGGTTGTTTAAATAGCGCGACTTGTCATCTAAAAGTAGAAGTCATTAGCACGACGCCGCTTGGCTAGAGGTGTCTTCGATACTGTTTTTAAATTTTTCTTATTTTATCACTTTACTGTTAATGTTTACTCATTTCACCACTGGAAATTTCAGTCCCTGGTTCACAGTATGGATCTGGAGTGAAAAATGCAAAACGTTCTCCTAAAGAGTCTCCTGAAACTTGTGCCAAAAACAGTGGCCATGAGTGATCCGTAGCGTGTCTTCTGAGAGATGGGAACTCTGAAATTCCAGCTCTCTTATTACCCTGCATGATCAGGAACACTTAGATGTCATCCACAGTTGAACACATAGTCTGCCGTGGTCAAGGAAAAGGAATTCCAAAATGCTTGCTGGCTTATGTTTGAACTTTTACTGGCCTTCACGGTGATTGTGAATTTACCGGAAACACATATTTATCTCAGAAAAGGTAGAGCTGGTTTTTGTTTAATGGGAAAATTGAATGGGGTGCGTTGGGAGGATTCGTATCCGTTTGTGTCCATTTTAGTTATCTACTCCGCCAGGCGGACCGTCTTTACTCTTGCCTCCCAGATGAGTGGCCTCTGAAGTCAGTGGCTGCTGTCACCGCAGGGGTGGGGGTGAAAACCTGTTCCTTCTCTGGTGGGCCTCTCCACGGACACGGCCGACTGGCGTCTTGCGTTGGGAGGGATGTGCAGTGATCAGTTGCTTGAAACTCTTGCCTCGTTCACTCCAGGTGAGTTTTTAGAGAAAATGTTCTGGAGCGCAGAGTGTTGGTTTTGACAACAAGAAAGCAAGTTTAGCCGTCACAGTCATCGGAGTATGTCATCTTTTTTTTTTAAGTTTATTTATTTATTTTGATGAGATAGAGGGCGTGCGTGTAAGAGTGGGGAAGGGGCAGAGAAAGGGGGAGACGGAATCTGAAGCAGACTGTGTGTTGTCAGCATGGAGCGATGTGAGGCTTGAACTCAAAACCTCATCAACTGTGAGATCATGACTTGAGCTGCAATCGAGAGTTGGATCCTTAACGGACTGAGCCACCCAGGTGTCCCCACGGTAATTTTGTTTGTAAAACAGTCAAATCCTATACAGTTCCTTTTCTTGTGTGGGATCCTATTTTGTCATTGAGGCACCGGATCTTCCTTGAAACTCAGGGTTCACTTAGTCCAGTAGGGACGGATCATAGATCCTGAGGTCTGTGTTTTTAGTACATTAAATACTGCTTTCTTTTTCTTTTGCTCGTCTTTGGTAGGGGTAGGGATGGTGGTGAACAAAATGAAGGGACACCAGTTTTGGTACCAAATAATTCAATTTGGAAAAAAACACCATATTGCTATTATAATTTATGTTCATTATTTTAAATAACTAAAACATTCGCAAAGGTCAAAAAATTCACTCCAAATCTCAACGACTTAGGGGCACCTGGGTGGCTCAGTTGGTTAAGTGTCCAACTCTTGATTTCAGGTCATGATCTTGTGTTTTGTGGGGTCAAGCCCCACGTCAGGCTCTACACTGTGAGGAGCCTGCTTGGGATTCTCTCTCTCCCTCTCTCTCTGCCCCTCCTCCACTCATGCACATGCACATGCACATGTACATCCTCTCTCTCTCTCTGTCAAAATAAATAAACATTTTTTTAAAAACCTCAGCAATTTAATTACTACGTTTTAGTGATTGTCATTCAAGACGAGTCTCTGATGTGGACAGAAGGGTGTGTCAGGAGGTAGAAAGGCAACTACATTTATAAGTAAAAAACAATATTGTTTCAAATGTTACATTTTATTTGAATTTAAGAAAGGACCATCAAATGAGGAAATTACGAAAATTGTACCACTTGACCAAGAATATTAAGGTATTAATTCCTAAAAGATCATGTGAAGTAAAAATAAAAATTACTGATAATATTGAGGTGTCCTACACTAGGTGTCAATCTATAGATAAATACCAAAGTTTTATATGTAAATACATTTATATTTTTAAACTATTTTTCAAAGTGGATTGATGGCTTTTTGTTCTGTTGCTTAATTGGTTAGATTTGTTAGGTAGTTGTTTTTCAGAGAGGCTGTTTTATGTCCTAAGTTCTTGCATACTTGAGAATATCTGTCCTGTTTTATTTGATAGATAATTTGGGTATAAAATTCTTGAATAACCTTTTCTTTTCCTGGATCTTTGTGGGCATTGTCTTTTGACATTGAATGTTGCTAGACAGATATCAGAGGCCGGTCTGATTTTTCACTGACTGAGGAAGTGTAAGAATACTTACTTATTTTATCTCTCCCTCTTTCTCCACTATATTTATTAAAGCATAACACATAGATAAAAGTCATGTGGCATATGCTTATGGCTTAGTGAATTCTCACCCTGTAGAAACTCAAGCAACAACTACATAGATCAAGAAATAGAAAACCAACAGCATCTCAAAAGTCCCCCTCAGGCCTCTTGGTCATATGCAAGGCCTTCCTTTCTGCCCCCAGGTAACCACTGCCTTAACTTCTAATACTATTATTGAATTTTGCTGTTTTTGAATTTCACATAAAGGGCACCATTCAGTAGGTTATTCTGTGTTTAGAGGCTCATCTATGTGGTCGCATATGGCTGTATTTCATTCATTCCCACTGGTCCTACAATGGGAATTAGCTGTGCCTGTGTCCCACTTCTCGCTTGAGCTATGTATTTGCTTAAAGCAAAATCTCTCCCACCTTTGAGACCTTCCCCATTTGGGGCCCACTGTGGGATCAGAGGCTCTCAGAGTGCCACTGTGGCACCACTGCCTCTGCTCCCTCGTCGCTGCCCTGGGCAGCAGGGGGCAAAGAGGCATCTTGCATCTCACCTGTCAGCTCCTCTTGTGTAGTTTGCTGTGGAAGGGGGTTTCTCTGGGAAACCCTTTCCCCTGATGGAAAAGTGCTTTTACTCCATCCTGGTTAACTGGATGTCTCCTAAGTTACCTTAGATTTGAATAAGGACGTTTATTTATTTTTAATATTTTTTAAATATTTATTTTATTTTTTTTTTTTGAGAGACAGCAAGCAGGGGAGGGGCAGAGAGAGAGAGAGAGAGAGAGAGAGAGAGAGGATCCAAAGCAGGCTCTGTGCTGACAGCATAGAGCCTGATGCGGGGCTCAAACTTTCAAACTGAAATTGTGACCCAATCTGAAGTCGGCCACTTAACCAACTGAGCCACCCAGGTGCCCCTGAAAAAGTACATATAAAATCTAAGGCCGATCGTGCAGATTTACCATTATGGGAAAACAGTGGCTTTTTGGTGCCATCTCGGCATTCTTCCTAATTTACCTGGCATAGGGCCACCGCCCTTCCGTGCCCAGTCTCTTGCTGACCTGTCTCTTTTTCCCCCTGCTTTCGTTGAGGGGTTCCCTCAGAAGAGTGCTTTCACCAGTGGGGGTAAATTGTAGTATGAGGCTAGCTTTATGTTCCTTTACAGGTTTTCAGTATCAGGGAATGGAGAATTATTGTATGCTGCCTTTGAATAGGAGCTTAATATTATCATTCATCATCAAATAGCATCTGAAAACTGCCATCGGAGCTCCTGCTCTCATGCCTAACTGAACTGTAGTGAGGTGCCTCGTGTTCTGCTGTGTGCCATTTGGTACCAACATGGCGGCCCCCTGAAAATAGAGCGGTGACTTTACAAAGGAGCCACACTTCTTTGAAGAATATACACAGCTTAAAGATTTAAAGTGGCAGCAACGTTTTTGAGGAAGCACTTTTATCTAAAGGATGAGAAAATACTGGATGTTATATAATTAAAGAGAAATTTAATCTTTATGTCTGATAGTCTCCTTGTCTTTCTGACCCACCAAATGATGTCCATAGCTAGAAATGCCAAAAGAATAACAAAATCAGATTTTTACTCCTACAGCTCACATTATGTCAATTCATATATATATATATATATATATATATATATATATATATATTTTTTTTTTTTTTTTTTTAATGTTTATTTTTGAGAGAGAGAGAGAGACAGAGTGTGAGTGGGGGATTGGCAGACAGAGAGGGAGACACGGAATCCCAAGCAGGCTCCAGGCTCAGAGCTGTCAGCACAGAGCCCAACATGGGGCTCGAACCCACGAACTGTGAGATTGTGACCTGAGCCGAAGTCAGATGCTTAACCAGCTGAGCCACCCAAGTGCCTCGTCAATTAATATATTAAATTACATAATATTTTATATAAATATATAGTAGTTTGGATTACATACAAGTAGTCTGCTCTTCCTTCATTTTTTTTTCCCACCTGTGTTTTCTGGAATGTTGTCTATTTGGCTCTTGCATAAATGCTAGGCAGGCCTGTTTTAAAGACACTTAACTTACTGTGTATTGTATTACTTATAAGTTCCACCTTCGTAATCTCCAGCTAGCTCTTCCACTTACCTGAGAGTGCAGGCCCTATATCCTATGCCTCGTGACCGTTTCCATGTTGATATCCCATAGGTCCGTCACATCATGTTTGAAATAGTGTTCTTCTCTTCCTGAATTGTGTTGAAGACACAACTGTGTCAAAGAGTGAAAACCACTCTTCATGTGTTTGCCGTGTAAAAGCCAGGGTGTCCATTCTTAGGGTTTTTCACGTCACTTTTCTTTTCTTTTTTTTTTTTTTGAAATTTATTGTCAAATTGGTTTCCATACAACACCCATGCTCATCCCAAAAGGTGCCCTCTTCAATACCCATCACCCACCCTCCCTTCCCTCCCACCCCCCATCAGCCCTCAGTTTGTTCTCAGTTTTTAAGAGTCTCTTATGCTTTGGCTCTCTCCCACTCTAACCTCTTTTTTTTTTTTCCTTCCCCTCCCCCATGGGTTTCTGTTAAGTTTCTCAGGATCCACATAAGAGTCACATCACTTTTCTAGATCAGAAGTTCTAACTGTCTTTAACGGTAGAGCAGTATCAATTGCTGTGGTAGTAATAGAGTATATTTCTGTTGTACTGCTGTGTGTTAGACAACGTTCTGAGAGCTGTACATTTATTAACCATTCTAGTCCCTTAATAACCCTGGGAGGTAAACACTTAACGTTCTTCATCATGCAGAGGAGAGCATGTGTGATCTGTCTAGAGTCTTAGTTAAATGCATCTGGGATTTGAATGGAAATACCGTATATGGAAATGGATAAGAATCGCCCCGAGCATTGTTTCTTCTCTTGCGGTTATGGGTACACTGGCTGTTCTCCATCCATTTCTCACCCGGGTGTATAAGCATGTTGACATTATAGAGCTGGTCGCAGATCCAGTCTGATTTTTAAAGAACATTTTATAAATCATTCGACTCTCAGTAACAAATCCGTGTAGGACATGGCTTAGGAAGCCGCTAAGGGCTCATGCCACATACCAGAGTGCCTCTGCAGCAAAGACCGTTGTTTTGCACCAAATGACTGACCTGTGTAGTCTGTGGAGATGTGAGCTGTGGCTTTCCTGCTTTAAACCTTCCATTGGTGTAAGCACACGCAGATAAAGCCCCAGGTGCTCTGCCAGATAAGGCTTCCGGTGATCTAGCGCCCCCTGCCTGCCTTTCCAGACAAAGCTCCCAGTCTTCCTGTTGTCATTGTGATTTCTACTTTTTGCCCCTGTCCCCTTTTTCTGGAGACTCCACTGAGATCCTGTTAAGAGTCACTCCCCGCGTTGGTCCTACCCTCTGCCTCCACTTCCACTCTGAATCAAGGGCTTATTGTGTTGTAATTATCTCTGTTTTGTATTCATTTGAATCACTAGACCACAAGCTCACTGGGGACAAGTTTTCTTATCTTTGGGACATAAACTCTACTAAACAGGTGTTTGTGAGTGGATAAGTACCTTGATTAATCAAAAACAGATATGTAGGGCAGACTTTCTGAAACTCCAGCCACTTGACTATTAAGAAAATGGAGACAGTGGCTGTTACAGGCTGAACTGGTTTCCATGCCCATCCGTACCGCCACCCCCACTAAGATTCATATGCTGGAGACCTAACACCTTAGAATGTGACTCTCTTTGGAGATAGGGTCTTTAAGGAGGTAATTAAGTTAAAATGAGGCCCTTAGGGAGGGCTCTAATCCAATTTGACTGGTATCTTTTAAGAAGAGAAAATTTGGACACAGAGACACCAGGCTGGTACTCCCACAGGCCATGTGAGTTCACAGCTGGAAGGTGGCCATCTAGAAGCCAAGGAGCAAGGCCTCAGGAGAAACCACATCTGCCGACACCTTGATCTTAGGCTGCTGGCCTCCAGAACCGTGAAAAAATAACCTTCTGTTGTGTAAGGCACCTAGTCTGTGCTGTTTTGGACGGCAGTCCCGGCATAGGACTGTGGTGGCATATAAAATCACTTCCGAAACCTGTGTAATCTCTAAAGTCTCACGTGTGCACATAAACAACACGTGAAAGAGAATTGCAGTCCTTGGCGTAATTCATTTTCGGTGTAGGAGTCTTAATAAGAAACCTCTAGTACGTGAGAAAATGTTTAGCGAGAAATAAGGAGGGTTTTCTCCTGAACCTGAACCTGAGTTAGCTGTAAAAGACTCAGGACGTTTTCATTCCCTAAACGTTCTTATTGGTATCATACATACTGTTTTGTATTGTGAAATGGAGATCATCTGTGTAATTCAGCTACTGTCTGTACTCAGTGATTCTGTGCATTTCTGTTTTCTATTTGATTTTTATTAGGTATTGATATTTGCAGACGTGTTTCTGAAACACATATGTATATATAATTATTTGTCTTCTAGAATAATTTATGGGATAACCTACGTTTTACATCACAACCATGGTTAGGTGCTGTTCTAGGCATAGTTGGCTATTTTGTGCTGACCCCAACACACTTGAAAGTGTGTTTATATTGTCACTGTGGTTTTTTCTTGAAAAGGGAAGAGAGAGGAAGGAGGAAAAATGGGCAAGAATGAGCAAACAGACAAACTGGTCCTTCCTGATGACTGACCGTGGCATGTAGGAAGGAGCAGACCTTGGTGTGAATCTCAATGTTGCCATGCGCCTTCGGGAAACGACAGAATCCTCTCTGAACCTCCTGTTCCTTAACTGTGTGGCCCCTTCTCAGACACCTTTGAGATGCTATGGATGAGGCATCTAGGCTAGTCGGTGATGCGTAGATCCAAGAAGCATTTTTCTCATTTTCAGATTATGTGCTTATCACTTAAGCCATTGTGCACACTGGGAATAAACACGGATAGTCTACTGATTCGACGTACCTGTGAGAGCCTGCTGCATTGCTGTTAGTGTTTCTTCTCCCCCTCCCGGGTAGTCTTTCCATGCCCAGCTCAGTGACGTCTCCAGTGCCAGTCATTACTGTCAAGTGGGACAGAAGGGGACACGTCGCAATCTGTGGTGGGCCTGGGATGAAGTGTAGGTGGACAAGTGTATAGTTGCCTTTAAAACTCTATCCCAGTTCAGGTGAAAGGCACCCGGAGAGGGACCACCTCTCATCCCGTTGGAGAAACGCATCATCATTATGCATTAGACACCAGGAAAAGAAAAACGTGTAAGACAAAATGCCCACCCTATTTCATGAAGGACTCCGAAAGGGAAACAATTTGGTTGTAATTCCACTTTGGTTATGTAATGGGAGTGTAGACACAGCAGCCGCTGCTGTGAGAGGAGCCAGGCACCTCACAGAGCAAGACGGTCGATAAGAGCTTCTGTGCCCACGGAGCTTCCAGTGGAGGTGGAAGAACAGACCAAAGGAAAAAAACAACCCAGGAAAAAATTATACAATGTAATAAGTACTGCAAAACAAATAAGTGCTGTGATAGACAAGAATCATAGGGCTCAGATTTCTGTGGAGAAGTCCAGGCAGGCTTCCCTAAAGAGGTGACATGGAATGGGGTTTTTGTCAGGAGGCACAGGGGAGAAAGCATGGAGGTAGGTGTAGAAGCAAGAAACACTATGGTATGTTTGCTCATGGTCGTCCCAAGTAAGTCACACATTGTTGATGGAAAGTGAGTATGAATGCCCTGTGAATGATTAAAAAAAATTTTTTTTAAGTTAATTTATTTTGAGAGAGAGAGTGTGCAAGCGGGGAAGGGGCATAGAGAGAGAGAGAGAGAGAGAGAGACCATCCCAAGCAGGCTCTGAGCTGTCAGCCCAGAGCCCGACACAGGGCTCAAACTCACGAACCATGAGATCGTGACCTGAGCCAAGATCAAGAGTCAGACACTCTTAGCCATCTGAGCCACCCAGGTGCCCCCACAATACCGTTTGTAAAATACACTTGTTTAAAAATTGAAGCCGCCGTTCTGGCCACTGTGCGGAGCCTGCTTTATTTATTCTAGGTTTGCCCCTCTTACTCTTATAAATTTGCATTATCGAAGAGAGGGACCTGGCTCTTGCTGAAGCCATAGGACACCATTTGTTTTTATTTGTTGATGTCAAATTTACTACCAAGCAAAAATGTTTCCCTTGTGAACATCTCTTTAGGTCTCCGGATGGTGAAGATCAAATAAGATAGTAAATTCAAATAGCGTCAAAAATGTCTCGTATCAATTAGTTACTTCTTAAGGTGGTTATTTTGTGTTTTAAACAGGTGGTGTCATTGGAAAGATATTAATTCTGTTTCTCTTTTCTTCTGGTAAGTGTTTATGATGATAGTGGTTAAGGACTCTCAGGATAGTCTGACTCTTGACAGTAGCAAGATGGAGTTTGCCGATAGACCACGCTGGGTAAACCAGTAGCAATCACGACACTTGTCGCGAAGTGCCACTGCCTGGAACGAAGCCAGGACTTGGCTAATTCAAACTCTATTCTTCGGTAAATAAATTGAGTCTCTGAAACACCTTCACACACTGAAAACTGTCTCATAGTTGTTGATTGTTTTTCCCTTGAGTAGAGTATCATAGTACTTTCCTTTTTTATTGTTTGTTAACTGTGACAGGATTTCATATTTTTAACCCAAGACAGTTGGCTTTCCAAAAATACTGGAAACAAATTCATGATGTGATCATCCTCACCCAAATCCCAAATTGTGGTAGATCTCCATTTTCTCTCGGTTATTTATAGTTAATACTTCCTTCGTACATTAGGAATGGCAAATTGTCTAAGTAGAGCTTTGGGAAGTGGGGCAGACTTTTGTACCTTGAGTTGTATTGTCCTTTGGCTTTCCTGTTTCTTAAGGCTTATTATTAAATTTTTTTAACATAGTCATCAGCTTGTATCCTTGGCCTGTGCTTGACTCCGGATTAGCACCAGACAGTAAGGTCCTCTTGTTTATATTAGTTTGGGATGTTTATTTGCCTTATATCACTTATACTGAAAAAGAAGTATATAGGTATCTGTAAAAGTAGAAACTTACCATTTTTTGAACTTCCCCCCCCCCGCTCCCCACAACTATACGGCTTTTCTGCTTTTGGGTGTAGTCTTTGCTTTTCTTTTATTTGTCAGATGCTACAGTAGGGTGAGTGTGTATGTGGGTACGTACATGCATGTGTGTATTCACACACATGGAAATACCACTTCAAGATAGTTGTGATTTTCTTTCCATTACATCTTGGTTCTAAGCTATTATTGTTACACTTGAAAATAAGCAAAAGTAAGTTCATCAAACTTATTAAAATGGGCTGTTAGTACATTACCTAAAAAACATTCGGGGTTTCTTTTAGCATGAGTAATTTTGAATTCACTGGAAATTGAGTTACAATTGTTGCAGTTTTTCATGTAGTTTTAGCATTTGTGTCACTCACGATTCTTAATTATCTTAGTACATATTTTACGTGACATAATATCCACACTCCTACCACCTACAGCCTCTGCAGAGAGCGTGGCACCTGGCACCAAAGTAATAAAAATATAAGCTCCAGAGTGAGGAGCAAAGCCGAAACAAGCCATTTTTACATATAACTTAAGTTTAGGTCCTGTGTAGTAGATTGATCCCTTACTTAACCTTTAATAAAGTTGGATTCAGGGGTATTTATATATAAATAAAAAATAAAATTAATTTCGTTTCATACTTCCTCATGAGCAAGTACCTGGTAATATATTACAATGACACTTAAACTTCAGTCCTGGTCCTGTTGGCGGAACAATTGCCATACTTTTTTAGTAACCGTTTTTGAGGTTAGCCATTAAACAAGTTGTTGCCTTTTGGAAAGGTCATTACAGTTATTATTACTGTTGTTTTTAATGTTTATTTTAGAGAGAAAGTGCAGGGGATGGGCAGAGAGAGGAGGACAGAGATGTGAGGTGGGCTTCATGCTGACAGCAGTGAGCCTGATGCAGGGCTTGAACTCAAGAACAGGGAGATGGTGACCTGAAGTCGGATGCTCAACCAACTGAGCTACCAGGCTCCCCACCATTAGTATTATTAAGATTATGGGACCGTATTCACACTAATTGAATCAGTTTATATTTCTCTGGCTTTTTATGTCCTGTAAAGTTATCTCAGCAGTCATTTCCTCTTTTCACATGATTTGGAAAATAAAATCGCATAGAAATCTACATATGTTTAAGACTCCATCCCCACAAGACCCCTCCCTCCCAACTTCCCTGAATGGGCTTCTGAGTTAAACTGACATCTCGATCTTGATCAGCTTCTGTATAAGTAATGTTACAGTCAGTGTATTTGTACATGAGCCACCTCAAAGCATAGTTGCAGATTTTGAGTAAAAACGGCGGATAGGGAAGTGCATGCCTGTCTGTATTAATGCTACCTCTTAAAAGTAGTCACTCTGTCCTGTTAATGAAAGTGTATCAGCCTAATAATGCATTACTCTACCAGGGTGTTTTAATATAAAAAGAAAATAACCTAGAGGCAACTAGGCTTTCAACCTTTAAGATAATGGTTCTGATAATGGAATATTAGACCTGTGAGGGAGGTAAAGAGTGTATTTCCGCAGATGCCTCCCTGGTGCTCATTAAACCTGGTCAAGTTATTGACTGTTCCAATGCTTCCTCAATCAATACCTTTTTGTGGTAGGAGATGCGTGTCCTGTCCTGGAAAGACCAAGAGCCCAGATAAATTGGCCTTTGAATCCCAGCTCTGCCTTGTACTACTCATGTGACCTTGGATATGGATCTTAACCGCCCTGAATGTTGTTGCTTTTCTTAAATGAGATGATAATACTTTCCATGCAAGATCTTAGTAACTGCTTAGGATAACGTGTATGCAAAGCACCTGAAGCTACGACCGGTATATGGTACACGCTCTGCAAATAAGAGCTATTGTAATTACAGTGATGAAAATGATGGTAATGGTGAGTATTCATTGATCTGTGGGTTTTTTGGTTTTTTTTTTTGACGTCTTTAATAGTACTAGTAATATTGTCTAAAAGTTAGATTTCTTTCTCAGTAGTCAAGATTTATTATTTTTTGGCTGCTTTATTTAAAATTTAAAAAACCTTTGATCAAATTTTTTTAACGTTATTGAGGAGTAATTGACAGATATAATTGTCTATATTTAAAATGCCTACACATTATACAGTTATTTCTAATTTCTAATTACGGTTGTCAGTAGTGACTATTTTCTGAGTGTGGTCTCCACAAGAAACATTATCTGCCCGTAAGAACTTGTTAGAAATGGAAACTCTTGGGCCTCACCCAAGTCTTTTTAAATATTTATTTATTTATTTATTTATTTATTTATTTATTTATTTTCTATATTGCTTTAACCTACTTTTTTTTATTTTAATCCAGAATAGTTAAAATACAGTGTTCTATTAGTTTCAGGTGTACAATATAGTGTTTTTAACAACTTTAGAAACAGCTTTAGAAAATCTGAAAAACACAGAAAGGGGTAACTTTCTCGATCCTGTCTTTCAGAAATGGCCACTGTTAGGATTCTGAGTGTACTTCCCTCCCACCTTTTCTCTATTCTTGTGTATTGATACTTATGTGTATTTTTTTAGCCTTTTTCCTTACATGTATGTGTAAATACCTATTTAAAAAAAAAAAAAAACCTACCATACTTTATGAGTTCAATAGCCTATTGTGTTCAGTTCAATATTAAGTCATGACCATCACTGTATGTCATTAAATTTTATTTGAAAACATTTTTAATCATGTGGCTACATAATATGAGTGTTTATAATTTGTTAACCAAGCCCTTAGACATCTGAGTTGTTTACAGATGTTGAGGAGGAACATAAGCAACACTGAGTTGAAAATTTGTATTCATAAATCATTGGGGATATCTATGATCATTTCCTTAGCATAAATTTATTACCAGGATGGAATTACTAGGTCAAACAGTATGAACATTTTTATAGCTCTGAATATATATTGCCAAAATTACCTTTCCGTAAAGAGGTGCCATTTTGTACTCTGACCAGCCATATTGGGAACTGTCTAATTCTCGACCCTTGGCCAACCTTGGGAGCCCCAGTCTTTTTGAATATCTGCTAATTTGAGAGGAGGATGTTTCTGAACTGCAAGTGAACAGGATAGAACTCACTGTCTTCTAGTGTTTGCGTTTCCTTATACTTGTGTGTTCACAAGCATGAATGGTAGATGCTGTCTTGGATTTTGTTTCTTACATGCTAATGGTGTTAATTTATACAGTTTACTCTTCTTATACAGCCTGCTCCTTACTTCTTCAAGACTCCATATGTTTCACTGAAAGGGAGTTGCAGGTCTTCTAAAGGTGTGCTATGGAACAAAAATAACTAGGCAATGTGGATGTGATGGTGAGCCCCATATACCTGTAGGGATTAACTAGGGACTAGAGGGCCTTCAAGGAAGAAAACAACAAATTGTTCCTGTCTGCAGTATCACAAATCAATTAGGTAATGCTATTATAAATATTAAATCTTGCTAATGAGGGAATTGTTGAAGGAACCTGAGATAAAAGATGAACTGAATGCTACACTGGCTGAAAAAAAAGTTTTATCAAGAAGGTGGCCTTTCTGTATACGTTTATCTTAAACAGCTATGGTGAAGGCCGGTTTGTGATATATATTTATCAATCCTATTAAAAGTTATGATACTGAAGGGCACCTTCGTGGCTCACTCAGTCACTTAAGTGTCCAACTCTTGATTTTGGCTCGGGTCACAGTCTCATGGTTAGTTCAAGTTCAATCCCTGCATTGAGCTCTACACGGACTGTGCAGTCTCCTTGGGATTCTCTCCCTCTCTCTCTCTGCCCCTCCCCTGCTCACTTGCTCTCTTGCAAAATAAATAAACTTAAAAAAGATTATACTGAAACTTATTCTTTGAACATAAATTTATTTTAGTTTATGTTGCATTAATTAGTGACTTCTGGAGTCTCCAGGGTAACGGAAGCTCCCTCGGTGTTGACATTCCCAGCTTCCCAGGCAGGCATAAGGATGTCCTGAACTCGGGAATTAGAATGGAGAGAATGAGGGCTAGGGGGACGGTGGGTGCCCCCAGTGTACTCTGGGAACTGACTCCAGGAGGGTGCCTCAGACTGCTGCTGTTTAGACATCATTCAGACTTCCAGGAAATGAAATCAGTGTTGCTAAATTTTATTTTTCCTCTCCTTTCAATCACAGACCCTTGAGAAGATCATGAACAGGGCCCCTTCCTCATAAGAGTGTCACTGCATAAATAATAACTGACTTAGGGCACCTCCTGTTTCCGGGGGTTATAAATTCATTCAGCAAACCCACTTTAGGCACATTGTTTTCGAGTATACATTTCACTCCTTTGCAGATTTCACTTGAAATAATAATAACGAGGAGCATACTGTATATAGTGCTTTCCAGTTTATGGAACCATTCTGTACACTTGTTGGCTCTTGTCTGTAGTCCTATCAGTTGGTACTGTTATCCCCACAGGACAGCTGAGGAAGGCAAACCTCAGAAAAAAAGAACAAAGATTGACCCCAAACGTGTCTGTCACAAAGTTGATGTGTGCTATTTGGGATCGGGAGCCAGGTCCTCTGGCCAGATCTCCTGGGCTTCTGTCTACCCTTGGTAGCATTACATAACAAAGGGAAATCTGGCAAGCACAAATGAGATTACCTCCCACATTTGAAAGGATGATTGGGAAATCCTATATGAGCAGCAGGTTAAAACACGAATTATTTATTTAACATCCATAGAAGGTGCCTTGCAGGAAGAAACAACCATGGTGGTGTGTATTGGGGCTGCTGCGGTTCCATTGTTGGGCCGTCATGTTTATAAGTGACCGAGGGCCCCCTTTTTCCATCTGACCCTGGAACACAGATCTCAAATGGCCAAGAAGAGTATCAGAGGGAAACCTATGTAACATGCAATTTTTCTTCATTGGTGAAAAGGGTTTCTGAACCCTTGTACACAGGGATACATATAAATCAGAGGCCACTTTGTTGGAGCCATTTGGCAGGATATTATTTTTATTTTTTTTTTTTATTTAAATTGTACTCTTCCCCAACAAGATCAGAAGAGCAGCTGTCTATTTAAGTATGTATCCTAAAGCAGCAGTGCATTCATTGGGTGTATTAAATGAATGACGTGTTGCCAGAAAGGCTAAGCAGACAATTGCCAGAATGACAGTGTGGCCTCGAATTCCCCACGGAATAAATTTGAGAGCTGTCATGAGACATCCCAGCTTACTTTGATTGCATTGATGATGCCCAGAAAGAGAAGCACCTTCAGATCTAGATTCTCAGTCCAGTTACGGCTTTATAGACCATCATCTACGAAGTTTGGTGTTCACTGCAGTAGGATGATGCCATTTAATTTTTTTATTTTTAATGTGTATTTACTTTTGAGAGA
Organism: Panthera onca; assembly: GCF_046562875.1. Lineage (NCBI taxonomy): Eukaryota > Metazoa > Chordata > Mammalia > Carnivora > Felidae > Panthera > Panthera onca. The sequence continues at coordinate 15,350,603 of NC_138345.1, read as the reverse complement.
GACAGAGACAGAATGTGAGTGGGTTGGGGGCAGAGAGAGAGGGAGACACAGAATCGGAAGCAGGCTCCAGGCTCCGAGCTGTCAGCGCAGAGCCCAGCGTGGACTCGAACGCACGAGCTGTATGACTTGAGCTGAAGTCGGCCGCTCAACCAACTGAGCCACCCAGGCGCCCCATGGACGATGCCATTTTAAATAAGATGGGCTCCTTTGTGCTAATTAATGTGCTTCATGTATTTTGAAATTGTATTTGGCATTTCCTTTCAGGGTACTTTATGCTTTTATTATAAAAATAATCCATACTTGTAAGCACATGGAATTCTCAAAAGAGAAAATGAGTAGTTTATCCTTTGCTCTGCTGGTTCAAATCCCTGTCCTGCCTTAACTTCCCCTCTTCAGGGAAACCCACATTCACGATTTGACGTATGTGCCTTCTTCTTTTACTTTTCACATAAACATTTACTCATGCACATGTATGGGATTTTTTTGAGGTACTTTTTTCAAAAATAAGAGCAAATTTAGAATACTCTTATTATTATTTTTTTTAATTATACTGTAGACCTCTTTCTAGGCCAGGACATGCAAATAAATCCATTCCATACCTATAGGGCTGGAACATACATTATTCTGCTTCTCACCTGTTGGTGAACATTCTGTTTGTTTACGGTGTGTTTTATTACCACAAACATTTACTGTTACAATGTAAGCATTATTTTATGAGCCATATGATCATTTTCCATTCAGTAAAGTGTTTTGCTAAAGAAGGGGAAAAGTAGGAGCCTTCCGTATTGAGTTGTTACCTGTAATCATGTACTTTTGCGATGAGTGGTATGGTTTGTGGTAATAAGAATTATAGAGATTTAGGTGTAGAGTATCTCTTTATGTATGGAGCAGCCGTAAATGTAGCTTGTATTTTGTGTTGGAGTCATTTGTGGTTAGCTTCAGTGTGTGGTTTCACTGAGGAGCAGGGGTGATCTTTCAGCTGTTATAATGTCCCATCTAGACCCCTTCCAGAGCAAATCAATTATCTGCGTTTGGGCGAACCTAGTACACTAATGATAGACTGCCCAGTCAGCCATGGTTTGCTACTTTTACCTTGTTAGACCATGGCCTTAGATTTCTGGGAGTGAGCACCTGGCTTTTAGAGTGCATTAATTTAAAAAAGCGCTCCATGGAATTTTGGAATTACGAAAGAAGGGAATGCCGCTTTGATGGTGTGAAAAATTGGCCCAGATCCTCTGGATTTCCTAATATATGATAAATAATATTTACCGGCCACATGTTTCAGAATTCCAAGTACACAGGAAGAATTCTGAACAGGGTGATTATGAAAATAACCAATTTCCGTAAGTGAAAATGACCATGTTTATTAATGGGGCCGCAATTGCCTATTGCATTCAATCCCATCTGTAACCAGCAAGGAGAACGATTGTTTTGCATGATTTAGTGCTTACAAAATTACGGTGGCACGGCAAAGCTTACTGTACCAGCGGCTTTGGAAAGAAGCATATGTGGTCCTTTTGCAGGTAATAAAATGGCAAATCCAATTTGCGATTGCAGAATAAGCCTCTGAGTGATATATGATCTTCATAGCAGCCTCGGTCAGGGGGTCACCGCTAATCACGGAGCTGGCTGGCTTCCCCTGTGGCCCGGGCCTTCCCACCGAAGAGTGAGCAGAGTGAATCTATGTCTGGGAGCCAGCCAGCCTGTCTGTAGATGCACCACTTTCTAGCTTATTAGATCCTCTTTGTCACAGTGCTTAATCCTGCTGCCTGATCCTTGTTAGAACACCACCAGAGTGCCGCTCGGGCTTCTAATAAAGGAGCTGGGCGAGGGCGCCTAACTAGACGCACTGAAGCGTGCGGCAGTGAGGGGGATTGCATCCTGACTGACAGCGGGGGCGAGACGCTTCCTGCATGTTATTACTTAAAAGGGAACCTACCTCCGACAGCTGACAGATGAGCTTTGCCGAGGCAAGGGTAACTTGTTGCTAGGCCAATATGAGACGGGTGTCATCTTTTCACATAGTATAATGGCCCAGCTTTACTCTAATTATATTAACCCCCTTCTGAAATTGCTGCATTCTGGGCCGGCACACCGGCAGGTAGGGAGGCCGGAGACAAATAGCCGGCTGGGAAGATTCCAGCCGCACAGAGGCAGGTATTGTGCTCTCCGCCGATGACATTAAGTTGAAAAGCAAAATAAGCACGTCCTATTACCCCGAGCCGGGTTAGAGCTCCGAAGAGGCAGTGCCCGGGTTTGGCTTGCACGATCTCCGTCTCTGTCACCTGCAGCAGTCGTCTGCTTTAGGGTTTGCTGTGGATGTTAAACATGGTCTTCCTGCTTCTTTGTTTACAAGGAAAGAGCAGCTTCGACCACCACCGAGCTATTGTTTTGGCTCGCCCCCTCCCCCCAGGGAACTTGAATCACTCCCTGCCAATTCTGGCAGCCCGGTGAAGATCTGGGAATCTGACTCAGTAGCTGTGTTTGATACTAAAATTAAGCACATGGGGGTGGGGGAGAGGGTGCCCCAGGCCCCCTCCCCCTCTGGAATGCACAGATGAGTGTAAAGTGTTAGAAACGAGAATGCTCATGAATATCCCATGATCCTTTGTGTTGTACCCCGACTTTCGCACTCCTTTTCCCCAAAGGGTACGTGTCTAGCTGGCATCCAGCGTCTCCTGCTCCTGCGTGCTCCAGTTAGCAGACGTCATTAGCAGTCCCCTCCGTCTCTTCTGTCTCCGTTGACAGCCCTTAAATAGAGACATTGCTAGGGACTGACAGATCTCCAGGGGGTTAGAGGCTTCAGACAAAAGGGCCCAGAGAACACGGCTGACCTTTCTTGGCATTACTCCTCTAGCTCTGTCTTCCATGTGTGGCAGTCAGGGAGCATAGAACTTTAGTACGTGATTTTCAGAGGCTTACCACTAAAAAGGCTACCGGCTTCGTAAGAGGCTGCTAATAAGTTAACAAGAGGCCACGTGCATTCCCAAGTGGGTAGGTGGTAGGAAGCAGGCTCTTCCTTCGCACAGAGACATGTACTTGTATCTCAAGCTCAAAGATGATCCATTAAGATTTGCTTCGCTCAGAGCATACCTGTACTCCCGCAGTTTCGGGACAACCCTTGGACCTTGGTGGAAGCAAGCTTATGATGCAGCCCAGGAGAAAAGAGAGTCTTCTTTCTCTCACTGTCCCATGGACGTCATCCCCGAGCTGAGGATTGCCTGTGGGGTCTTTCCTGGAGACTGTCCCTGGTCCACAGTTTTCTCACATGGACCCAGGGCCCTGAAAACACAGCATGGTGAGAAGTGCTCTGTGCTCCAGGTATCGAGTTCCCTTCCCTCATCCTCCCCCTCTTCTTCCGCAGACTAGTCTGAACCACATGTTAAGAGAAAGCAATCCCGTTGAATTAATTCCTGGTGATATGCGAATGTTGGGGAGTCCCAGATGTTCACCAGATTAAATTATACCCATTAGAAATTCAGACTGTATTTCTCAGTAGGATAGATGATTTGGGGAACAAGGAGGAAAGATCTTCAGGTCAGAGTAGCCACTAACAGGGAGATCCCCTTGTTTAGGAAATGGTTTGCTTCCTTATGCCATTCATGCCTTTTGTGGCTTCTCTTCCTTTTTTTCTTAGCCACTTTGGAATACGTATATTTTTCCAGATGTCTGTTATTTATTTTTTCATAGTTGGTTTCATGCCGATGTCAGTGGGCAGGCCTCAGAGGCAGGATAAACATAGCTTGTTTATGGGGTGAAGATTTTAAGAGAGGTGTTTACTTCCACTGCCTCCACTCCCAGCTTATTAGTGAATTTGCTATACCATGGTGACTGTTGCCTGCTGTGGGGCCTTCCCTCAGTGACCATGCTTCCTAAGAACAATGGGCAGCATATTCACTGTACGTTTAAAACAGGCCACTTAAGAAATACGGGATTGTTGGGGTGCCTGGGTAGCTTAGTCGGTTAAGCATCCGATTTCTGCTCAGGTCATGACCTCACAGTTCGTGAGTTCAAGCCCGGTGTCAGGCTCTGTGCTGACAGCTCAGAGCCTGGAACCTGCTTCGGATTCTGTGTGTGTCTCTCTCTGCCCCTCCCTTGCTTGCATGCGCTCTCTCTCTCTCTCTCTCTCTCATAAATAAACATTAAAATTTTTTTTAAATATGGAATTGGTTTTATTGTCTCTTTTAGAATTGTTTTTATTTTTAGAGAGAGAGGGAGAGAGCAGGGGAGGGGGGAGAGGGAGGCAGAGAATCTTAAGCAGGTTCTGTGCTGTCAGCATGGAGCCTGATGTGAGACTCGATCCCACGAAGTGTGAGATCATGACCTGAGCTGAAATCAACAGTCATCCACTTAACCGACTGAGCCACCCAGGCACCCCTAGAATTGTTTTTAAACGGAAGACTTTTTTTCAGATGTTATATTCATTTTTAGGAAAAGAAAAAATTGGAAAAAGTAATAGAATTATGTGGAAGAGAGGACATAGAGACAGCAAACAAGATCCTAAAAGAAAAAAATAATTACAGAGGAATTTAAACAAGATACAAATTTTTATTCTTGGAAAGCTAAAACCCCTCCCCAGGAGAAGATAAAAAACAAATAGCTCAGGACTTATAGCTCACACCCAAGTAGGATATGCAGCTAAGAGAATTTGGACAACTCAGGGATTTTGACTTGCCTGAGGCAGTTTTCTGACTCCTGGTTTAGAGAATAAAGCCTATTAATTTACCCAGTGATTTAATATCTGACTAATGATGTTTAACCATTAGGATGAGGAAACTGACAATTTGATAATCTTGGAGAGAAATTTATCTGCTTATTTTTGTAGTTGACACCAACAAATTCTAAGTAGCTTTGGAAAAATGACGAATTACCCACTCATTATATTTGGTAATATCTGTTTTCTTGAGAAGCATTTTATTAAATTGTAATCACTTTTATATTGGTCTTTATTTTTCTGAATAGTTACAAGTTCGTATAACAAAAAGACAAATTGAAACCATCAATTGTTTTAAGAAGAAGTATTACACCATCTTCCCAGTACAAATGTTTGTGCATTTCTTAAGTTCAGATCAGCTAGGACATTATGTGCTTCATGGTATACTTGCATCCCAGAATGTGTTTTCCTTATCCTGAGTTATCAGTTATGACACAATTGGCAAGTAAAGTTTCAAAACTGGACAGGCAAGGCACGTTGGATGTATCTTGGGAAGAATAATCGGTGAGTCTCTTGTCCTGCAGGCTGGGAGTCTGAAAGTGGACTTCCTCAGTAGGGCCTTTAGGGGAAGGCTTTAGGTGAGTCTGATGCCAAGTAACCTGAATACGCTGCTGCTCCAACACCGTGCTGTCCTTGTCTCTTGCGTAGGCAAGCGTGTGGTGGGAAGCTCTTTCACACGTAGCCTTTACCATTTTTGAATATACCAAACGGGGGGGAAAAGGTCAGCTGACTATTAACAGATGATATTCAGATGGGTGGCACTTGCTGACTTTGTTATGCTACCTTCCTTAACTCATCCGTGGTTGATCTAGAATATGTAACCTGAAAGCTTCACCAGACAGTGTAGAAAGAACACAAGATTTGGGGTCAGGAGCCTTGGGTTCAAATCCCGACTTTGACATGTTCTGATCTTGGACATATTACTTAATTTTGCCATGTTTCCATTTCTCCATCTATAAAGCGATGTCAATTATTGACCTTAGGGATTGCTAGGTAATCAAATGAAGAAATGGTTTTTAAAGCTAATTCATCAGCTGGTAAGGAGTATACAGATGTGAGTTTCCAGCATTTCTGTGTTAATGAGATTCAGTGCTGATTCTGTGATGTGCTTATGGTCCCTGAGTAATAAAACAATAATTTTACTTGGGCAACGTTCTTATCTTCCTTCACTCATGGTCTGCTTTGATGAATGGTGATGTTGATTGGATTGGGTTTAGATGAGATTGGACAAGCAATAATATACATTGTCAAATAGAATTTCAGGAGGTTCTAAAAGGCTTGTATCTTTCAGTCTTGGATGGGTCATTTCCTTCTCTGTAAAAAATACCTAGAAAAATAAAGTATGTGCTGCATGTGCACGAACTCCTTCCAGGTTTCCTTCCTTCTTACCTTTTTATCTCCCTCCCTCCCTCCCTTCCTTCCTTCCTTCCTTCCTTCCTTCCTTCCTTCCTTCCTTCTGTTGTTAATTTCTTGGGCCAGGGTACTATCACTAACATTTCTTGCATACCAGTGAGGACTTGAAGTAACATTTTTAAAAAATCAACCCAAATGATCCAAGAGGTATTTTGGGTTGTGCCGTGGTTACTGGGCAGGACTCCTTAGACCTGATTTGTGTTAGATGAAATGAACGTCACCTCTCCTCTTTTCCTTCCATCATTTCAGGAAACTTGGATTTAACTGGTCAGAAGCAAGTGTTCAAAGCAGAGAACAATCCCTGGGTTACCCCCATTGCTGACCAGTTCCAGCTTGGCGTGTCCCACGTGTTTGAATATATCCGTTCTGAGACATACAAATAGTAAGTAGACTGTGATTCTCTAAATTAGTATACTGTCGTTTTACAGTATTTGTAATTATGCCATTTTTAAAAACTATCATATGACCTTGTCATATTGGTGGTGGTTAGCTTATAGTATTTTTAAATGTTTTATTAATAACCACAGGTAGTAATTGCCCCTGTTATTTATAGATTATTCTTAATTGACGTTTTCAAGGGGAATTCACACCAGAGTTGTTGAGAAAAATTTTAAGGCATTAAATTGGTTGCATATTCATGGCACTAACGAAATTCACCAGACACATTAAGATCAGCACGTACTTTTTTCTCCTTTGAATGCAAAGAATAAGAAATGTTATGAACAAAATTGTTAAGCAGTTTATTTATAGCATTAGGAGGAGATACTAGGAAAGCATCATTCTATTCTTTAGAAGCTCTTACTCTAGCAAGATGATAATCTCTCTAAGGGAAAAAGAAAAGGCAGAAAAAGAGGAGGAGGAATCAGCCAGCTTTAGTCACAGCATCAAAATCCCTTAAGTCCTTGCCCTGGGTCAAGGGCGACCTTGGGGAGCCAGCTCTAGGGCCTAACTGTCCACACCTGTTTCTTCCTCATTGTGTCAAAGGGCAGCTGGAATTCTTCCATCCCCACTTGCCCTGTTGGTTCCTGCATCTTCTGACGTTATTTCCCCCTCATCCCGCCCCCATCCCTCAGTTGAAATGATCATTTATCGCAGTGCTTCCCGATCCTTAATGGTGAAATCTAGTCCCTTCTAGTGTTAAACAAATACAGAAGAGACTGGAAAAAAAAAAAAATCCATACTCTGATTTAATCAGATTTTGTGTCCAGCACCATCCTTTGAGAATTTCACATCCCAGCTACTAGAGAAGAGCGCGAGAATCATTAAAGGTCACATTCAGTTAGGAGTTTGCTTTTTGGGGCTTAAAAAAAATCCCCCCCACTCAACACAGGCCTCACTGAGTCCGTGCTGGGGCAGCGGGTCAGGATTAACCCACAGGGCAGAATCCCTGCCGGTAGATTGTCAGCTGTGTGCTTCTGGACCCTCCTCCCGTGTACCGTGTTCCTGGTCTCACATCTAGGACTTGATGTAGTCCTGTTTGCCTCGGGCAGAGCCACAGAGAAGATGATCCGGGAAGAACGATGGCGTTAAAATTAAATACGCTTAAATTGCTGAAATGATAGCATATCCTCATATGTGAAAGCCGCTTAAAGCATGATTTAGGTTTCTTTTAAGATGATACCGTGACATTTACAATATGCCTTTCAAGACTTACCTCAAGAGTAAACTGAGAGAAGTAGAAGCTGTGTTTTATTGTTTCATGAGCCTCCTAGTTACTTGCAATGATATATATAGTGTCTTTAAATATGAATATAGCTCAGCCTTGGAAATTAGTTCATTATGAAAATGTGTGAAAATATAATTGCAAATGAGCAGCGTATTGTTCATTTTTTTCCTCTTAAATTGTTAATCATTGCTATCATCAGTTTTAGATAGAGGTCTGATATTTTCTCAGTAAATGGGAGTCTCCATAGATCTTCGTTTGCAGGTTATCTTTTCAGAATATCATTGTATATACCTTAACATAGAGAAAAATACACAAACAAGCTTTTATGAACTCAGAACTGGGGAAAATATTCTGTTTTTCATTCTAGATAACCCTGTTTTATTTTATCATCCATTAATTTATAATCTATAGAGTATTAGAGCACATTGCCTATAAAAGCACTTCTAATTTTAATTTCATTTTAAAAGATTACGTTTTGAATTGATGGATATTGTGTTAACTCCAAGTCCTTGACTAATCACCATCATACACAAACTGTTGTATGTTACGAACTATTTCTGGTTATTTGAACATGGTTAGGATGTTGGATGAATGAGGCTCACGGCTTCGATTGAGTTCGTTAGTGGGCTCTTTGAAAGGGACTGTATATGACACAGCATTTTCATCAGTAGCATATTTGTTGCCTCTGGCCCCGTCTCTCTTACTAGCATCCTAGTTTTGAGGATCAGAGTAATGTAAACAATTTGCCCACTGGCTTATGTTCTGATTTCCTCCTGGAGAACGATGTTATCCTTTATACAGTGACAAGAGCATCCACAAGCTTAAGTAAGCGTAGGGGAGTCATAACCCCCTTTCTTGGGGGACCAGTTAGTACAACGTTCACTGCTTTTAGAGGAGTCTGTGGGAGCCTCAACTGGGAGGATACACTTGATGTGACCTCCTTAAGGGCAGGGACCCTCGGTGAATTCCCTCAGAGTTCTCCCCTTCTCCTTAGGAAGGAGAGAAGTGTTAGTGGCTTGGTATTTCAGCTTTCTGTCCTTCGCCCATTCTCCCACATCTTCTGGGTTCGCTCCTTTACTGAACGTACTAGCTGAACACGTGGCCTATTAACTGAGTTAGGTGCTAAGTCAGACTCTTAGTCTTTTTTAAAATAGTACTTACACAAAAATGCCACCATTATGTTTCACTGAGTGTTAAAATGTAAGGTCTTCTTGGGGCGCCTGAGTGGCTCAGTTGGTTAAGCTTCCTACTCTTGGTTTGGGCTCAGGTCATGATCTCACGGTTCGTGAGTTTGAGCCCCGTGAAGGGCTCTGTGCTGACAGTGACGATCCTGCTTGGGATTCTCTCTTTCTGCCCTTCCCTGACTCGTAAAGGCTTTCTCTCTCTCTCTCTCAAAATAAGTAAACTTAAAAAATACAATAAAAGGGAAGAACCTCTTTTATATGAATAGCTGTACATTACTGTGTCCTCATGTAACTAGAACCCAACTTAATTCTTTAATTTTTTTCAGCAGCCACTTCCTAATTAGAGGACCTTTTGCATCCTTATCAACTACCTGAAAAAATGTTATTCTAATTAAGCAGGTGCTTGGCTACTTTTTTTTTTAAAGCTGGGCATGTGATGACTTTGAAGGAGCCGGTTTATTCATTACACATATTTTTTTCAAAAAAGCCAATTTCACATTCAGCACCTTCACCTTAGATATTCCGTTGTAAAAGCTGCAGTTTCTACTCTCGCTTGTCCTTTTTTGTGTAAGCCACATATACCCCTTCCAGCAAAAAGTCCCTTTTTTGTGTATCGATCTTGAGACAACTCCCATGAAAGCACATTTTCATTTTGCTTTGGCACTTACTTGCCAACGCCTCTGCTTCCTTATTTTCCTTTTTTCTAACCAATCGACCCATTCCTAAGTGAGATCAGTAAACACCTCACCGGCATGTCTCGTTTTCATTCATGTCTGCGGTCGACTTTCACAGCGACCTTCACGTTCCAGGCACATCCTCAGAGGCCTTCTGAGTGTAGAGCAGGGACAGGTGGAGAAGACAGATTATCTGATTTCCAGGCTCTAATGGACTCCAAGAGGAGCCGCGGACATTGGCAACAAAACAGTGCAATCAGTGTTGAGGAAGAATTAAAATGTTCCGAGAGGATTTGACACGAGGAAGATAGGAACTTGCGCAGTGGAGCAGGGGCCGGGGAGACGCGGGTAGGTGTGGCCGGGAGCGTGTTATGGTAGCGTGCTGTAGAACACGCTTGGGGCATTCATCATGCCTTCCAACTCATTTCTCAGGTGGGGACTGTTCTTTGTTATTTGTCATACTTTCAGCCAGGGGAACATATTGGCTGGTGTCATTGCATAAAAAAAGCCGCTCATCCAGTTTTTGAGGAGCAAACCCTACAAGTACACCCTACAAGTACATTAGCATTTTTCAGGCTGTCCTTAGGCCATAGGGTCACCTCCTAACGCTGTATCCGGTGGTGGTTTTCTCCTTGTTTGACCTCTTTTATTTCTGTGAAGCAGAATTATGATAGAATAGTCACCACTTGTTTAGTTTCCAGAAGGTAGATTTTTTTTTTTTTTTACCTCCAGGAGGAGAAGTCAGATTAGAGTCAGGATCCTTGACAAGATTCTTTGTGAAAGGGAGTAACTCACACTTTTCACATTTCCATCAAGGAAGGTGGATGGGAACCGCAAGCCATTTTAAAAGCTGACAAGTTAACTCTTAACAAAAGAAGAGGTTTGACAAATGTTAGGCTGAAAATGTGTTGGTTGAAAGAGGCATTTGGAAAACAGGCACCCTCATGAAGGCTGCAATTTGAGAAGCATGGCTGTCCTTAAGCCTCATTTCCAGAGCGGCATAACTCAAAGGATGCTTCCCTGGCATTTTCCTGTCTTGTGACTTGCTTTTGTCTCTAGGGGAAGGCGCCACACTCACTTACTTTATTTTCTTTTTTAATCTTCAGTGGAGACTGGCCATACTATTATTCATGCCGGTTCTTGGAAACATTTTAACAAAGCAGTATTTGGTGGATGGTGGGCAGTGATGAGAAAAATGCCAGCAATTTCTTTTCACTACAAATCTGGCAAAATAAGTCATCCTGTTCGGCTTATAAGGAGGAATACTTTGATCTTCTGGGTATCATCTCCAAACTTATTTTACTCGTACAGTTAAAACTAAGTAATGTTTTCTTTTTTTCTTCACTGTGTGCCAACCTATCACAGGCTCTAGTGGACGGACGTAAATGGGCTTTATTAAACAACTGTCATATCCTCTAATGCCTGCTGAGTCTGTGACCTAGAAGATCCTTAGATAACAGATATATCTGGTCTACCAAAAGGCTAAAGCATTTCAAACCTAATAGGTGACCCCCCCCCCCCCACCACCACCCGTTCATTTTAAGACAGGCCTTTCAGGAAGGAAATCCCATTTAACAAAACTTTCCAAACCTTATTATTCTCTGGTGAAGTATAAAAATGGATGCACAGAACTAGCAGATGGTTTTATAAATATCATGGAAAGATGAAGGAGAGTGTTAAACTTCCAGGACCTTTCTAGCAGTTAGTGAATTTTACATAGTGACTTAGGAATGCAGAAAAAACGTAGACTTCTCTTTCATTACTGTATCTGAAAACAGCTCAAATTAAGTCAGAGAAAAACAATATTTCCTTAGAGTAGACATGAAAATGAAGAACCAGTTTTGGTTTTTTTTCCCCCCTAAAGCTTTGGACATAAAAGATTGTTTTTATTTTTAAAGGTTGACTGTGTATTGGGTGGCTGGTAATTTATATTTCCTCTATAGATGTTACATATGTGTATTTTTTTCTTGTTAATAAACATATTATCACATTTGCACCATAACATAAAATATGATTCAAATTCTTGACATCTCCAGATCTATTTGCATGCAAATATGTTGCATTTATCTAACATCGCTAAGAAATAGCAAAGAGAAAAGGGAAACTGTCCATAAAGTATATTTTGGGTAGTATGAGGTCATATCCCTTATCTGATGTTACCTTCAGTGGTAAAATTACACAGCGCTCCTTTTTCTCCAGATAGTATGTTACCAGCACAAGGAGTTGAGACCTGTTTATTCCACTGAACAGATGTAATTTGGGATGTAGTATCAGCTGTCGTCCTTTGACATACTCATTCACCTGTTGCTGTCTGTGGCCATGAGCAATTCATTGCTCTGGTAAATTAATACCTCCCTCTTAAGGTAACAAGAAGAAAACAGATCATGTGAGAAAAGAGTACATAACAATTTTCTCTCTCTTACGAGTTTTTTGATTAGATTAATGTAATTTACATTTAAAAGGATTTTTGCTCTTCTGCTTTTAACTTGTTTAGCACTATTATTCAGGTAAACTTGAGAGGTAATTAGTAATTTTCCATTTTCTTTGTACATGTGCACATTTCTTTCAATACATGAAGTTTTTACATGCCTTGTGAAGCTTTATTTTTCTAGTTTTATTTTATTTTATAGTTCGTGCAAAATGGTTTGGTTTTTTAAATGGAAGGTGTTTCCCATTCGATATTGCCGGTGCACCTGAAGTTTGGGAGAGTTAAAGGAGGGAACCTCTACCCCCTAAACATAGTAAGGTCAAAGTTGAACCTTGCCAGGGTTTACAAACTAGCTTCAGGATGCTACCTGTTATTCCTGAACGCATCTGGGAAACCCTGTCTTATACATATTTCGCGATGTTTTTTACTCTGACTTGAATATACGCGCACACTTGGAAAAGCTTCCCTCCCAAACCCATGTTCGCTGTGGTCCTCCAGTGTGGTCACGCTGTAGCCACATTGTGCTGGCCTGCCAGCCCTGTGGGGACAGGTTCGGGCATGTTTGGCCGATGGGCAGGAGCTGTGTCAGTCTTTCTGCATTTTATGTAGCCACTGGTGTCCTTACCACTAAAAAGTTGAATACATTTAGGGGCGCCTGGGCGGCTCAGTCGGTTAAGCATCCGACTTCGGCTCAGGTCACGATCTCATAGCTTGTGAGTTTGAGCCCCGCATCGGGCTCTGTGCTGACAGCTCAGAGCCTGGAGTCTGTTTTGGATTCTGTGTCTCCCTCTTTCTCTGCCTCCCCTGCTCATGCTCTGTCTCTCTCTGTCTTAAAACTAAATACAAACATTAAAAAAAAAAAAGTTGAATACATTTAGAATAAATGGGAAAAAAACACAACTTCCACGTCAAAGGGAGAAGAGTGATGTTTATTCTGAACCTCACACCTTTATGTAATACTGTAAAGAACAGAACCTTCATGTCCTCCCTCCCCCACCCCATCTCCTCGCTTGTATGTTGACTGTCCAGCTTGCATTAAGCCTGTCTTGTACAGCTGTACTGTTTATGTACAGTGTGATTCGTTACAGTTTCAATTTAAGGTAAATAGAATACAGATAATTTGTTCCACTTGACAGGAGAAAATCAACATAGCCTAGACCCAGCTTGCCCTCTGAAGGGGAAATGTGTCAGGTTACTTCCTCTTCAAGAGCTATTTTGAGTTCCATTTTTAGATGGTATTCACTTGATAGAATCACATTGATCTATTGAGTATTGACCTCCTCAGTGAAATGAAATTGATCAGCCTTGCGTATTGACAACTTTTTTTTTTTAACTTCCATTCGTCTTAAGTTCAATGTTTGATGCTTTCTGTCCAGCTAAGATGAGCTATTGCCTGTATTTGCAGTTTTTATTTGAGAGATAAATTAATAAGTGGTGCTTTTATAATAAAGAAAAACCTTGTGGTTTCTATTCTCTACACAGCAATACCTTGTTTTATTACATGTGGGCTTTTCATTGAGGCCTGGTCTCCTATTCTGGTTGCGAATTACTGGAGGGTTTTGAGGAGGAGTTTTTGGTAAATTTTTGGGAGTTCAGTACTGTCAGCTATTCTGGTTTAGAATCTTTACAATATGAAAGGAGTTTCAATCAGCTTTATCCTATAAAAAACTCAACTGTGAGTTACGTTTATAGGCACTTGTTGATGTTCCAATTTATTTGTCAGCCATTAGGGCAACAACTTTTCATATTTTATCCTCTTCTGTTTGTATATTATTTCATGTATATTTTTAAGACTCATGGTATCAGTACACCTGGATGGCTCAGTTGGTTAAGCGTCCAACTTGAGCTCATGATTACACAGTTTGTGAGTTTGAGCCCCACAGCTAACAGTGCAGAGTCTGCTTGCGATTCTCCCTCTCCCCCTCTCCCATTACCTCTCCCTCAATTGTTCCTGTGTGCTCCCCCCCACCCTCTCTCTAAATAAATAAACCTAAAAAAAAAAAAAAAAAGACTCATGGTACAAAAAGTTTGTGGTCAAGAAATACTATTTCTGGGGCGCCTGAGTGGCTTGGTCGGTTAAGCGTCCAACTTTGGCTCAGGTCATGATCTCACGGTCCATGAGTTCGAGCCCCGCGTCGGGCTCTGTGCTGACCACTCAGAGCCTGGAGCCTGTTTCAGATTCTGTGTCTCCCCCTCTCTCTGCCCCTCCCCTGTTCATGCTCTGTCTCTCTTTGTCTCAAAAATAAATAAACGTTAAAAAAAAAATTTAAAAAAATACTATTTCCACTGTAATAGTTTGTCGTAGACTCTGGGTCTGAAGTTCTCTCGTCCAGCAAGAGAGCAGACACAGGATTAAAATGCAAGAGAGGCTAATGTTCAGGAGGAGACAAGAGCCCAGAGTGAGGGTCCGTGCTCCATTTTTATTAGGATCAGAAGGCTTACAAGCGTGATAGATGTGCAGAAAGAGACAGTGAAACCTTGAACATTAACTCATGCGTGTGGGGAAATAAGGATTCGAAGATACTGCTGTGTTAGGGGTTGGGTCAATACAAAACAAAATCCTGGAGCCAGGCAGATGGTTGTTTGGGCGGGCAAGAGGCTCCCCTTTGGGTCTTTTTATCTTAGCTAGCCTAGGGGATAAGACCCAGCATGCTACCTCAGGGTCAACAAGGCACCTTTCTTTTGCTAATTAGCTCTGCTCCTGGCAATTTCACCCTGCTTTGGTCTAGAGCGCAGTTTAGGTGTTTACCTATTTTGGTCCTTCTCTCCTGTGAAAGCAGCTATTGTACTAAGTTGGGGGGCGTTGTCACCCAAAATACGTAATCTTGATTACCTAATCTTGGATGCTTACATTCTGTGGCTTCCTAATTCTTTATGCCTTGTTAACCCAGGGGTGCAAGCTCCGGGAGTTCCTCAGGCATATTCCCCACAACAGTTAATTTTTAGGTAGTCTCACTTGTAGCATACACTGTTTCATCACCTTCAAAATGTATGTCTTATTCTCCATCCAAGTAGATAGTGTGTTTTTAGAAAATAAATAAATTATCATTGAGGATGTGGTTGTTTTAGATGTCACGTTTACCAGATAAGCACATAGCTTTTTTCTTTTTCTTCCTGCTGATACCTAGTTTTGTCTAATTGTGGCTGTTGAAGCCATTCAGCAGAACTTTATTATCTTACTGTCCTGGAGGCTGGAAGTCTGAGATCAAGGGTTGGAGGGGTTGGTTTTTGCTGAGGGATGGATCTGTTCCAGGCCTTTCTCCTTGGCCTGCAGATGGCCATTCTCCCCCCCCCCCCCCACCCCCCGTGTGTCTTCACATGATCTTCCTTGCGTGTTTATCTGTTTCTGCGTCCAAATTTCCCATTCTTATAAGGACGCAAATATCACATTCTGAGGTGCTGGAGGCTAGGACTTCAGCAGATGAGTTTGGGAGCGGATAGGGGTACAGTTAACCCATGGCACTCTTGTTACTCAGACGCCCACAAATTGCGTTCAGTTCTCTATTTGTCCACCACCTTCTCTATTCTTTTCCTCCGCCACCCCCATAGCTTCACCGTAGGCATGTTCTGTTTATTAGTAGGTTTCACTGACTGTGTGAGGCTTGATCTACCCCCCACCCACCCCATGCCTCTCCTAATGTGCTTGGCTTTTGGGGTTCTGTTCCCCCAAAGCATGCAGATTGACTCCTGTTTCATTTCAGGGACACATGTGATAGGCTCTTGTTCTTGGCAGAGGAGTCAGTGTTTTTTACTTCTCATCTTCGTGTAACAGCAGACCACATTAAAACAGAAACTGGTCAGGATTTAAACGTTCCTTGGGAATGAAAGGCACCTAACACAGCCCCTTCCTTTGTCCCATTGGCTAGAGAATTCAACAAGGAAGGCTTACATAGAGCACCAACCCCTGGACCCCATGCTGTTTCTTTCACAGAATCTTCTAGAGGGGAGATGTTGTGCAGGGGGCCTTTGTCCTCCTGTCTGCTTCATGCCGTGGGACCCATGCTAGTAAGTAAGGAATCTTCTCCCTGGGACTTTGTGGTCTTGAGTGGTAGCTCCTAGCATTGTACTCAGTAAGGGATCAGGGATTTCCTGACTCGTCTCAGAGTTGCGGTAACCACATTTGGAGCCCTTGTAACTTTGCTTCATTTTCTTTACCTTATCTCCAGAGATCTCCAGAGTCTTTACAGGCAAGAATGAGACTACTCATAACAAAGTAGGGAGTTCTGTTCTTACCTAATTAAGACAGGTTTGCTTTCCCAGCAGAGGGAGAGAGAGAGACATCAGAGATAGCATGCATATTTTCTTATGATGCACCATGACGTAAAGACAAAGGCATACTCTGAGGAAAAAGAAGTCTGTTCTTAGTGTATGTCCTGGTCCTTAGAGGTGGCTTCTTGTCCCACCTGCTGGTCGGTGGCAGACGGCCTCTTCACACCCACTTTCAACTTCCCCATCTCAAAGTGAGTGATTCAAACTAGATCATCTCAAAGTTGCCCCAGCAATCATTTTTTTTTTAATGTTTATTTTTGAGAGAGAGAGACAGAGTATGAGCTTGGGAGGGGTAGAGAGAGAGGAATCCGAAGCAGGCTCCAGGCTCTGAGCTGTCAGCACAGGCCCGACACGGGGCTTGAACTCACGAGCTGTGAGATCATGACTTGAGCCGAAGTCAGTCGCCCAAGCTACTGAGCCACCCAGGCGCCCCCCAGCAATGATTTTTAATTCCATTTTTTCCCCCTCTGGGAAACATGTTTTATTGTGTATATTCATTATTTTTAAAAAATTTAGTTTAATTCCTTAATTTGCCCCTCCATATGGCTTTACTTCATTGATTTTTTTTTTAAGGCAACAGAAGATGATGATGACCCTGAATATAAATTGTTACAGGAAAATGGATACAAGATAAAATTACCAGATCAACCTTTTTATTCTATATTTTATGGAATACCTAATATATGTTTGGCAGTAACTTATTCCTACACATGAATTCCTGACACTTTCGATTCTTCAGACTTATTAATCAGTGTAGTCAGCACCAGAGCAATTTTATGAGACTTACCAGTCATCAAAAATTTATTATCAGATAAATCAAAGAAACAACGAGCATCTTAATAGGGTAGAGAAAGTGGCATGTAAAGGATCGTTTAAGACTGTGCTTTTTGTCGGTTGTGTGTTATATTTACAACCAGTATCAGAGAACTTACCTACAATTTCATGCGAAGAATCAGCAGGGTGATTGTTACCTTCTTAGGTGAAACCTCTTTTCTTTGTTTTTCTCCAGTAGAATATTCCGTTGGGTCTGACTGTAGGACTGGGGATGCTAAACAGACAGAAAGTAGGAAACATCATGTTCCAATGATTCGCTTACAGCATTTATTTTAAGAGGATCTACATTTTTCTTTGGGATTCTGTTACCATTGTCATCCAAAGTTCAGAACTATCAAGCTCTGTCCTTTCCAATCGGAGCGAGATTACTAAGCTTGAACTCTTTGAAGTGGCCTGGGGAGGCAGCAGTAGGCAGACTGCCGCTCTTGTGGACGGGCTCCGCGTGTACCTTCTGAGAAATGAGGCACAGGTTTACGTCTGCTGTATTCTTGGCCCTGTTTTTGACACCATTCTGACAGCGTGGAAAAAAAAGATTGGATCCTCATCATGTGGGATGAGCTGTTGGGAGGGGAGCTTTTCCATCACCTGAGCCCCGTCCTGAGGGTACCAGACTCCCAATTGTCTACAAGACAGAAGGGTCATGGCAGTGGCCCAAGGAAGAGCTGAGCTGCACTGAGGAGCTAAATACGGAACCACTGGGAGTGGACCCAAAAGATGAGGCTGGGTTGCTTCCCATCAGAGATACAACCTGCTTCCCACCTCGCACCTCCTTAAGTGCTGTTTTCTCTGCCTGGAATGTTCCTTCTTCCCGTACTTACCTACTGAATGCCCAAGTGTTTTTCAAGTATCAAATATTGCTTCCTTAGAGACCTTTTTGTGAATATTCCCCTATTGCCCATCTATTCCAAATCCCTTTTATCATCCTTCTTCAGTGCCTTTTCTTTTTCCTTAGTAGCAATTTTAATGATAATAATGATCAGTTATTGAGTATTTACCATGTGACAGGCATTGTGCTAAACTCATTATAAATGCTGTTGATCATTTCTGTGAATACTACCTTTATTTGTTGGTGAAGGGAACTGAGTACATGTTTTCTTTCCCTTAAGAGGCTGTAATCTTTCTGAGAGCATTACTCAAGATTCCCTCATGCCTGGGCTTTGCTTGTGGCATAGCCTCTGTGTCTTCTATAAATGACCTGCCTCATGCAGAGGAGCCTCAGATAGGCTGCCCTGATTCCTGAAAGAAAGAAGAAAAACAAAAAACAAAACACCTTTCTGGCATCTAGAATGCACCAAGTTACAGTTTTTTGTTTTTGTTTTTGCTGTGCACAGTAAACAATAGTCAAAACATTAAAATCCATTCTCACTATACAGTATAGTATTGAGTGAAAATTCTGTCTTCACAGTAGTCTTTCATTGTTTCTGTTGATCTCTTTTTCCCGCCATACTCCCATATTAGAAACGAAATTGTGTTTTAACTTCACAAACAAATTGTATTTGGAAAGCGAGACCTTCCTCTATGTGAATCTGCAGACTCTGTGTTCATTTCTTGTGCCTTCTCTTTGTCCATCAAGAAGAGTGTTTCGTGCTGTCTGGAGTGTGTGGTTGTGTTGTAAATGTTTGGAATATTTTCGAGAGAGACATAGTGTACCGGCTGGTACAGGTGGTTATCTCCAGGCAGGGAAACTTTATGGGTAGAGGCAGGCAGGGCAAGACATAGTCTCCCTTTTTACCATTTGGAACCGATTGAATGTTCTATTTTGTCCGTTACTAGCTGTTATATCATTCTGTATCTATGTACACAATGTATACATAGATGTTTATGTTTACATATATACATACATGTTTATTATGTGTATATATTACACATATATTACATGTATATATAATATGTATCATTTTGTACACTATTAAATATTAATATCACTATTTAACAGATTGTTTAAAAACCAAAGAATAACCTGTAGGGCCCTTGAAGCTAAGAAACCACAAAGCATGTAGCTGTATGCAGGCATGCTTCGTTTTATTGCACTTTGCTTTATTATGCTTCTCACATAATGAGGTTTTTTACATACTGAAGGTTTGTGGCCATCCCTGTGTTGAACTACTCTGTTGGTGTCATTTTTCCAATAGCATTTGCCAACTTATTATCTCTGTGTCATGTGTTGGTAATTCTCACAATATTTCAGGCTTTTTCATTATTGGTACATTTCTTTTTTTTTTTAATATGAAATTTGTCGTCAAATTGGTTTCCATACAACACCCAGTGCTCATCCCAACAGGTGCCCTCAATAGCCATCACCCACCCTCCCCTCCCTCCCACCCCCCCATCAACCCTCAGATTGTTCTCAATTTTTAAGAGTCTTTTATGGTTTGGCTCCCTCCCTCTCTAACTTTTTTTTTTCCTCCTTCCCCTCCCCCATGGTCTTCTGTTAAGTTTCTCAGGATCCACATAATGAAAACATACGGTATTTGTCTTTCTCTGTATGACTTATGTCACTTAGCATAACACTCTCCAGTTCCATCCACGTTGCTACAAAAGGCCATATTTCTTCCTCATTGCCACGTAGTATTCCATTGTGTATATAAACCACAATTTCTTTATCCATTCATCAGTTGATGGACATTTAGGCTCTTTCCATAATTTGGCTATTGTTGAAAGTGCTGCTATAAACATTGGGGTACAAGTGCCCCTATGCATCAGTACTCCTATATCCTTTCGGTAAATTCCTAGCAGTGCTATTGGTGGGTCATAGGGTAGATCTATTTTTAATTTTTTGAGGAATCTCCACACTGTTTGCCAGAGCGGCTGCACAGTTTGCATTCCCACCAACAGTGCAAGAGGGTTCCCATTTCTGTACATCCTCTCCAGCATCTGTAGTCTCCTGATTTGTTCATTTTGGCCACTCTGACTGGCATGAGGTGGTATCTGAGTGTGGTTCTGATTTGTATTTCCCTGATGAGGAGTGACGTTGAGCATCTTTTCATGTGCCTGTTGGCCATCTGGATGTCTTCTTTAGAGAAGTGTCTATTCATGTCTTCTGCCCATTTCTTCCCTGGATTATTTGTTTTTCGGGTGTGGAGTTTGGTGAGTTCTTTATAGATTTTGGATACTAGCCCTTTGTCCGATATGTGATTTGCAAATATCTTTTCCCATTCCATCAGTTGCCTTTTAGTTTTGTTGATTGTTTCCTTTGCAGTGCAGATGCTTTTTATCTTCATAAGGTCCCAAAGTTCATTTTTGCTTTTAATGCCCTTGCCTTTGGAGGTGTGTCAAGTAAGAAATTGCTGCGGCTTAGGTCAGAGAGGTTTTTTCCTGCTTTTTCCTCTAGGGTTTTGATGGTTTCCTGTCTTACATTCGGGTCCTTTATCCATTTGTAGTTTATTTATGTGTATGGTGTAAGAAAGTGGTTTAGTTTCATTCTTCTGCATGTTGCTGTCCAGTTCTCCCAGCACCATTTGTTAAAGAGACTGTCTTTTTCCCATTGGATATTCTTTCCTGCTTTGTCAAAGGTTAGTTGGCCATACTTTTGTGGGTCTAATTCTGGAGTCTCTATTCTATTCCATTGGTCTATGTGTCTGTTTTTGTGCCAGTACCATGTTGTCTTGATGATTAGAGCTTTGTAGTAGAGGCTAAAGTCTGGGATTGTGATGCCTCCTGCTTTGGTCTTTCTTCTTCAATATTACTTTGGCTCTTCGGGGTCTTTTGTGGTTCCATACAAATTTTAGGATTGCTTGTTGTAGCTGCGAGAAAAAAGAAATGGAAAAATATTCTGTGCTCATGGATTGGAAGAAAATATATTGTTAAAATGCCAGTACTACCCAAAGCTATCTACACATTCAATGCAATCCCAATCAGTATTGCTACATTTCTTATGGTGATCCGTGATCAGTGATCTTTGATGATACTAGTGTCATTGTTGTGGGGTACCATGATTTGCGCCCATCTAAGACACAAACTGAATGGATAGATGTTGTGTGTTCTGACTACTCCATTGATGGGCTGTTCCCCTGTCTCTGTCCTACTCCTCTGGCCTCTCTTCCCTGAGAGATAGGGTAGGAATAACAAGAGAACTGGAATTAGCAGTGGATCCTAAAGATGGAACTGAATGGCTACAGTCTCATGGTCAAATTTGACTGGATGAGGAGTTGCTTCTTATGGATGAGCAAAGAACGTGGTTTCCTAAAGCAGAATCTACTGGTGAAGTGAAGGTGCTTTGAAGATTGTTCAAAATGACAAAAAAGGTTTAGACAGTTACCCAAACTTAGTTGATACAGCAGCTGTAGGGTTTGAGAGGATTGACTTTTGAAAGAAGTTCTCCTGTGAATAGCATGCTCAAACAACATCACGTGATACGGAGAAATTGTCGGTAAAAGAGAGTGAGTCGAGACAGCAAACTTCATTATTGTCTTATCGTAAGAAATTGCCGCAGTCACTCCAGTATCAAGCAGCCAGCACCCTGATCAGTCAGCGGCCATCAACATCGAGGGGAGACCCTCCACCAGCAAAAAGATGATGATTTCACTGAAAGCTCACGTGATGGTCAGCATTTTTAGCAAAAATATGCATTTATTTAGACATAATACTATAGCACCCTTAGTAAACTACAGGATAATGTCAACGCAACTTTTACATGCACTGGGAAACCAAAAAATTCGTTTGGCTTACTGATTAAAATAAGTAAATAAGTATTTGCTTTATTGTAGAGCCTGGAACCAAACCCTCACTATGTCTGAGGAATGCATGCCTGTGATTGGTTTTTGTCTCCTGTGATAGCTCTTTTCAGTTCATTTGCCTCAGTTGAGTAGAACCCTTCTTACAGTCTTTCTTTAACCAGGTACACCCAAACCTTCTTAAAGAAGGTTCATAAGAAAGAAGTCCTGAGTCTTAGAAAGGGATTCTCTGAGAGAGCTTGAAAGAAGGTTTCTTACTTAATGAGGTTGATCATTCCTATTCTTTGCTTAAGTATTGTGAAATCCTATGTTTTTTTATAACATGTCACAGATATAGCATCAGGCTTTCCTGCGTCCTTGGAAGAATCTGCAACAATCCATTTTTCTGTCATAATCCAATGTGAGATGGGAAAAGGTGGTCATTCACAAAGATGTAACAGAGGAAAATAAGGAAAAAACAAAACGTACTTGAGCGCTGAGT
Source organism: Panthera onca (assembly GCF_046562875.1). NCBI lineage: Eukaryota > Metazoa > Chordata > Mammalia > Carnivora > Felidae > Panthera > Panthera onca. The sequence goes on along the minus strand of NC_138345.1, from coordinate 15,328,267 downwards.
TTCTTTAAATAGAGGTATTTTCCCCCCTTAGAGTTGAAGTGACTGAAAGTAAGTTTTTCTATATTTGAAATGTCATGAGAGTTTGAAATAAGAAAGAATGGATGTTCGAAGAATTCATTACATATGAGATGATGAGATTAAGCTTCAGGTTCCCATGTAAGACATGGATTTTTTTTTGTTATAATTCTTCTCTCATTTAATTTTTTTTGGCTGTAAGTTAAGATGACGTGTGTGTTTCAGACTGTTTATGTGAGATTATGAGCATTTTTAATCTGTTCCTGTGCATTCTCAATAGAAACTGCGTGAGTGGTGATCTTTTAATAGACTATGTCTTGCAACTAGGGAATTTATTTTGGTACTCAATTCTAGATAATTCCTAAGGAATGCAAATTTTGTTAATAACAGTTTTTGCTTTGAAATACTTAAAATCTTGGAACTGTTTTTTTTTTCTAGTTTTCTGAAACAGACTTTTTTATTTTTATATAAACTTTTAATAAGATCAACAGGGAGCATACCAGTCATGAGGTTGATTGAATGAAAATGTCTTTATTATCTTTATTATTTTGATACTGAAACACGGTTAGAGAAAGATACAATGGGATATGAGGCAAATGCTCCCTCGAGACCAGCATGTGAATACATTATACAAGCTTTTACTAGAAACATTCGGAACATGAGGATGTCCAGTACCCTCTCCGCTTCCTCCATTTTGCTTTTATTCATGGACTAACATCCAGGTGGATTAGTGAGTGAGAGAAGTTGCCTTAGTTACGTTGAGGAGAGAGAATTGACATTCATGGATGTCCTGCTGTGTTCGAGGCCCTGATAGGTTCCTTGCAGGCTTCATCTCCTGCAGTTTTATGACTCCGTGAGACTTAAGTGTCAGTTCACCTGGCTTTCAGATGTGAAAATGGAGAGCTGCAGATTAAGTACAATGACCAAGGTTTACCCGAGTGGTAGAGCCAGACATCAAACTCCATCAGTCTTACTCAAAAGAGCACTGCTGGGGGTGCCTAGGCAGCTCATTCTGTTAAGCGTCTGATTCTTGATTTGGGCTCAGGTCATGATCTCACAGTGTATGAGATTAAGTCTCACTTTGGGCTCTGCACTGACAGCGTGGAGCCTGCTTGAGGTTCTCTACCTTTCTCTCTCTGCCCCTCCCCTGCTCGCTCACGCGCATGCTCTCTCTCTCTCAAAGTAAATAAATTAACACTTAAAAAAGAATTTAATAAAAAAATTCATATTCTCATATTCTACCTGTTGCTTTTTGAGTATTATTTAGGAAGAGAAAGGAAATGCCGAGATTATACCGACATTCTCAAAAGGAAGTTAAAGTATGACGCTTAATGGTACAGTTATCATCATTCAGCTTTTCTGGTTCTTAAATCCAGCCCTAGTCGGTTGAGCATGCCATTTCAGCTCAGGTCATGATCTCACAGCTTGTGGGTTCGAGCTCCACATCGGGCTTCAAGCTGACAGCTCAGAGCCTGAAGCCTGTTTCATATTCTGTGTCTCCCTCTCTTTCTATCCCTCCTCCACTCATGCACTGTCTCTCTCTCACATATAACTAAATGTTGAAGAAAATTTTTAAATCCCAGTGCCCTGTAGGGCCATATCCCCATCCTATAGTTGAAAGCATAGGATATAACATTCAGGTACCAGCGACTGAAATCAGATTGGCTGCTACAGCCCCTCCCAAGTTTTCCGTGATCTCTTCTTTGTGTCTTGCTTTTCTTTCTTTTTTAAAAAGAATTTTTTAATGTTTATTTATTTTTGAGAGAGAGACAGAGCACAAGCAGGGGAGTGGCAAAGAGAGAGACACAGAATCCAAAGCAGACTCCAGGTTCTAGGTTCTGAGCTGTCAGCACAGAGCCTGACGTGGGGCTCGAACTCAACAAACCGCGAGATCGTGACCTGAGCCGAACGAAGTTGGACGTTTAACTGACTAAGCCACCCAGGCTCCCCTGTTTCTTAGTTTTCTTATTAGCGCCAGTCCCAGGTTATAATTCTCAACAAAAGAACTGACTTTTCTCCAAGGAGTCTTGGTTCTTTTAAGTGGCAGATAACATTAGAATTCAAAACCTAAGGTCCAGAAGTATGTATCTTCCAAACAGGCATCAAAGTTAGAGTGACATGAGATCTGCCAGCCATTAGAGTGACAAAACAGAAAAATTACCTGTGTTCAAAGGAGCGTGCAGTTCCGTTGACCATTCCAGTTTACCTGAACATTAAATCTGTCTTGGCTTTACTCTGTTATTGGAGTTTATTTTTATTTTTTAAGATATTTTAATGTTTATTTTCGAGAGAGCAAGAGAGCGAGAGAGCGAGCAAGCAAGCAGGACAGGGGCAGAGAGAGAGAGAGGGAGACACAGAGTCTGAAGCAGGCTCCCGGCTCCGAGCTGTCAGCACAGAGCCTGACACGGCTCTAACTCGCAAACTGCGAGATCATGACCAGAGCCGAAGTCGGACGCTTAACCGACTGAGCCACCCGGACACCCAGTTATTGGGGTTTATTAACCCAGTTCCCCCTTTGCCAAGTGCCACATACTAAATCATGCATGCGTTTACGTGACTAGCGACTCCACATTTGCATGCCGTCATTTTCTTCCTGACCCGGCCTCAAGTGTTCTGGAATGAACTGCTAAGTGTGTGAAGTCTAGGAAACCTTGTCGCTATCCCCAGAACACCCAAAAAGAGAAAGAAACAGTAATTTCCTTCTGGGTTTTATAGTGAAAAAAACCAAAGGTGTGAGCCGCTCAGTAACACTAAGGTGTGGATCACCTGGTTTCTAGGTAGACTCCCATTCAGTTAAAAGATAGAAACACAGAAGCAGGAAAGACATACCAGTACAACCTTTTGAACTTCTGATGTGTGTTCACCCTCTTTGTTTTCTTGGGCACGAATATTTGTCTGTAAACACACATAGTTTTGCTCTTGGATTTAACCTCCAAATGACGTCTGGCTCCTTCTCATCCCATTCAAGTTTTTGCTCATACGTCAGCTCAGCAAAACACCTTCTGTATCACCGTCTCTAAAACAGACCCCACCACGCACCCCTGCCTGTAACTTCTAGAGTGAAGGTTCCCCCGAGAGCTGGGACTTTGTTTTGTGCACTTGTGCGTCGCCAGGAGCCTCAGACAGTGCCTGGCACCCCCTCAGCTCTCGAAATCCTCGGTGAATGAGAGTGGTGTTTCTTTCAAGTATACGTTGCTGCCTGCAGGTTCGACGTTGCTGCTGGAGGAACAGTTTTAAAAACCTTCTGTCGCACATCCATTACACATTCTTAAGTGTTTCCCTTTTTCTTCTCGTGTCTGAGTTGCTAAGATTTCGTGATATTATTAGTGTCGCTTCCATCACCATAAATGTTTCTGTGATGTTTCCAAGGCTGCAGCCTTCCCTAGCCAGCCATTCCCCATCAAATGTCGTAGCTCTTTTCAGCTAGGCTCTGAAAGAAACCCCACACGTGGAATGTTTGAGGGTAATATGGAAAAAACTAACAGAGCCCTCAAGGGGGTATTTGACCTAGGTTCAGCCCGTGAGCCTGTTTGTGTTTCTATTTTTTGAGTCAGCCAGCCTCCATCCTCTAACAGATACCTTTCTGGGGGGTCAATGGGAGGGACCTAGCTCTTGGCCACTTGAGCACCCCATGATGCAGGTGTGGCTGCTGCCTTCCATCATGATGGTGTGAGAGACTCTGTAGAAGGTGAACTGGCAGGCTTTGAACTATAACAACTGCTTAGAAACATATAGCAAAGCCCAAGGAAGGGAATGGGAGATAGTTCATCCCCCCTAGCTCCAGCCCTCGAAATAAGTTTGGTGGACAGGTCAGAAAAAGTACTTGGAGCCCATTTTCTGAACGTAAAAACCTAGATGTGAAAGGGTATAGAGAAGCCCTCAGTAGTTGCCCAGCTTTGGGGAACCAGTCGACTTCTCATCAGCTGCATTGAAGAGGAGCCATAGCCTGGAGGAGGCTGCCTGCCATTACTTACCTCCCTCACCCGTGTCACTGATGTGCTGTCTGACTTGTTGAACTCAGGAGTTTCCCAACAAGGGTGAGTAGTGTGTGTGCTCGTAGAAATATTTGGCTTGTCTGCACACAGAACGATCTGCCAGGGCGCTACTTCCAAGTTTGATATTAAATTGTCTCACAAGTTTCATTAGTTTTGTAGATTGCAAACAAAATTCTCTCTGTCAAATTTTTACTGCTAATTGTGTGTTGAAGGACAAAAAGATGGCATGGCATGTGATGGCAGCAGTGTGACTTAGTTTTAATTTACGTGCACCACCAAAACAGAGCACGTGAGTGAAAGAATTGTCACCACTCTGTTTACGTTATGCCAAGATTCCTGCTTTCAACAATAAATGTAACTGCCTCCATTACAAAAGAGAACTAGAGGCTGCACGGCAGCCGTCAGAACCACAGCCAGGATCAGCCTACTTCTGGCTCAGAGCCTTGCCGGCTTCTGGAGGTGCACACTTGTGCCAGGCGAACTTGGGACCCTAGAGAAGCATTTTCCTGAACCCAAAGGGCTTCTGGATTCTCCCAAAGGAAATGTAAATACACAGTGAAGTGTCTCTTGGTACTACCTGGGAGGGAACACAGGAAGAGGAGGGCTCAGTCACTTAACATCAAGCCTGTGCGGCTTTGGTGCATAAACGCGCTCCAGGAGGCATGCAGGAGACCAGTGGATGTGAGCACTGGCTCCGGAGGCAGTTTCCCTAGTTCAAATCCCACTCTTACCTTTTGCTAGCTTCGTAACATTGGGCCAATTTGATTTTGTTTTTAATTTAGCATCTTTATTGAGTCGTTGTTAAACAATAAACTACATATATAAGGTGCATAATTGAATACATTTTGATGTGGGTATACACTTGTAGAGTAGTCACCAGAATCAGGAGAGTCAACTTATTTGTCACACCCAAAAGTTTGCTTGTGCTCCTGTGTGGACCTTATCCCTGCCTCATGCTGTCCCTCATTTTAGCCCGTCTCCAGGTGAGCACTGATTTACTTCCTAACTATACGTTTGTAGAGTATTATATAGAGACATACAGCGTGTATTGTTTGTTTTCTTTTTAAACTGGCTCCTTTAGTTCGGCGTAATGATTTTGAGAGTTGTTCTTGCATGCATCAGTAGTTCATTTCTTTGTATTGGTTAGTAGTAGTCCATGGAGTGGGGATACCATAGTTCATTTATCCAGCTGCCTATTTGTGGATGTTTGGGTTGTTTCCAGTTTGAGGCTATTGCAGATAAACTTGTGATGGGTTTTTGTGTGCAAGTCTTTGATTGGATATGTGCTGTTCTTTTTTTATGTGGAGTGGAATGGATGGATCATATGGTAAGTATAGATTTACCTTCCTAAGTAACTGCCAAGCCATTTTCAATATGATGGTATCATTTTCTGTACCAACCAGCAGTGTCTAAGTGTTGTTCCTCCATATCCTTGTTAAGACTTTGCATGGCCAGTTTTTTCATTTTTATCCATTATAGTAGGTTCCCATTATGGTTTTGATTTGCATTTATCTGATGAAAAATGATGTTGAGCTTTTGCCATCCCTCTATCTTCCTTAGTGAAATTTTCAAATCCATCCATTTTTAATAGTTTATTATTCTTTTGAGATTCTTTATGTGTTCAGATAGAAATCCTTTTTCAGTTGTATACTTTGCAAAGCTTTTCTGTCTTTCTGTGATTTCTCTTTTCATTCTCTTTGCAGTGTCTCTTGAAGAATATTTGTAATTTTTTTGAAGTCTAGTTAGTTCTTTTATGGATTGTACTTTTGGTGTCCTATCCAAGTATTCTTTGCCTAATTCAAATTAATAAGATTGTCTCCTTTGTTTTAGTCCAGAAAATTTATAATTTTAGGTTTTGCATTTAGGTCTGTGATGCATTTTGAGTTCATATTTTATATGATGTGGGGTGTGGATCAAAGTTCATATTTTTTTGCATATTCAGTATTTTCTACCCATTTGGGTGCAGATTGGTTGGTTATGTTGTTTAAGTTTTCTGGATCCTTTCTGATTTTCTGTCTGCTTGTTCTATCAGTTATGGAGAGAGGGGTATAAGTCTCAGACTATAATTATGAATTTGTCTCTTTCTCTTCTCAGTTCTGTCAGTTTCTGCTTCATGTAGTTTCAGGGTCTGTAATTAGATTTATAAATATTTAGTTTGTTTATGTCCTGTTGATTGACTCCTTTTACATTATGAAGTGAAATTATTTAGCGATAGTAACATTCTTTGGCCAGAAATCGACTTTGCTAAATATTAATGTAGCTGTACTCCATATTTATTTTCACTAATGTAAGCATGGTATATCATTTTCCTTTTTTGCTTTTTGACTTCTTTATATCTTTATGTTAAAGTGAGTTTCTTGTGGGCAGCATATAGTTTGGACCAATTTTTCCATCTCATATGACAGTCTCTTTTAATTGGGGTTTGTTAACCATTTACACAATGTGATTAGTGATGTGGACAGGTTTGAATCTATCCTTTAGTATATGTTTTTTTCCTATTCCATCTGTTTTTCCCACTTTTATTTTTTTGTGCCTTTTGGATTGTATATTTTTGAAGACATCATTTTATCATTATTTTGTTGACTTACCAGTTGTAATCTTTTCTAATTTTAGGGTGTGCTTTAGTGTTTATAATTTACATCTTTGACATTTCACAGTGATGTTATCACTTCACATAGAGTTAGGAGAACTTTAACATAATATACTTGGATATCTCATCCTCCAGATGCTTTTGTTGTCATACATTTTACTTCTAATGTTATTAACTCCACATTACATTTTTATTATTTTTATATCAGTGAAATCTATTTTGTAGAGATCTAAATAGAAGTAAAGCATCTTATACATTTTGTTATGTATTTATGCATTTAGGTATTTACGCATTTTTAGTGCTCTTCACTCCTTTGTATAGGTCTGTATTTCTATCTATAATTTTCCTTTTATTAGAAGGACTTCTGTTAGCTTTTCTTATTGTGTGGATATTCCACGTATGAATTATTTCAGATTTCATATACCTCCAGAACTCTTCCACGTTATTTTTTGAATGATATTTTCACTGGTGTAGAATCTTGGATAGACAGTTTTTTGTCTTTCATTAAAGGTTTTGTTCCACTGTCTCTCACTTGAATTGTTCCTGACAAGAAATCTGCTGTGTTCCTTCTGTTCCTTTGTATGTAACCCTTTCGCCCAACCTTGGATGCTTTCAAGGTTGTCTCTATCACTGGTTTTGAGCATTTGATTTTAATGTGCCTTAGTGTAGTTTTCCTCGCTTTTTGTTTGTTTGTCCATTTGTTTGTTTTTTTGCTTGGGGTTTGCTGAGCTTAATGGATCGGTGGGTTTATAGTTCTCATCAAATCTGAAAATTTTCAGCTGTTGTTTTTACAAATATTTTTTTCACTCTCCCTCCCCATCCCTGTCCCCCAGTCTTGACTCTCTTTTCAGGACTCTGTTTATACATGTTTTATTTAGCCTCTTGTAGTTGTTCCACAGCTATGTTCTGTTCGTTTGTTTAATCCTGTGTTCTGAGTGTCATTTTAGATCTTTTTGTTACTTTGAATTAAAAATTGATAACTACCCCATTATAGTTTTCATCTCATGATTATTTGGATCTTTTTTTATCTCTCACAAAAGTCAGGATACTGATTAACTCTGGAGGAAAGGGAGGAGATGTCAGGGAGAGTGGCTCTACCTTGTTTTCATTCTTGTCTTAGGTAATGGTTACACGATTATTCATTTTTAAATTCTTGTTAAATGAACTTGCATTGTTAAAAGGATATATATTTTATGGACTTTTTGGTAATACTTCTTTTTTACAGTTTAAAAACTGTTATAAATGACTTGAAAATACAGTGATTTGGTTTTACATTCTATTAGGTTAAACTCCCATGACAGAAAGAACTGGAGGAAGTGATATGTTTTCAGATATATTATTAGTAATAACATTTGCATTGTTTTTGAAATGATTGCGTATTTATTATAGTATAAAGCAAAGAGTAATTATGTTAGTGTAATTAAGGATTGAAATTTTCAGCAAAAGAGCAAGGAGATAACAAAAATTAGAGAAGTTAAATCCTACAATCATAAGTTAGAATTGGAAATACAGGAAAAACTAATGATTTTTTTTTCCCTTAAAAAAATTTTTTTTTCCTGCCCACCAAAGAGACCTAGAAAAAAAAATGACTAATACAGTAGCGATACCACTCTTAGCTTCTGGACTGTTGTCTTTTTTTTTTTTTAATATCTATTTATTTGGGGGAGAGCACAAGTAGGGGAGGGGTAGAGAGAGGGGGACAGAGGATCAGCAGAGATCCCAATGTGGAGCTCGAACTCACAAACCACGAGATCATGACCTGAGCTGAAGTCGGATGCTTAACCACCCCGGTGCCCCTGGATTGTGTCTTTAAATACCATTTCCCATTGAAAGAAGTCTGGGATCTTTAAAAAATAAAATAAAATAAAAAAGCTAATTCCAGGTCTTTATGAGGAGAATATACAACGGAGCCTGTAATATCCTGTCAATCTAGAAAGCAAGGAAGCTATCAAAGACTGTGTCAGAAGAATTTGAGATGCCAGGTTGAAGAGGGTCCCACTGGCCAAAACTGGGACTGTTTGGATTATCAGTAAGAATAATAACTACAGTTTATTAAAACACATTCAGTATGTTTTCAGAAAATCTCATTCAAACAAAATGCAAATATCTATTTATCTATCTATCTATATACATATAGATAGATAGATATATTAGATAACCAGGAAATTTGGATAGTGGATATTTGATGAGAGTAAGGAATTTTTAGATTTGGTCATAGTTAAGGAGGAGGGAAGTAGAAGTGAAAACAAATGAAATAGAACATGCCCTGTATAGATAGTTTTTGAAACGGGATGGATGGGTACATGGGGACTTATATTATTCTCTTGACTTTTGAGTATGGGTAAAAATTTTCCAAATAAAGTTGACAGTATTTTAAATGTAATGAATGAAGAATTATTAGTGCCACTGTGATAGAATTGTTGTGGAGATAGTGCCTGTTAAACTCCATGTTACATTATTTGACCTTAAAATAATAAAAAATAGCTCAGATCCCATGCCCTCCACCCATTTCTTCCCAGCAAGCTGTAAAAGATTGTTTTTTCATCCCACAGTTTGGAGCTAAAAGTGCCTGTGGAGCTATCCGTGGTGCTGACCAGTGCTGTCCAACAGGGACCCCGGAGGAAAGGGAGGAGGCAGGGCAGGAAGGAATGAAAGATGAGTTTGGTGTTATATACCCTGAATTTGACTTTTCTGGACTACCCTCAATGGAGAGAGATCTAATAAGGATGATGTTTTATGGTCCTAGAATTTAGGAAGCCAATTAGGCTAGAGATAGAGTTCATCTTTCTTTTGGCTAAGTCTTCCCAGGGCCTCTCCTTTAACTAGACACCAGCCTGCCAACTAAGGAGGAAGATTTGGTCATAAATATATATAACGTCATATCAGCAATTTGGTAAATGTAAACATAAATTTAAACATCCGGCCATATTTATATACAGCAGTCCTTTTGATAAAACATAGCCACCTGGAATCATGTCGATGGATGATACTCCTGAAGGAGAAAATTAACATTACAGTTAGAGAAATGTAAACCACCTTCACAGGTGGAAAACAAGGTTACTGCAGCGTGATTACTTTTATTTACAGATGTAGGAAAGTTAATAATGAGGGAGACCAGAACAAGGGGAGTAGAAAGGAGATAAAGTGGGAATGGTCTTAAAATTTACATCTAAGGCCTTTTGGGCTGCATTTGGAACTGAAAAAGGAGTAAAACCTGTTTGTTTCAAATCTGTTTCCAATGCTTTGTTTTACTGTGTTCAAATTTTATAGAAGTATAAGTATCATGAAATCATAGAGATTATCTCATTTCCCTCCTTATTTTTCAGGTGATGAAATTGAATCCCCAAATGATTAAATGATCTAAGATTAGCTAGCTAGTTCATGTCATATTGTGTTCATTGAACCTCTTCAAGTGTCTGAAATATTTCTCCTACCCAGCACCCCTCCTCCCCCACCATTCTGCAAATTTTAAGTTAGGGATCCCTTTATCTGAGGAGTCTACCCCACTGCCCTCACCCCTTGATAAGATCAGATAATTACAATAGCAAGAAAGCACCCACATCTGTTTATTGAAGACTTACTAATTAATCATCATAACAACTCTATGAGGTAGATAGAGGTTAGCTGCACTTTGCAGAGGGTGAAACTGAAATACAGGGGCATTAACTAACTAACTTGCCCAGCGATATAATTATATGTGCTAGAACCAGAATTCAAACGCAGTCTTACTCAAGGTCTGAGGTCAACTCACCACACTTTTCTATTGTCAAGATACCTTGTGCCTGTCTTGGCACTTACTGCTCTTATAATGTTATATTTATCTGTGAGATTATGTGATACGAGGCTCATTGCATATATTTTTTCATATGTAGAGTTACTACTGTATTTTTATAGTATTATTCTCATTGCACTGCACTGTCATACAGTTGCCTGTGGTACCATAGTACAACTGCATTGTTAGAAGAACTCTGAGAAAATGCACACCTGGTGCACACTAGGTCGTGTCAGTTGGTAAGTACTCAATAATTGAGGGGCTTTAATTATAAACAGGCTTAGAGGTGACTTAGCTTGAGACCCAAGACAGAGTCTCACCTGGTATCCAAGGCTCTTAACTTTTATTCCCTACTTCTGTTTGGTACCCGTACTAAATACAGTTAGAAAAGTGAATCTGGAAAAATTTGTTGCTTTCCAGAGCTGATTTTTTAACTAGATCGGCAGCTAGGTATAAGTTTCATCCTTGCTAAGGATGAAAAACTTGTTGGTTTTATCCTTGAGAACAAGATGGATCCAGGGTCTTTATGATACGGTGGTAGTTAACATAACTGTCTGAACCAGTCTTTTGGGTATGGACCATTAGGAAAGGCTAGAGTAAATATTTTCAAATTAGCATGTAATTCGACGGTGTAGTTGTTAATGTCCTCATTCAGTTACAGCAAGAGGTGAGTACTTCTTTGTCCTTTCTTTGGTCTTTAAGATGCATTTGTTTCTGTGTGTATTCCATGTCATCGTGTATATATTTTGTGTGGTGCAGATAGGATTTATTATTTCAAATCATATCCTTGAACTTAGTTCAGCGGTGTTATCTCTAGGGTATAGAAATGCATTTGGCAAGTGATCAGCAGTGTATTCTGGTATGCAAAAACCTAGCTGTAGAATAAAAATTGAGTTATAAAATTAATCTATAAAATAGTCACAGATAAAATGGTGAAGAGACTAGAATTAATCTTAAGAAAGAACAAGACAAAATGCAGATATCCTAAAATCAAAAATAGTAGTATTCATGAAAGTGACAATCAATTATTTAATTCCAAGGACAGATACATTATAGTCTAAAAATATATTTCAGATTCACAATTGCCTAGCTATTTTATGTGGCAGAATACCAGCTTTGCATATTTATTAAAATTATTCATAACTGCGTAGCTGCCCAGATGAACTGTTGAGTTCTTGTTCCTTGATTCAATATATTATCTTGTCCATTTTATCATGGCACTGTAATAGAACTTTGTCTAAATTTTAGAATGATCCATGGAATATTTTCAGTATCACCGTCTCCTAAATACATATTTTATCATTTCTATTTTGCCTAATGTGATCTTTTACATAGCTTTAGAAGAAATCATCTGTCTCCATAGGAAAATCACAAGTTGTTTTTTTTTCTTAAGGGAGTGTATTTCAGACAGAAATCTTTATTTAGTATGGAAAGTTATTGTATCATTAATCTGCAGGTATCTAAATATTCCTGTTACCTAAAAATTCGGACAAGATGTGTATTTTTCAGAATAATAGAAAATAGAAGTGTGCAATCTTTATGTAGATTTTTATGGAGAGCTGTGTTTGCTTTAGGTATTGTTGAGTCGTGTGTTGCTGTGGCCAGTCAGTGTGACAGTAGTTGTGGTGGTGAGTTCTGGAGCTGAAATGCCTTCATTTCATATCCTAAGCCCACCACTTATTACTTATTTATTTAACTTTTTGAGCACTGTCTCATCTCTAGTATTGAATGATAATGGTGTCTGCCTTGCAAGGTTATTAAGGAAGATTCCATGAGATAATGTAGATAGAGCACTGAGAACACATCTCTAAATTGGTACAAACTCAGAAGATGATGTTAGGAAAGAAGAATAAAAGCTTTTTAAACTAGAGAATATTAATTATACTAGAGTTCATAGGAGTCTCAGACAGTCTAGTTTAATCCCCTCTCTCTTTGTGTGGATGAAAAAGGCAGCTGTAAAAGATTGAGTGACCTCTTCAGGATTATCAAGCTAGGACAGCAGACTCTATAACCCAGGTCTTCTGGCTCAAAGTTAAGTATTCCATCTATTTTACTAAAATGCTGACTTATCCACAGGCACATTCATTGAACCTGTCCTAGATGTCATTGTGTTATGTATGTGACTTCTTATCCAGTATATAACACTTCTAGCTCCTCTTGATTTGATGTCCTGGTGGTTGTTAATCCTCTAGAAATACATTTCTGTACACCCAAGAGTCATGGAAAAAACTATTGACTGTCCTCGAACTAGCAATGTCCTCAGTGAATGTGAGCAGCTCTATCTGAATGCCTCGATGGGACAATAGCCTTATCCGTCGGAAAAGGGAATGCCCTTGAAGTGGTGTAGAATTTCCCTGGAGATCTCATAAATTTCTAACATTAAAATGAACCCTTTCTTCCTTATAAATCAGAGTCATGTGTTAAAGGAGATGTATTAGATGCTTCTCAGCTGTTATGTTTTAGTGTGTTCTATAAAATTCTCAGTAAAGGAAAGGTCAGTGTTTGTACCGTAAACAGTGTTCACGGGGGCATATTTAACCCCAGTCCCTTTTGGAATTCCTGGAGTGTATATTAATCGAACTTGCTCCTCTTTGAAAGTGCCCCATTGCTCACCAACTCCCAGATTGACCCCACTGCCTGCCTGGGCATTCTCTTTCTTGGAGATACTGACCACCCTGAGTCTGGGGCCAGTCTTTCATCATGGGAGAAAATGAAAAGGAGTGATTTCACCTCTTTAACAGCATGGGGTTAGGCTCTCGCCTTCCCACTCAGCTGCACTTTTGTATCTGTGGTTAAAGTAACAAGATTGTCGTCACACTGCCTTGTGGGGTGTGCTGAGTGGAGTCCTTCTTGTGTGTTTTCATGGAGACCACATGTGAGACTGAGAGTGACCAATGGCTGACCTTTGCATACTGACGACACAGGTGGTGGTTCCTGCTCCACGAGTGGCGAGTTTTGTGACCTTTCTGGTTGTCAGCACCGCTCCCAGCCTGCCAGCCTCCTGCTCTGAGCACACGATGGGAGAGCTGATGGTCGCAGGCTTGCTCTGCAGAGCAGTGTTGAGGCTTAATTGAAGAATATTTTTAACCCATTACCAGGAGCAGTAGGAGGAAATGTTCAGAGTCTTGATGAAGCTTTGCAGCTCCTTCCATTTAAGAAAGTAGATTCCCAAATGAACAAATTATAACCTAAAATAGTAATCCATCTTTATTTTTAATCCCTTCATCTTCCCAAGATAAAGACTCTTCACTCGGAGGGCACAAAAAGGGGCAGAACGAGGGAGGCCGTTACAAATGATTCTTCCTCCTGGTGAATGTGAACACACAGTGCCCCTGGTTTAGAGCAGGATGACTTTGGATGGACCATCCTGAGAAACCTGTTTCAGAACGGTAGTGGACATGGGTGCTAGTCTAGTCATGGCCCATAGAGAGGTGACTGGTGGATACTTCAAGGTGTACAGGCCACGTGAAGAGAAGGCAACAGTCCAAGGAACAAGAGTGGGCTTTTCATGATGTCATGATTTCTGACTCCTTTCTTGTTTTTATGAGTAAATATGCTTTCATGCTTTCAAATTTAGAGGGGCTTTTCAAAGACTGCTGAGAGATGCCCCCCAAACTATCACCACCGCCAACATCCCAGTCAGCCTTGGCTTACATTCAAATTTAATCTTCTCTTTAAGGCCACAGAATAGTCTTCTTTTGCTTGATTCCTTTATTTTGTCCCTTCATTTCAAAACGCCAAGAAAAAGTGCTTCCAGTTTTTTTTCTTTAATTAAAGTAAGCATGAATTAGCATATGAACTATCAGAGAATATCTAACTAATTGATGTCTGGAAGCATCTGGGCTTTAAACACACAGAATTTGAAGGGCGTTTTCGTTTATTGATTCTTCTCTACAGTCTCTGATTTTTTTTCATGTTTCCAATAGCCAAAAATATACTTCTTTTTTTTTTTTAAGTTTATTTATTTATTTTTGTGAGAGAGAGCTTGGAACAGAGAGAGAGGAAGACAGAGAATCCCAAGCAGGCTCCATGCTGTCAGTGCAGAGTCCTGTGTGAGGCTTGAACTCATAAATCATGAGATCATGACCTGAGCTAAAATCAAGAGTCAGACGCTTAACTGACTGAGCCACCCAGGTGTCCCTCAAACACATATTTCTAAAGCTGTGACCAAAAACGGCCAAAATTAAGATGCCCAAAAGTCTATTAAGAGTTACGACAGGTCAGGATGTGTATGAGAAGGATGGTTTAAAAAGTGGCAGTGTGGTTTTATTAGGAAAGTGAACATGGAGAAGTCTTTGTGGGACCTTAAGAAACTAAGCTGTATTATGTTATTCAACAAAAATTCAAGGCGGCTTCTCTTTCAAGTATATGGTAGTAGTTTATGGTGTATCTTAAATATTGGATCGCAAGGATTTCCGGTCTTTTGCTTCATGAGATATTCAGTCACGGAATTCACCTATGTTTCTCAAAGAAAAGTGGTACCTATAGCTACCCTGGCCACATGGGGCAAAATGATAAGTGAAAATGCTTTGTCTTAAGCATTTGTTCACAGGAACATATAAACGTCAGCCTGACGAATGTAGTATCAGATTAGACCAGCTGCATGGGAGCTGCAGAAGGCTTTTGGTCTAAATGTTGTAGTTTACAGAAAAGCTGTTATTTCAGTCTCTCTTGCCTACTTGCATGGTCAGCTAAATTCAAACATCTCTAAAAGGCACTTGCAGAACAAAAGATGACCATGGTTTGGCTGGGTGGACAAAAAAGAAAACATGGTAAATGGTAGCGTGTGGGAAAGCAGATATTCTGGAAGCCTTTTCACCCTGAAAGACTAGATGCAGAAAAAACTCAGAGAAACTTGCCTTGTAGATGTTCTGTTCAACTTGGAAGAGAGTAAGGGAAATCTGTAAGGCAAAAAGTCTGTATAGTAATTTGAAACCAAAGTGCTATGGTGGAGAGGCCAGGACTGCCCTACTGGGACTGCCTGCATCAGGGACTCGCAGCTTAACTGCCTTGGGCAAAAAGAGACGAGGAGTTCTGGGGTCTGAGTACAGTCGGAAGGCCAAACATGAAACACTCACAGAGCAAGAACCTTCATAGAAACTGTACCCTCAGGTGCAGGTGCGAGTGAGAGCTGGACAAGAAAATGAGCTCCCCAGGAAAAGGGAGCAGTTGAGGAAAACTGTTTTGCTGTTGGTCTAAGGGGAAGGAAGGTAGTAACGTTGTAGTCATCATCTTTGAGCATTTGTTACTACAAGCTTGTTTCCAGTGGGTCTGGGGCATAAATTTACAATTCTTGCAAGGTCATGGAAACCCTAGCCTAAGAAACTTAACAAGTTTCTGGATTGGCAGAACCCTCTGGACCTGGTAAATATAAGCATTTAAGTCCTCTCTGGAGGAAAACATTAACAGTCCTGTTCTCTCAGAAGGTCCTACAGATTCAGCTTATACAAGGTTACCTATAAAAAAAAAAAAATGGCAGACACTCAACAGAGAAATCCAGAAATTACCAAATGGGGAATAACACAAGGCATAGTTCACAGAAGTCAACAGAAACAATAGATTAGATCCGCCATGCCGAAGAACACTGGAATGCTGGTTTTGGATATAAAACCAATGTACAGGAAGTCCATACGAACAAAATTGAACAAGGAATAAGAGACCATCAAACATAGAAACATCTGAAAAGGAAGCAAATAGAATTAGAAGAAAAAAAAAAGAATAGTTGGAAATAAAAACTCATTAGTGGGTTAAGTAGAAGATTACACACAGCTGAAGAGGGGTGAATGGCCTCAAAGATTAGGAAGGACATCTGACATGAAGGGCAGAGAGACGGCGGGGGTGAGAAAGAGTCCAGAGTAAGTTAGAGGGCTGATAGAAGGAGAAGGTGGAACATATGTCCATTTGGAATTCCAGATGTTAAAATCTTGAAAATGGAGGGAGTGGTCCAGAATTGAAGGATCTGAAACTTCATCCAAATAACAATTTAATAAATAAGGAAAATTTTGTCTTTATTTTAGTAAATGAGCTTGCTACAATTTCACAGATGGTTTTTGAAGACGCGAGACTCCTGGGCCAAACGCGAAGGATCTTATTACAGCGTAGTAAGCAGCATGAGCTATATGTTCAAGCCAGCTCCCCCTGCCTCCCATGTCCCCTGGGGGTGATGCAGAGTGGGATATGCAGAAAGTCAGAGTCACATCCAGAGACCCCCCAATCTTTTAAAATGGACTATAGAGGCACCTGGGTGGCTCAGTCGATTAAGCATCCGACTGTTGACTTCTGCTCAGGTCATAATCTCATGATTCATGGGATGACGCCCTACATCGAGCTCTGCACTGATAGCATGGAGCCTGCTTAGGATTCTCTCTCTCTCTCTCTCTCTCTCTCTCTCTCTCTCTCTCTCTCTCTTTCTCTCTCTCAAATAAATAAAACTAAACTTTAAAAAAATTTTTTTGGAGAAAACAAAAATAAAATGGACTATAAGCAAATCTGCTCTTTGTTTGGCCAGGAGGGAGACATTATTTTATCTCCAGGACAGTAAACAAATCTGCTCTCTGCTCCAGAGGGAGACTGTCTTCTAAGGTTGTTTGCTATACAGATATCCTTGGAAAGTTATCCCAGAGCCAAAGCTATCAGTGCCTGTACTCACAAAACATGCAGAAATAGGAGTCCAGTGGAAAATTATTTCCTAGTAGCAGAGAGGTAATTTGTTTAAGGTATCAACACAGAATTTTCCAGAAATGTTGAAAGTTTAGAATGCTCATACAGAGACAACACCCTGCATAACAAGCAACGTAAATACATATTTAGACATATCATGGTGGTACTGCAGGCTCCCAAAGAGAAAGCATAGTTCAAATTGACAGGCTAGTTCTAGAATTCTTTGGAGAAGCAAAGGGTCAAAAATAACCAGGACCTTTCCAAAAAAGAACCAGAAAAGGAAAGGTAAGATGTCTTGCCTTATGGAGACCAAGGTCTGTTATAAACCTATAATAATTGGGGTACCTGGGTGGCTCAGTGGGTTAAGCGTCTGACTTTCACTCGGGTCATGATCTCATGGTTCTTGAGTTCGAGCCCCATATCGGGCTCATTGCTCTCAGCACAGAGCCTACTTCAGATCCTCTGCTCCCCCCCCTCTTTGCCCCTCCCCGACTTGCACTCTCTTAAACATTAAAAAACAAAAACTATTGTAATCAAGACTATGGAATTAGAGTATTGGTGTAGACAAAGAAACCACTGGAACTATATAGAAAGCCTATACACAGTACCATGCATACATGCAAACTTGCTTTATGACAGAATGCATGTTGCAGATCAGTGGGGAGAGGATGAACTGTTCATTAACGATGCAGTTACAAGATTATACATGTGAAGAAAAAAAAAAAAAACAGACTGTGACATACACAGAAAGTCAGTTCCAGGTAGATTAAATAGTTGAATCTTTAAATTTTTTTTAATGTTTATTTTTGAGAGGCAGAGTGTGAGCAGGGGAGAGGCAGAGAGAGAGAGAAAGACACAGAATCTGAAGAGGCTCCCGGCTCTGAGCTGTCAGCACAGAGCCCGACGTAGGGCTTGAACTCACAAGCCGGGAGATCATGACCTGAGCCAAAGTCGGATGCTTAACCGACTGAGCCACCCAAGTGCCCCTAAATAGTTGAATCTTTAAATCATGGAACAAAGTTTTAAGAGGAAAGTAAAACTGGAATTTTCCTTTTTGTAATTAAAAAAATTTTTTTTTAATGTTTATTTATTTTTGAGACAGAGAGAGGCAGAGCGTGAGCAGGGGAGGGGCAGAGAGAGAGGGAGACACATAATCCAAAGCAGGCTCCAGGCTCCGTGCTTGAACCCACGGACCGCGAGATCATGACCCGAGTTGAAGTCAGAGGCTTAACTGACTGAGCCACCCAGGTGCCTCAAAACTGTGGAATTTTCAATGAACCAAAAAAGAGAGAGAGAGAGAGAGATTAAGACTGAGATTCTCTCTGGGAGTTTAAGGAAGAAACTGGCAACAAAAGTGATGTTGGTAAGTGCTGTCTAGCTGCATGTATGGATCCATGGTTTTCAGACTGTATCATACACCTTATGACAGAAACTGTTAGTGAAGATGAGGCTGAAAATTTAAGACCTGAGGCAAAGCCAGGGGGTGGAAAGTTTGTGGACATAATTTCTTTAGCTGAAAGTGATCTGCAGAGGAGATGAGGTGCTGGGGGCTGGTGAAAGCCGAGTGAACACGAGGTCTCTCCCTGTGCTCCAGCACTGAAACATGCAAATACAAAGCCGTCTGAAGGATCCTTCCTGAAACTCGAAGACTTAAGCACGGTGGTCATACGTTTTTATAAATGAGACCACCAGACTTCCTGCACTAAGACTTTGTATTCAACTTAGTTTAATGTAGATTTGAAATTAGCCTTATCGTAAAATAAAAGAAACTGAATGCAAAAAAAAAAAAAAAAAAAAAAAAAAGCGGGGGAGGGGGAGATTTCTCATACCAAACCCAAAATACACAAACTGCTAGGGAAAATAATTGATAAATTCAACTATATGCAAAATAAATGGTTTATCAAAAGGATATCTTTTTTTTCAATGTTTATTTTTGAGAGATAGAGACAGAGTGTGAGCGGGGGACAGTCAGAGAGAGAGACAGAGAGACAGAGACATAGAATCCCCAGCAGGCTCCAGGCTCTGAGCTGTCAGCACAGAGCCCGATGTGCGGCTCAAACCCACAAACCGTGAGATCATGACCTGAGCCAATGTTGGACGCTTAACCAACTGAGCACTCAGGCACCCCAAAGGGTATCTTGAACAAATTGAAAAGACAAGCCCCAGTGGGGAGAAGTAATCTCGCAACATATATCACCGACAATGGATTAGTATCTAAAACAGATAAAGAAATCATATGAATAAAATAACAATAGGTCAGAGGTATGAACACACATTTTTAAAGAAAAGGAAACATGACTGGTGAATGAACATAGAAGGCAATCAGCCTCCGTAATCTGAGAGCCGGAAATCAAAATCACAGTGATACCATTTGATATCTACCAGTTTGGCCAGATGAAAATTTGGGGCAGTACTGTTGGTGGGGAAGGATGAGAGTAGAGGGGATTCTCATGTTCTCATCATCTTATTCCCTTCCAAGACCCAGGCAGCCAAATCTAGTCTGACTTTCCTTGCGTTTTATCACATGTAAGGAGAAAAGTAACTTAACAAAAAAGTTACATTGCTTTCTTAATAAGCACTAAGTTATCTTTGAAGCCAAAATATTCTCTGCTCAAACCTTGAACACGGGGGTAGATTTGGTTTATATTTTCAAGAGGAAAGAAAGGTCTGCTGAGAGATTCACAACATACCAGATGACACCAGGTTGTTGTTGTTGTTGTTGTTGTTTGTTTGTTTGTTTTTAATCCCAACCCCCAAGTTTAGATAATTCAAAAGAAAATGTCAAGGAATAGTCTTCTGTATCGTGCTTTTATTTCTGTCGTGATTTAACTTGACATACAAGTTACGTGCAAAATGAAAAATCAAAACACAAGACGCACAGTGATTAGAGGAAAGGAAAAGCCATAAGCCACTAGAACTCCTTGTGTTTGAGATGAAGACATTCATGCCACAAAACCCGATTATCCACAAGAAAAAGAATCCTTTGGAAAATCTTGTGCCGTGACATGGGCCAAGGAGGACTGAAGACTCAGACGACCACGGTTTCAAGAGCGGTCTGTGGGGATGACCCTGGGGCAACTAGAGGAAACTGTGGGAGAGGCAGGATGAGAATTTTCCAAACTCTCAGTTAGGCACGCACCAAAGTCTAATTTCAAGCTCTAGAATTGTTTACCGAATAGTTGCTGTCGTTGAGCATGGTTAAGATGTGTGGTAATGTTAAAAAAATGAAGAGAACCACCCCCCCTGCCAAAGCTAAAAATGTAACCTAGAATAACTACATGGACACTGTTGCCTGCTTCTTTCAATTGGTAGCTTTTGAATAACTCAGTATCTGTGACATCTGTGTATACATACTCTTATTATCCAGCAGCCTTTTTATTGAAGAGGTCTTAATGCATGAATTAAACTAGACCATCAAGTTAGTTAGCTGGTTAGCCAGATGAGTTATAGGAAATACAGGAAGTTACCATTTTGGGGAGAAATTTCCCAGCTCAGATTAGAATACTTGTCAAACTTGGTGGCAGGAGACTAGGTCTGAATCAATATTTCTGCCTGGAAGTCACATAACCTCTATGAGAGATTAATGTGGTTACTGTTGGGCTCTGTATTTTCCATCAGCTAAGTATGTGCACTTGTCATTCATATTTTGTTTTTAGCTTGTAACACTGACAGAAAAATCTCTGCGGAATAAAGAACCAGTTTCCTGAGTGTACGAAGCTGTATTGTATTTGCATGTTTCCAGGATTTAAGTGAAGGGTGTTTTTTCCTTGAAACATTATTTATCCTTTTGATTCTGCTATTTTTATGGTACTGAAAAACATTATAGACAGCTACTAAGATGTTTAGTGTCTCATTTTGTTTCTGCTGATTCTAATTTTGTTAATTAAATAGTACAAGAGATTTTTTTTATTATTATTAAATGACATATTCTCACAATTTTTTCCCGTAAAACCCTGAGTAAAATTTCTCACTTTTGTTAAAGCTCTACTTTGTGTATTACATAATGTGTTTATGTAAGTACATAACAAAAATTTAACCTCATTTATAATAGCAATGATGGGAAATACCAGAGGCCCCACCATATATGATTAAGGAAATAATGATGCAGGAATATGATTGAATGCTACACAGCCATTTAATGTATAAAACAAAAGGCTTTGGAGAATTTTCATAATATATTATGAATTTAGAAAGCAGGCTCTATACCTATATTTACAAGCCCATTTGTATTAAAAAAAAAAAAAAAAAGCTTTAAAGGATGGACCTTAAATATCTATAGTTTTCTTGGAGTCCCTGGGTCGCTCAGCCCGTTAAGTACCTGACTCTTGATTTTGACTCTGATCATGATTTCATGGTTCATGAGTTTGAGCCCCACATTGGGCTCTGCACTGACAGAGTGGAGCCCGCTTGGGATTCTCTCTCTGCCACTCTCCCACTCACATGCACGCTGTCTCTCTCTCTCAAAAAAAAAAAAAAAAACTATATATACCATATATATATATATATAGTATATATAGTTTTTGCAAGTGGTAGTATTGTATGTGGTGTCTATTCTTTATGCTTTCTATGACTGTCTGATTTTTCTCTAACAACATACAACTTAACATTTTCAGTCACATCATGTAAATAGATGTTCTAATAAAATTTTGTAAAGTATATATAGTTTTTGCAAGTGGTAGTATTGTATGTGGTGTCTATTCTTTATGCTTTCTATGACTGTCTGATTTTTCTCTAACAACATACAACTTAACATTTTCAGTCACATCATGTAAATAGATGTTCTAATAAAATTTTGTAAAGTATTAAGGGAAAAAAGGAAACACACACTTAGTGCATTTTTGTTATTATAGCACTGTTCAAATAATTGTTACAGAGTTAGTTATATATGCGTTATTATGTATACACATATACAAAATTATATATAAGTTATGTAACTATTGATCATATATGCCACATGTTTTATTGCTAAGCCCTTCATGTAAGTTTTCTTATTGATTCCTCAGAGTAATTTATGAAGTTGAAAGAAAATGTAATCATCCCCACTTTATAGATAAGCAAACTGAGGCTTTGGCCAGTTGGATTTTTTGCCCTCAGTCATGCAGCTACTGAGTGACAGAGCCCAGCTCTGAACAGGAGTCTGAAACTCAAGCCTGTGCTCTTAAGCACCACACTTTTGTCATTATGCCCTTTTTTGGTTGTCATTAAATGTTAGCAGTGGTTTTGCCTTTATCATCCTATAACTGGTCTCCATTTCTCATGGTGGAAGAACATACAAACTCCATTTGAGAGTTAATATTACAGATTGTCACAACTGAATTGAAATGGGTGGTTTGCACCCATATGACATTCTGAAACATCCACTGAGTAGTCAGTAGATTGTATTTTGCACATTTTACAGAGGACGGCAAAATGTATGTTTCTATTTAGGAAGGAAAGATATATGTAGGTTGCCTCAGTGACTGCGATTTTGAAATTTATACCGATTTGCTGCTTGGTGGGGGTGGGGATGTGTGTTTTAAGTGTGAGTAAGTGCAGTGAACCACATAGGGCAAATTATTTGTGCTTCGAGGTCATGCAGTGACTGAGGCTGGGCAGCTGAGGTTACCAGAGAGCATATGGAAGGAAGGGCATTGCTAGTGCAGAATCGTGTGTGTGTGTGTGTGTGTGTAGGAAGCTAAGGGGTATAAGTGAGAACACTGCTTCCAGGACCAGCCGAGGCATCCATTACCTCTGGTGTCACATTTGGGCCTCAGTGGACTTCTGTGTAATCCCTTTGAGAGTCCCATGCTTTCCCACTTTCTGTGAGATTCCCAAAAAGCACATCTTGGTAACTAATCCACGGAAAACGCAGTCTCGTCTGGCGTTTTCTTCTGCCTGCTCTCCTAAAATCAAGTACAACTAACTTTAATCAAATCGTAATTAAAAATTGTGCTAAGAGAATAAAATTATACTCAACATATCTAGTCAGAGAGCTCTTAGGCTGTTAAGCGTTTAGCTGATATATATTTGCATACCCAAGTATAATGTTGCAGATTTGAAGCCACGGAATGAATGAATATTTAAGAAAAAGAACCCTTGATTGTTTTAGTTCATGTGCATAGTTTCCAGCACATTTATACTCGCCCATCCTGTGTGGAGGCGAGGCGGAAAGCCTCATCTCTACTATATGAAGCTAACAGTGGTCCTTCTTTTTATGTTTTACACACCACACACACATTATGCACACAGAGTATTGTTTTGTGAGATGAGTTATGTGTGGGAGTCTGAGAGCTATTTGCATCCTGGCTCGTTCCTAATTGTGTATCCTTAGGCACATCACTGAACTCTTCTGTGTCTTTCATCGACTTTACAACGGAGATGCTCCTCACCGCCTAGTTTATTAAACAAAAGCTTCTTTATTAAATGTAGATAATGTATGTCAAGTCATACAAAAATAGGAGGCATCGTTCCTTCCCTTTTTTCACTTGCTCCCGGGAGCACCATTTGAGTCTTTGGAAAGATTTTTTTTTTTCAATGGTGACTCAGAGTTTGATGGTTTATCTCTCTGCTCCATTCCTGTTTTTTTATCTCTCCCCCCCCCCCCCAACGCAGATGTTCTCAGTTCTCCCTTTTATATTTTTCTTCTCTTGAAGAAAGTTTAAAAAAAAAAACTAACAGAAGACTGTTAATTTTGCATCTAATGCGATAAAATAAATATATGTTTGGAATACATCTGTAAGTTTTTTTTTTTAATTGAAGTTACATAATATAATGCGTAGACGTAAGCATGTAGTTCCCTGAGTTTTGACAAATGAATATATCGAGGTCCCCCCTGTCAGGATATAGAACATTCCTGTCACCTTGGGAGTTTTGGCAGAAGCTTGTCTGTGTTTGGGTATGGTTCATTTTCTCCAGATTCCTCCTTGATTTTCTTGCTTTGGGGCATTGTCCATCACCTCCTCACGTTGACTGTCCCTCGTCCATAGCCTTACAGCAGACTTTCTGAATTAGCCCCTTTGGCCGAGGACATGACTTTTGAATGGGAGACAATTTGCTTGCTTTTTCTCTATGATTTTTCCCGTGTCCATTCTCCCCACCCCGCTCCAGGTCTCTCTTCCCATTACTAAATTCTGCTGGCAGTATGTTTTATGGTTTACCACTACTGTGATTCAGCCTCCACGGAGGTCATGTAAGGGTTTTGGAATGTTCCATATCAGAAACGTTTTGGTGTTTGACATTATCTGACCCCTTCCATTACCCAGAATTTCCGTAGTTGTTGTGTACAGAAGTCTTTCTTCCCCTCAGAAATTAGCAAAATGTACTAAAAATCTGCGTGATTGTCAATTTTAGGAAATTCATCTCAGAGGCAAACCAGGAAGTACTTTGCTTATTTGCCTTATTTTTTTTTTTCCTCCTGCAGATAGATGATGGCTCTTGATTAGTACAGAACTCTCCGTCTTGTGTTTTAAGTCACTTATCTGTGATTTTTTAAAAGCATTCCTTAGATATAAAGGATGACCATAAGTAAGGTTTTTAAAGTATTACTGAACATTGCCAGCCATCATTCTGTTTTTATCTTTTGAATCAATGACTAAACTAATACTTTTGGAATAATTCGTCAAATGAGCATTGCTTATTGGAACTGTTTTAAAAAGATCGAAAGTATGTTTGTTCTACCTTCCCTGTGTATTTACACCTATTCGATTTTGCTTTATGAGCAGCAAAAGCAAACTGTCACTATTTGCTGTAAATTGAAGCTTTTAATAACTATGTCTGTTCTACAACATTTGTCAGCTTTGAATATTCTGTCAGTAGAAAATAAAAATAGCAGGGGAAACTCAGCAGCAGTGACATGGAGAATTTATCTGCTTATGCTAAAGGAAGGTAAAAAATACAATCTTGAAGGGTGAGCATTTGGCATTTTTCCTTCAAATGTAAATTTGAACTGGCTCTTCCTCGAATAAATTTTAGATGAAAAATAGGCAAAATAAGTGAATAAGTTTCGTCATTAAACACAGAACACCTTTTAGCCTAGAGAGAATAGAGCGCCTTTTAACCTGGAAAGAAAAGAATGAAGAGGTAATTTCGTGTCATTGATTCAATCGCACATGCCTTGTTTGACATCAGCTTGAAAAATAAACTTTAGACGAAACATAAAAAGAAACATGATAGCTCAGTAGTAAAAACTTAGACTATAGCCTATAGCATTTAAATTTTTAAACTATTTCGTAGTAAAAATTCATGGGCAGAGAATCATCTTGGATATGTGACAATAAAAAATTAATTTATCTAATAAAGATGATGCTAGTAAATCAGATCTAAATAAATTCCATAGTTCACATTTTTGTTCATAAATCATACACATCAGTTATAAATATTAAAAACCCGAATGAAATATATATTATGAAAAATTCACTGCCTTCTCTTTTTTAGACAAAAACATAAAAAGTCTTTCAGGGCTTCCTTTCATTGATTTTCAGAGTGTTAGTTTAAATTCACCTCTTGCCATCGTGTCTCTTTTCGGTACCTGTCTGTTAGAGTCTCTCCTCAAAGGATACCCTTTTCACTATGGTTATCAGTAGCAGCGAGTGTTTATGAAGCAACTACTGTGTGCCATGTTTGACAAACACCGACAGTAGGTCATTATTTCCAGTAGGAAGAAAAATGTTGCTAAACTCATGCTTCGCTGTCTATGCTACTACTTACCGTACAGTCTTTATTCAAACCTCTGTTGTATCGGGAAGGTGATAAATGGAACAGTACCAGCCTGCTTATTGTCTTCTCAACCTTGTGACGTGCCCGCAGATACAGAGGATCTTTAAAACAACCAAAACGAGCTAAGAAGATGGTCTCTGCTTTTACGGAGTGGACATGCCTTCATGTTTCATTTGTTGTTGTTTTTGTTTTTTTAAACATAATTTATTGACACAGTGGTTTCCGTACAACACCCACTGCTCATCCCAACAAGTGCCCTCCTCAATGCCCGTGTCTTTGTGCTTTAATTTAGTTTTGTATTAGCATTATTCCATTATAACAGATTGAGCCTAAGGGAAAGAAGCAAGTTAGTTATTGTCTAAAGTAATGAGATAATTGCATACGTGTAAGTTGACAAAGCATTCTACAGGTGTGTTACTTTGTGATGAGAAATGCCTGCTCCAAATCATCCTTTGTAGGGAGTGGAGTTGGGGAAGAGCTTTCAAGAGCAGAACATGTCTTATTTTTTAAACAGAAGTCCTGAACTAGTGTTCAGTGCTATAAAAAGTTTTCGATGGTTATGAAGTTGGGAATTCAT
The DNA here is from genome assembly GCF_046562875.1 of Panthera onca. Classification (NCBI taxonomy): domain Eukaryota; kingdom Metazoa; phylum Chordata; class Mammalia; order Carnivora; family Felidae; genus Panthera; species Panthera onca. The sequence continues at coordinate 15,301,964 of NC_138345.1, read as the reverse complement.
TTTATCACTGTGTGTAAATGGGTTTTTTCCCAACAAATGTCCTTAATGTCTTACCAAATTTCATTTCAATCAAGATTAAGGAGTGATTTCCAGTAACGTTGGGCCGTTCAGTCAACCACTCATGATGTGTGAAGATCCTTGTGTCTTTTTCCTGCCAAGGATTTTCATACTGAGCTCAGTGAAGAACTCAGTTGTGTTCCATCCATCCCCCTACTGAAATCACTTGCCTGTGAAGAATTTAGTGGGGAGGAGAGGAGAGGATGTTTCTACCCCTTGGTGCATTTTTCTCTATCGTGATTTGCAAGATAGTGGTAACAAAGCCTTTGATTTCCTTTTCTTTCTTTTTGTGCCTCTCCCATGTAGCAAAGTTAAAATCTTCCTCTTTGTCTTCTTTTCTTAGCTCTGTATTTAAGGACCTCTTAGGGTTTACAAAGCTCTGTCTTGGGTTCTTTCAGGTACCATACTCCTTTTTAAATGCCGATAAGATTCTTCCCTTTGAACGCACTTTTTCTTTTTAATTTTGTTAATTGACTTGGATAAATAAGTTATCCTAGTTGTTTGGATATTGAAGGAATAAGATGCGTATCTCAGAGAGGGAGAGTAATTTAATTCTGTTTTCAAACACGCTGAGTATTGTGTCTTCGCGATTCACAAGGACCCCTCCTAATCTACATTTTGTCAGGGTGTTTGTCTTGCTTATGAATAAATTTGAGTGAAAACACGTTTTAAGTTAAAGCTGCATTGATGGTTCAAAAAATAAATTAAAAATAAAAATGAGATTGTTAAGGTCTTTGATGTCCAGGTTCATAAAGTTCTCGTGGTATTTTTTCAAGAAATATTTAAATGGATTTCCCTTAACTATTTAGACGTCTCAGGACAGAATCTCATTTTAGAGGACACTTAGCAGAAAGAGGAAGAGGAATATACTACCTCCTTAAAAGGAACCTAAAAGTCATCTGCCATAACTAATGCTTGTATACTTTAAGATTTGGACAAATGTAGCACTTTTTACCCCCATTGTTCCCTGTTTTTAATAGTTGGGTTAAGCAGAGCTAGTAATTAGAAAACATTATCTTGCTTTTCAACAGCAATTATGGAAACCCTTGTTGGAAATCTTCTGTATAGAATCCAGGTACATTTGATTCTCTGTAAAAAACAAAAAACAAACAAACAAACAAAAAAAACCCATTGCTTTTAAGTACGAGAGTGAATCATTGAAGTTTCTATTGAATTTTGGGGGAAAAGCGAATGTTGGTTGTCTATCTCCGCCATCTGCATACCTGCCTCCCTCACCCTTGTGTCCTTCCTGGTTCCTCAAGTTACGAACCTGACTGAAAAACGTGATTCGAAGAGCATCAGTCAGACACCGTTCCAGTTCTTGCTTATGGGCCAGTCAGAGAACAGTCACGTGCTGAAAGCTCACCTGTTGTTGCTTCTCTAACGGCTTTCTTGAGATAATAATTGACAGACCATACGACTCACCCATTGGAAGTGTACAGTTCAGTGACTTTTAGCATATTCATACAGTTCGCATCCAGACTGTTCTCCAGAGGGTGTGCGCCATTTTGCATTCACGCCAGCAATGTGTGGGGGCTCCGGTGTCTCCACATCCTGGCCCTCACGTGTTCCTTTTCGTCTTCTCTGATGATAGCCATCCTAGTGGATGTGAAATGGTACTATGGTTTTAGTTTACGTTTCCATCCTGGCTGTGATGTGGAGCCTGTTTTCATGTGCTTATTCACAGGTTTTCATGTTGGGAGAGTATCTTACAAACTGGTACTCGCTACCGTGGGACCTGATGAAACTGCTAGCCAGAAGTATCTGCTACCGTGTGCCATGCCTGTACCTAAGCTGAGAAGAGCTTTGGGCGCCGCCTCGGTGGCCTACAGGGTAAAAGGAAGGACAGTACTTGTTAACGAATATATGAAGTAAAGTCTTTGGGGCGCGATGGTGGAAGGAAGCATGAACACCGAACAGTGGGAACATAAGGGTGGAAGAGTTTACTTCTGCTGGAGAGAAGGGCTTTGATCAAGAGGGGAAAGAAAAACATGGCAGAGGCCATATTCGTTATACCGTGAACAGTTCTGTCTCAGTCATTGAACCAAGAAGGGGGGCAATCAGAATGAAAAGACACAGCTCCTGACTCTTGAGAACCACGAGTGGCCATTGTGGATCTTGATTCCTTGACTGTCAAAATCTTGTAGGCAACGGTTTTGTATAGCACTGCTGGGCTGGTGTCTTTCTCCTTTACGACAGCCTTCGTGATGGGGGAAAGTGCTTTCTCATATCTGTTAAGATGGGACAGGATCTCACTCAGCAGCTGAATAAGAGCTGTGTCCATTTGGTCCCGAAGCTGCTTGTGTTACTTGTCCTTTTTTTAACGCACATGAGAATCCCTTTTAGTGCCCAACTGATATCTGACCCCCCCCCCCAAAAAAAAAATTCCTTTTAGAAAAATATGTGATTTGTAGTCTGAAATTGATGAAATATGAAATGACCTCCCTGGGTCTTTTGTGTGTGTAAAACAATTTTTTTCTTTTGTAAAATTTTATTCTTCCCTGATTAAATATTTATTTTCAGGTGTTTTGTTTTCGGTTCTCTTTCTGATAGCACTTATAATGGTTTTGGAGAAAAAGATCAGCTTCTGTGGAGCTTACAGATAAAACCACCTTTGGTACTAAATCTCACCTAGTACACTTCTGCCTCTTAAAGACACTCCAAGATCATCTTGAAAAGATGTACAGGAGAAGCAACTTTCAGCATCCCCAATGAGCTCAAATCCTCATTTATGTTTACTAAATTTGCAACTCTGACATGATATTTTACAAAGCCATATAACATGCTTTTGCCAATTGGTTCTGATGTTTGATGGCTTAAGGAGAAATAGATTTGTGTGTTGAAACTTCTGGAACCTTTCCAGCATTACTTTTTCCCCCTGAAAGAGGGTGCTGAGGATTCAGAACTATTAACTATTGTCACACAATTCCCCAGATTTTATTTTCCTTTAGATAAAATTAGATCCAGAGCAGGGAATTTTCTGGAATGCTTTCACGGCAAATAAGCTCTTGCAAAAATGCCATGAAATAATTGAAGCTCAGTTATTAGTACAAGTATTTTCTTAAATATAATTAAATATACATCATATTACATATTTTAGCGTAAGATCGCTGTTAATAGCGATGAGAAAACTCTCTTTCCTAGTGCTTTGTGCTTGTGAACATTACCCTCCAGTTCACCATAAATAATTCCTTTCCCTTCCCTTCCCTTCTTTCTGCAGACCCATTCAGTACGCACACATCGGAACTCTGCACTCTGTGTGGCAGTTAGTTCCAAGGCCTTGGAGACCCACAGAGTCTGGTTCCAATCCAGCATTGCTGTGTGACCTTGAGCAAGTCCTTTAACCTCACCTACATGTCGATATCCTCTTTTGTAACACATAAAATCAGAAATACTGCCTACTTCCTAGGACTGCCGCGAGGAATAACTGAGATCGCGCACGGCAAGCCCAGGGCAGGGCACCTGGCAGGTGGGCCAGCCCACTTCCGTACCCTGTCCTTGTCACTGTGGTCCCACTGTACTTAGTGGGAAAGGCCAGTATTTAAATTCAAATCTGTTAGACTGTCCGGAAACGTTACTGTTGTGGTGATAACTCACTTTGGAAACATGAATCCCCTGTGTCATTTGTAGGTCGTCTTCATCCGGGTGCGTTGTGGGCACGTTGTCGATCGTTGACACGGCTTCTCTTTATTGAGGGCTGGGCTGTGCAAGGCACAGCTCAGGGGCTGGAGGTGGGAGGTGATGGACTTGTATTTTCTAATTCAGCCGAACCGCAACCCTGTCAGGATTATGTAGATTTGGAAATCGAAGCAAAGAGAAGTTAGGTGATTTTCCCGAGGTTACATGGTCAACACAGGCGGTACCAGGATCTGTAACGAAGTGGATCATTTGACGTATTATCACTTTTATATGTTACTTGGGTGGGAGTGAATTATGACACAAGTTGTCATTTTAATTCTTGGAAGGAGGTGGAGTAAGGTGCAACAAGAGTTTATACCATTTTTCACATAGCAAAAACCATTTTTACATCTTCAAGGGTCCACAATAAACCCACTCTGAGGTAAAGGGTAACCCTCTTCTCGGTAACAGATCACATCCCTTACCCTTCTCCACAAATGATCACTGTGTGTTTGATGCTGTCCAGACAAATCTATATGATTCACATGGCAGGATGTTATTGTGTTTGCTTCTCATAAAAATCTCATTCTGATTTTTAAATAAAGGAGCTCTGTACAAATCCTTAACAATCCTTCATAGTAGTATCTCTGAATAGCCATCCTCTTTTATACATCCCTTCATTATGAAAATATTGTTCAGAGTTTCTTTTTTGATTGTTGGTTGGTTGGTTGGTTTTGTCTCCTGTGTACATTAAGCAATAAACACATGTGTTGACCAAAAAGAACTATTTACCTTTTAGAATTAACATTTTAATTTTAACACACTGATAAATTTCTCTTTTGGCTTATTACTTAAAGATTAAGCGTGAGATTTTTCTGTGCTGCATATATTATATACCAGAAACCTGGTGTATATATATAACTTTTAAAAAGTAAAGAAAAGCATAAATATTTGAAATCTCGAGGCTAGCAAAGAATCGTATATAAATTTCAAATGGAGCATTCACAAGGATGTTGTTCTATGAGGTGGTTAGTCTTTTGGAAATAGGCTTAAGGTTGGTGCTTTTACCTAATCGATTGTTCTTCAGCATCCTTGAAGAAACTGTCTATCTGTATGAATGGGAAAGAATGTTACAGAATGGGTTTTATGAATAATGTAATTTTTTTTTTTAATTTTTTCAACGTTTTTTATTTATTTTTGGGACAGAGAGAGACAGAGCATGAACGGGGGAGGGGCAGAGAGAGAGGGAGACACAGAATCGGAAACAGGCTCCAGGCTCCGAGCCATCAGCCCAGAGCCTGTGGGGCTCGAACTCACGGACCGCGAGATCGTGACCTGGCTGAAGTCGGACGCTTAACCGACTGCGCCACCCAGGCGCCCCTGAATAATGTAATTTTACATAACACCGATATCCCTCCAAATCCAGGCACGATATTTCTTTGTTTACCTACTGTATGGCAACATGCCATCCTGGATATAATTAATGGCCAGAAAATTTAAGACAAAAGAAAGCGGATCTTCCTCAGCCTACAGCATGCAGTGTGTGAAAAAAAATGCCGATGAAAAAAATTAGAGATCCAGATGCCGTAGCTGGTGGGAGATTTCTGTTGCCAACCAGAGTTCAAAGTCAGAAGCTGGTACTGGTACAGTTTCTACCTTTTCCACCGGTTTCTGTCCAGATCTCCGGGTCTCCACAGAGCAGCGCCTGGTTGGTCTGCGGTTCTCAGCCGATCATTCACTGCTTTCCCAAACCGTCTCTTCCCATGTCGTTTGCTTCTTTCCCTCCTCCCCTACCTGCCTTTGCACACCCATCTGCTTTTTTGCAACTTTAATAACGTCAGTGTGCTTTTCTGTCACCAGGTAATGTGTGAGATGATGGAGGAAGTAAAAATCAGACTAAAATCAAACTGATTTCCATGAGCACCTCCACACAGACCAAGCCCTTCTCTATGACTGTCTCAATAAAGATGTGTCCACAACAGCCCATACCATATATAGGAGTGTGTGTGTGTGTGTGTGTGTGAGAGAGAGAGAGGGTGGGGGGAGAGAGAGAGAGAGAGAGTGAGAGAGAGAGAGAGAGTGAGAGAGAGAGAGAGAGAGAGAGTGTGTGTGTAAATAGCCTTGTTTAATTCTTCCCACCACTTTGAGGCAAAAAAAACCCTTGATAACCTAAACGGTTTGCTGGTGACAGGCCATCCCGTCAGGTGATTGCCTGTGTGGCTCTGCAGAGTCCTAGTTTCAATGGTGGTGGTGGTGGGAAGGCTAGTAGGCTTCCTGCCTAATATTGAGAGGAGGGGACCCATTGTTCGGCTCCCTGCTTCAGTTGCATTGATTGAGCGCCTGTTCTGCATTCAAGACAGGGACTCATGTGAAGCTAGATTTGTCCCCTGCCCATGTGAATGGTACAGTGCAATAGGGAAGTCACTCTCTACGCAGTCTCAAATATAGATACGTATCAGAAACTCGTTAAGTATGGAAAAGGAGAAGTCCACTGTGCTGTGAGATCTTGCAGCAGGGGACCTGAGAGCCTAGAAAGCTGTGAGAAGTGGCAGGAGCTAACAAGTGAAGGAATGACAAGGGTAAGGGGAGTCCAGCAGCAAGTGTGGAAGGGCATTCCTGGCGGGGAAAGCTGCACACGCCAAGGCCTTGTGGCAGCAGAGGGCAAGGCTCATGTGAGGAGCTGACTCTGCCTGTAGCAAAGAGACTGGTCCCAGCTGAGGTCAGTGCTGGGCGCGAACGACCTGGTGCTAGCCGGTAGCCCATCTGAGGATTTTTATCCCGGAGTGAAGGGAAAATGGCCAGTGCGGCAGGGCGGGAGTGTGAGCGGGTTCGCTTTTGGAAAGGTTGCTCTCGACTCCGCGCACCGAACAGAGTGAGGGGGCTGGTGGAGGTAGAGAGACCACTTGCTGGGCCCCAGCAGGGGCCCAGATATGAGGCAGTGTAGCTTCGACCAGGGGATGATGAAGAGGTTGAGAAAGTTATTGAGGGGAAAAAGTTGGAAGCATGTATGTGATGATTGGATAGGAGGAAGGGTGAAGTGTCCAGGGCTGTTTTGAGGGGTTGTGTTCTCACTTTAGACAAAATAAATTCAGGGTCTAAAATTAAAAGTACCCTTCAAAATAACTGGAATCCAACAAGCCATGTATTATGTTCTTCCCCCTTCTCTTTCGCCCTCCTTCACTTCCTCCCTCCCTCCCTCCCTCCCTCTCCCCCTCTCCCTCTTTCTTAATTATTTAACTTTCTGGTACAAAAGATTAGCTGCTTGCAGAGGAACTTTGGTCTCTAACTTTGCAAGTGCCCCATGCCAGATCCGTTCCTATTAATATGAATTGGAGGCTTGATATGAATTTTTCCCAAAATATATTGTCTCATTTATGTTAAAAACATATAACTTCGGAGCACTTACTTTAAACTCTCTGGGAGATAAAACATGAGCTGGCTAGGTTGTTTCTCGGTGCTAAAACCAAACGTCTGCATGAATTGCAATGTTGCTGTAAATATTTCCAGGCACAGACAGGTAGATACAATAGGAAAAGCCCGAACAAATTCTTAGGATGCCAATATTGTCACAAAGTCTCCATGCAGAATGAAGTTGTTTGACAAAGTGTTTCCCTGGTGATTTGGCTGCAGATGAAAATGTCTTCGGCAATAAAATTCCGTGCTGGAGCCTCAGCTCTGTGCACGCATCAGTCAGCAAATGACATATCAAGGATCTTTTTTTGCTGTATTAGTTAATATGTTGGCAGAAATATGTGAAACATTGTTATTCCCCTCAATTTCTGTGCCTGGATATTTTCCCCCCTACCTTTAAACACGCATTCATTTTACCAAAATATTTTCCAGCCGTAAATCTACGACTAATCAATAGGATTGCATTAGAACAGAGATAAAAAGTTTTTTATTACAAGTGTTTTCTTAGTTACCAATGCCAGAAGACGTATAATAGCAAGAGCTGCCGTTTTGCCATCATTTGTGAATAGTTTCGGGGAAATTTAAGGGTTGGTAAGGCAATTAGTGATGAAGCATATTTTAATTATAGGAACTGGATAAGCTGCATACAGCTTTATGAATTAATACATTATTGTTTAATAGGTCACAGTCACGTGTGACTTTAATCACACTTCTTGTAGCCACGATTTTATTAGCAGTCGTGTTTTATAACTTAACAATTTATGCATAATGAATTCAGAAGTTCCATTTGCGTGATATCAGGGAAATAATTTACCCCATACGTTAGCACTCATAAACAGCAGCAGAGTCCTGCAGGATCACAACCGAATAATTGTCCAAGATCATTTTACATTCAAAGGTACTTTTAATAATGAGATCATTCTGTACGGCCTTCTGTTATTTCTGTGGACGCCAAGTCTGGCTTTCACGAAGTGATTTGAGAAACAGGAGTGAAGATGTATCACAATCATTTCACGTGTATTTAATAAGCATGATTACCCGGTGAGGTCCACATCCATCCTTGCAGTTGGGAAAACTGTAAGGGATTGAATTTATGCTGCATTGTAGAATTTTCTTGTCTAACACTCTTCCTCCAGCCCAGCATCTCCAGGCTTCAGTGCATGTCAGAAGCTATCAGATGGACTAGATTGTGCTCTGTGTATCTTAATGGCACATGTGGCATACTTTTTAGCTCAGGCTTTTCAGAGCCTCCTTGCGTGCTGGCCTCTGGGTAGCCACTGTCATCTCAGGGAAAGCACAGTCTCATCCCATCCCAAGCTGCTTCTCAACAAGCCCCTGAGAGAACACCTCCAGCCCCTGTCCTTACACCGAAGCAAAGAAACTCACACTCAGTGATTGACTACTGTAACAGCAGGCACCCGGCTAGTTGATGCTTGTCATTTTCATCAAGATTTTATTTTAAATCACAAACCCACTGGGGCCTCAGTTCTGGAAAGTCTTTTGAGGCCACCCAGTGATATTGGAGACTCTTGAGGCTAGGGTGATCTGTGTATGTTGCAAGGATATTAATAGGCCCGTTAAAGGGCGTTCTGTTCAAAGAAGCTTGGAAAACTTTGGGGAAGACTGTTCGCTGATAGGTGAGTGTTCATCTTTGGTGTCTAGGTAGGGTATGCAGGGTGCAGCATTTCCCAAACTTTATTGACCCTAGAGCGTCTTTGTTTGTTTTTGTTTTTGTTTTTGGAAGTGTCCTACCCTCACTTTCTTTCTCTATGAAATATACAAATCAAAATATATAAAACATGTAAAAAGCATATGGAGTTCAACAAAGTTCAATCAGGTAAATCTGAAGATGTAATTGGCTTCATTAAGCCATTTGTGGTTTAATAATCAATTAATAAAATTATTAAATCATTGTTAAATTAATAATAAAATAATTAATAATGTGGTTTAATAAGTAAACCATTTGTGGATCAGACAGCATCCCATCCAGCAAGTAGAGGGGAGTTTCGCGGAGCCCAACAAATGGAAGGCTTTTATAGGTATTTTTAAAATCATTTTTAATGTTTATTTTTTAAATAGAGAGTCAGAGCACAAGCAGGGGAAGGCAGAGGGGGGTGGGGGGAGACGCAGAATCCGAAGCAGGCTCCAGGCTCCAAGCTGTCCACACAGAGCCCGACGTGGGGCTCGAACTCACCAACTGTGAGATCCTGACCTGAGCTGAAGTCAGAGGCTCAACTGACTGAGCCACCCACAAAAGAAAGGCTTTAAAAGGCAGAGAAAGGGGCGCCTGGGTGGCGCAGTCGGTTAAGCGTCCGACTTCAGCCAGGTCACGATCTCGCGGTCCGTGAATTCGAGCCCCGCGTCAGGCTCTGGGCTGATGGCTCAGAGCCTGGAGCCTGATTCCGATTCTGTGTCTCCCTCTCTCTCTGCCCCTCCCCCGTTCATGCTCTGTCTCTCTCTGTCCCAAAAATAAATAAAAACCGTTGAAAAAAAAATTAAAAAAAAAAAAATAAAAAAAAAAAAATAAAAGGCAGAGAAAAATTTTTTTTAAAAAGAAAGGGATGTATTAGCAAGAAATGCATTGTTGAGGCAAAGTTGCCCTCCTACACGGAGCCGAAGGGGTCTAATCAGTAAAATTTCCTAGTACTAAGCATGTTAACTCGTTGAAGGCTACATATCTAGAAGGTTGAAACTGCAGTTAGGTTAGGTGGGAAGTCTTGATTTACCGCCATGGGGCCTTAACCTAAGTGATGCCATTTTGGGTCTGTGGTTTTTATTTGTTTATTTGTTGTTGTTGCTTTAAACATTAGTTACACTGTGCTGTCCACAGCACAAATTTTGTCAGGGTAGAAGATATAATGATGATTGTTCATGTGATTTTCAAGGCTGTGAAGTACCATAAAAAATATAACCAATTACGGTTTTCTGCTTTGATCTTTTTGGAAATAGAGTGTCAGAGAAACCGTGTGCCAGATTCTTTAATTGTTCAGATTCTAGTGGTCTGGACACCGTTCTCTGTGTCTTTTATTCTTCCCGCCCAACTCTTTTGTATGCTGGGAAAATCTCTTCTTTAAGTGTCCACATTACTAACTGCAAAAAATGATCTTTATAGCATGTGGTTGATCTGAGCGTTAGTTTTAAGTGGTTTTACTAGTTGTGTTTATAGTGTCTTCTAACTGCTCGCTGTCAGTTATTAATATTGCCTAATCAGTTTTGTCTTTATATTAACACAACCCTATAATTAGCTGTCTGTTTCCCACACTCAGCTTTTCCAGATTGGCTTAAACTCTAAATAAAGGGTGAGGGGGGCAAAGGGAGTGAAAGTCACGGCAAATCCCTTGCTGTACAGATATGTAGACAGCCTGCACTACAAGAAACCTCCTTCTGGCTCCAACCGCCTCATTTTTTTCTCTTCAGCTAGTTTCTGCTCACAGTTGCCTGTTCGGAAATGTTTATCAAATTAATAAGTAACTTTGCATACCATAAATGCTGTTTTGATTTCATGTGGAGGCAAGATTGAATTTCTTCGTGGTTTGATTCGCTGCTATTGATTCTCTCATGGCGATTTGGAGAACAGCTCGGATGGTCTCAGCGAGCTAATTTGTTGCTAATGTAATTTACTTATAATGCTTTGGTTGCAGGAAGTAGAAGGAGCGTGTTCCACTCAATACAAAGCGTAGTATTCTTTTGTTATTCGTTTACTCCACCAAGATTTACAGTGCCTATTACTGGCCCTGGGTCCAACAGGGAATAAAATACAATACCTGTCCTGGGGAAGTTTGCATTCTAGTGGAGAGAGACAGTCAGTGAACAAATGTTAGATGGCAAGAGAGCGAGAGGGTGGGAGGTGTCAAGAAAGGCCTCAGGGACCTGAAGGACATGCAGAAATTGAGGCGAGGAGTGGTCCACACAGGTACACCCACGCGGGAAGAAAGAGTGAAGCCACTGTGAGCTCAAAGAGATGATGGTGACAAAAGTTGGCTTTGCTCTCCATGAGACAGGACGCCATGGGTGTGTTTTGAGCAGAAGAGCGACAAGATCTGGTTAATCATTTAGAAGGATCACTGGTCCTGGGGGGTGAAAGGGGGAGCAGAGGAGACAACTCGAAAGCCATTGCAGTAACCCGAGCAGGAGGGTGGTGGTGGGGTGGCTGAGATGGAATGGATTAGAAGCAGCACAAGGGGAGAGGCTGACAGAGTTTGCTGGTGAGTTGGACGTGGGATGGAAAGCCAGAAGTTGGCATTGCCTGAATGGAATCCTGGGATTGGAGTGGATTTGAGAGAGTGGGGAGCTTGGATGTGCTGAAGGGGCTGGTTGGCAGGTGGCTGTCATATTCTGGAGGCAGGACAAGGACCTGGCTGGAGATCCAAGCGTGAGCGTCCAGGGTGGGTAGCATGACTGAAAGTCATGAGTCTGAAGACCATCATCTAGGGAGTACAAAGAGAAGAGGTCCAGAGACCAGGCCCCAGGCTCCCCAGTGTTTGAGAGGCAGCAGGAGGGGAAAAAACAGTACAGGGAACTGAGAGCGAGCCCTCAATCATAAAGCAAGCCAAGAAAGCGTAATGTTCCAGAAAGCATATAAATGAGTGGTGTCAGAGAGGTGGAAATTTATCAGTTTTTCCAGCTGCCGTGGAAAACTGGGGTAAGATAAGACTTGAGATTGCCCTTTGGAGTTAACAATGCTGAGGTCTCATCAAAACTAGGAGCTTGTTTTGTTAACAAAGAGGTTGGAATAGGAAGATTAGCTTGGAATGTGTTAAACACAGATATGTCTTTGGAGAGTTGGCTCCGAGGGAAGGCAGGGATGGGCGATAGCTGGAGGAGGATGTTGGGTCCAGACAGGCAAGAATAAAGTGTGTTTTGTGTTAATGTGAACGGTTAACGTGTTGAGGGAAGGATCGATGATGGAGAGGGGACAGTTGCTAGAGCAATGTCATCGTGAAGGTAGAAGGGCTGGGGGTCCGGAAAGCAAGCAGAGGGGTTGGCCTGGCTAGGGATCCAGGCACTTCATGCAGGGTAACGAGAGGAGGCAGGATGGATGAGGAAGTTGTAAAGTATTTGAGGTTTGGGAGAAGAAGGTATAAAATCGGCTAGCAGTGGGAGAAGGGATGTACCAAAGAAATAAGTGAAGATGGCCAGGACTACAAAGGACCCTGGTGATAATCCACGCGAATTGAACTTGCCTCTTTGTGCTCACTGCATCAGGAGAGCTTGCCCAGAATACCTGCGAAAATAATTAATGTTCCAGTTTATATATACACCACAATTTGTTTATCCATTGGCCTATTATTGTACATTAATATTGTTTCCAGTTGGGGGTTATTATGAATACAGCTGCTATGAGCATTTTTGTACAAGTCTTTATATGGACATATGTTTTCATTTCCCCTGGGTAGGTTCCTAGAAACAGAATCACTGGGTCGTAGAATAGACATATATTTAACTTGGAAAGAAACTGCCAGTTTTCTGAAGTGGCTGTTCTGCAAAAGTAACCAGGCGAATGCTTCACCCTGTTGGGTAGAAAATAAACGTATAGTAAATGGGAAATGCAAGATAGCAGAAATTCATGGTCTCGGCTTAGTCATTACCGAGTCTTAGCAAAGTCACCGAACTATTACAGACTCAATTTCCCCAGAAGCTACACGGAAGATATAAACGAGGTCATCTGCAAGTTCCCTTTTGAGATCCCACATTCTGTGAGTTTTGCTGAAATTCGACCACATGGTCATAAACAGACAGAAAGCCTGATACCTGCACATTTTTATTCTGCGGGAGTTGAGTTGCGTTTAATGTGCAGGACACAGGAAGAAAATCTAGAACGTAAGGTGCAGAGGCAAACGGATTAGGCTTACATGAAGCACACAGTTGCATGTGGAAATGATGTAGTCTTTAGAAGAAAACGTTGTAAGGTGACAGAGCATTCAACTCAGAATTTTATATTGAAAAGTTGTGTGCTTGTGAATAGCTCCCATTTTGCTTTTGTTAGGACGTACATACTGGGAGACACAGTTGGGTGATTTAAGAACAAACTCCCTCCCTACACGTGCACTGTTAAGATTTCTGTGGCTTGCTTGGAAATGAGAGGAATGCAACATTGGCCTCTGTTACTATTGCAGAACCGCTGGACAAGTGTCCTGCTCATCTGGGCGCTCTCCGGCCGAGAGCAGAGAACATTTCTGTTTCCTTCCAGCGATGGGAGAGAGCACCCCATTGCCGTCTTTCTGTACGTCTTGTCCATACATGGACTTCCGTGTACATGGCTGCATGTCTCCGAGACATCTCAGCTGTCTGTTCCCAAACTTCAGCACTGCACAGTGAAGGATGTGCTTCAGCAAAGACTGGGGTGCCATGTTCCCGTGGTTGAAGCCATCTGATAAATAGAGGATGCTAGAAAAGACAGGTTGAACATCAGTGTGAGATCACATTCTCCTGTATAGTTTGCCTTTCAGGGTAATGAGAATTAGGGGAGGGGAGGGGACAAGCCACTGGGAGACCGCTCCAAGCCAGTGGGAAGTCTTGACTAAGCTGTGACTGGCGGTGGAGGCAAATGGCCAGTTGGTGCCCGTCACCCCTCGGGGTCCTGCGGTTGTGAGGTCCTCATCCACTCAGGGACAGATGAATGCCCTCTGCTTTCTCAGAAGGGATTCTGAAAGACCTGGGTTTTGAAAGGCATTCATAGGGGATCTTGGATTTGAACTTTAGAGGTCAGGCCGAACTCTTTGCAACGTGTGAAGTGCCTTCCACAGCATCCCTGGCCTGATTGTCAGCCAGCATCTGCTTGAGAACCTAGAGTGACCTGGAACTCACTACCTCAGCACATTCACTGTAGGACCCACGTACTTCTCAGGACATGCCCACAGGGTACAACCTTACCGAGCCCGTGCCGTGGGACCTTTCTTCTGTGACATGGGGAAAGAATCTAAAGCCAAAAGCATCTGCACCACTAGCATGGAGTGGCAGCTGTGTCTGGTTTTGTTTCTCTCCCTAGGGGGGACTAGATCATGGGCATTTTATTTTTGTTCTTTCTCAGTGGGGTGAAGAACCACACAAGTAAGCGTTCTTTTCCCCAGTCAGGGACCGTCATCTCTTAAGTGGCTCTGATTTATCTTTACTTTGATCTCTAAAGATGACTCCTTTCTTCCATTGGGCTTCCATTCTTCATAGCTGTTCAAAAGTCCACGTATTTATAATGCAAAAGCAGTGATTTTCAACCAGGGCAGTTTGGTTCCCAAGGGACATTTGACAGTTACTGGAGACCCCATCGTTGCCATATCTGATGTGGGGATGCTACGCGCAGCTAATGAGTAGAGGCCAGGGATGCTCCTGAACAGCCTGCAGTGCACCGGGGGGCCCTGCGCAACAAAGAACTACCTGGTCCAAAAGGTCTTTGCGGTGGGAGTGGGAAACTCTGGACTAAAGGAGCCAGTGGTTGCAAGCCCACCGGTAGCCCCTTCCGTTGGTGGCCAGCACAGTTCACGGGGTTGTGCTGTGGCACTCAGCTTTGTTGGTATCTAGGGAGATGCAAGAGTCTTAATTTCATGAGCAGCAGAGGTTCTGCAGTTATTTATATTCTCCGTGGCTCTTACAGAAGAGTTAGAGCGGAGCCAAGTAGTTCACCATAGAAAGAATTCATTGAGAATCAGTTGTGGGGTGTGTGGTTAGAATACGATGTTGGCGGCTTTGCTCTTCGCTCGCTTTCATCCGTAACTTAACTCAGAGTGGCAGACACCTTTGAATCCTAAACAGGGACTTATTTTTACAGCACTCTTGGGTTTTTTTTTTTAAGATACATCCAACTTCTCGCTAATAAACCAATGAGGTCTAGGTTACCTCTAATTAAGAGAAGAGTGAGCAGTCAAGATCAAAGAGATTTAAAAGGCCTTGTGTTTTCACTCCTTTATTCATACATTCCAGAAAGCAGTTTGTTTTCCATAGTTGACGTAGTTTGCTAAATCTGGTGCATTGTTGGTTATTTGGTGGAGGGCTTGTTTTGTGGATTTTGTTTTGTAGTAGGGGAGACAAAAGGGGGAAAAATCACATGAATGTGTTTTTCACGTTGTCAGAAGAAGGCAAACTCGACCTCAGTGCAGGTTTTGATGTGTAATAGTAGGAGAACAGAACAGACGCTGAATAATTTCCCACCCACCCTTTTTAGGGGTAGAACCCATGCTGAGAGAGGACGCAGAAGAGCTTGTCAGTCAAGGCAGAAGCTAATTAGATTAGCTCCAGTGCCTCTCTGGACGGCTTCCAGAAGCACACACCCTGTCACATTTGCTCTAAGTGTCAGTGAAGGCTCCCTCTTCCCCCATTTCTTTGACTCCGTCCAAAACCAAACTTGAAAATGGTGGGAGTGAGCACTGCTGGGGTCCCCCCTGTGTGTGGGATGGAAACAGGAAACACACACTCTTTAGGGGTGTAAAAGGAGGGTTCGGGGGGTTCCCCGGGCCCACAGTGAATGTAACTCAGGGAGACAACACCGTGGTAGGAGTATACTGGCAGCAGAGGCCGACTGGAGGATTCTGAATTGCCCCACCCGCCGAAGTTCCCTTTTTCTTTCCTGGCTGGTTAGCATGAGCATCGAATGACTGTTGTCACCTTTAAATGAAAACTAAGATTAGTGAGCTGTTGTTGAAGGAGTGGGGACCATTTGGGATTTCAAGGTGTTCTAGAAATCCTCCTTTGGTAGTACTAGTTATTCATGGTAAAACACACACACACACACACACATATATATACATTTATTTATATATATAAAATTTATATTTTATATAATATATTAAATATATAATATATAGTATATATTTAATATATAATAAAAATAAATATATTTATATATATATAATGTTTATATATAAATATATATAAGTATATATTTATATATAATGTTTATATATATATATAAAATCACCCTTCTCTTTTATATATATATAAAATATATATAAAAGTATATATTTATATATAAAATTTATATATATATATATATATATATATATATATATATATATATATATATAAAATCACCCTTCTCTGTTTCCTTTTGTGAGACTCATGGCAACACAGGGTCAGCTGAGGTCCTGATAATGCACAGCACTGGGCAAGTGCTCTCTCCGAAGAGTGAGTGCTCCCCACTGTGAAGGCAGGACCCAGCACCGATGTGCCCTGAGCTTGTTTGCGGCTTCAGTCATCTTAGTGCTGGAAATTGTTCCCTCTGGAGACGTGGTCTGAACCGTCCCTTGCCGATGACGGCAGTGCAGCTCTCAGGCAAAAGCTTGTCTTCCGATCCTCTCCCATGGCACATGACAGTTTTGTCTGTGACGGCCGGATTAATTATCACAAGTGGTTTGCTGGCAGACAGTTGGATGCTAATTATGATTGGGACCCCTGGGCCCTTGCACCCAAATCTGTTGATGTTTGTTGGTGGCGGTGAAAAGGAAACACCATAAAATATGAAAGGATTTCTTTTTTGTGGGTTGGGTCCTGGGGAACAACTCAGAGCGAGGCAGATCAAGCCATGCAGCTTTGGTTAACCGTGACCTGAGCCAACAGCTTCTCCCCCTGTGTTCGCGGGGAAAGGACTGAACAAGTGGTTAATTAATTGTTACTTCCCGGTGAAGAGGGGTTTGAGTTTGGATATTTCAATGCAAAGGCAAAAATAGGCATTGATTAAATTTGAGGTGACATTTGGGAAGGTGTTCTCATAATGTCTGAGTTTGATTATCCAATCTGACTTCATGCTGTGTCCTGGGTTTGTGTAAAATTTCTAGCAGGTTCTACCTGGGAAGAATTATTTTCAATTAAATGGATCATGAGCACTGGAGAAAGAATCATGAAACGCACCTGTAGCGTGGAATCATGTAGTGAACAAAGCTGCCCAGCTCACAAAGGGATGTTTTGGGAGTTGGCCTGCGCTAATACGGGCTTTGGGTACCATGTCATTCTTTCTCATCATCGGTTACGTTAATGAGGTATAGACATGAAGGCAGGTGCGTACTTCACGGGGCCGTGTGACGCATGGCGGATGCTGTTGCCGGCTCTGGTTGGGGACAAGCAAGGAGGAGGCCAGCAGATCCTTGATCGCTGGAAAGGATGATAACCTGTTGGGAGATTGCAAAAAGGCAATCCAGCATTAGTGGGGAAAGTAGAGAAAAGAACAGGAAATGTCTTAATTATTTCAAGTAGGTATGTGAATGGGCTGGCTTTCTTTAGTAAGGCTTTTTGATAGGCTACAGGCAACGTTCCAGCATATGTGCTTGAATCATCTTTAATGACTAAGTAAATAAAGGGCACCCCTACGTACTTTTTTTGGGATTCCATGGATTTTTAAATAGTGTTTTTTCCTCAAGGAAAGTGAAGTGACTCATAATTCCTATTAAATTTGGTGGCTGATATATAGTCACAATATACAAAATAAATTTTGTCTAATGTTGCATTTCCATAATCATCAGATAAGATTGTCTGGCAGAAACAAACTTGCCTTTAGGCCTTACCTGGGGAAGTCAGAGTACAGCGAGTGCCCCCACTCCTGCACCACTCTTAGCCCAAAAAACGTAGACAGAGGCAAAGACAGGTCCACAAAGATCCACTGCTTTGTTCCCTGGCACAGTTGAGGATACAGTTGTGTCAGAAGGAGCTATTTGAAAGGCTTTGAAATTTTTCTGCAGTTACCCTTTCGGTTGAATTTCCTGAAAGTTTTTCCTGCTTCCAGGGTATAAGTACAAGGTATGATGAACAGGAAGTTTAAGGGAATGACACTCATTAAATCTCATTTCTCTGTGCCTCTTTCAGCCTTTTCTTGATGATTTTAATTCTTACCGGGCAGCAACTCAGTGACCTTACTTCTCCCTCTTATGAGCCAGGGAGGAAAACCCTCTGTGTTTAAAGAGACTCCGAGCCTCCCATGCATCCCAGTTCTGCTCCAGGGAAACCTGGGCAGTGGCAGAGTACCCCTGCACAGGTAGAGATGGGCATTTTCGTTCTGGTGAAGGGGTGACGAGGCCAGGGGCCAAGCCAACAGCATGAACACTGGCTTTGCTCGGGAGTGTCTTCGTTTATTCTCACACTCGTTCGTGCACTCACTCGTTCACAGAGACTTGCTGAGCATTACTTCAAGTAGGTATGTGAATGGGAGCCCTGCCCATCCTGGTAAAGAGAGCATGGGCCCCACCCTCGGGGTCCGTTCCCAGCTGTGCATTGCAGCAGCCCTGTGTCCTTACAGAGCCCGCGGACGCCAAGTTAATACAGCCCAAGAGCTATATCACCAACCGGGCGTGTTCCTTTCTTAAATGGACACAAGACTTACCATTTTGCACTCCTTAGTTTTTGAATCTTCGATAATCACACACTGACAGCGGTTTCATCAGGTGGCTATCTCTGGATCCTGTCAACTCGCTTGAGACCTTTTGGGTGACTTCGGGTAGGGCCAGGCAGTCAGACTGACAAGAGCCCGGCCTGGGGTTTCCGGGAGTTTCTGAGCACATTTCTGCCATCGACCACCTGTCACTTTGGTCGACTCATTTGGCCCAACCACACCCCAATTTCTCATCTGCGGAACAACACATTTAACCAAAGTGAATTTAGGTCACCCTCATTTTTTAAAATCTATACTTTTTTTTTTTAATTTTAGTGGGTAAAAAAGGTGATTTTCAAGTTTAACAGGTCTAATAGTTGTGCTACCAAAATGGAAAAGAAAACCAAACAAAATTACTTTTTTCCATTTGGGACAAGTTGAATTTCAAAAATAGCATCCTCTGTGCTGCCTGAGGTTAGAGTCACTATTTCTAAGAACATCTGCCATTTCATGAGTAATTAGATGCGTCCAGACTGACAGAGACATGATCTCATTCATTCTTCACAACCTTAAGAGGGAGGTTCTGTTAGTGTCCTTGTACCCGTAGGGTGTATGTAGGTACTGTCCCTGTTTGCAGATGAGGAGATAGAGACCCAGAGAGACTAGGGAACTTCTCTGGGTTTACACATCAGGGAATGTTAAGATGGGCTTGGAATCCGGAGCTTCTTTATGACTCACAGAACCATCACATAATGTTCCGATCAGCTTGCTAGTGACCCCACCTGTCACGAAGGCAGGGCTCAGTGATTGGTGGGTGCATGGCGGGTGGAATGAGATGGAAACTTGTAACGTGATCACTTGGAAGACGTGTACTCAGGTAGCCCTCTGTTTTTACTGTTACTGCACGTTCTGTGTCACCGTGCACTGAGGCCACACTGTTCCTAGATCATCTTGTTGCCAATGGGTCTTCTTTTAAACCTTCGCTAATTAATACAAGGACCCAATCTCAGGTCCCCTGATACTCAGTGGAGTGCCCTGACCGGCAGCTTGGGCGTCACCTGGTAATGGGGTCAGAAATGGAAGATCTCGGGCCCCTCGACCCGCTGACTCAGAATCGGCATGTGCCCAGATGCCCCAGGTAATTCCCGTGCACACAGAAGTTTGGGAGCTTTGTACGTCTGGCAGGACTGCACGTGAACCCTGTGCTACTTGGCAGAAGAGCACAGTTGAGTATCACGCCACGATAACCACATTAATAGTGTTGTGGCCAGGAGTGAAGAATTTGAGGAATACGATTCTCAAATCGCGACAGAAGACCGCGACACTCAGGAGGAAGGCATAGGACCTGAACGCAGGAGAAGCTGGAAAAAGAGAAATCTTTTTCCGTGGACCTTGCTTTTTATGGAGTTGAAGAACACAGGGTTTTTTTCGGGTTTGTTTTTACTTTGGAAAAAAAACCATCCCGGGTTGCTTGGGAGTTCAAACAGTAGAGTCCAACTAGTAAAAAGTAAGAATTAATAAAAAGAGAGAAGGCTAAAACTTAGTGATAAGCCATACTTCTCAAGGTTATTATTTTGAGCTAATTGCAGGACTCCCCGGCCCTCTGTTTTTCCCCTCAAAGTTCGTATTTCTTATAAAACAGCTCCAAAGTGAAAAATCCTATGTTGTGTAAAATAATTACTCATATTTATCGTTAAGAACGAATACGCAGCATGCAGCAACGAATGTTTTTCCTTCCTGTCTCACGTGGCTGTTTCTTAAATGCACAACGTTTTATAGAACATACAGGAAAAATGTACCATTTCTTGCAGTCACTGGATTCTACCTAACAAGCGAAAATTGAAACTTAGCTCATGTAGAGGCAGTTATATTACATGTTCAATGAGGGTTTTAAGATATATATTGAAAAAAATTAAGTATTACGTGCAAAAACATAAACAGAGGACACTATAAATCGAGCCCCCTGTGAAACGTATGTAAATGTGTTAATACGTGTGTGTACATAATGTGATATGGAGGAAGATTATTACCAGCTCCTTGTTTTTATAGTGTGTTGTTGGTATTTTACAGAAAGGTTAAAGCAAATGAAGTGTTGCCAGGATCTCCAAAACTATCCATCCTAACTTCTAGGATCATGTTCTCCAAACTGCTAATTAACGTAAAGTCAGTTTCATATATTGAGATGTTTAATCAATTGGCAGATTGCTGTCAATAAATATGTGTCTGAAGTGGTTTGTAATAGACAGGCTAATGAAGTACCCTCTGTGAGTGTCAGAGCTATTGGGAAAAGTCTCTCTCCCTTCTGGGCGTCTTGCCATATGTTATTAGTCTCCCTCTGATGCAGGAAAGAATGCCCTTCACCATTGCCGGTCTCACCTCTGGATGGAATTAGCCAGAGAACCAGAAGGTGAGTTTCATTTTATACTAGTGGTTAGTCAAGCAGCGTTAGGTGAAAGGGGTGGTTACTGGTAACGTTACCGATACGAAAAGTCACTAACGTTTCCTGAGCAGTTACTACACACGAGGCTCTCTGTGCAGTGCTCTGATTTCAGTTACCACATTTATATTCCCGGCAGCCCTAAGAGAAAGTGCAGTGTTTCCCAAACCTCTCACATCATTTATGTGACCATTGTTTGGGTCATGCCACTGCAGTCCTGAAACAGATTTGTAGCTACCGTAACCAACACGCATAGTTTTTTCAAAGTCATTGTAATTTTCCAACTGTAACATAGTGGAGAAATGAAAAGAGTGTGGCTTATTACTGAATTCATTGAATATATAAAAGCCTGCTCCTGGCTACCCTGGGGGATGGGTCATAGTGGTCAGATGTTTGCAGCTGTGCATAGAAATCCTATCTGGATATCTGGCAGCTCTAAACAGGCAGAAAGAGATAGGACAGATGGGCTACCCAGATACTATAAGATGTCTCGATGTCAGTGATGTGATTTTCCAAGATGGCGAACGAATCTTAGCAAAGCTCCAAAAACATAGCAAAATATGGCCTCATCTCGATTTGCACAAAAGCTGCATGGCTGGAATATCCAGTCTACATCGATGCTGGACAGAAAATACTTTGTGTTCCTCCATAAAACAAATTGAGGTTCTAGGATTTCCATCTACACGAATGTCCCACAGACGTTGAGAACTCCTGGGGCCTGGGAGACCGCTCTCAACATACCAGGTCTGGCTTTATCAGAAGACATCATCTCCCCAGCCTTCATCCAGTAAATGCCACTATAGCTTTCCAGGCATGAGGACAACCACAAAGGCCCCCACCAATTTCTAGAAAAGGTCTGCAGGGGGTTATGGTCACCCCATGAGGCAAGGATACCCTGGTTTCATCTCTGTCTTTCACGAGTAGCAACTGAAGCCTCTGTCATTTTCCCAAAGCCACATAGGCAGGAAATAATGAAGTTGGGTTCCAGACTGTCCTTGATGCTAGAATCCCTGCATTTAACCTGCATTAAAACACATGTAGGCTTTGCGGGTCATTTCTCAGAATTGCGATGTGAGATTCATTGAACCCTCCCCACACACCCCCACCCTCAGCCCTGGCTGTGGCTATCTCCTCTGGCCAGGTGCTTTGCATGCATGACCTAATGTTCACGACAAACCTGCAATGCCATTGTGTTGATTGCCTTTAAACAAATTGGGACACTTGAGTTTGAGCCTCTTCCCCAAGGTCACTCAGCCGGTGAGAAACAGAACTGGGCTTCGAGTTCATTTTAACTGCCGAGAGCAGCTCCCACACCTCGTTAGAGCTGGGCCGTTAGAAGGAGGGAGCATGCATAACCTGTTGGTAACCACTCGCCCACCTTTTCTTGATGTCCTTTTACTTTCTCATTTCCTCCTCAGTAAGGTGCCCAAATAGTTGATTGGCCGAAGGAGGACACTTTTGAGAATGAAAGCAGGCGCTCTTCTTAGCAGGACACGGATGTGGGTCACTCAGCGATGGCCAGCTTAGAGGCTTGAGGAAGGGAACACTCACCAGTTGGTGACTGACGATCACACACAGAGCTAGAAAATGCCGTGCGCTTCCTGGTCAGAACACGCTGGGGACTCGGCTCCCACAGGAACTCTGCTTTGCTACCCACAGTGACTGTGTGACCATCTTGAAAGGGATAGGACCTTTTTGTCTTTTGAGATCTTTCCCCAGTTTGCAAAGTTGACATTCCTGCTTTCCCAAGGGCAGAGGTGGTTTGGACAGGCAAGCCTTGAATCAGTGCCCCTCAGAGCATCACAAAAATAGGTGGGGGGCGGGCCTGGGGACCCCACACCAGACCCCCAGGGCACAGAAGCTCTTTGTAGGTGGTGACTGGGGCAGAGAGCTGCTTCCTGCACGACAAGAGAAGGCTTCCTTCCGCTTCCATGTAAAGCTTGTGCTGAAGGAGTGCAGTGACTAATTCTGCCTGAATTTCCCCCAAGCTTCTGCACTTGTCTTTGTTTATTATATTAATAAATACTATGCAGCTAATGTTCCCATCTGGCAGACCAGAGAAAAGAGCATAAAAATGAAGTCGTGGTACAGCTCTTAAATACTAATGAAGGTGAGATGTACTTGGCATGGTAGGAAGGTGGGTCTTTATTTTGGAGTTCTTAATTAAGAACTGCCAAGTGACTAATATTAATTAGGAAGCCAGCTGTATCCTTCAGCTTTATGGTGTATTTCTTCTTAGGAACCTAGGAAGGGAGTGAGTCGGAGCTTCTCTTAATCCATCAGCACACGAGCAATTTTGTATTAAGTATAGTTGGTGTGTACGAGACCAGGCTGTGTGGACAGAGATTTATAGGATACTGTCTTGGCCTTCAGGGTCTCCACCGAATTGAGTACAGTATCGGGACAGGGAAGGGAAAGGCGGCAGAACAGGAGCATGGCAGTGTGGTGGGAGACAGCTTTCTCTACGCGGTGTCCTCCCTGTGCTGGGGTCCCAGTAGTGCGCCAGTATAAAGGGCTGGGAGAGCATCACGTCCCCAGTTACAGTGGCATGGACAAAAAGGTTTGAGGACCAGCTGGCAGACCACAGTTGTAGGCAGAAGGAGTTGGGATGACTACAGCTGAGCTCCGAAGAGGAGTGGGAGACTTCCAAGGGGTGAGGAGCCCTGGGCAGCCCCAGGGGAGGAAGGGAGCAGGGCCGGTTGAACCTGAAAGGGAAGTCACGGGCGGCACGCTGGCACGTTTGCTCCCGCTCCTCCGTGCCCAGTCTGTCCACCGGCTGTTTTAAGAGTGACCCTGCTGGGGTGCCTGAGTGGCTCAGTTGGTTGAGCATCCAGCTTTGGCTTAGGTCACGATCTCATGGTTCGTGGGTTCGAGCCCCATGTCAGACTGTGTGCCGACAGCTCAGAGCCTGGAGCCTGCTGCGGATTCTGTGGCTCCCTCTCTCTCTGCCCTTCCCCCGCTCACGCTCTGCGTATGTCTCTGTCTCTCAAAAATAAACAAACATGACAAAAATTAAAAAAAAAAAAAGAGTGACCCTGTTGGCGCTGCTCGTACCTGCGCTTGGGCTCAGGCGTGGTCTCCTGTAGGTTCCTGGGTCCCTGAGCTGGAGGGCAGGGGTGGTGGTTGGAGCACAAACTCAGTGCGCTGTGTATTCGCAAAGGGACCACTCACTCAGCTCCTTAATAAACTAGCGCCCAGAACAAGGGGCTTAATAGGAAGCCCTTCAGAACGTCCGTCCGTGTTTCTGTGTTCCAAGTCTCTTTTGACACTGATGTGGTAATATCCATCAAGTTCTAGTTCCTTGAATCACTAGCGATTGAAGGGTTATATGAAGATTAAGTTGTAATAGGCTTTTATTTATTTTTTTTTTTTTTACTTTGCCCGACAGAGTGTTAATTTTCTGCGGTAGTTTGTTTGCGTGTTTGTTCTTCAAGCTCAAATTGGCCAATTTTCAATTCTCTCTTAATTTCATCCCTAGAAACTCAGGTTGCAGCGTTGATCTGTAAACCGACAACTCCGTGAAAGCACCCGACCCAGCGCCGTGGCGGGCGCAGCGGTCCCACAAGTCTCCACCCTGCTTCACGGACTTTCTTGGGTAGCGCTTCCCTCACACCATCCAAGGAGAGCTGTCAGTCAAGAGTCCTGAACTTTGAGCCTTAGACGTGCCCATTTTTGTCTATAGATTCAGACTCCTCTCAGGGGGCCGAGCGTGCCCCCTCTCTGTCCTCACACTGCCACAGAACTCGTACCTTGTACATCTCTTCGCATTAGTGACTTCCATCCCGGTTGTACCCGCGTGTGTGTGGGCATGAACCCTGCCCAGCCTTGCTTTATGAACGGCCTTTTCCACTAAATCCAGATATCCAGAACAGTCCTTGGCCCAACTAAGAAACTCTTGGAGCATTTTCCAGAATCCTACCCTCTGCTTTTGATACAGTCCCGAACGGTTCCTGTCTTTGGCATGCCGCCCTGATGGCCTGGTTCTGACATCTCTGAGCGTCACTAAAAGCACAGTTCCCTTCAGAGAAAAAGAAACCTTGGAAACAGTAGGGCTGTGCTGTTTCCTGCTCTTTCCATTATGTAACTTGGAGAAATTTACTAACCTCATGTCATTGTCAGCCTCGAATCTGTTAAAGAGTATCTGTACAAAAAATAAAATGTGTACAGAAACCGTGTTGTCTAAGGGAGTGACTTTCACCATAGCCGGGTAGCACCTCTGTTGTTACAGGTTTAATATTTTTCCTTAAATCCATTCTCATTCTTAAATTTATTTTTAAATGAAACGGTTTAGCCATACTCTGGATGATAAGTTGGCATCACTTACAATTAATAAACGTACATAGTAATTAAAGCTGGAATCTCCACACATAATCATCTCACAGAACACCCTTGGGAGACATTGCTTGGGGGGAGATGTTCCGTCCTCGGGGGCCGAGTGGGGTTCGGGAAACAGACCCACTTCTTCCGGGCTTTAATATTCAGTAAGGGCCTCTGGTTTCATTTGACTTGTAAGTTTTGTTTACACCAGGATTTTTCAACCTCAACTATTGACTTTGGGGCTGGATAATTTTTTGTTCTTGGAGACTGTTCTGTGCATTATAGGATGTTGGGCAGCATCCCTGGCCAGCCACACACACCACACCCCCACTAGATGGGAGATGCCAGCCACACACCCCCCGGGTGCAACAACCAAACATGTTTCTACACTGCCAAAAAGAGCCCTGGTGGAGGGCAAAATCGAGCCTGGTTGAGTAGCACTCTGTTATATATGAGTCATGTTGTTGTTGTCTTAAATTGTCGGTTTGCTAGGTATGTATATTTAAAATATACTGTACTTTTTTGGGGCGCCTGGGTAGCTCAGTCGGTTGAGCGTCCAACTTCAGCCCAGGTCATGATCTCACAGTTTGTGGGTTCGAGCCCCGTACCGGGCTCTGTGCTGACAGCTCAGAGCCTGGAGCCTGCTTCAGATTCTGTGTCTCCCTCTCTCTCTGCCCCTCCCTAGCTCGCTCTCGTGCTCTCTCTCACTCTCTCTCGCTCTCTCTCTCTATATATATACGTATATGTGTATATATCAAAAATAAATTTTAAAAAATAAAATATAAAATATACTGTACTTTTTGTGACCACATTTTAGTTTTTTTGTGACTGTGCCCATAATTTCCCTACCCCCAAAATGGAAGTGGCCCTGGCCTCTCCTGATACCTGCTCAGGAAGCACCTGGTCCCTTCCCTGTAAGAGCAGGTTGGATCTCCCTGACCCCCCTCGTGTGTTTCTGACCTAGATGCAGACGGGCTCATTGTGAGAAATGATTTCATTTGTTACCACCAGTAGTAAACACCAGTGGAGGCCTGTGTCTTTGCGAGATACTTACTGTTTTAAATGTATTCTCTTGAATGATGCTGGTTAATATCATTTATTCCTATTTTTTGTTTTGTTTTGTTTTGTTTTGTTTGTTTGTTTTCACTGAGAAAATTGAAGCTTGGCTGGGTTACATGATTTTCCCAAAGCCACACTACTAAAGATGCAATTCTGTTAAAAACAATATTGGAAGCAGTCTGTCCCCAAAACAAAGAAATGTTTGCTTCAGTTATGACATACAGTATGGATTCACGGGTTGCCTGCCAATAATTGTGTTTATGATGTGGCAAATACTAATGCAGTAACATCTATTTAAGATTATTCGATCTAAGGGCACCTGTCTGCCTCAGCCGGCAGAGCACGTGCCTCCTTATCTTAGGGTTATGAGTTCGAGTCCCATGTGGCGTGTAGAAATTATCCAAAAAATCTTCAAAAAAAATTAGAAACCTAACTATAATATAAGCCATGATGATTACTATTAAAACATATATACTCTGGAAGAAAACTTAAAAAATATTCACAAAAAAAATGCTAGTAGAATTTATGTTTAAGTGAGAGACTTCTGGCTGTTTTCTTTTCAACCTGTTCTGAATTCCTTTTTTTTTTTTTTTTTTTTTAATGTTTATTTTTGAGAGAGAGAGAGAAAGAAAGCATGAGTCTGGGAGGGGCAGAGAGAGAGGAAGACACAGAATCCGAAGCAGGCTCCAGGCTCTGAGCTGTCAGCACGGAGCCCTATGCGCGGCCCGAACCCATGAACCATGAGATCATGACCTGAGCCAAAGTCAGATGCTTAACCGACTGAGCCACCCAGGCACCCAACCCTGTTCTGATTTTCTAAATGGGTTGTAATATATTCTATTTGTTTTAAAAGTGAAATTTGTAAGTTAAAAATGAAGGAAGATACAGTTTAGATTCCTGTCACAGTTACTTTTTCTCTACAATTCCAGCCAAGAAACGTCCATATTCTGCACATTACAGATAAATGTCCGTGTGTCCTGGGGTCTGGGGTCAGCAGTCTTTCAGAGCTGATTTGCTGTCCCTTGGGGCAGACAGCTGAAGGAAGCTACTTTTTTGTTGAAGGAAGCATGCAGGCTCCTTCCTTGGGGTACACAGCCAAAATACGTCCTGATGGGAAGCAGGCGGTGGGGCCGCTCCCTCTGTTGTGACTGGTTTTTAATATGAATGCCTCTGGGATGAGATTCGGCCTTACCTGTAAAAAGAAAGGGTGAGGAACTTGCCGCATGCCTAGATCAGTTCACTTTTTGTGACAGCGGCCATTCATGTTGCTGTCACAGAAGGGTAATTCATTATGGACCATGTCACCATCAACTTTTTCACTAGTGAAGACTTGTAACTGGACCAAATTGACAAGACTGGAGTAGAAACATGACTGGTACTGCTACATAAGCCACGGTGATAGTTGTTTGCCAGCAGAATGTATAGAACATTTTTTATTATTTTTTTCAAAAAAAAAAAATGTTTAACAGTTATTGGCTCGGAGCCACAGAGAGACAGAGCATGAGCAGGAGAAGGGCAGAGAAGGAGGGAGACGCAGAATTGGAAGCAGGCTCCAGGCTCTGAGCTGTCAGCACAGAGCCCGATGGGGGGCTGGAACCCACGAACCGCAAGATCATGACCTGAGCTGAAGTTGGACGCTTAACCGACCGAGCCACCCAGGCACCCCTAGAACATTTTTTAAATGACAGGACTGTTACCTCACGTATTTACTTAAGCATCCTTCCATCTATGCGTTCCCATTCACTTTTAATTGCTTAGTATTTGACAACAAATACATGTACTTTGGGCCATTTGGATAGTAGTTATTCCCTTAACGTTCAAGGGGAACCATATTAAGGTGCTGAGTACCTGACATTAGGTCCTCATAACTAACCCTATTAGGTGGCACAGAGAATGCCTCTTTCATGTACAAAATGAGCCTCAGACAGGTTCTGTTTGCCAATAGATTCCTTAATGATTCTTCTTGAACGTGGGGTAAATCTGTACCATTGTAAGCAAGCTTTCTTTTTAGCTTCTGCATACAGTTATACTTGTCAAATGCTAGCTGTTTCCTAATTTATATCTGCTAGAATTTTCTGATGCTTTTGCTTGTTTACTGTTTCCATGTGTTACACCTAATGTGAAATTGAGATTTTGGTTAATTAACTACTCAGCACGATTATTTCCCTTAAGTAGAGGGGAACTTCGTGTACCAATTTTGTCCTTCTTGTTCGTTATGAGTCCATATGGCTCACCTCACCTTTAAAGAAATTAGCCTCCTTACCCTTCTCTTGAACTCTTATTTTGTGGCCTTGATTCTATGCCCACCCTGCCCACAACCACAAAATTCCCAAGGAGTACCACCTGGCACAGGATTGTTGGATACTGGTTTGCAGTACACGTTATCTTCATATGAGTGAATAGATAGCCTTCTGCATTCACCAGAAGCACTGTATCATGTCTGGGGGAAGTTTTTTTAATGTTTCTAAAGAGCTGTAGACATTTTAATAAAAGCTTCTCCTCAGCTTTTGTCTGCTGTGTATCCGGAGAAAAGTACAGTAAAAGAGAATATGGCATTACTGTAGCCTGCCTGTCTGAATCCATTTCAATTCATTGAGCTAGATTTCTCTGAAAAGCCAAGTCTGCCCTAAAAAGATATCCAGGGTGGCAAACCCAGAACTTTGGTGTCTGCAGGTGCCATTTTTTTTATTCTTAATATTTTAAATTAAATTGCCTGGCACCATGGCAAACACGATCAAACCTGATGGCCACAGGAAAAGTGGAGATGCCCAGTATTAGCTGGGGATGGACGGAAGCCTCAGACTCAGTAAGAGTGGTGAAACCTGCAAGTGTTCGTGGCCAGAGGTCCAGCCCACCTGGTCTCCAAGCCATTATGCTGGGGACCTCTGAGGTATGGCGATGACGTGGTCCCTCTGAGGACTCCCAGCCTACCCGTAAGCACGTCCAAGAGCACGAAGCACAGAGGCATATGGAAATTCCACTCTCGAGC
This sequence comes from Panthera onca, assembly GCF_046562875.1. Lineage (NCBI taxonomy): Eukaryota > Metazoa > Chordata > Mammalia > Carnivora > Felidae > Panthera > Panthera onca. The sequence continues at coordinate 15,272,789 of NC_138345.1, read as the reverse complement.
TTAATATACACCATGCAAAATGAATTTTTCATACTGGGCTTTTAAGAAATGGAAAACCTCCAGCTTTCCCTCACTGGTGTGCCTTTTGGAGTTAGTGCCCTTTAAAGCAGCCGGAGGGGGGAATGACTGTAATGTAAGCAGAGTGGTGTTTGCAAGTGAGGGCTACATGAAAGGCGATGATGATTTGGGAAACGTTATTCTGGGTGTGGAATTGAACAAAGAGTCATTACCGAAGGAAAAACTACCCAGAAACACTTTAATAGTCTCTCAGATTTGGGTCCAAAGAACCATACTGTGAATTGAGTGGAAGATAAATAGAGAGGAAAATAGCAAATTAAGGGGACAAATAACCAGGGAGGGGCGGGTGCCCGCTGGCATTGGCAAGGAGAACATATAACCAGCGTCTGATGCATTTCCTTGAGAATCCGTGTGTTTGCAAATTGCTTCGTTGCATCTTAGCAGAATGTAATCTGAGTAACGAAGAGCTGACTAGCGAACATAGTTGGATGAATTCCCTCAGTACTCCTGAAATATAACAGAGCAAGGAACAGTATAATGAAAAATAACAGAGAGAGTAGCTAGGGGCTTAACTTATGATCAGTGTTCATTACAACAAATGACACTTTCACTGCAGAGTTACCATAAAGATTATTGACTCTTACGTAATGTGGTTCCCATCTGAATAGATCTGAGAATAGCTTAGCCTGTGAATGGGAGAGCTGAAGCAAGAGGAGGACCACAATGTGCTCAATGCCCTTATTCATTTTTTTCACTTAGTCCTGGGAAGCCGCCCATTCAGGACCCCGGACAGAGCAAAAGCCCGTGAATCTTCTTGCAGGAAGATTCGCCATGATTCTCTTCTCTTTGACTAGCATGGCCCTGTGTAATATTCAGTGAAGACCAGGGTCAGAAAGTGACCAGGCTTGTTAGCCATTTTATATTGAAGGTCCTCACCTGATTTTCTCTGCCATTTGCCTTTTTCCTCAAGCACACATGTGACATTTTAAAAAACCATCTCTTTGGGACAAGACTGTGTTTTGCATGAAACTTGTAGCACACAACCCCGTTTTTCAGCTCTGGCTTTCAACCAAGCTTACAATGGGCAATCCCAATTCAGGGCACAGTGTGCGTAACAGCCTTGGTTTACTGAGCACCTGTGTGGTACCTGCTAAACACTCTGGTTTCATCCTCCTAGTGACCCTATGAGGTATGTACTATGAGTGTCATTCCCACTTCCCAGATGGCAGAGCATGTTCAGAGAGGTTAGGTAAGTTGGCCAAGGTTACCCAGCTGCTATAACAACCCAGTTGTTATAGATGAACTTCAAAACCAGGACTAACATCTGCCAGGTGTTTCAACTTCCTCACAGATGCTGAGCACAGAGAGAGCTACCCTTTCTCTTGCTTTCTCTCCCTCTCCTGCGTGCACTCCCTTGGACTCTCTTGGGCTCTTTGTCACTCACTTTCTCTATTTCTGGAAAAGCTGGCTGGATTTTGAAATCAGACACATCGGGACTTGGGCCCTTCCTTTTTCATTTGCTAGAAATCCTGAAAAACTGACCTAACCTCTCTTAAGAGTAGTTGTAATGAAAAAAATAGTTCATGCTTAATGGGTGGCGAGACACGGTGATAAGCTTTTTGCATGATTGCTTCATTCATTCCTCACAATTGTAGGCAGTGTAGGTCTGATTAAAATTCCTATTTTATAGATTGAAGAACTGGGCTTAGAATAGTCCAAGCTACACAGCCACTAATTCTGTCTGGAACTTTTATATCTAGCCAGTATTACACTGTTCACTGTGGGCAGTTTCAAAGTGCCCCCATAAGAGACGGTCACCATCAGTGTTAGCCAAAGACAATGATGACAGGCCCCAGTAATATGGGAGACACGAGCAGGGCAAGGGAGCCCAAAGAGGCTAGTGGGTAAGGGGACTGTATTGTTGGGTGGAAAGAAGCCAAGTGGCGTTTGGGAACAAGTCAACAATTGTCAAAAGAACGACAAAGGCATGTCTGGGAGCTCCATAGTAGACAAGTCTTTGGCTCTCACCCTTCCTTTAGGTTTCAATTTCTTATTTCTGAGTTCCATAGAAAAAATATCCTGGTGAGGAATGGAGAATTTAAAACTACTGTCAGCCATGGGAGAGCCAGTACATTGAACATTTGTCCCCAGTCTGTTGTAAGCACAGCCATGACTCGGATGCCGTGCCTCGTGGACATCTGCAGTGAGCTTCTGTAGACCCACCCTCCAGACTCCCTGGCCCAGAGATCAGAGACGGACATGGAGACTGAGCCAGAGTCTAGACTTGGTATTTGCCACTTCACAAGAAGCAGCTGAGTGAGGAAGCCTGGCTTGCTTGGGAAATGGCAAAACTCATGAGTCCACATGACCTACACCTGCTTCTTTTTGAGCCCCTGCTACTGAAGGCCTTGTGGAAAGTGCAGCCTGGTCAGCTGTGAGCTCAGGACCTGTGGCTCCTAAAGCCGTTTTTATGTGTTGTTGCTTTTGGGAAAGAGAAGGCCCAACTATGCTTTTCTCCAGCCAAGTAGTTTCATGGGCTTTAGGACTTACTTGTATTGGCCTGAAGACTTTTCCAGGCTCATACTCGGAACTGTTGTAAGCAATTAAAAACAGGGAAGAACCTACTAGCTAAGTGGGATTACTTTTTTAAAAAGTACTGTGTGTGTGTGTGTGTGTGTGTGTGTGTCCATCCTTCCTTTTGCTGAAGTGCAAAAACTAACCAAGCACCAAGAAAGAGTCCCATCAGCTTTCAGAATGCCTTTCATCTAGTACAAGAAAGGCTTGACCCCACCATATTCACATGGTCTCTCTCTGTTGTGCAGCATGTGACCACAAACAGCATGCAGCTCTTGAGCTCTTGAATTGTTAACCTGTCTGATTAGGATGTGCTTTGAAATCCTCACCAGGTTTCAAAGACACTTAGGGCAAAAAAAAAAAAAAAAAAAAATCATTAAACTTATATGATAGATTTGCTAAGTCTTTTGTCTGTAAATTAAGGATAAAATAGGTCATTAATCACATTTATATTGATTACATGTTGAAATGATCATATTTTAGATATATTGGGTTAAAACGTATATCAAAGTTGATTTCATTTGTTTACTTTTTTTAATGTGGCTGCTAGAAAAGTGAAAGTTATCTGTATGGATTTTATATTTCGGACAGAGCTAGTCTATAGATATATGAAAGTATAGAGTACGTGTCTACAAATTAGAAGTACTAATATGTGTTTTAAAAATAAGATTTTAAAAATAACTTTCTGAAATATTGATGAGGGGAATCACTAGGTATTCAGTATAGTAAGTACTGACTAAAAGGGGCTTTTGCCATTCTGGAGGAAATATATTGGACAGAAATCTTTTTTTTTTTTTTTTTTTTTTTTGAGATAATGCACAAGTGGGGAGGGGCAGAGAGAGAGAGAATCCCAAGTAGGCTCCACACCGTTAGCTCAGAGCCCCACGCCGGGCTCGATCTTATGAACCATGAGATCATGACCTGAGCCTAATGCAGGAGTCAGATGCTTAACCAACTGAGCCACCCAGGTGTCCTGAGCAGACATCTTGAATAGCTATTGAATAGCAGGTATTCAGGGGTATTTTTCCCTGAGAACATAGGTCAGTTTGATTCAGTTGTTGCAGACAGTTTGTCAGTATTTGAAATAACTCATGTGCCCCCCTTCCTTCGTCATTTTTTGCCCAAGTGTCATCCTGTTGGCCACATCATGGCCACAACCACTGGATATCCTGGAAAGCATAAGAAAAGAGCAGCCCTGGGCGGTATTCCACAGATACCCTGGTCCTCTGGCATCTCCACCTCCTGCTTTGACTTTCACCATCTGTATTTAGAATGCTCTCACACCTTCCAGGAGTGTTTTGTGGGTGAGATTCCTAGATGAAACACTTGAGGTTCTTGGATGAGGTCTGTTGTGACAAGCGTGAGCTCTCCCCTCCCCGCCCACGGCCACAGTTTTGCTCTGAGTCTACAAGGCCTGTCGAGGGCATCAAACAACTAAAACCTGAGCCCCAAGACAGAGTCCTCTCCTCCTCTTGATAGGTTCCTGGGGTCCCCACTCAGATTTATTGCTAGTGCATGGATGGATCCTTGATATAATTTTTAACATCAAGCACAAACCACAGACGTCTTCATTTTTAACCTTTTTGCCCTTGAAGACCATAAATTTCTTCGAGACTCTTAAAAATCTGATTTACAAAATCTAGGAGGAAATGGATGACACACACTAAGTCTGATGAATACATCAGGGCTAAAAGTATTTTTTAAATGTTCCATTCCTTTTGGGAGTAGGTTTTCTCCACAAAACTCAGAAACATGAAAGTGTAACCAAAGAAGGGTGGGACCTACAGGCTTGTCTCCTGTCGAGCTCCCATACGTGTCTTCTCCGTTATTCTTTTGACAGTTGTTGGCTTGTTCCCAAATACCACTTTGTCTCTCAGCCACCAAAAGCTGGTCTCCTCCCCTCCTGCTAGTCTTCCCTTATTCATGGCCAGTGATTCAAACATTGGTATCAGGAATGGATGAAAAGCACAGTTCAACCTGATAGGCCATGTTGCAAGGGTGGGGTCTGCCACTTTAGAGAGAGCTCAGCTTATCTGAGGCTTTCTGCTTCACCAGGGAAGCAGGCTGGGGCATTTGGGCAGCATTTACTGGTCTTTACCTGCCACTTCCTGAAATCCCTCCGGTGAGAGCCTCATGGATAAAGCGCTGTGTGCATAAGTCCACCTGTACGTAGATGGATGCTTTCTGGTTTTTATTTTTTCGTTTTCATCTTTTCATTTTTTATTTTAATGTCTTGGCTTTATCTGGGAGCAGAACATGAGTCACCTCACAGAAAATCCACACACAGAAAGTAGGGGCAAGTAATACAGTGTGGTCTACAGACCGCAAGCATCATGCCTTAATCTGAGCAGAACATAAAAGGAACCTCAGAGATGTGAGCCCTGTAAGGTTTCATTTAACATAATTTTGCTTAAGGGTTAGACAAGTTAATAAAAGCAAAGTGCTTATGCAAGCTTCATGTGTAAAGTCGGCAAGTTCCATTCAGATGTCCAACGCTGAGGGGGTTGAAGCCGTGGCCTGGACTGTTCAAGTTGGACAGGGGTTGAGGTACCGTCAGGCTGTGCTCAGTCATTGCGTGAGGGGTGTGGCAGCATCCAGGCTGGACAGTTACTGCCCCTATTTAGGTCCAAACACCCCATCTTCCATCTGGGGAAACAGATTACCCAGATAACAAGATTAATTCCAAAGACTTGTGAATCTAGTTCAGAGTTCTTTGCCCTGCATCTGCAACCTATAGGCTTGTACTTAAATTTGAAGAGATGGCTAGCTTTCTGTGGGCTTGGCCATGAGTCCCCTGCCATGGCCAAATCACCAAGCCAGCTGGACAGAGAGAAACTGAGGAAGGAACAGTCTCAGGAACAGAGAGTCCAAATTGTTAAGGGCGGGGGGGGGGGGGTGAATAATAACCTCTCAATCTGCTTTTACCGTTTTTCCTTGTCTGAAAGATGGAAAAAAGAAAAAGCAAAGCTTCTGTTTAGACACTAGTGTTCCTAGTCCTGTGCCATTAGTTCCTCATTTGTCGTATCACTTATATTTGGAGTCACCTGGCTTCTGTCATTCATGTGATACTGCTTAAAGCTTATGCGAGCTGCTAGATGGAAAATGCCACAGAAGCCTGTTAAAGAAATGCTAACGTACAGTAAGTGCTAGATGGGTGTTGCTATTGTGCTCACTCACTAGCTTAATCACGTGAGAGGTCGTGAACAACCCTGAGCCATTTGTGAAGGACCCACGTGTGGCCACAAAGACTCTTACCTTTCCATGACCAGAAAAATTTATTCCGATTTTTAATTTTTCCAAAGGAAACGCAGGGGGGACCCCACTGGTTTCATCATTTTCATTTCAGCTTAATTCTTTTTTAGAAAGTTACTATCTTCAGTGAGTTCTTACTAGTATCAGATAGGATTAGTATTCCATAAAAGTCCACCGTGCTTTAAAGGAATTTTTGGCAGACCCTGGCCACAGTGCTATGGGAGAGAGTATCCACGAGAGGATGGCAGACCGGGGTCCCAAGAGGCCTCGCAGAATTGCGAGGTGATGCGCTTACTGAACTTGCAGCCACACTGTCAGCCTTCCAGCCTCAGAAATGCTGCAGAAACCCAGGAAAACACATAGGAAACTGGTGTACAAGCCAAGATTCCTTAACAGAGGGTAGCTGCTTCCAAAGGCCAGAACACTTGCCTCGGTCTGCATAGCACATATTCTTTCAGTAGTCAGCTCTCAGTGGGAAGCTGATGTGTACTCAGCCCGAGGAGCATGGAACGGAGGACATGGGGAAACGTACGCGTTGGCTAAGATGCTCTTTCAGTCCGCCATTAAGTATGTATTAGGTGACTAGTGGCCGGTGGGCCCTAGAGAAGCAAAATGATTAAGACAGTCCCTGTTTCAGAGGCACTAATAATCCAGTTGGGAGGAAGCCCACGTGGATACTTCGAGTATACCCTAGGAAGTGCGGTGATGTACGCTTTTATTCCTTCCGTCACCAAGTGTTCATTTCATGCCCGTGGTGTACCAGTCACACGGGATACCAAACAAGACAGAAGGGTTCCTACTCTCCCACAGTTAACCTTCTGTTAAGGGAGGCTGGGAAGAACAAACAATCAGATAAATAAAATAATTATATGGCGACTCTTGATATGAAGGAAAAGAATGTGATGGCTATCGTGGGCAAAAGGATCTCCCCTAGGATTTCGCATTTGGAGAAAGGTGAGACCGATGGGACCGATGAGGTGAGACCGATGTGTCCTTCAGGACTCAGCGTCCCTTTGATTGCAAGAAACACAAAACTAAGAGGAGTGGCGATTATTTGGTCATTTTCTACTAAAAATAATCAGCGATAACGGTAAACTTCAGGCCCGGCGTGGTGCGAGGGCTCGATGTCGTCAGACCCACGTCTCTCCGTCTTCCAGTTCTGCTTTGTCTGGGCTGCTTTCTCTCCCAGGAATGCTCTCTTCACAAGATGTCAGCAGGTCTGACAGTAGCTCTGGGCTCCTAACTGAAATAAATAGAAAACAAAGGACTTTTCCCCATGGCAGTTTGAGGGAAAACCTTAAGTCTTTCTCCAGTTGGCTTAAATTAGCCATAGGATCATGTATGAATAGTCACTGTCCCCCAGAAAAAGGGAAAGGTTTCAGACTGAGTCATGTTTTTATTTTTAAAGTTTATTCATTTATCTGGAGAGAGAGAGAAAGCATGAGCGGGAGAGGGTCTGAGAGAGAGGAGAGAGCGAGAATCCGTGAGCCCAACGCGAGGCTTGAACCCACAGACCACGAGATCATGACCTGAGCCGAAGTCATATGCTTAACCGACTGAGCCATCTAGGCGCCCTGTGACTGAGTTGTGTTTTGACACTAAAACTGAGGCAGCATAGCTATTCACCTCAGAGGCATTTAATCTCTCTGGGCATCTATACCCTCATCTGTAAAACGGGGTTGGTGATAGTGCCTGTCTCCGGGACACCAGGAGAAGAATATTCCAGGTAAATAGCAAGTACAAACCTCAGAAGTGGGCAGGGGCCTTACCCATTTGCCCACATGCTGGGGGTTGGGAATGTGGGAGGGTAGAAGTGGAAGAGGGGAGAGAGCTGACAGGTGTGGCTCAGAGTGTGAAGGGTGGGGGCAGCTCCGTGTTTGTTTTCGCTGCTTCCTCTTAGAGACAGCCCTGGCCGGGCATGCCCAGAACTCCCCTTTCTCCAGAAGGCGCCTCAGATGCCCACTGTGAGCATTTATCCCGTTGTTTGTATCGCTGACCAAAACCAACACTTCTGAGGGACAGATTCTCTCTCCAGCTTTGTTAATACCATCAGTCAGTTTACTGTCTATGCTCATTGGAGTTGAGCTGGTGATATTCAGAATGACTTTTCCCGTTAATGCTTTGATTCATTTTGTGTCCATGTTATCATCGAACACCTAGCTGGACAGTCTTTTTTACCTTTAAATTCAGGATTTTGCTTGGTGCCTCACTCTTGCCCTAACTGATGTGATCTCTCCAGTCAGGTCTGTTTGTCAGGTCGTGAATTCTAAAGGAAATTATATAGGGGCTTCTGGATGGCTCAGTAGGTCAAGCACCCAACTTCAGCTCAGGTCATGATCTGGTTCGTGAGTTCAAGCCCCACTTCGGGTAAACTCAAGCCCCACTCCAGGCTCCACACATGCTTACCCTCGCTCCTGCCTCTCTCTCTGCACCTTGTGAGATTCTCTCTGCTCCTTGCTCACTCTCGCTCTCTCTCTCTCTCAAAAATAAATGAGTAAATAAATCAAAATTTTAAAAATAAGTTATATAATCTCAACACATAATTCACGGTTATGTAGTATTAATATCCAGCTGTCCGCATTAAGGGATCCATTATATAATTATTATTTAGCTTTTGAGAGTCAGATTCCATTTAGTTAATTTTTATAGTAGTGTTTTTTAAGTGTAATTTTTGAAGAGGGTGAATTGCACATATGAAAATAATTTTTCCTTTGTGTTTATGGTGAAGTCTGTACATATGTGTGTGTATTACAGACACACACATATGTGGTTGGATGTCTCTTTTTTAATCTCTACAAGTGATAAGTATGAAATCAAAAAATAATTCTCTCCATAAAAAATATGCAGTCCAGGTATGAAGTCTATTAAGGAAGCGTGTTTGGGAAACTTACAAATGCCCTTAGACTTGTTTCCTCTTGCTTTTTAGTTTATTCTGGAAATTGCATCATTTAGCACTTCACAGTTTAATTTAAAAGGATTACCTATTTTCTTAAATGCTTAAGCAGGGAAGCAAGTTGGAATTATTGATTTTGCTCTGCATGTATTCCGTGAAAGCTGGATTTGCTCCTTCCCCAGGGAACATACCCCCTGAACTGCATGCTTGCTCGTGACAGCTCGGACCTCTGATACATAACCAAAGACCTTGCCTAATATCCTTGCAACTGCTCGGGGAATTTTTATTAAGTAAAAGCATCATTAGAGTAGACAGGATGATGAAGTTTAATGAGCATCTTTTGTGCATGAGACTGTTAGCTTTGCTCTGCCAGAATCCTCATTTCTCCCCTCCAGTGGGGCAGAGAGTAAGTCTAGAATGTATAGGGTGTTTTAAAACCCGGTTTATATTTTATATTGTCGTATAGCTTAATCTGTATCTTAGGCCATCTGCAAATTCCTTTTGGCTATTTCCGTGGATTTCAAATGCATGTTTATACTTTCCTTTACACTGGGTGTTGGGGAACGGAGGGCGGTGAGGGTTGTAATGGAGAAAAACGTGAAAGACACATACTGCCATTAGCGACCTGCATGGAACCATCTCTTGGAGGCTTGATCTCAAAAAATCATTGCCTTTTGAATTAATGAGATTTCTCCCGGGAATATGGTTAACTATTAATTTTTTTTCTTCTTTAAGACTCAGCAGTTTCTGTGCTAAAGGTTCTGTCACCAGCCCCTCATAGCTGCTAGATAGGATAAATAAAGATACTGCAAACGCTTGTTAATAATCTAGGCTTCACACTTTGTCCACAGATTTATTTGTAGACATGTTAAATTTAGCAACCTACCATAAGATTACAGATTATAAACAGAATTATTTCTCTCTATTATTGTCACTGGCCATATAACTTGGATTCTCAAATTGGTTCTTTTCTTGGTCTGTATAAGGACTTTCCATGGAAACACCCAAAACAACAGGAGGGAGGCATATGACACGAGCAAATGACTTAAGAACAGCATATTGTACCTCTCATATACCTGGCATTCGGAAACACAATATTTACATAGCACACAACATGCTTCTACCAGTGCCTTGAGTATACAGAATACAAAAGAAGTGAACTCTTCAGTCCCCACCCTCAAGAAAATGGCAGGCTTATTGAGAAGACAGATCTAGGAAATGCAAAAAAAAGATGGAAAACAAGATAACATAGTGCATTAAGGATTCGAACTTTGGCGTAGTTGCCTGGGTTTGATCCGGGTCTAAACTTGCTGAGCCTCAGTTTCCTCCTTTGAAAAACGGAAATAAGAAACGCCCCTTCTTCCCTGGATTGTCGTGGCAGCGAACGCTGAATGGCTGGTAGCCGTAACTGTAACGTGTCGTTATCACGGCACTCTGCTGGTAGTTCAAACCAACAAGCCAAGAGCAGGAACCTGTGTATCATCAAGGACTTAATGGTGCAGTCCTGATAACTCGCGTAGTGTTTTGTGAAGGCAGAAATTGGGGCAGGGGGACGAAAGCTCTGAAAAGCCTAAAACTACAGATGGGATCTAAGTTGCAGAGAAGGACCCAGGCAGGCAGGCATTCCTGATGATACTAACCCAGATCAGCAAGAAACAGACCAAAAGGAATGCTGCCCGGGAGGAAGAGCTAATTCCAGGGCTTGGATCGATTTAGCACCATTTTATTTTTCAAACACACGCATGAGCCCAAGCCGGTCTGACTGCACGTATTCCCATTTTCCAGTTAAGGTAACACACATTCTGGAAAGAGAAAGGACTCTGGGTTACTCAGTTAACAGGTGGCAGAGCTCACCCTCGGTTCCCCTTTACTGTGCTCCCCTCTGCCTTCCTCCAGAACAGCCTTACTGTGCTCCGGTCTGCTGGTGGACAGAGAGACAAGGTTGTCGGAGTTAAGCATCACGTGATACGTTTTGTGGCTGCTTTATAACACATACCAGGTTGGGGATACGACCTGGTGGACAGTGGATGCCATTTTCCATGCGTAAACCAAGGAGAGACTATTCTGCCAGTCGTAGGACACGTTGGAGGAATGAAAGGACCCATTATAATAATCTAATGACCATCTGATAGGGGCCTCTATTCGGGAAGGCGAAAAAGAATAGATAAAATCACACGTTTGTGAAAATAAGAATAAGCACCATAAAGTGACTGATTAATCCATTGAGTTACATAACTGAGCCTTTTGAGAAGCTGTTGAAAGTTGCGTTCTCCTTCTGCTGAAAAAACACATAGAGCTTTGCTTGGAGTTTTGGATACTTCCCTGGGCCCAGACTCAGAATGCCTGTTGCAGGGGAAGCTTCACTCAAACTTCATTCATGGGATAACCAAAAAAAAAAAAAAAAGAGGCATGTGTCAAAACCACTGAAGTGATTTGATCCTGAAGGTCTGGAGACACAGAGGGACAGACCTGTGAAAGTCGGGCTAGGGAACTGTTCCGTGCCCTGGTTGGATTTAATAGTTCAGTGTCCAGGTGGGAATAAGGCACAGCAGGGTTTGAAGACGGTGGTTGGCTCCGTAGGGGGTGGGGACGTGGAGGTGTTTCTAAGAGGTAATCATTGAAGCTGGAAAATTAGATGTCCTTTCTAGGAAAGAAAAAACAAAGATGACAGCAGAAACATAAGGACTTGAAGCAGTGTCAGAAGGAGAGACTAAGAACCAAGATAGTCTATTTGCAGCCAAGCGAGGAAATTTTCAGGAAGGAAAGGGGTGGGCCCACGGTGGTCTTCTGCCGCAACTTGGAGGGACTGAGGGTCTGTGAGAGAGCCTGGGATCCAAAAGAAAGGATAAGACTCGAATGGATCTTTTCCCACGGTGAAAATGCCCATATACATATGGCAAGTTTACATAGCAGTAAATGAAAAGCGTGCATATCACCTGCCCTGATATTAGTTGCAAACTTTATTCTGATTCTGGTGGGCTGGAATTTTTTGCTGCAGTCCCAGACGTCAACGGGCAGGCGTGTTCAGTTGCTTCAAGTGGCCGGCACGCAGGCTGCTTGTAACCAGATGCGTCCGAAGTAATCGGTCAGATGACCCTGGCTCTCCCTGGATTCGTTTCACAAGGATTCCTCCAGGGGTGGTCTTCAGCAGGAATTCAGCCGCTGTTTGGGGCAGGGCCCACCCCCCACCTCCTGCACAGATGAGAACAGAGAGCCCCCGGGGGGCAGATCGGTGCTGGCTTGCTCATCTCCCACAGCCGAGAGCAGCCATGGGAGAGCCTTTGAGATTCTCTTCAGTGACAGAAGCATGCTCATCAGACTCCTGTGCATAATGGAACCTTTCCTGTCACTTTGGATTGTTCTTTGTTGGTTTTTTACACTCCTTTATCATCTCCCAGTTTCCCCCCATAAACCTCAGATGTCAGGGGAGAGAAGAGTTTCTAAGACTCTGTGACATGGGGTCCCCCCACTTTGTGGGTCGAACATTTCGTCCACCTGCAGTGGCTGCACTGTTGGTGACCTTGAGCCAGGCTCCTTTTGTCAACACTGTCAAGCTGGCAGGGCCACGTTCCTGGATCTGCTGTGTGCTCCAAGGCAACTGTGTGCTCAAGTGGAAGGGGCTGGCCAGCTTAGCCTGAGTCTCGGACCTCCTGTGAGAGGTTAAAGGCGGCAGCTGCCATTCTGGAACATCTGCTAAGTACCTGCACAGACCAGACCTTTTCTGTGTCTGATTTAATCTTCCCCCAAGCCCTCCAAGGTAGCTGGGCATTTTCACCCTCATCCTTGCAGATGAGGACTTTTGACTATGGAAAGTAGTCACTTTCCCAAGGTCACACGTCATTGAGGGCGAGCAGGGTGCCAGAATGCAGAGGTAAGTGAAGCCCCAGGTCTGTTGTCTTGGGTCCCCTGGGCAGGGTGCCATGGGCTCACGTGGGGCCGGACAGGTGCCACCTGAACCGAGCATGAGGGAGACATGCTGGCTTGGGAAGTGCCTTGTGCCAGGGTCTGAGGGCTGGTGGGGTATTTCCCAGGTGAAGGAGGTAGAACTAGCAGGTGGGGCAAGAGAGAAGCCATCTTCAGGAAGGCTGAGAGGCAGGTGTGTCAGGAGAGGAAGATACAGGGTCAGGAAGACAGAAGCCATCCTGAAGGCCATGACTGCATTGATTAGTCATGTTGTTTATTTTCTGTCTTTTATGATGTTTTGACATCTTGGAGGTCTTACTGGCTGGAGAGACATTGCCCTTTCCAGGGCTAGCTTAATTCCTAGAGATAGCGACCAACTTATCTGCTACTTTGCCTTTGATACGCAAACCAACCGATTCAAAGCCAACACCTGACCACCTCCTGTATCAAACTCACACTCCAAGCCAGTATTTCCCCTGCCCTAAATCACCCCAGGACCAGGTCCCCTACACCTGGAGACCACTGTGACAGCCTTGAGCCCCTGGGAACTATTCAAACTCTGCAATCCTAAATCCACTCAACCCCGTCCTTTCCTTCCCATGAAACCACCTTGAAGTACTTGGATTCTGCTTCCTGCTTTGTTCCTTCTCCCTCCTAATGGACCCTGGTACTTCCCCTCGCGGCCTTGTGTGGTGTGGCGTGCACCCTCCCCTTGAGAAGCTTCGTTCAAAGGCATTGACCTCTCCACGTCTCACTCGTTCACCTCTAGAAGTTAAATCTGGGTCCATTCAAAACATGGGCCAAGGCATTAGCTTCAGACAACAGAGGGGGCAGGGAGCGTCCGATCCTTCTGTAGTACAGAGAGGACAGTTTTTCCACTTGTTCCCTTTTCTTCTGATAGAAACAGCACCCTTTCCCCTGCCCCCTTTGGGGCATCCTTTGTCCTTTTTGAAACAGTTTTTTAACTTGTCATCCTTTTCAATGAGCTGCTACCCCAGAAGTCTCCCGTTCGTCCTCTGCTGAAGGTAAGCAGACTTCTCACTTCCAGGCTGCCCTGTCAGGCCCAGAGAGGTTCATTTCCTGTATTAGGTCCCTGTTGTGGTAACAAAGTACCGTGAACTTGGTGGCTGAAAATAAAACAAATATATCTTCCTATGGTTGTGGAGGTCAGAAGTCTGAAATCAGGGTGTCCTCAGGGTGGCTTTCTTCTGGAGGCTCCAGGGGAGAATGCATTTCCTCGCCTTTCTAGTTTCTAGAAGCTACCTGCATTTCTTGCTGGTAGCCCTTTCCCTCCTCCTTGAAAGCCATCAGTGTACCATGTTCAGATCTCTCTGACTCAGACCTTCCAGCCTCCCTCTTCTAAAGACCCTGGTGATGACACTGAGCCCACCAAGAAAATGCAGGGTAATCTTCCAGCTCTAGATCCTTAATTAACCTTTTCCACAGAGTCCCTTTATGATACAGGTTTCAGGGATCAGAATGTCCCTGTTTTGGGGGGCCGTTATTCTGCCTACCACACTTACACAATGGAAGCCCCATGGCTAATCACTGGTAGAGCCAGGAATGGAACCCCAGACCTAGGACCCTAAAATGCTGGTCATTACCGCTCTGCCCCAGTGATGTCTCCATGTGGGAATGGCCACTTAGTAAATCACCACTCTCCTCTGCCCACTCAGCTGGAGGAATGAGGGATCACCGGGAGGACACGGCATCATCCCGGCTCTGGCAGTGACTCACCGAGGAAGTGGGTGGTGGGTGGTGGGGGGCGGGGATGCATTTAGTTCTGCCTTAGTTGCTTTCTTCAGAGAGGAATAAAATCTTTCTCCTAGAGACACGTGGGTTTGGCACTGATAGAAAATACCATGTCATTTTTTTCAGAGCATAAAGTCCTAAGGAAGTAATCATTTAATTGTCTTTCTTTAATCCCTCCGACTCTAACTCCACATCAGTCCTGTGTCTCAGGAAGCATCCACTGACCGCTTCTGGTAGACATACCAGGTACTGGGCTTATTTCACTAGTGCAGCCTCCTTGCTAGGAAAGCAGCATCGTTTTTTGTTTTGTTTTGTTTTGTTTTGTTTTGTTTTTACAGATTAAGAAACTGAGGCACAGTGAGGGAATCGGGGGGGGGGGGGGGATGCTAATCATTTGCCCAGAGTCAGCAGCTAATAACTTGCAAAAGGAGGATTTCAACGTCAAGTTCAGGAATGCTGTCTCTGACCTGGCCCTCTGTAGGGACTTGCTGTGTCGCCCCAGGAGATCCAGGCACAGTGGTGTCTGAATATAAAAAGGCAGACATTGAAACATTGGAACATTCCGGTTCCTTCCTAACAAGGGGAGCCTTGCTGAGTTCCAAACAGCTTTTGCACCCCCTTCTAAAATGACTTTGCTGGATTACCACCGTCAGGCCCAGCGAAACCCCGACCTCTTCTGGGAACCCTTCTGTGCCCACCTCGGCTCTTACTCATTCAGGATGTGATTGATACCTGGGGCCCTTATCAGATCTTTATTCTCTTTTCCCTCCTCTGACCTCTTATTTGTGTCGCTGTTGCCGGGTTTCCCAGTTCATAAACTATTTCTGCAGATTTTTGTAAGCCTCAAAGTTAAATGCTATCTGTGAGCAAGAACATGCATACTGTTCCCCCTTATGGGGGTAGGGGTTTGCAAACTAGAGGAGAGATCCTTGAGGCTGGAGGGAACCTATGAATGCACAGACCAGAATCAGACCTTTGCCATATGCCGGGTGAGGGGAGCTTGGACAGTAGAGGCCTCCCGGGCACACCCCACACCACACTGCTGTGTTAACGCAAAGAAAGCCGCATCCTGGGATGAGGGGTTAGGCCGGGGCTCTTAGAGGAAAAAGTATGTTTCAGGGCATGTGTTGCTAAAGCTGAGGGATATAATAGATGAGTCTACCGTGGCTGTTTCTTTAACCTGTTTGATGCATGTGGTGGGAGAGATGCTGCAGGACTGAAGGAAGGGGGGGGGGGTCCCCAGATAATAGAGGACAAGCTTGCCATCGCCGAGATGCTTAATTGCTTCCACAGAGCCCCTTTGCCTGTGTAAGTCGGTAGTCACAAGTCCCAGGAACTGGGACAGGGACATCAATGGGATTGGGGCAGCAACAGCAGGACAGCTGGGCAGAAACTTCCTCTCTGCTGAAACCAGTGGTTCCTTTCCTGGGCTCCAGGACGTCTGAATGTCCGTGACATAGACTTCAGGGGCATCCCTGGCCCTTTTTAAAGTGAGGAGCATTGGAGGAGGGCTCATGTGGATTTCAAAAAGATCCATTTTCCCGGAGGACAAGCTGTCCTGGGGAAGGAGGTGTTTCTCCTGTAGGGACACGCTCTCAGGCTGAGCAGGACTGGGCCTCTCCGTGAGAGGAGCAAGAGTCTTTAAAGCTCATTTCTACAGAAGTTGAAAGCGAGCTTGCAGTTTCTAATGTTACCTGTCAGGCATGTGGTTAACAACACCCCCCCCCCCCCCCCCCCGGTCCACTTCACCTGGAGAACATTCCCAGGACCTGGCTGCACATATGTCCCCCGGCTCATAGGTCCGTGCTGCCAGCTCCAGACCCTGCATTCTGAACTCTTTGGGAGCAGAGACCTATTTTCATGGCCACTGCCGGTGGGACCTGCTCGGAGCACTTCTAGGGAGACATTCGGAAGCCTCTGGAGAAGATAGACCACACTATCACCTGTCAACCTGCCCTAACTGCTCCATCAGTTGGCCAGCTCTGTGTGCTAGGTCCATCCCTTGGCCTGCCAGCCACGCTGTCCACGTCCTCAAGAGCATTGGTAGATGCCACCAGTTTGCCTGGCAGGGTGCGAGCATCAAGAGGGGTGTCGATGCCTTGAGTGGACTTTAGAACGAGGGACACCTTGTACCGGGAGGTCAGTCCTTGTGTCATCCCGTCCCATTCAGTTGGCACAAGACCATCACAACAGGCAGATCAGGCATTGCCTTTCCCCGGAGGAACTGAGACACACGCCAGGCTCTCTCTCGGACACAATTATATCAATAAGGGGGGTTAAGATTGAGCCGTATTTATTTTAGGGTGGCTTTTAATTTTGTTTAATCAGAAGCACTCATAAATTATCGATTAATTATTATCTGCCGTTTGGTTCAATCCTCGCCGCCACAGGCTAGCATCGCTCTGGGATGAATGCCACCCGCTGTAATTGTCGGGTACTTTGTCAACATTTAATCAACGGTACTTATTAACGCGGCATTGATGTGTGGTCGCCGTCCCACTGCCATCAATCACGTGTGAGCAGCCTGAGCAGGCTCGGACACCATTGCTCTCTGTCACATTATCCAGCCCCTGGGCTTTCCGGCCAGGCGTGATGCTCACTTTTCACTAAATGGACACTCTGTCTCTTCAGTTCGACCCAGTTTTTGTCATTGTCGACTTAAACGCTCACAGCCGTTAGAGCTTCATTCCGGAACAGCTGGGCTGAGCATTACCGGTTCTCACAGCCCCAGATCTCTTCTGCCTTTGGTGTTGTCACACTCTGCCCAGTGAACGTGAAATTCCGGGACACTTGTCCAGAATTGACCTCATCATGCCCTGCGCGTGTGTGCGCACGTGTGGAAGAGAATTTCGAATTCCTAAATAAAAGGTATGAGCCGGAGACAGCAGAAGGCGTCTTTTAGTCTTCTCTGGCTTCCTGAATATTCCTGGATAATAATAATCTGTTCTCCAAAGCCCTACCAGTAAAAGCTTTTCCTGTGTTAGCAAGGTGGATCTCACGTTTCTTCCTCTCTCTTTTCAGCCTCTACGGCAGACACATGCAGGCGAACCCAGAACCGCCGAAGAAAAATAATGACAAATCGAAAAAGATCAGCCGGAAACCCCTGACAGCCAAGAACAAATAAAGGGTTGGCATGGGCTGGACTTCTCGTTACTCCTCTTCCTTGCTATTACTTCTGTTCCCTGTTACTGTATGTCACCAATAAATACAATGCGTTGTCGCTTTTCCACTCTCTCCTTCTAGCACTTACCACTTCACCTCTTAACATGCTTTTGGTAGGTGGTAGATTTTTATAAGTTCTCAAAATCATTTCCATTTGTTTCCTTACCACTGCCAAAGGCAGGAAACAAAGCTCTAATTCAACTGCAAATTCCAGAGGAGGCACAGACCGCAGCTCCTTGAATAGATGTTCACTAAGGTGCGTGTTCTCAAAAGAATAATTAAAAAATCATGCGATCACTTAAATGTCACCACTAACACTGTTCGCTCTTCTGTTTATTCACAGAACTCATTACTTTGTTTTGTGAAAAGCTTTCCTTAACCATCAAGGTATTGTGTTAACTTACAAGTAATTTTTAATAAAATCTTGAATTTGTATCACATGGTGCTCCTTGAATAGAGAATGATCTGGGGGTATACACATTTTTGTTTACCTTCTCCCTTCAAACTATGCCGTCCAGATTGTATTGGTTGTAGATGATAAACTCTGAAACTTTGTGGGAAAGAAATACAAAATTACATCAGAGTTGGTGTCTTCTCACATGGATTTGTTAGGTTGGTTAGTTGGGGTGTGTGTGTGTGTGTGTGTGTGTGTGTTTCCTTTGAAGACTGTTTCTAAATTAGGAAGGAGCAGAAAAACAAATCTCTGGGAGACTCTGCCAAAGGATTTTGGAAAGCAGCATTTCTTAGCTGAAGAAATGGTGACTTCTGCCAGTGGCTGGTAGACAAAAGTTGTGAAACGGAGGGAGAAAAACTCAAGTATGTTTCTCATCACTGCAGAAAATCTCACATCAGAGCATTCTTCCGCGTGGCTTCGATGGTGCCAGCGAGGTTGTGTAAACGGGCACGCTCTCCCCCCACCCCACTTGTGGGGTAGAAACCGCAGCAGCAGGGTCATTAAACAACCGATTGTTTAGCATCTGTGATAGGCAGCTGTGTTCTTACCAACAGTCATGTGGATGTAAGTGAAAATAAACCCAGGCACAGGACCCTTGTGCTAACGAGGCCTGCCAACACCAGTGCCTTGGAACAAAAGGAGTGTGAAGGCATAACACTGTCAGACAGATCGGGGCATCTCTACCTCTGTATCCCCTCCCTTCACTTTCACAGCGGAACCCCCAAGACCAGGACTGCCAGGAAGTAGGAAAAGCCAGAATCAAAACACGACAACAACGAATCCTGAATTACTTAGGAGTTGGACGTGGCATTTAAATCAGAAAGACCGTGGATCACAGGCACTGTTTCTGGAAAAGGTCTTGATAGAACATTCCTGTGGGCTAAGGAATCCCCAGGTGTCCTCACCTGTTTGGGGTTAAGACTGACTGAAGTTTTCTAGGTGCAATCTTTGCCGCGGCCTGAATTGTTTAATTTGATTTTTTAGCTCATAATGCTGGAGGAAAGACAATGCCTGTGTTGTGGATTAGAAAGACTTTTGTCTAAAAGTGAAGTGGCAACAAGGCATTAGTAAAAATATCACAATATACTCTTACGAATAATTTCTTTAAAAGATGAACATTCTCAATAGAAATGTAGGCAGTACACATAAATTCACAGAGAGGAAATCTCTCTAAGGAGCATGAAAAAACGTCCAAGCTCACTGGTAATCAAAAAAATACAAATCAAACCAAAAATAAAAATGTGTAACAATGAGAAATGTGCAAATATTTTTTCAAGGCCGTAGTTAGTGGTGGGGAGTAACATGAGCTAAACGTTCTTAGGCACCTGCTGTTGGGAATATAAATTTCTCTCCAGGAAGATGCTAGCATTTTGATAGCATGTAGCAAAACCTCAAAATTGTGTGCTCGGACCCAGAATTTTTATTTCCGGCAATTTATCCTGAGGACCCTGTCAGAGATGTGCGCAGAGAGCTGTGTTTGAAAATCGTCCTTTCAACTCTTTACACAGTGGACATGAGGGGTAAAGCCATTGCCCCACCCCTCATGGAAGAATACCTACCCCCACCCCCCATGTATCCATCCACATGACAAACTTTTCTGAAGACATTAAACTTACGGAACAATATCTAAGGGCAAAGGGAGATGTCCTATCCAGTTCAGTAAAAAAGTAAAATTAAAAAATTATATGGTCCTCGTTGTATAAAAAGGAAATTGTGGTTGTAATACATACATGTAGAAAAATTAAATGGAAATGGACCAGGATTTTATGGTTGATCAATTATCTCTCTGTGGTGGGTTAAGATTGTTTTTTAATTTTATTTTTGAACATTTTTGTATTTTGGGGTACCTGGGTGGCTCAGTCAGCTAAGCATCCAACTCTTGATTTCAGCTCAGGTCATGATCTCACTGTTCATGGGATCAAGCCCCACACTGGGGCTCTGTGCTGACAGTTCAGAGCCTGCTTGGGATTCTCCCTCTCCCTGTCTCTCTCCACCCCTCCCCTCTTCACTCTCACGTGCACTCTCTCAAATGTTTTTAAATTTTTTTTTATTTTTATTCAGTTTTTTAATTTTAATTCCAGTACAGTTAACATACAGTGTTATGTTTCAGGTGAGTGACCCAACAATTCGATATGTTGCTCAGTGCTCATCATGTTAACTGTACTCTTTAGTCCCCATCATCTATTATTTTTTTTAATTTTAAATACTCTGTACTTTAATTTTCTATAGTGATAATGTATACTTTTGTAATCAAAAAATATTAAATATTTGTTTTCAAGATGAAATGCATATCTTAAGCAGTCCAGAAAATAACATATATTTGAATTCAAGCATAGTATAAAATCTCAGGGTGTTTTTTTTTTTCCTTGTCACTAACGTGGGTTTTCACATGTTTTTCCACACACTCTTTTTGGTTACTTGATACCCTAATTAACATTTTATCCACAGCTTACAAGGTAGTTTTTATTACCAGTTTTATTTAGATATAATTGATATGCAGCACTGTGTAAGTTTAAAGTGCACAACGTCATGATTTGACTTGCACGTATTGTGAAATGATTACCACCATAATTTAACGTCCATCATTTCATATCGATTAAAAAAAAAGTTTTCTCCTTGTGATGAGTGTTCAAGACTTACTCTCTTAACTTTCAAATAGACCATACAGCAATGTTAACTGAAGTCCTTCTGTTGTACATTACATCCCCAGGACTTCAGTGATCGTATAGCTGGAAGTTTGTACCTTTTGAGTATTCTCATCCAATTCCCCATCCCATGGTAACCTCAAATGACCTCTTTTTCTATGGTTTGGTTTGTTTTCGTTTTTTAGATTTCACGAATAAATGAGATCACACAGCGTTTATATTTCTCTAATTTCACCCTTGGGGTCCATTCATGTTGCAAATTGCAGGATTTTCTTTTTTTATGGCTGAATAATATTCTGCTGTGTATATACCCCACATCTTCTCTATTCGTTTGTCTATCACTGGACACTTAGCTTGCTTCCCTGCCTTGGCCACTGTAAAAATAGTGCTGCTGTGACCAAGGGGATGTAGATGTCTCTTCAACGTAGTGTTTTCTTTTTCCTTGGATATATTCGCAGAAGCAGAATTGATGAATATATAGTAGTTCTATTTTTAATTTTTTTCAGGAACCTCCATACTGTCTTCCATAGTAGCTGCACCAACTTACATTCCCACCAGCAGTGCATGAGGCTTCCCTTTTCTCCACATCCGGCCAGTGTTTGTTATCTCCTACCTTTTTCAGTGATATCCATTCTTAACAGGTGTGAGATGTCATCTAACTGTGATTGCAATTTGTATTTCTCTGGTTAGTGGTTAGTGATGTTGAGCACCTTTTCATCTGTTGGCCATTTGTATATCTTCTTTGGAAAATTGTCTATTCAAGCTCTTGAATAGAAGAACCCATTTTTTAATTGGACTATTTGATTTTTTTGCTTTTGAGTTGTATAAGTTCTTCATATATTTTGGATATTAACCTCTTAGCAGATATATAGTTTGCCAATATTTTTTTCCCATTCTGTATGTTGTTGTCTTTTCATTTTGTTGATTGTTGTTTATGCTGTGCAGAAGTGTTTTGGTTTGATGTAGTTACGCTCGTGTATTTTTAATTTTGTCGCTTGTACTTGGGGTGTCCCATCCAAAAAATCTTTTGCCCATGTCAAGAACCCTTTTTCCTATGTTTCCTTCTAGGAGTTCTTGTCTTACATTTAAGTCTTTAATCCTTTTTGACTAATGTCAGGGGTCTAGTTTTATTCTTTAACATGTGGATATCCAATTTCCCGGCACCATTTACTGAAGACAACATCTCTTCTCTACTGGGTGTTCTTGGCTCCCTTGTCAAATATCCATTAACTGTACATGCATGGGTTTATTTCTGGGCTGTTGATTCTTTTCCATTGACCTACGTATCTATTTTTATATCAGTACCATACTGTTTTGATTACTATAGTTTTATGTAATTACTGTAGCTTTATAATACAGCTTGAAATCAGGATGTGTGATGCCTCCCACTTTGTTCTTTCTCAGGATTGTTTTGGCTATTGGGGTCTTTTCTGATTCTATATATATTTTACAATTGTTTTTTCTACCTTTGTAAAAAATGCCATTGGAATCCTGATGGGGATTACATTGAATCTATATAGATGGCTCTAGGTGGTTGGACATTTTAACAATAAAAATTCTTTCAGTCCATGAACATGGGATACCTTTACATTTATTTGTGTCTTCTTTGATTTCTTTCTTCACTGTTTTGCAGTTTTTAGAGTAGACAATTTTCATCTCCTTAGTTAAATTTATTCCTAAGTATTTTATTGTTTTTGATGCTATTATAAGTGAGATCGATTTCTTTATTTTTTTTCAGAAAATTTGTTGTTAGTGTGTAGAAATACTACTGATTTGGGGTGTTAATTTCATATACTGCAACTTTACTGAATTTATTGATAAGGTCTAACAGTATTTTGGTTGAGTCTTCATGAGTTTGCATATATAAAATCATGTCATCTACAAAGAAAGTCAGTTTTACTTCTTCCTTTTCAGTATTGATGTCTTTTATTTATTTTGCCTGATTGCCCTGGCTAGGACTTCCTGTAGGCTTTTCATGAAAATATGCCCTTTATTCTGTTAGTATGTTCTTTCTATACCTAATACCTAATTTGTTTAGTGTTTTTTTTTTTTATCATGAATGGATGTTGAATCTTGTCAAAAGTTATTTCTGTGTCTTTTGAGACGATTATATGTTTTTCTCTCTTGTTGTATTAACATGATTTACCATATTTATTGATTTGTGTATACTGAACCATCCTTGCATCCCAAGGATAAATCTCAGTTGATCATTGTGCTTGCTTCGGCAGCACATATACTAAAATCTCAGTTGATCATGATCAATTAACCTTTTAATGTGCTATTGAATTTAGTTTGCTAGTATTTTATTGAGATTTTTTTTATCCATATTCATTAGAAATAATGACTTGTCGTTTTCTCGTAGTATCCCTTCTGGCTTTGTTATCATTCAGGGTAATGCTGGCCTAATAAAATGAGTTCAAGAGTGCTCACTCCTCTCTGAGTTTTTGGAAGAGTTTAAGAAGGCTTGATGTTAATTCTTGTTTAAGTGTTTGGTAAAATTCATCAGCAAAGCAGTATGGTATTGGACTTCTCTTTGGGAAATTGTTGATTATTGATTCAATCTCCTTGCTAGTAATTGGCCTGTTTAGATTTTCTATTTCTTCCTGATTCAGTCTTGGTAGGTTGCATTTTTCTGAGAATTTTTCCACTTCTTCTAAGTTGTCTAATTGGTTGGCATATAGTTCATAGTAATTCCTTATGACCTTTTGTATTTCTGTGGTATCAGTTGTAATGTCTCTTTCATTTACAATTTTGCTGATTTGGGTCCTTTGTTTTTTTTCTTGGTCTAGCTAACGGTTTGCCAAATTTATCTTTTCACAGCATCAACTCTGGTTTGTTTTTTAACTGTAAGTTTGTCAATCGTTTCAATTGCACTCCTGCTCTATGTTTCATTTATTTCTGCTCTGATATTATTTACTTCCTTCTGCTAAATTTGGGCTCAGTTCTTGTTTTTCTAGTTCCCTGAGGTATAGAGTTGGGTGCTTTCTTTGAGATTTTTTTCAAGATGGGTATTTATTGTTATGTACCTTCCTCTTGGATCTGTTTTTGCTGTATCTCATAAATTTTGGTATGTTGTTTCCATTTTCATTTGTCTAATAATAATTTATTTCCCCTTTGACCCATCAGTTGTTCAGGAGAGTGTTGTTTAATTTCCATTTATGTATGCGTTTTCTAGTTTTCCTCCTGTTATTTCTAGTTTTATACCATTATGGTCAGAGAAGATAGTTGACACGATTTTAGTTTTCTTGTATTTGCTAAGACTTAAGACTGTTTTGGTTGCCTAACACATGTTCTCCCCTAGAAAATGTTCCATGTGCACTTGGTAATTATGTGTACTCTGTTGTTGACTGATAAAATGTTCTATATATGTCTGTTAGGTCCATTTGGTTTATAGTAGTGTTCATATGTGCTATTACCTTATTGATGCTGTCTGGGTTATCTATCCATCATTAAAGAGTGTAGTATTAAAACCCCCAAATATTATTGTATTGCTGTTTCTTTTTCCTTTTAGCTCTGTTAGCTTTTGCTTTATATATTTAGGTGCTCCATTCTTGAGTGCATAAACGCTTACATTTGTTAAATCTTTGTGATGGATTGACCCCTTTATAATTTTATGATGAACTTTTCTTCTTTTACTGTTTTTGGTTTAAAGTCAATTTTGTCTGCTCTAGGGTTTTCTCAGTGGTGTCTCTTACAGGAACATTTGTTGTTCTTGTGAAGGGGAACAGTGTCAGGGACAGTCTATGTTGCCATCTTGGTAATGTCACTCTCTCCAAAGAGTAGCTTTTTAACAAAAATAACCTGACCTTTTCAGCACAATGATGAGAGTATTTGTCACTGGGAATGCTTTGCGGTCTCAAGGTTGCCTTTATTCCAGTGTTCTAAGCCTGTGTGGGAACCCAGACTATTTTTGTTTGTTCCTGGTTTGAAGCATCTTTCCTTGGACTTCTCTTCTTTATGTAAAACACTTACTTTGCCCATGTGCTGGATACCTTAGACAGTGTGCAGAATACTTGTGTGTACGTAGTTACATTTGCAACTACTTTGTGAAATAAGCAGGACAAGATTATTTGGGAATAAGTTGTGTAATGCTTCTTAGATCTAGAAGAGAAGCGTTTCTCTTTCTCGGCTAGAAGTTAAATGTTCTATTTATCTTGAGTCCATGGAATTTTTTTTTTTCCCAGTCAGGATAGGAGCAAGTAGAAAAGGTGGAAGCAAGAGAAAAAGGTTAGGGTTAAATAGATTTGTGGGTAAAGAAACTCTTTTTCCTGCAGGGTTACAGAGTCTTTCCCATCTTACTGTGTGTTTTGAATCTCTGAGAAGGAGCTAAGGTATTCAGGAACATTTGACACAGAACTGCTTTTTCACTAAGCATGATGCCACACTTATAATTGCTGGAACTCGTATTGGGATATATTGTCTGTAGGATCAAGCAACTGGCCTAGAGCCTCATCAGATTTACTCTGTCGGATAGAAACTGCTTAGAAACCACTTAACATAGGTGAATCCTCATGATGATAATTTGGAGTAGATACAGAATGAAAGTTTTCTGAATCTAAAAGGAATTGGGTTTTCTTAGTCATTGTGTCAGTGTCAATTGCTAGAAATACAGAACAGAAGTTGACCCTAACTTTCTCTGTTTTTACTTTTACTTATCCACGATGTGCTAAATAACTTGTGTGTTATATTCAATTGCAAGTTAAGTTTTTAGCAGTTTCCAAGAAAACTCTACAGTCATAATACCCGCCATGTACCCTTCAGAAGTTCTTTTGGGCTCTTCCCTCAAAATATAACCAGGACTGCAGACTTCATAACATTTCTTCCACCCTGGTCCAGGCACTCTGACTTCTCACCTGGATTATTAGAATCTCTTCCAGAATCTCTTCCTGTCTTCGCTCCTGCTCTCTTACAATCTCCGGTCAGCAGTGATCATTTCAACACAGACGTCAGAGCACACTTCTCAGAATCTTCCATCGGTGTCTTCCAGTGACATGGTTTGCAAGACCTCACGTGATCTATCTGCCTTTTCCTCTTCTTTTCTCACTTGCTTTTATTCCAGCCTCACTGGCCTCCAGGTTCTTCCCATGTTAGTGCTTTTGTGCCTTCAGTCCTTTTCCTAAAATGTTCTCCCAAATATAACTCTCTCACCAACTTCAAATCTTTGTTACGAAGTCACTTTCTCAATAAGGCCTACCTTGATCACCCTGTTTTAAATTGCAGTTTATTCGGGGGCGCCTGGGTGGCTCGGTCGGTTACGCAGCTGACTCTTGATTTTGGCTCAGGTCATGATCTCGTGGTTCGTTGGATCGAACCCAGCATTGGGCTCTGTGCTGACAGCTCAGAGCCTGCTTGACATTCTCTCCCTCTCTCTCTGCCCCTCCCCTGCTTGCACACCCCCGCACTCTTTCTGAAAATAAACTTAAAAATTTTTTAAAAAATAAATTGCACTTATTTTGTTTGTTGCCTGTCTCTAACCCCAGAATGTTGGTTGTGTCATCCTTAGAATAGAGTCTCCATGAGGCCGCTTTGGTGCCACTACAGCAGGGCTGGGTACTTATGACAGAGTATGACCCAAAAGCCAAACGTATTTACTCTTTAGCCCTTCACCAAAAAAGTCACCCGATTATTCCATTCCATTATGTCCCCGGCACTTAGACTGATGCCTGGTACACATTAAGAGCTCCATAAATGTTTGTTTAATTCAATATTGAATTCAATACTACTGCTATTTGGATAATACAAAGCTAATACTAAGGAAGAAAGAAAGGGGCATTCTTAGGCATACCTGTAGACTTTTCTGTTGCATGGTTTGTGTCCATTTTATTTATTTTTTTCAAATTTGCACAAGAGAAAAATAACCTCTGAATACTATAGGTGAGACTTTATTCAACCCTGGAAAAACTCAAACTTTTACCTGAATTTTTGGTTTCTCTTGCAATGACCCAACTGTTTCATACTTGGTTATTTAACGTCTTCAAATAACCATTGATTTCTCCTGTAGCAGCTTGAACTGGAAGGGACTTATACCCCTATTACGACTTTACATTTAATTTGCCTGTTAAGACATCTAGAGGAAGGGTCCCAAAGCAAACTCCATGTGCTCTAAGGGCACCTGGGGTGGCTCAGTTGGCTAAGCGTCTGGCTATGGCTCAGTAATGCTCACGCGGTTTATGAGTTAACCCCCGCATCAGGCTCTGTGCTGACAGCTCAGAGCCTGGAGCCTGCTTCGGATTCTGTGTCTCCCTCCCTCTCTGCCCCTGCCCACTCATGCTGTCTCTGTCTCTGTCTCTCTTTCTCTCAAAACGTAATAAACATTAAAAAAAAAATTTTAAATCCATGTGCTCTAGAGTCCAGTGTGAGTCAATTTCAGAAGAACCTGTGGATGTTCCCCAAAATACACTTGTCTGGAATGTGACGTTTAAAGACAGAAGAACCAGCAACCCAAGTACTTCTGGTCTCTGTTGTTACCCTGGACCCTCTGTGACCTCAAATTAGGCATTCGTCATTCATGTATATTTTTGATTATATATGTGTACATATAGTGTAATGTGTGTAAGTCATTGCATGTTCTCTCTCTGTGTATGTATGTGTGTGTGTATATATATATATACATATACATACATATATATACATATATATACACACACACACAAGTATATATACATATATACATCCACAAGTATGTGGCTACGTGTCATTCGTCTTTCCATAAATAATAATAGGAGACGAGGAGATCCCTGTGGTCTTTAGAAATGTCAAGTTTCTATTAGTACCACATATAAATATTTTGTGGTATTGCCTCTCACCTCATACTCATTTCATACATAATAGAATGTGGTAATTTGCCATTGCCTCGTTTCCTCCTGAATTTATTTCATAGGACCCATATAACTTATTTCCTGAGGGACTTTCATGTCTCGGGCACAGTATGTTGGTACGGACATTGTCGTTCCCTAGGAAATTTAACCCCGGAGAAACGAGAGAGCTTTCCCAAGGGCCCAAAGCTAGTGAGTGGTGGAGGCAGGATGTAGGAGAAGAATCTTCTGATTCCTAGAGCAGACGTCCTTTTCTCCATCTGACATTACCGCTCTTCTGTCAAGCAAGACTCCCGTAGTCTCTGTAAAAGGCAACAGTTTCCCTTCACATCATCTCTTAAATTGGAGTCGCTGCTTTTGGTTTCCTGAAGTGTTCATTTTATTAACACATTCGAGTGAGTACGTGATGATGGCAGGGTTAGTGAAGCATTATCCCGCTTCTCTAAATGCTGACTTCTGGCTTCTACTCTCTCTCTTCTCCGTGCTTGGTAAGGTGACAGCATCTCTCTGATGGCCAAGTGATGTATTGACCAAAGCAGGTAAAGCCTCACTCCTGAGAACGGCTCTGGCCTTTTTTATCTCGTTCAGAAATGCAGCAGAAATAGTTCCTCCACGAGGAACTATTTTACTCCAAAGGGGATTCTCTCACGTGACCCACCCAAGGAACATTCCCTCCCGAAATAGGAGGCAAGTTTCCTTGGGTTTTCTTTTCAAGTAGTTTTGGCCTGACATGATCAGACCACCTGTGACTTTGTTTGTAGCAGCTCAGAGACTGAGGAGAGACCCCACCTTATTCGCTCTGTTGCCCTCGTACCAAGCAGATTTCCTAGAGCATTTTGGACATTCCAATATCGGTGGATGAATGAATGCTGTTTCCACAGGATAGTGCAAACATCTTGTTACTATTTTATCTGAGCGTTTATACTAATTTTATAAATGGTGAGGTCGTGTCTCCTATTGGGATACTTAGAGACTTGCTGAAGAATCAGGCGACACCTCTAATAAGTTTGCAGGGCCAGGAATTGGAGGTGAACGGAGGAAACGGGGTTGGATAAGAATGTGGTGGTGTCATCAGGAAAGGCGCCTAATCAGGGAAATGGGTCTTTACCGCTACTAAGAGAACATGTTGGGTTCCTCGTGTAAGAACGGAACAAGCTGTTGATTATCCAGCTGACCACGCACACAGTTCCTCGAGGTCAAGGATTCTGCTTCACCACCTCAGAAATCATCCCAGTGTCCACATTCACTGTGGGCCAACTTTATCTGTCTCTGGAGGTGTCGTCTTTTCGATGTTTACACTGCCCGGCGGGCTCTGCAAGTGGTATTTTCTGTGCACAGGTGTCGTCAGCCAAACAGGTTCGTTCCTGCCCCAGGAGGAAAGCAGCTTCCACTGGCTAACAGTTGAAAATAGGGAACGCAGCCCAACCCATTCATAACTCCCCCAGAGTACCACCCAAAATATCCCCGTCACACCAGCCGGACAGTCTCGCTGCTTGTGTGGGTGGTGTATTTTTCACTTGTGTAACCGGGATCTTAACAAAGAGCCACTTCTTAAATCACAACGCAGCGCGAGACCAATGTTTCCATCAGGGAAGGCCCTGCCTGGAGGCGAGGTCTTAGCTCCAAGATTGTTCAGCCATTGAAAACTCCAGTGTAGGGTGGAGCTTTGTTGCTGCCTTGCGAGGACCAGCAGTGAAAAAGATTTTTGTGAAAGGCAATGAAAGTCATCCTCGACCTAAAAATAAGCAGTGTGAGAATGTGGTGGTGTTAATTGTAGGTGCGTGGGGGACACGTGTGAAGAAACTTGGGTTCTGTGGGCTGGGAAGAAGCTGCAGTCGGCGGGAGCCGCCATGTTTGCGTTTATGGAGACGTTCGTTTGGGCGCTGACATCCACTTCCCTCCGTCACAGGTCATCAGCCTTGGGTACTAGGTTGAGTTGTATAGTGTCCCCCAAAGATTCATGCTCACCTGGAACTTTAGAATGTGATGATATTTGGAAATGCAGTCTTTGCAGATATAATTAAAATGAAGTCGTACTAGATTAGGTGTGCCCTAAATCCAATGACTGGTATCCTTACAGGAAGGCCATGTAATGACACTGGGGGGGACCGTGGGGCAAAGGCCATGTGACAATGGAGGCAGAGGATGGAGTGATCCAGCTGTATGGCAAGAGATGCCAAGGATTGTTGGCGACATCAAAAACTGGACAAAGAATGTTCCGTAGAGTCTTCAGAGGGCACGTGGCCTGCTGACACCTTGATTTTGGACCTCTTACCTCCAGAACTATGGGACAGTGCATTTCTGTTGGTTGAAGCCACCAAGCTGGTGGTATTTTGCGACAGCAGCTTTAGGAAATGTATCTAGGCATTGGGAACCAGCTCAGAACAGACCTTCTCGGAACAAAGAGGCCAGTGAGGACCACAGAACAATGTGAGGCTGGCAATTATTGCTCCTCTGGTGGGATTGGAGAAACCAGAGCAAACCAGAGATGTATGTGGTTTTTATTCTGTTGTTGGCTGAGCCAGAACTGTGTGTGGCCAACATCCTAGGATCTAGCTTGGACTGTGGGTCCCAGGAGTGCTATGTGGAGATGCTGTACCTCATTCCTGGCTGTGCCTCCAGTTCCTCAGTTAAGAACCCGAATGGTTTCTCTTTCATCAGGAAGTTTCTACTACGGGGGGTGGGGTGGGGGGGAACATGCTAAAAATGTCATTTTCTCTTTTGAGGAATGAAAAACTTTTTTGGTCACCTCATTAAAGAAATCTCATTTCTTTACAGGTGTTGGGTGACATTCTGTATTCATGCTTATTTTCTAATCCAGAGCTATAAACAAGGACAAAAAGAATCAATATGACAAGGTTTTCTTGTTTTTCTGAGCTGGCTAAATTATTTTTTTTCTTTGTTGCCTAGGTGAGGCTTATTTTATATAGTTTTATGCACAAAATGAAAAGCTCTCATCCAGGTAACCCCTAAAAACTTTCATAATGGGTTTGTGAAAATAGAAGTGATTTACTAATTCATTCCTCAGAGAACATTTACTGGATATAAATGTGGATATGAATATGTGCTTATTCTCACAGATTATCTCTGGAAGGAGATACATATATATAGATACATATATCATAGGAGAAGTCACTTCTGGGGCTAGAAACTGGGGGACTTGCTTTTCACTGTCTCCTCTTTTAAAAAAAAAACTGTCTACGTGTATTACATATTTAGGATAAGTAAATAAAAATTTAATTTTAACATGCCAGTGGTTCCTCTGAAATAATTTTTTGAATCAATATTTATTGAGCATGCACTAGACTGTATTATTTACAGAATATACAGTTTTGAAGTAGGCACAATCTCTGCCCCCGTGGAAATTGATCGTGTAGCCTAATGGGAGAAATTATAAACTAATATTCAAATAAGTAATTATGTAATTAGAAATTTGATCATCTTGGGGCTCCTTGGTGGCTCAGTCAGTTAAGCATCCGACTTTGGCTCAGGTCATGATCTCGTGGTTTGTGAGTTCGAGCCCCACGTCAGGCTCTGTGCTGACAACTCAGAGCCTGGATCCTGCTTCGGATTCTGTGTCTTCCTCTCTCCCTGCCCCTCCCCTACTCGCCTGCATCTCTCTCTCTCTCAAACATAAATAAACATTAAAAAAATAAAAAGAAATTTGATAATCCTCTGAAATAGAAGAATTTGGTGCTATAAGAAAGAACAGTACAAAGGACGTGATTACAGCATCCCTGAAAACCTGAGAGAATGATGTTTTGTCTGGAAGAAGGCAGAATTTAACCAGACAGAGAAAAGGGGTTCAAGTTGTAGCCTTGTGCAGAACAATGACACAGGATTTTCATTAATTCAGCAAAAGTTCATCAGATGCAGACTACATGCCTTGCTCTGTCCCAGCACTGGAAACACGGAGTAAATAAACATAGGGATTTTTCAGCCATCTTATGGAATGTGTAGTTCATCATGAGTGCCAAAGGAATACACAGAAGGACTTGAAATAGAGGATTCATATGATCTGATGTAGATATTTAGAAGGCCACTTTGAGGAAGCAGAAAATAGATGTACTGTGCTTTGGCACAGTAGTACCTGGGTGATAAGGTTTGTCAGGCCACTTTGCTGTGTGGATACCAAAGGTTAACAATTCCACCATTTATTTTTCTGGCATTTTCAAAATGATGGCCATTCTGTTCCACAGTAGTGGTTTGTCCATTCTGAAAAAGTCTTCGTGGGAAACCAAAAGCTGAGATGGTGATATTTAATCTGATTGTTCTGACCACTAACTTTTTTTTTTTTTTAGTGTTTATTTATTTTTGAGTGACAGAGCATGAGCCAAGAAGGTGCAGAGAGAGGGAGGGACAGAGGATCCAAAGCAAGCTCTGCGCTGACAGCAGAGAGCCCAATGCGAGGCTTGAGCCCACGAACCATGAGATCACGTCCTGAGCCAAAATCGGATGCTCAACCATCGGAGCCACGCAGGCACCCCTTGACCACTGCTTTTAAATAACCTAGTAAACTTAATTCCACCATGAAGAGCAGCTAACACAAATTAAGTTTCCCATTGCACCATCATTTAGCAAACCGTCATAAACTCAGGGCTATATAATGACACCAGAACAATACTAGGCACCAAATCATCACCCTCAGTCAATTAATGATGTTTCTTTTATAACTTTTAGTTTGCCATTTTACTCTTCAAAGGGCAGCAACACAGCCCCCCTAGCTGCTCACTGATTTTTTTTCTTGTTGATTTCTGGCCGCAAGAGAACAGAGATCACCAACTTTGTAAAGTAGAGATCAAATGTATGCATCGTAAAAGAGTTCTAACCACATTGACATTTTTCACATTTTCTCAAGAAATGCTTCCTTGCATATAGTTAGCAACTTATGCCATTTTATATGGAGACGAGAGTGGAGATACCAGTTCTGTACTCAGACAACTTAGTTTGATCAAAGCTTTGGGAAATGAAATACTGCCGTCCTATATGCATCACCACCACCCCCCGCCTTAAATAAAAAAGATCCTAGCATGAAAACAGGATGTCAGAGAACCTTGGAAGACTTGTTCAGGCAAGGTTTTTGGAAGCCATCTTGTCCAATCCCTGCACTTGACAGGAGGGAAAAACTGAAACTCAGAGAGGTCAGTTGACCCCAGAAATTTAAGTCTTCTTGAAAGCAAATTAGCTAACACATCAAGACAAGAATCTGGATGTCCAGGCACAAGTCAGGGATCGGGAAATAAAATGCTAGAAGAGAAGACCAGACACAAACTGACAGAAGGCGTGCTCATGTGGTGGGTCCACAAGACTTGCATAGTCACCGTACATAAGTGCGCCTCACTCCTCTTCCAAAGAGTGACAGTGACAGAGTGATTTAGAACTCTGATGTCTGGGCAAAGTTTAGAGTTACCAAAGGCAAATCATCAGTAGCCCAAGAACATGACATGACAGTTATTCTGTCATCCTGCTAAACTCAGTGCTAACACCACCCATGGAGGCAAACTTCCCAGGTCAAATCACAGCTGGCTCAAGGCCCATGTGGCAAAAGCCCCCATATCCGGAATGTGATGTAACAAGGTGTGTATTTGGATAATCCCAGAGATTTGTTTGGGGATGGGCAGAAACAACCCCCAAAAGCAAAGACAAACCCCCTTCAATAGTTATCCGAGAAAAATAGACCAAACTCTTCCAAAGACGAGCCTGGTTGGTTAGGAAAACTTAGAGAAAGATCCAGTACATTCAAGGGCTAGTGAAATGAAACTGGCAGTCTCATACACATTTTGAAGTCTTCCTAAATCAGAGGACTGTATTTGAGTAAAATTCTAATCCACCATAACAGAGACACACACTGTCAGTGAATCTCTGTAGACCAACCTGTTCGTGTCGGGACTAGATTTCTTTCCTTCCCGAAGTAACAAAGAGGTGGAGGCCAAAGGGAACTATCTGCCATTTTCCCAGGTGCCTGGATCTTTGTGTGCTGTCTCGTGGAAGTTTAAGTAATCCCAGCATAACATGGTAGTGCTAAATGATAGGTTTGCATATCTCTGCTCGGTGCTCTTTCTCACCGTTGCAGGATGGCCGAAACATTCTGCGAGATGCGCAGAAACATCGTAATTGTAGTTCCGTCTCCCCTGCTCTCTCTTGCCACCCTTGGCATCCTCCTTCTCCTCCAGGAGAAGGTTCCCAGCCCTAAGCAGCTCTTCCGAACTAAGGGGGAGCCTGAGTAAATGAAAAAGAAGGAATGACCAGAATGAATAAGCATCTAGAAAGATGTTCGAGTGGAAACTGTTGAGTAGGCTGGTTTGTGGGCATCGGAAGCCTAGCACTACTAGAATAACATTGAGGAGAGAGACAGGGGTGGCAGAGAAATGGTCATGAAAAATCTGCATGTTAATAAAATTATTTGGGGAATTAACACCTGGGATCATGGGAGTTTTCATTCAGTATTATTTGAAGTAACAGTAAATACTAATGGAGCCTCCATCACACCTCCATTCTGGACATGCAAATTAGGTTAAATTATTTTTGGTTTCCAGCCACATCAACCGCAATCCTCCTGTTAAAGGATGCAAAGCACTTTACAAGTGCAGTGTTCCTCCTCCCCTGGGAATATATAGCAAGGCAGTGGATTTCCAGAAAGTTTAAAATGGTAGAAGTTTTTAGAATGATGTCGTCTGCCATAATTTTATGCCTAGATCTGCGTGTGGCACAAGTGGTTGTTAACCATCAGTAAAGGCTAAAGCTAAATTCCAGGACTTAAAAAGGTGCCTAGGGGGTGGGATCTGAAGCATAGAGAGTCACAAAAGGGTTCCACACTCCATTGAGGGGGTTTATATTACAGAAGAGTCTGTTATAGATGTGAATCTATTGCTGTATTTCAAAGGCTGTGTTTCTTGAAACATTTTAATGTCCTCCCTCGGTTGGAATCATCTGTGTCCAAAATAACAAATGGTCCCATACTTTTCCCCCCCTCTGTACCTCAGGAGGCTTGCTTTTTTGATGTAGATGGAAATTGGTGTGGAAATCATGAGGGAGGTCCAGAGAAGACTAAAATCAGCCATTCAAAGCTGCCAACAAACCCTGGACCCCCCTCTAAATTGCTATTTCCATGTCACAGAATTTTTTTTTTCATTTTAAAACATTCTGAGATATTTTCATGGTGCTGTGGCTAACCATTTTTAGTCAGTTTAAAAAAAATGCCTTTATCACCTCCCACCAGGAAACTCATGGAACACACTGTTGGAGATGCTAAAACTTTTTTTCGTTTCTTCTCACAAAATATTAATGGTAAGCATTAAAAAAGAAAGGAAAAGTATTTAATTTGGTTTTCAGAAGCTTAGTTTGAAATTAAAAATTGTACCTGGAAGTGTGAATAGGGCATCTGCGAGTAATCACAATTAGCGAACCCGATCGTTTTAATTGAGGAGCCGGGCAAACGCCCAGTCCTTCATTTCACCAAGAGGATGCAGAGAATGTGCGAGTAGAAGTGCCTCTGGGTTGGATGGCTCAGATTTACAAAATTAAAAACCCTGGTTCCCAAACACTAGTAGGTCTGGTGGAAAAGAAAGGGGAAGGAAGAGGGAGGGAGACAGGAGGCTGGGCTAGGAGAAGGAGCTGAGACCAGACTGCTTCTCAGCTTGGTGTAATGAGGAAGCCTGCGGTCCTGCTGAGGAGCAGGAGGGAGAATCCCTATTAGGTGCCCACTCAGCTTTTCTCCCTTTCCAGAAATGAAACCCGGGGCTCTTCTCTATCCATCTTCCCTCCAGGCCAAGGACAGAGTTGCTATGGCCCCAGATGAAAAAAGGACAGACCATGCAGATGGTCTCGGTGTTTCCCTCGAGCAGCTGAGAACACTCACTCAACTTTTAATAGCTTACAAATTCCTCCTGCACCCAGGAGAATGTATAAGTTGGTAAAAAGTATTATGCATTGTTTTAGTCTGTGGTTGGCATCAACCATGGCTGAATTCCAGACACAGTCTCTTAGAGAGGAAAGGATGGCAACAAACAAGAATGTGCTCACCGTCTCTTGGCCACTGGGTTTTTCCCCCATGTTGGGAAGTCTGCAAATGAATAAAGCAGAAGTTTTTTCTTTCTTTTTTTTTTTAAGTTTATTTATTTATCTTTAGAGAGAGAGAGAGAGAGAGAGAGAGCGCTAGTAGAGGAGAGGCAGAGAGAGGGGGAGATAGAGAATCCAAAGTAGGTTCCACACTGTCAGCACAGAGCCCAGTGCAGGGCTTGAACTCGTGAACTGTGAGAACATGACCTGAACTGCAATCAAGAGTCAGGTGCTTAACCAACTGAGCCACCCAGGCGCCCAGATTTTTTTTTTCTTAAAAAGAACAGGAAATAAATGAGATGAAGTTGGAGATGAAAAGAGTAAAGGAAATAAAACCAGGGAAAGATAATATAATTCTTTTTAAAAAGAGCTCAGTTACTGGGAAATATCCTGTAATTGCTTTCATCTCCCAGTGTATGATAAACCCACTGCTAGAGAAAGAGAATTTGCTAACTGGAAGGAAGATCTGATACATAGAACACTTGGCCAGATTCCTGTTTCCCCACTTATTTCCTCTCTCTCTTTTTTAATTTCCTCTCTTTAAAAAAAAAACAGGTCTTTGGTTTTTTTTTTTTAAGTTCATTTATTCATTTGGAGAGAGAAAGAGAGAGAGAGAGAGAGAATATGAGCAGGGGAGGGGCAGACGGAGAGAGGGAGAGAATCCCAAGTAGGCCCCTTGCTGTCAGTGCAGAGCCCAACATTGGGCTTGAGCTCACAAATCATGAATTCATGACCTGAGCTGAAACCAAAAGTCAGATGCTTGACTGCCTGGGCCACCCAGGTGCCCCTAAAGCACTAGTAAATAAAGCCACCTAAACTAAAGCACATTGATGGACAGTAATATGGATCGATATGTTCTCCCCCAAATTCCATGTTTAAGTCCTAACCTCCTGTATCTCCAAATGGAACTTACTTGGAAATTGGAAATCCAATATGATTGGTGTCCCTACAAAAAGAATGCCATTGAAGAGAAAGACACAAAGAAATGAGATAAAGTGCAGAGACCAAGAGAGAAGTAGACATCCGCACGCTAAGGAAAGAGGTTAGAACAGATCCTTCCTTCACAAGGAACCAATCCAGCTGACAGGTTGATTTCAAACTTCTAGCCTCCAGAACAATGATACAATAAATTTCTGTTATTTAAGCTACCCAATGTGATACTTTGTTGTGTCAGCCGTAGCAAACTAATACAGGCATTTTCTCTGGCGCTAAATAGTGTAACATAATTCCAAAAATAATAATAGCCAACATCCGTTGAGTAATTTCTATGCATCAGGATCCATGCTTTATATATGCATTGCTTCTCTTAGACTTAACAGTTTCAATCTCAGTTGCCTCAGGACGTGATGCCTGGAACTGTGGGCAGCCATTTTTATCCATGAATAGAGACAAACCTACATACTGAAGCCATCATTGTGAGGATGTCAGAGTGCAAAGGCAAAAAAATACCTGGGTCCTTCTTGATGACACTGGTTGACTGAATTAACCAACCTTAGAATCTTCTATTTTGAGGCGTGTTTTTTTTTTTTTTTAATCTGAGATAGATAGTATCTTTACTATTCAAGCTACACTTTGTTGGACCTTTTGTTGCTTGTAGTCAAGAGCATCCTAACTGATAGAATCCCCTCCTATTTTGGGGCGCCTGGGTGGCGCAGTCGGTTAAGCCTCCGACTTCAGCCAGGTCACGATCTCGCGGTCCGTGAGGTCCGTGAGTTCGAGCCCCGCGTCAGGCTCTGGGCCGATGGCTCGGAGCCTGGAGCCTGTTTCCGATTCTGTGTCTCCCTCTCTCTCTGCCCCTCCCCCGTTCATGCTCTGTCTCTCTCTGTCCCAAAAATAAATAAAAAACGTTGAAAAATAAATATCCTTTAAAAAAAAAAAAAAAAAAAAAAAAAAGAATCCCCTCCTATTTTATTTTACCAACTTCCTGTGAAGGTAAGGGTTATGTTGCTATCATTTTTATATTTCCCTACCCACAGGGACCAGCATATGGAGGTAAAATTAAATCAGTGTTTGTTAAAGAAGCAAATGGATGAGTGTGTTCTCAAACAGTATCAGTAGCATTGAGCTGAGAGAATTGAACTTATTTGCTTAAGATCATGGAGTAGATCCATTATTCAGGTGGTGGGGGACCCCTGCCCCCTCATTTTTATATTGCATTGCCTTTGGGTACCATTTTGTATGATTGTGGTATCCTCTCCCCAATCCCACTCTCCTCTCCAATGCTTTCAACTTATACCCCATGTGCATATTTCCTATTTCTGCGTTGTTTAGAATTTTGTATTCTCTCTGTGAATACTTTATCTATCTGTAAAAGTAAGTCTAGAAGCCAGGGACCACATCTGTGTTGTCTTTGTACAGTAGCTGATATAGCTCCAGTTTAATTTGGCAGTAAATAAATCTCTGTGGATGATACCTAAAAACATAAAATGAACTCCTCAGAGAAATAATCTTGTCTTCTCAGCCTGTACCCTATATGTTCTTCAGGAGGGAATGGCAGAGTGAGAAATGAATAGGATTGGAAACATTTTGTACCTGTGGTCTGGGCCTCATGGGTAGTTTTTTTGTTTTGTTTTCTTTAAGTTTGTGAGTTCAGGTCTTTGTATTTTGTGTCACTCGCATTTGCAAAAAAGAGATTTGCAAGCCCATAAGCCATCCACAACATTGGTCTCACCATTTTGAGATCACATCTCCACATTTGGGACTGGTAAGTGTGGACTACATACCTTCACACTGGCCTGTATCTCCAGTTGTCTAGTGGTCACTTCCATTTGGATGTCTCCTCATAACTTCAAATTCTTCGAATAATGGAGACACTCATGATTACTGATGAATGAAAGCTGGCTTCCTTTCTTGACTTTTCCCATAACTGTCCCTTTTTGCCTTATTCTTGTGGTCACGCGGTATCAGAAACTTTGTCATCTTTGATTAATTCCTCTTCTTACATATCAAGCCAAGCCCAGTTCACGTTCCCTTAAAATATATTTAATCTGTTGCCCTCCCTTCCTGTCACCATTGCCACCACCCAGTCGCACTCCCTTAGCTGTCAGGGATATTGTTATTTGTTCACAACTTGTTTCCCCAAATCCAGTCTGTTCCCCATAAAATCTATCCTCATGTTGCACACAAGCCAGCCTCCCTTAAATGTTATTTCATCATGACAATTCCCTATTCAAACTTCACAAAGACCTTACATTTCCTTTTAGGTCTAGGTACATCTGTATTTCCAGAGTCTTATCCTACTTTGCCCATGTAACTGTATTTTCTACCATTCGCTAATATATGTTGGTGTAGTACTGAATACACCTGACTCAGACTCATTTCCTGCACATGCCCCCAAAATGGATAGCATATTTGACCATCTCATCCCCTATCTTAAATGCTTCCTCTTTTCTCATAATCTATCAAAAATCAGCCTGGTCTAGTACAGCGTTCCTAACCGGGGGTAGTTTACGGCAATGACATTTTTGATTGTTACAGCTAGGCAGTAGAGTTTGACTCGCACCTGCAATGCACAGGACAGCCTCTCACAACAAAGAATAAGGGGCCCCAAATGTCAATAGCACCAAGATTGAGAAAACCCAGCCTAGCGGAAGGGGCACAAGAAACAGAAGTCAATCTGAGCTCTGCTAAGTAACACCAGTTAGCTCCCTAAGGCTGATGCATCTCACATGTCAAACGAAGAAAATGCGCTGCCATGCCATGGACACTGGCATCTCTTCTGACTCCCCCTGATGGCTGTAATGCTTGTTGACCTCTGTTACACCGTTTAAACCTTCAGATTATGTGTTGGAGATTGCCTGCTATTTCTCGTATGGGTATTTCTCTGCTCAGTTAGATCCTGCTCTTCCCCTTAAAGATGAGTATTGTGTCTCATTCTTGCATTCGTTTAGAGTACCTTGCCTACCGAGTGCAACAAATGCTTAAGAAGTCTGTGTTGAGTGACTGAATGATCGTAGTCTCAAACAAACACTGCCAGGCCACCTGAGACATAAGAGAATGTCTATATATGCTCAGTTTACTACAGCAGTCCGCTTTGTCAGTCTAAATGTTGACAATGCATTGTTTTGCCTCAAGAGGTAAAGGACATCCTACTCCTTCGAGCTAACCCATTTTGGGGTGGCTGATAAAGCCAAATTCCAGAGAGAAGGCTGTTTCCCCAACAATTTATTATGATTATAAAATTAATGCATATTCCTTAAAGAAAATGTTAAAGTATAAAAATATGGAGAGCACAAGATTAAAAGTAAATCTTAGCCCCCACCATCCAGAGATAACCATTGTTAGCATTTTGATCTCTTCAGTTATTTTAATGAATATATATATGAACATGTTATAAAAAGCAAAGAGCACTGTAAATTCAAATCCCTCTATTTAAACACACACATACACTAGCACTGCAAACATCTCGGAGTTCCTAAGGTGACAAAAGATTCCCCTCCCTTCTTATCAATATTCTCCCACAGGGATAACCACTGTTAACAATTAGCATCTATCCTTCCAGATTTTTCTATCCATACAAATAGATATCTTTTACTTTTACAAAAATAGTATACATATTGTTATGCAACATATGTTTCTACCTAATATATTTTGGATAACCTCCTACAGCATGTAAATCTACCTCTTTCTTTTAAACCTACATGGTAATGCAATTGAATAAATGCAGCAAAATGTTTTAAACCAGTCCCCAGTGATGCCTTCTTGGACTGTTTCAATTTTTGCTCCTATAAGCAACTTTGCAAAGAATGTTTTTTATGTGTATATATATATACATATATGTTTTCATATATGTATATATATATACATATATATGTATGTATATTTCAATACTTGTGTAAGTTTTACTGTAAGACAGATCCTAGAATTAGAAATACTGAGTCAAAAAAAATACTCTAAACTTTGTTGGATGCTGCCAATCTAACCTCCAAAATATTTATTGATTAGGTCTTAAAATAATGAATTTGTTTTATCAACCTTATAAATTAGTAGAGTTTCAGTAGAGGATGAATATATGTAACTACTATTCTTATTCTAATTTCTTTTCAGTATATTGCAAGGTCAAAACTATATCTCAGATTGACTTTTAGATTTAGTGTGAATCTATTCATATTCTCTGTGCAAAATCTCTCTCGCATTGAATGTGGTTGGACTGTCCTTGATGTCGGAATAAGTCGCCACCAAGTTTCCTGATAAGAAAGTCTCGGGCCTTAGTGACTTGGGAATCAGACAGATTACATTTGACTCCTACCTCTTCTAATTATTAGCTGTGTGTCCTTGGAGGAAATTATATAACCACTCTGAGTCTCAGTTTTCCTTTGTGCAAAATGGAAAAAAATAACAGATAACCCTACTTTGTAGAGAGGTTCAGAGGATTAAATTAAAACCCTTTCTCCAGCACCTTACGAACCAGGGGCACCTGTTGGTTCATTTTAAGGTAGTGATAAATTTGGCTCAATCAAGAATGAAGTCCATTACTGAGTATGACATAAAAAGAGATACCAGAGGTGGATGCCAGACCAAAAATCCTATTTTCCACATCAGGTAGGGTTTCCATATTGGTTAACTCTAGGAGACTTTCAGTTTATCCTTAGCATTCGGTTTCCCTAATGGCTGCAAATCAAGGAGAAAGTGAGGTCCCTGCATCCCCCCACACTGAGAGCCACTGTAAATTGGCACAAAAGGGGACCATTTCATCACATGGTGGTTGACACGGTTCTGATCAGCACCTTTAGGTTGAACCAGAAAAGGAACACTCTGCGAGGATTAAGGCAGCAAGGAAATATTGTCATTCTTGGGTAGCCAAAGTCCGTTATTTTTGCTATAACCGGCGCTCTCTGCAGTGGCACGAAAATCCTTGCTCCCCGTGGATCCACCGGATCCACCAGAGCTCCAACTTGTCATGGAAAGGTAATGGCAAGAAGTTCCACAAAAGAATGAGTGACAGTAATCGGAAATAATTGGAGTAAAAGTGATATGAAAAAGTAGCTTTTGATTATTAATTCTCTTTTCATAATATAAGTGATCGGTGGTAACGCATTTATTTTGACAATAGTCCAAGACTTTTAAATTTTTCCCATGAACCAGTTATAAATGGTGATAATCAATTCGTTGGAGATTACACCGATTAAGGAAATTCTTCATCTACTATATTTTTCATCTCAGATATTTTTCAAATGTCACTTAAGTCTCTTAAGCTTAAAAAACCTTGTTATTAGCCAGCATGCGCAGTCAATGTAAAACTGATGGCACAAATATTATGAATAGTACCTCTTAGGACAAAATTCGATTTGTTTGAAGGCAGATGACATTATAAAGGATAGTCAGGATGTCAGTAGAGGGAGTTGGTATGCTATTTGATTTACTTAGCATCTTTGTCAGTTTATAGATTGAGATATGATTGATGGTAACATTAATATAGAAAGTATGTTAATATTAGAACAGGCTTTAAGATCCCTTAGTAGAAAATTCTCCCCCTCCTCAAATAGATAGAATTTGGAATAAAGTACCCTAAAGATATACGGTGCTTCTTAGACTGCAAGCCCTTTGGTGTAAGAATTGTTTTTTGTTTTTAGAAAGTTAATCAATTTTTGAGATGTATATATATATTTGTGTGTGTGTGTGTGTGTGTGTGTGTGTGTGTGTGTGTGTAATGCACCCATTTTAAGAATACATTTGTATTCTTAAACAAAACAGTAAGTTTTGACAAATCTGTATACTGATATAACCACTGCCACAGTCAAGGTATAGGACATTTTCATCACCCCAAAAGTTCTCTTTGTCTCCTCCCAGTCACTTCTCCTCCTCCTCAGCCCTAGGCAACTGCTAAACTGTTTTCTGTCACTATAGATTAGATTTGTCTTTTCTAGAGTTTTATAGAAATTGAATCTTACAGAGTGTGGTACTTTGCATCTGACTTCTTTCACTCAGCATAATGCTGTTGAAATTCATGCACATTGTCGCACGTATCAGTAATTCATTCCTTTCTTGTTTGTTTATGTTAGTATTCCATTATGTGAAGGTAGCACATATGTGTATCCACTCTCCATTCACTCGATGATGAACATTTAGTTTGTTTCTACATTTTGCTTATCATAAATGAAACTGCTTTATACATTCATGAGTAAGTTTTTGTGTGAACGTATGTTTTTATTTCTTTCGGGCAAATATGCAGTAGTAGTTACACTCACTTATTAGTTCTAGTGACTTTTTTGTCGACTCTAGGGTTTCCTGTATTGGAGATCATGTCATCTACAAATAAAGAAAGCTTTACATCTTAAAAAATGCAGTAGTAATGTGGTAGGATGCATACCAAGTGCATATTTAACTTCCTAAGAAACTGTCAAACTGTTTTCAAAAGGGCTGAACGATTTAATATCCCTACCACCAGTTGTTCCATATACCTGCCAATACTTGTTATTGTCAGGTCTTGTTAGTTCTGGTCATTATAATGGGTATATAGTGATATTTAATTGTGAGTGATGGCTACTGATGTTGAGCATCATTTCATGTGCTTACTGGCCATGCATATATCTTTTCTTGTGAAGGTCTATTTATATCTTTAGCTCACTTTTTAAAATTAGGTTGTTCATCTTATAAAATTCATTATGTATATTTTTGGGTGTAGTCCTTTGTCATCTGTGTGTGTGTGTGTGTGTGTGTGTGTGTATACACATTATATATATTTGACAAATATTTCCTGCAGTCTGTGGCTTGCTTTTTCATGTCCTTAACATTGTCATTGGAAGACCAGAAGTTGTGAATTTTGATAAAAAGGGACTCTTTTTAACACCTACGCTTGTCTCCCCCACAGCTTTGAATTTCGAATAGAGTGTTTTAAACACAAAAGTAGTCCCTTAGTGACTCTCTGTTTATTGACAAACTGAGAAAAGCAAAAACATTAGCTCTCAATCGAGAATTCTGTTTTAAATATTGACATTCTGGCTTCCTTCAAATAAGTTATGCAAAATTTTTAAAGCAGTCCTGTGAGGTAGAAAAAAATATTGCTGCTCCCATTTTATGGAAAAATAATCTGAGGTGTGAGAAAGTGAAGTACATGACCCGAGGTGAACAAAAGTGGCTGAGGCATAGCCGGGAATGCAGTGAAACTAATTGATCACAGTGATGGGTCTGATTCAAGCCCTTTGGGGTTCACCTTCTGGTGCCCAAACCCATTGAGCTAAATAATTACAGCAAGGCTGGGGTCTGAAGGGATCAACCCACATCTGCTGGTATTGATTCTTTCCATTTTCTTTCCTTTCTTTTCTTTTTCCACCCTCCCTCCCTTCCTTCTTTTGTTTTCTTTTTTCTTTTTTCTTTTTTTGTTTTCTGCCTTCAGCTCCGTTATGTGCCTCCACCAACTGTACTTAGTTTTGCAGTTCTGTCTTTCTCCTTTACTTCTCCTCGCTCTCCCTCCCCTGGACCCCCTCCCTCCCTTTCCCCTCTCTGTCCGTCTTCAGCGAGGAACTACCTTTTATAACTAATCACAGCTCCATTTTTCTGCTGTGCCGGGAAGACACAGATGAGATTATGTCTGTGTAATCTCCTAATGGCGGCAGAACCAAAAGCAAAAACCAGAACGCACTTCAGAGCCACAGAAGCCAGTCAGGGTGGAAACGCTGGCTGCATAGACGAGTCCAGCAGGACTGAAAAAAAGTCACGTCATTTCAGGTGAAACTCCTGGTATATTCTGGCTTTTTTTTTTCTTTTAAAGTTTGCCAGCGATGAATA
The DNA here is from genome assembly GCF_046562875.1 of Panthera onca. Lineage (NCBI taxonomy): Eukaryota > Metazoa > Chordata > Mammalia > Carnivora > Felidae > Panthera > Panthera onca. The sequence goes on along the minus strand of NC_138345.1, from coordinate 15,228,536 downwards.
TATTCCATTACTAATCCTCTGTAAACAGCAGCCACCTCGGTGGGTTTGTAAAGGAGGGATCCTTTTATTTCACAAATCTGATCATTCTTTCCTGCTTCAAACTCGCATGAAGTCCTCAGTCCTTGAAGCGGCCTTCAAGGTCCTAGGTCATCAGGATCTCTCTCTGCCCTCATCTTGCCTCTGGCCACACCTTCATGCTCCATTTTGTATGTGTTTGTTTTCGCACCAACCTGGCTATTTCCCCGGAGTTCTCTCATTGCATCAAATGCTTCTCCTCTTGACCCTCTTCCTACCCCACTCCTCACCCCCTTACCTCTTCATGATAACCGTGTTTGTTTACAAAAAAGTACACATGCCTGAAAGAAACTCCAGCAATATGGTGCAGTCCAAAATACAAGTTTTAAAAAGTAACTCACCGCTAGGATATAACTATCATTTACATTTAACCTTATTTCTGACCTTGTTTATGTATAAACACACACATACAAATATATATGTGTATTTTATATGTATATATGCACACATACACCTATCAATATATATTAGACATAATACAATTCATGTGCCATGTAAGTAAAATGTACTTCGTGAGGGGGCACCTGGGTGGCTCAGTCAGTTAAGCATCCAACTTTGGATTTCAGCTCAGGTCGTGATCTCAGAGTTGTGAGGTCAAGTGCTATGTCAGGCTCCTTGCTGAGCGTGGAGCCTGCTTGGGATCCTCTCTCTCTCTCTCTCTCTCCCTCTCCCTCTCCCTCCCTCCCTCCCTCCCTCTGCCCTTCCCCCACTCACGCACATACATGCTCTCTCTCAAAAAAAAATGTACTTCATGTGTATTTTTACATGCATGACAGGATAGATTCTTAAAACTTTATTAAAATCAGATTATATTATACATAGCATTTTAAATTGAAACTTTTACATTTGGGAGCACCTGTTGGCTCTATCGGTGAAGCATTTGACACTTGATCTCAGGGTTGTAAGTTCAAGCCCCACCTTGGGCGTAGAGATTACTTAAAAATAATAATAAAATAAAATCTTTGTTTTTAAGTTTTACATTTGTTTGAATTTATAAAAATAAAAACCAAAAGGAAACTGAAAGAAAAGCTGAATTTCGGATAAAGGTTTTTCACCATAACAAATATTACTTCCTAGAAAAGCCCTCTAAAGGTAATAAAAACACAAAATAATAATGGAATCATTGCTTTGTAACAGCTTTATTGAGGTATAACTGACCTATAATAATCTGTACATACTTAAAATGTACAACTTGGTAAACTGTACATGTATACACACCCAGGAAAGCGTGACCCTACTCAAGATAGTGAACACACCCTTCACCCCTGTAGTTTCTGTGCACCCCTTTGCAAATCTCTTCCCTTCACCCTCTCTGCCTCCCTTCCTCAAAGGAATCTGTTTCTATCACGTCCATGGGTTTGAATGTTCTAGAGTTTTCTTTAAGTGAGACAATTAACTGTACTTTATTTTGTCTGCCCTCTTTCACTCAGCATAATTACTCTGAGATTCATCTATATTGCTGGATACATGGATAGTCTATTTCCTTTTATTGCTACATAGTATCCCATTGTATGTATATACTACAATTTGCTTATCACTACCTGCTGATGGACACTTTGGTGGGGGGGGGTTCCCCCCCAGCTTGAGGCTGTTACAGTGATAAACAGTTTTATTAAGATGTACAAATTATGCTCTTCAAAAGACCTTGTTAACAAAGAATGAGAATCCAAGCCACAGATTACGACAAGGTGTTTGCAAAGCACGTAACTGACAAAAGAGTTGTATTCAGGATATACAGAGATCTCTCAAAACTCAAGAATACAAACAACCCGTTACGATTTTTGTTAACTACCTATTTTGATTTTAACAGAATCTGCTTCCTATTTGTTACAAAATATGAGGGAATTATCACTTGTACTTCCTCCTGTGATTTCTCCTCCCCTCCCTGTTTTTATGGTTATATCGCTGTTTTTATATTGTCAAGGCTTATAACATTTTCTTTGTGGTCATAACCCTAATTCCCAGTATATTTATATCTGTTCTTAGCCCTTTATCAAAATACATTCAGTGCTCGTGGCTAGTTCTCCCACTGTATCTTTTCTATTTTCTAAAGGTTTAATTTTTATTAATTCATGACTAGCTGGATCTTGCCAGAAAGCAACTTTGTTCAAGAATAGCTCTGGCACTCTGCTCCCCAGGTTCTTGCGTGCTTGGTCATAGCTTGTGGGACACTCTTCTTCTTGACTATTGCCTGATCAAGTGGCCCTACCCTAAATATCAGTGTCTTTTAAGTGAAGCCTTCCATAACTTGAACATTAGGTAATACCCCTGTTCTTTTCCTTTAAATTACATAAAATTATAATTAACAGATTCGTTGTGCGATTTTTGTTTAATAGCCTTCCTAGACAATATAAATTTTAAGGGTAAGAATCATATCTGTCTTATGATATTAGTGACATATCTCCTAGCACAGTTTATAGCTCAAAATAGGTGCTTGATATAGTTGTTCATTTATTTAACAAACATTGTCTAAGAAGTGGGAGATATAGTGATAAGTAAAACAGACCAACACTTTTTTTAAATCCCAATCTTCATGGAACTTACATTTTGGTGGTGGGCAGGGGAAGGCAGAAAATGAGGAAGTAAACATACATAGTATGCAGAGTACTTTGGCGAAGAAATATATATATAATTATTACTAGACTTTAGTAGCAGAGTGGTATTTCAGAAAACACCTGAGGGACGCCTGGGTGACTCAGTCAGTTAAGCATCCGACTTCAGCTCAGGTCATGATCTTACAGTTCATGGGTTCAAGCCCCATGTTGGGCTCTGTGCTGACAGCTTGGAGCCTGGAGCCTGCTTCAGGTTCTCTCTCTCTCAAAAGTAAATAAACATTAACAAAAATTTACAAGTACCTATGACTAAGTAACTACAACAAAATTTAGTGGTTTAATAAAGAAAAGAACTGAAAAGAAAAGAAAAAAGACATGACAAGACCAGACCTGAAGGAGGCAATATTCAGTTAGGATGAGAATGGAGATAGTAATGGGAAAGAAAAACTATAGTGGATAGGAAGAAGAAGGAGAAGGAGGAGGAGGAGGAAGAGGAGGAGGGGGAGGAAGAGGAGGAGGAGGAGGAGGAGAGGGAGAAGAAGAAGAAGAAGAAGAAGAAGAAGAAGAAGAAGAAGAAGAAGAGGAGGAGGAGGAGGAGGAGGAGGAGGAGGAAAGGGAGAAGAAGAAGAAGAAGAAGAAGAAGAAGAAGAAGAAGAAGAAGAAGAAGAAGAAGAAGAAGGGGAGGAGGAGGAGGAGGGGGAGGAAGAGGAGGAGGAGGAGGAGAGGGAGAAGAAGAAGAAGAAGAAGAAGAAGAAGAAGAAGAAGAAGAAGAAGAAGAGGAGGAGGAGGAGGAGGAGGAGGAGGAGGAAGAGGAGGAGGAGGAGGAAGAGGAGGAGGAGGAGAGGGAGAAGAAGAAGAAGAAGAAGAAGAAGAAGAAGAAGAAGAAGAAGGGGAGGAGGAGGAGGAGGAAGAGGAGGAGGGGGAGGAGGAAGAGGAGGAGGGGGAGGGGAAGGAAGGAGAAGAAGAAGGCGGCAAGTTGAGAATGGATCACTAATCTCTTGCTCATTACACAATCTACATTCAACCAGTAAGTGATTTATAGTGAACAAAGCAGAATTGTGAGTTGGGTTTTCAGATTCACTTCTTTCCTTCAACCATCCCTGTTCTTGACCAAGGAAGGGAAAGGCATTAAAAGGCACCCTGGAGCCTCTGTCGGGATTGCCAGATCTGTCACAAATCGGGAACAGGACTAACCATAACCTGCTTGAAACAAGGAATTTTAATAAAATAAAGCATGAGGAGCTTCTGATTTCTCTTTATTTCAGAATAAGGAAGAAAGGGAGGACTTACTCATTCTTTCAATGAGTATCTTTTCAGCATCTGCCATGTGGCATGAACTGTACAAAGACCTGGGGACACAGCATGAAGCACAGGAGACAGGATGTGTCTTGCCCTCATCAGGCTTCCAGTATAGAGATTAACACTTGAGGGTGATGTACTAAGATTTACACCACAGAAATCGATAAGCACTACAGATGTGAGTTAGATTTATTGTTTTGTTGTTTTTCTAGACTACAGATTAAGTGATGCAGAAAAAGTTAACCCTGAGGATTAAAACTTAAACATTTGTGGTATGTGTAACTACTCCCTTGTGAGTAGCACAAAAAATTGGGGCAGCATTCTAGGATTCAAGAATTATTACCTGATTCTGCGAAGAAGCCACTCATGTCATTGACAAATGAATGAAATCCCAACGTATATCTTCTCTGTTGTTTCATTTTCCTCTTACTCATTAACATAAACGAAAATATCAACCAACATTCATGTCAGCACGATGCCCATGTATCATTTGCAGCCACAGCTTGGCTCCAGATACAAGAATTCGTCAAAAGTCAACAAAAGCATTCTGTAGAAACAATAGGCTCCTGTTGGAACCCATTGTTGTTGGTTTACCTGTCCACAGCATCGTTGTGCGTTCCCAGTCAAAGGTCAGAAAGGCAAATGCTCTGCCCTGCCTGGCGATTTGTAACCCAACATTCCTGAGGGCATCTCTTCATGGCCCAAGGTGAGTTAGGGCAAAACTGATTTACACACTGAAGTTGATGATTCTCCCTAGCAACGCTGGGTAGGCCAGCCTGCGTAAAATGAAACGTGCCTATCAGGAGGTGGCTACGCTGATCCTCTGTTAGGAGTTAGAGCGCATAAATCATCCTTTCCTTTTCTGTCTAATGCTCCCTTTGGGCCATTGATTGGCGAGACATCTGAGTAGGTCTAGTTACTGAGCATCCACGTAAAAGTTTGCCCTCTGAGAACCAGAGAGCCAACGTGGAGCCCTAATCCACAGTCCAGGCCACCAATGGACCTTTCGGTACATGTGCAGGTGTTAACTGACCGGATGGTGTGGCCGCTTCACTTGTTTGGTCATTGAGTCTTTGTGTCTGAGGGTCCCTTCCTCTTTACTTGTTGTTTTGTTGTTATCAATTTAAGCCAGAAATGGCATGCCATAAAGGGACAAGAAAGCTGAAATTTTAATAATGGTCTAAGAATTCGCCCCTTTGAGGAAGTGTCTCCACTTTATCACAAAATTTCCCAGTATAACCAAACAAGTAGGTTTTGGAAACATCTTATTTTACTTTATATGAGATACATTGCTGAATGGCCGGGGTACCCTGGGTGTCCTTGGTTCCAGTGCTTGCAAATTCTGAGCTTTGTCACCTGAGGCCAGTGATGCAAGTTCATACTGAAGGCATGAGAAGATGGTTGAGGAAGGGTAGAATATTTCTTCAGAGTCCTGGGAATTGGCTCAGCTTCTAGCACAGAAGACTGAGGATGCCCAAAGGTTTGTGATGTCATAGACTAGTTGGTAAGACTAGACTGGGCATTCCCAATTAGATGAAAGAACCGTTTGTGAAAGCCTTCAACATGTTATTTTACTAAATGCAAACAAGTGTATTCTTTTTGAAGTTTATTACCAACCTGAAAGCATCTGGTGGTAGTCCTTTGAATCTGCTTTGGCTCATTCTTCTACAAAAAAAGTTCACATATATGCATATATATTTATATATGTGTGCACATAAAGGTATATATGGGTGTATATATACCTATATACATGGATGGATGGGTGGATGGATGGATGGATGGATGGTTGGATGGATATGTAGATAGATAGATAGATAGATAGATAGATAGATAGATAGATAGATCTTGCTGATAGAAGTTTCTAATGTGTCTGACATTAGAAAGGAAAAGAAAGAGGGGGTGCTGTGGGTGGGTGAAGATAATCTTATCTGGTCACCTGAGGGCAGCTGGAGCCACTAAAGAAACACAGTGACTACCCCAGCGCTCATCCATAGAAGGGAGGCAGGGAAAACACTCTGGTTTCTTGCCCTCCAGCACCTCCGTCTGTCTGTAGCCCTTCTCATTGAGTGAGGAGCCTAGATGACATGGGAGCCTAGACAACCTGCTTCCCAGAATTGCCTCTCTTATGTTAATTTTCTGTATGTGTAAGATGTCACCACAAACTTAGGAGCTTAAAAGAACACATATGTATTTGTCATACTTTCCCTGGGTAAGAGTCCAGGCAGGGTCAGCTGGGTCTTCTGCTCAGGGTTTCATCTGTTGAAAGCATGGTGATGGCCAGGGCTGTGGTCTTACATGTGCTCCTGTCCTCTTCCACACTCATTCAGGTTGTTGGCAGAATTAATCTCCTGTGGTTGTAGGACTGAGTTTTTTCACCAGCTATGGAGTTTAAAAAGGCCCCTCGAAGTTGCACTCAGGCCCCAGCCATCTGGCTCTCTCAGCATGGTAGCTTCCTTCTTGCAAGCCGGCAGGAGAGTCTCCTTCCCATCTGCTAAGGCAGAACCTCCTACAACAGGACCCAATCCACTCCCACTCACGAGGAGGAGATGGTAGAGAGCATGTATACCAATGATTGGAGACTCGAGGGACATCTTAGAATTCGGAGATAGTGGACAAAGTGGAAGGTGGGGGTAAAAAAAAATGGATCTGGGGGCAACCACGCCTGGGACCAGCACAAATGCAAAAATCAAAGCAACTTTATTTGCCATTTGCTTAAATGTCCTTAGTGAGTCTCCTTAATTGCTTACCTTGGATGAAAATGTTAGCAGACCTCATGACTTCTCAACACTCTCAGGACATAACACACGAAGTCAATTTAGTGATGCCAATGTCCACTTTCAAATAAGAGTCAATACTATAGTCGATCAAAGTTGATATTTGGCTGCCTTCTCCCAACTCAGGACCAGTGGAGTCTGGAAGCTTCCCTCGGGGAAGAAGGTGTGATTGGCTTCTGCTCTGTCACCTTACTTTGCTCTTCTCCTCTCCCTTCTGTTGCTATGTGCACATTCCAATACCCACTGGGGTAGAGGAGAGGGAGGAGCCACAAAGTGAGGGGGAGGGAAGGTGGGCAGAAAATTTCTTATTTGGGACTACAACAGCTGAGTTCATGCCTTCTGGGCCTGGCAGATGTTGAACACTTACTACCTTGTGGGTGCTTCTGGGGTTCTTTGGAGGCGTCTTCAGGGCTGTCCCACCCATACTCCCTTAGTGAGGGAGAATGAATCTTTCTTCACCCTGATCTCTGAGGCTCTTTTCTCACCCTCTGTGAATCTGGATTCACCTCAACCCTCTTTCCCCTCAAGTCCCTTCTCCTGCTATGTGGCCATCTTAGACTGGATTAAGACTATCAGCTGTCAGCTCTCTCCTACACAACCCATTTCCAGCCTTCTTCTTCTAGGAGACACTGGTGGATCTTCCTGACAGACTCAGAGGCATGGTGATTACCAGCTCAGCCCCCTTCTTTCAGCAAAACAGCCTGTTTCCCATTTTTAGGAGTAGGAGCCAGATGCCAGTAAACTGGGCCCCATTGTATATCATTCTAGTGGTGATGAAGCCCCACTAGTCTTGAAGTGCAGGACACAACCCCTCCACCCTGCTCCCCTGGGTGGGTGTGGTGAACTGAGGCTTAAAGTACCCTAATAGGGCTCTTTTATACCCTTTTATTCCTTAGATTTTGGGTAAGGGCTTAAAAATCATGTAATACTTTGCGGGGTTTTTTTCTTTTGGAAAAACTTGCCTCTTGGCCTGGCCCCTGACTTAGGAATGCCATCTAATTAACTCAGTGCTTCAGTTGAAACTTTATTTCTTCCAGATGGGGAATCTTAAAATCAAGGGAATCCCCTGACTGCGTAGAGAGGACATACCCACATCTCAAGGGAAACCGATCTATCTCCCAGCCCCCACTTTTTCTCCCACAGAGAGTCTCAGCTGCTGGGAGAAGCTGTCCCAGATATACTCCCAGGAAGATCATTTGATTTTGGAGACTAGAATCCAACACCATGCTCAACAGCTTTCAGACCTATGCAGTAATTCTAATAAACTTAATAAGTTGGACAAGTGTCCGTGAACATTATAAATCATGTTTCATCAGCAAGCTGTCATAAGCAACTTTAGCTGACTTCCAGCTCAAGAAAAGGGATGGAATCAACTTTCTTTCCCTTGCAGCATTCTTGTTATGCCGTTGGTGTCTCAAAGATTTCTCATGTCTCGACACTGAAACATCCATCTTGACTAATGGCAAAATTATACCCATAAGGTTTGACAAAAGACAAAAATGCGTCCTCGTCTTCTATGTGAGTGTCTCCTAGAATGTTTCAGTCCTGCGTCTCTGGGACACCATGTTTCTTGGACCATGTGTTTAATCTTTGTGTAGCTGGGAGACCCTCTATGATTTTCCTTCCTCCTCTTTTGCTGATAAAATTGCACATGAAGACATTGTCCATGCTGCAAGTGAAAAGGAAAATATCCAGGTGGTATCAGGGAAAGGGAAACAAGTTGTTCACACAGTAAAACAAAAAAGCAGCCCACAAAAACTGTAAAATAAACCACACCTGGAAACCTGTTATTTGACAATAAACTGTTGGTTAACATAGGCTCAAATCCTGCTCTCCAAACTTGTTCTCTGTCGTTGTCTCATACGTCCCTTACCACTTACAATTTCCCGTCTTTCCCAGTTATCCATTTTCTTTAAAACCTCACAGTGTTTAACTGTGAATTATTTTTTTTTAGTGTTTATTTATTTATTTTGAGAGAGAGAGACAGAGAGGAAGAGAGAAAGGGAAAGATGGAGAGAGAGATGGTCCTGAGCAGATCCAAACTGTCAGTGCAGAGCCCGACGGAAGGCTTGATCTCATAAACTGTGAGATCATGACCTGAGCTGAAACCAAGAGTCAGACGCTTTACTGACTGAGCCACCCAGGTGCTCCCAAACTATCCATTTTCTATCCAATGTCCCCCATTCTCCAACATGTGTCTCTCTGTTGGGTGTGCCTTTCTCCTTTATTGCCTGACAGCCAAGACTTGATTCAAATGTCTCCCCGTCACCTGTAGGCAGCATTGGTACTTGATTCCTCGGAATCCCCTCACACAGAGCACAGAAGTTGGCAAACTACACTCTTGTGGGTCAAATCCAGCCTGTCCCTCTTTTGTTGTTGTTTTTGTTTTATGTTTTTTTTACTGTTGTTCATTTATTTTGAGAGAGCGAGTGAGTGTGAGCAGGGGAAGGGCACAGAGAGAGGAGAGAATCCCAAGCAGATTCCACTCCACGGAGAGCCCGACAGGGGACTCCGACTGACAAACCCGTGTGACCATAACCTGAGCCGAAATCAAGAGTCTGATGCTTAACCGACTGAGCCACGGAGGTGCCCCAGCCCGTCACTGTTTTCGTAAAGTTTTATCGGAACACGGCCACCTCATTCGTTTGCATATTGTCTACCGCTGCTTTCTTGCCGCTACAGTAGACTTGAGTTGTTGCAACAGGGACGGTATGGGTTGCAAAGCCTACATGTTCATTATCTAACCCGTGACAGGAAGTTTGCTGACCCCTGCCCTAAAAACACTTGCATATGTAGAGTAGGGCTCTTGACATCTTGGGTGAAAATGGTCCTGCTCATTTACCAGTTTGCCCACTCATACCACTATGATGTGAGTCATTCAAGGTGTAGATCACGAAGAACAGGGGCTCTGCAGGTGGACAGCCTGGTTTCAAGCTGTAGCTCTGCCACTTTATGAGCTGTGTGACTTTGAGAAAACCGCTTCATCTCTCTGGGCCTTGGATTTCGCTCTGGCAAGACAGGGATGATAAGCATAACCTCATGGGGTTGCAACAAGGATTAAACAAGATATTGATAAAAGGTTCACATGACACATGGAACACAAAATCTTAGCTGCAGGTAACCCTTGTATCCCACAGGCTCATAACGTGGCCCGCACCGGTAGACTCCTGAAATCTAGTATATTCTCCATAAAGGTTTCTTGCATTTGCAAGGAATGAATGAATAATAATAAAAAAAAAATTAAAAAAAAAAAGACACAGGTACTCCTGGAAGAAAAAAAAAAAACGGAAAATTCCTGAAGTTGTCGGCTAATTCCACGCACAAAGCAGAAGTTTGACTCAGCTTCCTTACAGAGGGGCAATAAAGCAAAGACATAAAAGTCTTTGTGGAAGAAATGGAAAAGAGGAAACTGGAAGCTTTTACGAAATAATAGAAATTCTTCTGGAGTTACGTGGTGAGTTAAATAACAGGTGAAAAACACAGACGCGCTGTAGGAAATCTTGCCGTCCACTGCCCTCCCCTCTTGCGCTGAGTTTGAGGGAGGACGGCAGCCCCAGCGTAACCCTCTCTTTCAGTATTTTGCAAAGGCAGGAGTCTCTCCAAATCCTCACGTGCCACGACTGTGAAATTAACCACATACGTGCCTGCAGGAAGTACCAACCACCTGGCCCCACGTGGGACGAGATCGTTCTCTAGCTTGTGTATGTATATCCAGGGTCTCACCTGCCCATCTCTTTCCTGAGCCACTGGTTCCTATGCTCCGGTCAACCCCGCAGCCTCCGAGCAGAAACCAAACCGTGGCCCTCTAGCTCTTTCACTGCGAGGCGGAGCTGTGCTGAGTTGCCATGATTAGAAGACCTTTGAAGGTCTTTGCCAGTTTTCATCAAGGCATAAAAAGCGATCATTACAATTAATGCGATTTACCATGTGTTACTCTTCCGGAAAAGCTATTGCAGGGTGGCTCTGCCATCTGTCCCTTTCAGAGTTAAAAGCTAATCATTTAACTCGGTCCACCATCCCAGGTTTTCCATAGAGGACCTCGGAGAGAATCGTCAGAGGAACGTGCTCCGGCATTTTCCTGTTGCTCTCTCCAAGGCCCCTCATTCACTGACGGTCTTCACCTCCATTGTGAGAAAGGCTTTCATAGCCGGGCCAGAGGAAGGGTCCAGGCTCTTAATGGATATTCAGACTTCTATTTCTGCAGAGGCAGCCCACAGCCGGCAGAGGGAGCTTACCATTTGCCATCAGCACCTCTTTCCCTTAGCAGCACATGGACGTTGGAAAACGCAGTGGACCAGCAGCGTGGCTTTGGACAACCAGGAAGCGTGGAGGAAACACTGTGGCTGGCACATGTTGTCACTCAAGCCAGGGAAAATAGAAGAATGCTTACCAGGCTGAACAGGAAAGAAAGGAAAGAATGGAAAGAAAAGGAAGCACAGAAGGAAGGAAGGAAGGAAGGAAGGAAGGAAGGAAGGAAGGAAGGAGGGAAGGAGGGAAGGAAGGGGAGGGAAGGAAGGAAGAAAGAGGCAAAAACATGACTCCCGAGTCTATATGAACTATGTGTTAGAAAATTAAAACATGTCTAAGATCAAAGTTCAACCATCAAAGATCAAGTTAAAATGTAAAACAGCTACTTGGGATTGGTACCCTTTTGCGGGGGAAAAGCCACGCTTGATTTCTGTCTTTGTCGCTGTTTCTTTTTAAATAGATGATTTGGGGTTCTGGGGAAATATGAAGTGATCTAACCCATTTTTTAAAAGCAGGGTGCCAACCAAATGGCTGGAAAACGCATACTTTGCTTCTCACCAGTCTCCCTCAATCGTCTGAAAGAAATCTGGCTGCAGTGCTGCTCAGTGTGTAGTGAAAGAAGAAACAGGACAGCCTTTTCCCAGTGAAAACAGGATCCACAAAGGCTGTGAGAAACACATCCGCTTTTCTCCCCGTTCACGCATTTGGGGGAAGCTGCCATTTTCAGGTTTGGCGCTTCTTTCCTTTCCAATAACCAAGAAGATTTCATGGAAGATATTTATGTATCTATAAAGTACTATCTAATGTTTTTTAATGACTAAGTGACTAAATGTCTTTATAATTTTACAAAGCTTTGGCTTGTACAGTAACTTTCTTTTTCACTGAGATCCATGTAGCCCCCCAGGGTTTACGAGAGGTTGCTGGAAAATAAATTAGGTTCTTTGAGATGGTGTTTGGAGCCTTTAGAATTTGATTTTCAGGAGACACTCTTTCATCCCTTACCTACCTTCAAATAAAGCCAAGGGACTGGGACGGGGCATTTGTCTGAGGTATAACGACAGCGTGTCCTTTTTCAGTCACAAGGGCCGTGGAGGGGCAGAGTTATGCTCACTGTTGCTGGAAACTGTGTCATGTCCTCGCTTATGTGGCAAGAGAAACAGACACGTCAGTTTTCATCGTCAGCTTCTTAGAACATTATTTACCTGGCAGTGTTTTAACCATGTATTCCCTGTCACATTTTATATTTGCTACCAAGCTTCTGTTTACAAGTTAAGATACATATTGAAAAATGACTCTCAAGATGTTACATCCATGTTAAGATGCGTTTGAAGTTTTTAAACAAGATTGGGTTTTGCATATACTAGCTATGCGCAAATGAAATACAATTTGCAAAGTAAATTAAAGTTCATAGATACGAAAGCAACCAGCGAAGAGACTATCATTGTGGTCTTAAGCTTCTATCCAACGCTTATAAACCATTTCAGATGGTGAGCCTTGAAATAGAGCTTCGGTGGCAACCAGGATTCAAGTGAATGGGTTACGAAAGTGAGGCATTGTGGACAAGTCCATCATGGTCACGGACATTCCAAGTGTAGCTCCTTCTGAACAAGCAGACTCTGGCCCATGGGCAGCCCCAGAATCGCTGTGCATAACCTCCTGAGCCCTGAGAGATGGTCTTGGGCAGCCTGTCCATGAGTCCGTTTAATGACTTGAGGTGGTGTCCTACAAGGGACTCTGCCCAAAGTGACTGTAGTCAAGCAAAAAGACTCGGTCCCTCCAGAATCTGAGAACACATAATCTGAGAAGGATCATCTAGGACACAGAGGAGAATGGAGCCCACTCACAGAAAAACATCAGGAAAACAAGAGTGGATGCTTAAGAGAGAACATAGACAGTAGAAATTAAGCCAGTCTTTGAGGAGATCTTACTTTTCAGTGGTTTGTATATGTCTTTATGGTACACACCCTTTTACTTCAGCTGCTGAAATGAGCCTCTGTTCCTTCTTTCACAGTAATCCTAGGGGTGCCTGGGTGGCTCAGTTAGGTAAATATCTGACTTCGGCCCAAGTCCTGATCTCACAGTTTCATGAGCTCAAGCCCCACCTTGGGCTCTGTGCTGACAGTGCAGAGTCTGCTTGAGATTCTCTCTCTCTCTCTCTCTCTCTCTCTCTCTCTCTCTCTCTCTCAAAAATAAACATTAAAAAAATAATAATCCTAGTACCACAGGACCACTATAGTTGCGACTACCATAGACTACTATAAATAACCTCATTTAATCCCCAGAACAGCTATGGTTGTTATGCTTCAATATTTCATAGATCTACATCTTAAACAAAGATGACCAGCTTTAATTTTCATTTGATACTATGTAGACTTGATTTCTAGGAATAGAGTATTTCTGCTGGACCAGCATTCAGCAGACCTCCAGAGAATACAGTTAAGCTGGTTTGGGTTTTGGACACCTAGAAACCAGGTGTCCCTAGAGACTTCTCTGGTCAGAATGGTGAAGAAAAACTCCTGTTTGCTTATGGCTGTTCCTTTTACTTAGGGGTGTGTGTGTGTGTGTGTGTGTGTGTGTGTGTGTGTGTATCGTGTGTGTTTAATGCTGTTTAGCATCAGAGAAAAAATCAAGATGATAAAGTTTTTGATGAAAAGGAAGCATCAGGGAGTGTGTGGCATTCTTCAGTCCTTTGGAAGATACAGGCACTAATATGGGACTGGGTTGATACGGTGTTCCCTGTAGGAACTTCAGAGGAAAGCTCTGAAGTCATGCTCAGCTTTAACCTGAGGGCACGTGCTGTCAAGCTTTGTCAAGAGTAGAACCTGGACAAGCGATATACACACATGGAACAGCAGAAAGTCACACGCTGAGTGCGTTTATTCCACAAGCATGTGCTGAATTCCAGACACGATTTCAGGCGCTGGGGACCCAGCAGGGTTGAGAACAAAGTCCTCTCCCTCACGAAGTTTATATTCTGGTTCAGTGTGCCCCAAAGTGTGACCTCCAAAATGCCAGTGTGTGGAGCGTCAGTGGCCAGTGCTCTGGTTTAAAACGTTGGAAAATACGTGGTTGGATGAAACCCAGTAGGTTTTTCCACTGGGTGTCTTCACAGCCGTATTAGTTTGCTGGGGCTGCCTTAAGAAAGTGCCGCAGATCTGGGGGGCTTGCGCGGCGGAAGTCTACTGTCTCCCGGTTCTGGAGGCCGGAAGTCCAAGCACAAGGTGTGGACAGGGTTGTTTCTTTGGAGGCCTCTCTCGGCTTGTGGATGGCCGTCTTCTCCCCGTGTCCTCTCGTGGTCGTCCCCCTGTGTGTGCCCATGTCCTAAGCTCCTCTTCTTACAAGGACACTACGGTAGTTATATTGGATTAGCACCCAGCCCAGTGACCTCACTTTACTTTAATTGCCTCTTTCTTTTATTGTTTTTAATTTTTTTTTAAAGCATAAGCAGGGGAGGGGCAGAGAAAAAGAGAGAGAGAGAGCGGGGCAGAGGATCCGAAGCGTGCTCCCCTCTGTCAGGCTGACAGCAGAGAGCCCGACGCGGGGCTTGAACTCACGAACCACGAGATCATGACCTGAGCTGAGGTCCGATGCTCAACCGACTGGGCCACCTGGTGGCCTACTTTAGTTGCCTCTTTAAAGACCCTTTCTCCCAATACAGTCACATTCTGAGGCACGAGGAGTGAGGACTTCATAGGAATTTGGGGCCAAGAAGAAATTCCACCAAAGCTGTGAACCTGACTCTTCCAGAGTTGTGAATTCGACTCCACCCCCTGCCTAGGTTAAGACCCCTTGAATGAAAGACTGAACCCTAATGTAAACTGGGGACTTTAGTTAATAGTCAGCATTGGTTCATTGGTTGCAGCAAATGTTAATAATAGGAGAAACTGTATGTGGCAGGGAGGGGGCTACTTAGGAACTCTCTGTTTTATGTTTCGGTAAACCTAAAACTGCTCTTAAAATTTAAAAAAAAAAAACACCTGGTGGTTTTTTAAGGACACATCCTACATAAACATTTTTAAAAAGACCCCTCAAGGGGCTCCTGGGTGGCTCTGTCAGATGAGCGTCCGACTTCGGCCCCCGGTCGTGCTCTCACAGTTCGTGAGTTCGACCCCCGCGTCGGGCTCTGTGCTGACAGCTCGGAGCCCGGAGCCTGCTGCGGATTCTGTGTCTCCCTCTCTCTCTGCCCCTCCCCTGCTCACGCTGTCTCTGTCTCTCAAAAATAAACAAAAACATTTTAAAAATAAAAATAAATAAATAAACATAAAATAAAATAAAATAAAATAAAATAAAATAAAATAAAATAAAATAAAATAAAATAAAAATAAATAAAACTTAAAAAGACCCCTCAACTGGCTGCACATTACCAGAGACCTCGAAGGCCTGCCCCCTTTCTGTGTCTCTGAACACCTCTGCCCCTAGCTTCACTGTCTTCCAGCCACACCGACCTTCCTTGTGGTTCTGGAGCCTGTCAGTCTTGTTCATAACTGAGGGTCTTTTGCTTATTGTTTCCCCAGTCTGCGTTCTTCTTTTTGCTTACCTGGTTTTGCAGCTCTCAGTTTACAGATCACCTCCTCAGGGAGGTCCTTCCTGACTACTCACCCAAGGTAACCCACAGGGCACTGTCCCATCCCCCTGCTTTTTATTTTCTTCACAGAATGTATCCTTGCGTGTTATGTTTTATTTCTCTGTCTGTGATCTGTTTGTTTCTTTTCTGCGCCCCCCCCCCCCCACCAGGGTTCTTGTTCTCAGTGAGCCCTCACTGACCACTTACCACCATTTTCCTCTGAGGCCACCTTGGTCCAAGCCACCTTCTGACCTGATCAACCGCAGCCGCCTCCTAGCTGGTTATCGATAAGATACAAACGAAGATGAGTGGGGGTCCTTGAAGATGATTCCAACAATTGGGTCCTTTCGGCCCCATGTGGATTTAATTTTCATACACAAGCGTTTACCCGCTCCCCCCCCCCCACCCCCGCTAAGATTTTCTCTTGAACGGTGTGGCTGTAAACACAAGGACATGTAAACACAAGGACAAGAAAAAAGAACGCCTTCTTCCCGTGAAGAGCTTTGTTTAGCATTTAAGTTTTAACATCTTGGAACTGTTAGGGTGACCACCTGAGTTGATCTCAGCTGGCGTAGTGGAGAAAGGTGATCCTGAGAACCGTGCGGATTTATGAGGCAATTTAGAAAAAGATAGATTTAAAAACATTTGAGTGTTCCTGGTAGATTTTGGAGCACAGGTGTACTTTCTTCCATTTGGAAAGAATTGCAAAGAATGCTGCCCAACGCTGTACATTAGCTGATGCATGGCAAGGGCTCTTCTCTTTCCCCAAAGGAAATGGGTTTTAATGGGAGATTTGAGAGGTAGGGGAGGGGGCCAGGGAATTTTATGTCTCTTTTCCTGTAGGGAATGACGCCCTCCTTTTTTATTTTCCAAAAATCATCACAGGGGTGAATGAGTTAATGGGTTGGGGGTTTTATTTGTTTTGTTTTGTTTTCTCTTTGTTTTGTTTTGCAAACAAGAGAAACAAACTCAAACTATCTTAGGCAAACAAGAGGGAATTGATGTTGGGACGCAGGGGTGCCATGGAAGTGAAGGGCAGAAGTGGAAGGTGGCTTTAGGACGCTCCTGGAAAGCTCTCAGGGCTTCCTGTCACTGCTCCTCTCTGCCTGACTGCAGACTCCCATCGCTTCCTCCGTGAACTGCCTTTCCTCTTCTGTGCCACAAAGTGAACACCCATCAGCTTCCTTCCATCACCCAAGTACACAAAACGCTTAAGTGTTACAGTCAGCAGAGGCTGTCATGAGTCTCCGTCTCAATCCGCATTCCTGGCTGAAGTCATTTTAGCGGCACGGTATCTGTGTCTGGTCCAGTACCTGTGGCCAAGGGGAAGAGGAGAGAGGCTCACAGTGCACACTCACAACTTTCATCTCTGTGTTCTGTCCGTCGTGGGAGCGAGATGAAGGGTGGGGAAGTGAGAAAAACCTCAGGGAAGGGGAGTCGTTGGGAGCCGCACTGATGTTCCCCCAGGGCTCCACAGAATGTGCATAACGGTCATCCGTTCACCATGACTTATGGAGCCACTAAAGCAGAGGGACAGACTTGCAGGCACCACCGAAGACAACCTCTGCCCTCTAGAAGCTCGGAACGAAAATATGCATGGATGGCAACTGTCGGGCAACATGCAGATAGGGCATCTTTGGGTGAAATATTTGTCCAGTACCTGCCATTTGCAAGATACTTCAGGTCCTCAGGGAGTGAGGCTACAAGTAGCTAGCTGCCCCCTCCTTGTCCAAGTTTGAAACCCACTGAGAAACAACAGAAAGCCTGCAGAGTGCTGCCTTTACTACCCGTGAAGGCTGGATGGAGGAATGTAGATGTTATCTGCAGTTAAATGGGTTTCCTTTGCTAAGCCACAAAATTAGGCAGAGATGGGGGGAGCCATGCTTACAGACTGGTATTCCAGACTCGACGTATTGAACACCTACTATGCACCAGGCACTGCTCTACATATGGGGAGATAGCCATGAACAAAATTAAGTTTCTGCCCTTACGGACTTGACTTCCTAGTGGGGGAGAAATAGACAACAATAACAAAAATGTTGTGATATACACACCTTTATTAGTCTGCTAGGCCTACTATTACAAAGTACCACACACTGAGTGGCTTCAAAAACAGAAATGAATTTTCTGACAGTTTCTGGAGGCTGGCAATCTGAGATCAAGGTGTTGGTAGAGTTGGTTTCATTTGAGAGTCATGAGGGGAGGACCGATCCCAGCCCTCTCCTCTTGTCTTGCAGATGGCCGACTTCTCCCTGTTTTTACTGCATCTTCCCTCTGTCTTAATCTCCTCTTATAAGGATATCAGTCACATTGGAGTAGAGCCCACCCCATCCTATGCTAAATACAGTAATGACCTGCAGTCTTGGGGGGGTTAAGACTTCAACGTATAAACTTGGGGTGGGAAGACACACAGTTCAGCCCCTAACAGCACCATAAGGAAAATCAAAGCAGGGTTACAGACTTTTGGTGGATGGAGGGAACACTATTTTAGACAGGGAAGACATTTCTGAAGAAGTAAAATTTGAATCAAAGTTCTAATTTAATGAATAGTAAGACCTTTGAAGACATTCCAAATAAGGTAACAGAGGGCTTGGGCATGGAGTGTATATTAGCTATATCAGCGGGAAGTGAGGAAATCAAGGGGGACTCAGAGGAGTTTTGTTGTTGTCGTTGTTTTGTTTTTGTTTTTTTTCTTGGTAGCAGTAGAAATTAGAGTCATCTGTAAGGTTTAGTGAGGTAATAAATTACACTTAGCTTGAGGTTAGGAATTCGGGATTTTGCTTAAGACCACTAGGCTGAGAGTCCTTGGAAGATTCCAGGAAATGAGAAGAACAATGAACATGGTCTCTTGGGAAGAAGACTCTAAACTTAGTTAAGTAGAATGAATGAGGACTGGGACAGGCTGGATTGAGGCCAGGGGATCATGCAGAAAGCTATTTAGGAGGGTCCTGGCGTGTGGTCCTAAAGAGTTGGTCAGATAGCACTTGGAGGAAGAAAAAACTCAAAATTAGAGATAATTGTAGAGGAAGAATCCAGTGACTCAAAATCAGCGTTCAAATCTCTTAGTTATGTGAAATAAGTCATACTCTGTAAACTCCCTGGAAATGGTTACCTGGAGTAGAGCTATGCCCATATCTATAGTTCATCTCGTGCTGCAACTAAAATGCAGAAAAGGCAGTCAACCTTGGGCTGGAAATACTGAGCAGGCCTCCAGGCTCAAGGGATGGCTAGTTCTTGGCCATGCCAGAGGTTGGGATGTCCATCATGCCTTTGTCTCTCAGGTATGTCCACCCCTAGACCATTAGTTATGGGCAGGATTGTGTCCCCCCAAAACTCATACACTGAAGTCCTAACTCCCAACTACCTCAGAATATGCTGGTATTTGAAGACAGGGTGTTTAAAGAGGTAATTAAGGTAAAATGAGGTCATTGGGGTGGATCCTAAACCAATATGACTGGTGTCCTTATGAGGAAGAGATTAGGAAGCAGACACGTGTGGGAGGGAAGACGATGTGTGGACACAGCAAGAAGATGGCCATCCATAAGCCAAAAAGAGAGGCCTCAGAAGAAACAATCCTATAGACACTTTGATCTTGGACTTCAGCCTCCAGAACAGTAAGACAAAAAAGTTTCTGTTGTTTAAGACCCCCAGGCTGTGGTACTTTGTTACAGCAGCCTAGCACCCTAATGCCCCATTCCATTCTGCTGGCGGCTTCTGAGCATGCCAGAGAGCTCCAAAAACTCATCTTTTTCTCACGGTTTGCTCACAGACAATGCTTAGCCTTCTTGCTTCAGCTGAAGTCCATTCCTCTTGTTCTCTCCGTAAACGAAGAAAAAGGATTCCAATCACCCTCATCGTGCTGCCCCATCCAACACCTAGCCACGCATCACCTGTGCTTATTTAAACTTAACTCAATTAAAATTAAATAAAATTTAAAAATTCAGTTTCTCTAGCACTAGCCACAGTTCAAGTGCTCAATAGCCACATGTGACGAGTGACCACCTAGTACCACATAGAACATCTCCGTTATCACAGAACATCGTAGTGGACAGTGCTGGTATAGAAGAACGCTTAACCCTTCCTTAAAGGCCAACCTGTTGTGTTTAGTAAGGTTCTCTCCGGCATAAGCAACAGAAATCCACTGTTGGTAGAATAAGTTTTAAAAAAATGGGATGGGTCGGGGTGCCTGGGTGGCTTGGTCGGTTAAGCATCCGACTTCGGCTCAGGTCATGATCTCACGGTCCATGAGTTTGAGCCCCACGTCGGGCTCTGTGCTGACAGCTCAGAGCCTGGAGCCTGTTTCAGATTCTGTGTCTCCCTCTCTCTCTGCTCCTCCCCTGTTCATGCTCTGTCTCTCTCTGTCTCAAAAATGAATAAACGTTAAAAAAAAAAATTAAAAAAAAAATGGGATGGGAAGGTGGTGGTGGGTCTTCCTGGGAAATAGCAAATATCCTACAGGATCAGAAGGACAGTTGGAGAACCAAAGGCCACTCCAAACACTGGGGCAGTGACGCTTTTGCAGGCCTTTCCTCTACAGAGCTGTCAGTTTCCACCTCTTTCTACTCAAAAATCAGGAAAGAGAAACTGAGTGGCCCATTTTCAGACAAGAATCTACTCAGATAGGGCGCCTGGGTGGCTCAGTCGGTGAAGCATCCAGCTCTTGGTTTTGGCTCAGGTCATGATCTCAACGGTTTTGTGAATTTGAGCCCCGCGTCGGGCTCTGTGCTGACACTGCGGAGCCTGTTTGGGATTCTCTCTCTCCCTCTCTCCCTGCCCCTCCCCCACTTGTTCTGTCTCTGTCTTTCTCAAAATAAATAAGTAAGTTAAAAAAAAAAAGTCTACTCAGCCAAATGAGGCTGACAAAGAGACAGCAACAGGGTGCTGAAGGACAAAAGAATGGACATGTGATGTCCACCCCAGTGTCTTTCCCACGACACCAAAGAGCAAGGAGTCGCTGTGAGTGGAGCTGCCCTCTCAATCAGGGCACTGTTAACTAAGATAAATATGGTAGCTCTTTAGTGGTTGATCTAGAACCTTCCATTGCGTAGTAAGTGTTGTGTATGCTCTGATCTTTATTTTTTGTACGGTGCACGCAGCAAACATGTTCGTTCTCTTTACCTATTTTGACAAACATTTATTGAGGGCTTCCTTGGTGCACAGGTGCTGGTATAGAGACTATGGGACATATAAAAGGGGATAAGATATGTTCAGTTAAAAATATACCTAGTCCCCTAATAGAAACTCGTTTTATACAAAACTGAGTAATTTGGGAACTGAGAGTTTCGCTGGATTCTTTGCCCCATAGTTGCCCAACCTTTATAAATATTTTTATTCTTTTGCTGCTTCATCACTATGAAGAATTACACACAGTAAACAAGAAACTCTCAAACCCAAGGCCCTCCCTTCCAAAGCAACTACCTCGTTTACTTTAACCAGGTATGGTCACCAGGATCAGCTATAATGACATCTTGGTGAAACCAACAGTTTTGTTAGTGAGGGAAACCCTGTAATTTTCCACTTTCGTGAATAGTTCACCCTGAAAGAGTTTTCCAACTTGAATCTTGTACATTTTATGTAAGTCGGTGTACGTGTGCACTAACCATCCCATAACACTGAGCTCTATGATTGCAGTTAAATTCCATGCAAAGACTTCAAATCCTTTTAAAATATGCTAGCTTCCATAAAGAGGCCACTTCATTTCAGAGAACTCAGTTTAGATTAAACTCTCTCCTGCTTCCAATTAAAAAATGTTACTCAAATGAATCATTAAAATGATTGCATTTGTGGTTAAAAAATTAAATCACTAATGATTCCAAAATTAATAATCAGAAAACAAAAGGAGGCGTGTATTGAGGGGATGACAGCAAAAATGAATCTCCAGGCCAACAAAACAGTGAAGATTTTAATTTGGAGTTGCTCTGCTCCCAGCTCTCCATCCATAGTGCACATCCATCAAGTCCTGATGACTATGAAGGACCACGGTTTACCATGCCATCAGAGCACCGAGTAAGGATGTCAGTCGATTTTGAGTTGGTCAGAGGAAATGGCAGACACCTATATGGTGAATCTTCACTGTTCCTCTCCTTCCTCCCTATTGCTTATTTCCAATTGCACCGATAAATAGTGTAATTGTCATTTCAAAGGGATTCCAATTCTTTAGATACACTCACGGTGCTTCAAAATCTGTCCTTGACCGCGATGAAACGTAAACGCTGAACTAAAACGTGCTGCCATGTTTGAAACTTGAGTTATTCAGAGAAAGCTTGGATGTAACATCCTCAAAGAAAGAAAAGCAGCACGTCCTTTTTCTCTCTCATTCAGATTCTCCTTTACTAGTTTAAACCACCTATATTTATTCTTGCATTTTTATCTCCCTGGCTCCGTTCCCTTTTGTGTCATGAAAGAGTATTTATTTTTCCCCTTTGTATTATGTACTGTTTATCGCTTTGTAAGAGCAGTTTGCCTTTTATCTTTTGCTGATGGGAAACTGTTACCTGTTGAGTGGTTTCTGGTCCTGAGTATGAATGTGCCCATCATGGGGATGGCATTACCATCCACTGAACCCATTTCAAGTTCATTTGCATTTCACAATACATATTTCTATATTTGCGTGTAGATCTAAGAGGAGCTGAAAACCATTAAAATTCCTACTATTCTGCATGCTCTACAATCTTCAGAAAATTCATCAGCTGCCTCAGGAGTATTGGGATGTTTTCACCTTATGTACACTCGTCTGTGACTAAATATCCAATGACTTAGTATAGACTTAATTAAGGTGTTACTAGGGTTGAAATAAAGAGTCTTAATTGTAAGTAACCAGTTGAATGTGAAGAGAGAAAAGTGATTTTTGTACCTGCCGTAAGTAGCTTGCTGTTACATCACAGGGGCGCATGGGGTCAGTAATCTCTTATATGAATAGTTCCTGGTGTTTATGAATATTGTCATCAGGCAGGATATGCATTCATTTTGGTTTCAAAACTGGAGAATTAGGTGTGATTTATTTCACTTCCTATCTGCCCAACATTGTGTTTTTATAATGTGAGTAGTAACGCTTTTCTATCTGTAGTAATGCACGGGTGCAAATATTGTAGGCATGACTTGGGAACAAATCTGCCAAATGGTTTAACTTTTCTTTTTTCTGTAGCTAGTCACATTTGACTGATCTTTTCAAATTACATACTAAAAAGAAACAGAAATGTGGAATTTATTTGCATTTGTTTCCGCCGAGCTTCGTCACTCCGATGATAGCATTTACCACACTTCTGATTTTTATTTGAAAATGAGCCGTGGCCCATTCGGGTTTAAACCGCACCCTCTGCCCTTGATCCCATATCATTCTGTTCTTGCTAATTGTGTGTTTTCGGGGAGTCTTGTTTGCCTCTTGTTGAGCTTGTCAGCTTTCTTTGAATGAATCTCCAGATGTACTAGGGTTGGTAAGCTGCATTAGATTTGGGCTTCTTTAGTTTGCCACTGGGGAACATTTCTTCATTTTCTGTGAAGCTGCTTTTGACTGTTATTCATGATACAGTTCCATACTTCTCGCTCACTAAATTCTTAGAATTTTATAATAAGAATAATCTCTTTCTCCTGAATGTTGGAATGTTTTTTTTCATAAATCACAAGATGAAGATAATCCGCAACGTTTTCCTTTTTGCCTTGGCTACTGGGGAACCCAGAAGTATTTTCTATACAGCAGCCACCACCCTTGATGTAACACTTCTGTGGCAAATCTTTCTCCCTTGTCCCCAGCCTTTCTTTCAGTCACCTAGCTATAGTTCTCTTATTTTGATTTTTGGGAGCTGTTTTACATGTCTTTGTGTTTTTCTCTTTAGAAACTTCAATACTTCTTTGGAACTAGGTGAAGTTTAGAAGAATTAATATGATCATTCTGTATGTTACTTTATTTTATTTTTTTTAAGTTTACTTTTTATTTATTTTGAGAGAGAGAGAGAGAGAGAGAGCAGGTCGGGGAAGGGCAGAGAGAGAGGAAAACAGAATCCCAAGCAGGCTCTGCACTGTCAGTGCAAAGCCCAATGCAGGGCTCAAACTCGTGAACTGTGAGATCACGACCCGAACCAAAGTCAAGAGTCACACGCTTAACCAACTGAGCCACCCAGGCGCCCCTATCATTCTGTATTTTAGAAGAAATATCTTGCCTCTAGTTCTTAACAGCAGATAGACTATAGGCAGAATACCTTGGCATGAATCTTAAAGAAATGGGCGGAGAAACCCATAGGAGACCCAGTGGGGCATGTAGTTTAGGTGCTTCGTATGGCCATCCTCTTGGGCCAAAATCCCTGAGAAATTCATATTCTCTTTCAGTAATCACAGTTGAATTTTTGCTCCCCACCATGCACACACGATGAGGCATTTGGAAAATACAGTCGTTAAACAAATTTAATCATCGTTTTCCACTATCGTAGCCAACCCTGCACACATCTCTCCTTGCGAGGTAAACACATACTAGGTCTGACATCTAAGGCCCTCATACATCTCTACCTCTGATCTTGTACAGGATATTTCTCAGCTCCTAATTTTGCTGATTTTATAAAGATCTGATACTAATCTGCTTCTTAAACTAACACTTTTGGCAGGTGAAGGGTTTCCAGTTTTTTAGGGAAGTCTAGTCCTTGGAAATATCTAATTTCCAGTCCAGGCATGTTCACTACATCCAGATTTCTTTTTTTTTTTTTTTATGTTTATTTATTTTTGAGAGAGAGAGATAGAGTACAAGCGGGAGGGGGCAGAGAGAGAGAGAGAGGTACACAGAATTGGAAGCAGGATCCAGACTCTGAGCTGCCAGCACAGAGCTGGACGCGGGGCACAGGCCTCGAACCCATGAAACGTGAGATCATCACCTAAGCCGAAGTCAGATGCTTAACCGTCTGAGCCACCCAGGGGCCCGACCACATCCAGATTTCTTAAACCTTAACAATTTCTTTTGAAAACTATACTGTCCAGTCGTGATTTAACAATTCCAATCAACAAACAACGCATTTGGCCCCTAATCAACATGTCTTTGGTGCTTGGGGGTGGCGTAGGGCTGGAAGATGAAAACTGCTAGTATTTCTGACAGTAACAGAAGGGGGACAGAGGGCACAACCCTCCCCCCCCCCCTTCCGGCACCACCACCAACAAAGCAGTGGGAGGGAAGTGCTGTGAACCAGGACAAGCCACAGGCTCTGGAAGAACCAAGGAGGCAGGGAGTGGCAAGGGGGTGCAGGGAGGGAGCCAGTAGGAGAAGGGATGAAGGAGGTGGTTTTAGCAGATGGGTGGGGTGGGGCTGAAAGAGGGATAATAGCAGAAGGAGGAAAGAGAAGAGGGAGGAGATTGGTTGCCAGAGTAGAGGAGAAGGCAATGACAAGACCACTTCTGGCATGATTAACTGAAAACCAGAAAATGGATAAAGAGGGAGCTGGGTATGAAAATCAAGGCTGGCCAGGTAAAGAGGCCTTGGGGCAATTTCTGAAGAGCCCAGCATTCCAAGCTTAAGTACCTGGACTTTCTGGCCATGCGGACACTAAGGGTGTTGCTATTTCTGGGCAGAATGGTGAACCACCCTGAGCAGGTGCTGGAGGCAGGTCTTTGCAAATGGGAGCGTGAGAGGGGTCCGGTCATGGGAGAGGCTTCAGGAGGAGCAGATGTGTAGCAAAGCCCAGTTCTTTTCTTGCAGGTTTTAACTCAGTTCAGTTGAATTAAATGGAACACGTTAATGAGAAGATAATAGAAGTGACTTATCTAACAAATTCATTCTAACTAGTAGAGTCAAAACTGGATAAAACATTAGATTAGGGCCTTCTGTGCTTGTTCTGAATTTCTGAAGGAAAAGTTAATTATGTAGTTTAGACCTGATGTGTGATTATATCTGAGAACCACACGTCTAAAATTCCTTTTAATTAAATCCTAATTTTTTTTTCTTTTTTCTACTCAAGGCCTTTTGTAAAAAGGACCATGTCACCCTTAGCCCTCAGGGAAATGGGCAAAGAGGGCCAACCAGTGGTCTGTGTAATGCTAGAACAAATGTTCGTACTTTCCGGGGTGCCGAAATCACGTTATGGGGCTTTAACTAAGAGAAGCCATCATGGGTAGACCACATCTGGCTCTCATTATCCAACTAGTAAGGTTTAACAAACCCTTAAGAGTAAATGTATATGTATAAATGTATATGTATAAATATGTATATGTATAAATCATATGTATAAAACTATACATATGATTGCAAATACACACACACATATAAATGCATGATGGCAACTATTGGATAATAGACATGCTCGAGTAATCCTCAATTTAGCAAATAGTTTTGAACTTTCTTTTATGAAAGCAGCCATTGGTAATAAAATGAATCATTTTGCTTCTGTTTCCTGCCCCGGTGAATTTGCTAGCTTGCTAGAATGGTCCAAACAAGGCAGCAGCAGACAATAAAAGGCTAAAATACCCAGAATGATTACCATCTGTGGAGCAGCTCACACTCGGAATATTTTTATGTGCTGATGAGTCTTAGAAGGCCTGAGCGAAACCATAGACCTTTGTGGATATTGATGAGTGGAAAGATTACCTCTTGTATCTTGGACTATCCAGGCAAAAGAAAAACATCAAACCCTCATCTAAGTAGCACCACCTTTTACTACATTTTCCACTTTCCAGAGCCAAATATAAAGTAATTAAATTATGAATTGTTGCAACTACTTTCAATGGGAAACACTGAAATATACAACTACTTATATTGAACATACAACTCCCTACGATAGTTAATTTTTTCCCCTCCAGCTTATTACAGATCTAAATTACAATTTATTCTTAGGATTATGGTTTTAAACTGTATCTATTTTTATATAGTTCAAGACTATTCCCAAGAGGTTGCCCGAATTAGGGAAAAGCTGATATGTCTATTCATCTACAAATACCCAAGGAATGCAGTATTTTTTTTCCACAGGACAGATTGTTCACATTTGAAAGTGAGTTTCTCTGGGGGTACTCTCATATAGCAGTGGGGCTGAATGTACCTTCATCTGATGTTTCTGTCGACCCCAGCCCAATTTCTCTTAGAGTCAGATTCTAGAATAGCAGCTGCTCTTGGCAGGGTCTGGCTCTGTTGGTGGTTCTCTGTAACCTCTGCCAGGATTCATGATGCTTTTGATTTTTAAAACAATAAGACTACCACAGTTCTTATCGCTACCTGCCTGATTAACCAATCTGACCTGACCAATTGACCTTGTCTGCTAGAAGGCTTCACAGCTGTGTTTCTATGATATATCTTCTGCTTGAAATTCCCTATAGTCTAATGGCAGTAGTTTCTGGAACTCGCCCATCTTCCTCGTATGGCTGAGTTATCATGACCATCACTTGGGAGGACTTGCTGACCCCTGAGATTTCGTTGTTGGTAACTTTCCCTTCAGTTCTACATCAAATAGGGTCTTAGGCCCTGAACATTCCACCCGTGGAAAGCAAGTATAAAATAGCATATCCATACTAGAGATTTCATCCTTGCATTGATTGATATGACAAGAATTTGAGACCAACTTGAAGCCATGCATTATACCAAGTCTTATGTAATGTGCTATTCAATAATTTTCCAGCTGGCTATTCAATAGTTTTCTGGCAATAGACCTGTCAAGCCAGCTTTCCAACTCACTATCCTCCATGGAGAGTTTTTTGTTGAAAATTCCCTACTGCATGTGGTTATGACTTATTTCCTTCAGAGTGATTACTCTTCTGGCTAACTATACAAAGCAGCCCTCTCTGATATATGTTAACTTTTTCAAGAATCGTCATCCACGGGAACAGTTCCTGAGTAACTATCTCAATGATTTTTATATACATTTGCAACCTGTTGATTTGGGGAACTTTCCAGGAACGGGGTGGGGGGGGGCACGTTTTAACGCTTCCTAGTAGGTTTTAAATCCAACATCTTGGTCTGTGAAACTGCAGTGAATTCAAATTATCTTGCTATGAAAGTTTTTTTTTTTTTCTTATTTTGGAGAAAGGTGAAGGCGAGCGTTGTTTTGAGTTTCGTCTTACTTCATTTCATATTATATCATATGACACACAGGCACCTCTCCTGGAAAACTTGTGTGTTCTATCTAGTTTTGTCCAAGTCTGTGATACTTAGTATCCATTTGATGGCATTTGTCTTAAGTCTGACCCTTTAGCTTCCTTTACGAAACCTGTGTCCTACCGTCCAGCCCGTATGCACATGTTCTACTCAGCAGTCCTACAACAGATAAACATGAAAACTGACATTTACTGGGCCCTGGTCATGAGTTGGGTAGCACTGTAATTGATGCAGGAACTTGCGTCTTCACCACAACCCTACAATTTAGGTGTTAGTGTTATTCCCATTTTAGAGAAAAGGGAATTAAGCCTCAGGGAGATTAAGTAACTTTCATAGCTAGTAAATGAAGAAACTGGATCCAAATTAAGACTCATCTGATTCCAAAGCCATAAGGATATACTACTACTTCCTTCCATTACTCCAAGCAGACCCTTTCTAGAAATCTCGAATTCCTCAGCCAAAGGAGTATATGTCCTGAAATACAATTTGGAGACCCAGAAATCAAAGGTAAATAGCTGATCTCAGTCTGATTTTTTTTCAGACTTTTAAAATCTCTATTTCTGTAGATAGTCCTTGGGTTTGCTAACTCCTTTTATTTTCTCCTTATAAATGCTATTTCTGTTTAAGTGTGGCTGCATTTGGAAATCATTCTCATGACTAAAGATTTGTTTGCCTTGTAAGAGCCCAGTGTAGGGCTGTGCTGCCAGTGGGCGCTCAATAAAGATTAATGATGTCCCTGCACATCTGTGTGGGAGTCGCGTGCTCAGGATCTGCTGGGTTCTCCGAAAGAGACAGAGATGACGTGGGGAAGATGAAAATCACAGCAGAAGATCCAGGTTGGATCTTGGGTTTCTGCATTTAACTTTCTAATCCGAACGGTCACAAAGTCCCAGGTGTAGAAGGAACGGGAATACGGAGCCTTGCGTTTCCTTGAGAAATGACTGGGAAAATTAGATTCCCAGGGCTCATCTCCAAGATTAACATCAACTCTGAGCGATAACTTGCTTCTCTGATGATGACTGAAGAGAACCAAATATTTTTTTTTAATTGACACATTTTCTATTATTATATACATATAGAGATGATGAGTAATATGCCATATCAGATGGCTTATTCAAACTGTCAGAATAAGGGCTGAAGCGTGAGTAACTTTCCAGAGAACCTTCTCAGAAATTCAAGTGGTGGAAAGTGGCTGCAAGCTGCCATTAGTTCACCTACTACCCAGTCATCCCTGAACAACAACAACTCTCATATAGCAGTGGGGCTGAGTGTACCTCCCAAATGAAGCTCCTCCCAAAGCACATGGTGGGACGCTTCTAGAGAAAAGGAAGGAGACCAATAATTTAAACTTACTTCGCTGAAAAGCCAAATGTCCGTGGGCCACCTGGGTTTGTGCACTCAACAGGAAAGTGGCTCAGCCATGTGGCCTGGCCAACGTTGCCTTCTTCGTGAAGGAAGACTACAGAGCACCTTTCCAAACCTCAGCGGAACTTTAAGATGCCAGTGCCCTTGCTCACGAAGCCAAGCTGCGCTTTGGCATTAAAGGAAGGAGAAGGAGAAGAGCCTCCATGAACAGAACGGTACCATAGGTCCGTCAGTGCAATGTAGAGGAAAGGGTACCAGCACGCACACTGGACGGCCCCGATTCTGCTCCCAGCTGTGTCCCGCCCTTACAACATCTGCAAAAGTGAGCTGGTGTGGACTCGCTTGCCCGCATTCATTCCAACCCTACCATTTCATGGCATCCTCACTGGGTTCCTCTGTAAGGTGGGCAGTCTCCAGCGGAAAATGCCATGTATCTTGAGATTTTCAATGAGAATTTATTTATTCAACTCTACCTTTTAAAAACTCCCCCCTCTGTCCCCCACCTGGACTCTCTTTAGCAATAAAGAAGTCTTCTGAATGTTGATAACTTGGTGCGTTGGAAAAGAGTTTGATTAATGCATTAACCTTCATCGCTGTTACCACCCTTTACTATCTCGTCCCCTAAAAGAAAGGTGACTTTTGAGAAGCAACCCAGATCGTGTGTTAGGAAAATAGGCATTGTGGTCAGTGGAGAATTTGCTATGTGTCCGCTGCTCAAATATATGAAAATAAGGTTCCTCGTGTGAATAAAAGTATTCTGAAATACATGTATAATTATGCCCCAGACATAGACACACGTTTCTAAAACCACTACCTGAAAATAAAAGTTAAAGGTTTGAGGAGTGGGAAGGACTCTTGTCCAGTAGCAAGAGCAGCGGCCCCCTCAGCAGCCAGAGGGAGAGAAAACCTGGAGACCTAGGCTGGGTTGGGCCCCGCGGGCCTGCGCCTCGCTGTTGATTCTCCCAGGAAAGGCCTGAAGGAGCTCCTGACATTTCTCTTAAAAGAATCAATGAATCGGTGTTGTCTTCCGCCTGCTCATTTGACCTTACTTTGTTTTGAAACCGAGAAGAAGGAAAGAAAGAACTAAACCGGGGTGCTGTGGAAGGTAGGCGGAAGGAACAGAAAAGGAGACGCTCGGGGCTATGGTAGCCGCAGACACGATCCCAGGCCGCCGGGAGGTTACTGTTCGCTTGCTGTGGTGTTGTTTGTTCTTGCTCATTTCAGATTCTCACCCTGATGTAATAAGTCACCATCTTCCCAGCCATCATCCCCGTATTGACAAGCAAATGCCATCCACGTTTGATTGACATCCATGGGTCCTGAATGCAAAAGTATGATTTACAAATCAATTCTGCTTGTTTATTTAAGGCCGTTCTCGTGTGCCTTCTGTATTTGTTGGTGGGATAACTTGCCTAATACCTACTCTGGGGGTTTTACATTAATATTACAAATCCAGGCTTTTCCTTCTGCTCTCCCATGTTACCTCTTTTCCCCATGCCTCAGTGTACATGCAGGAACTGTGCCTGGAGCTTACAGGACACTTTCCATATCTCAGCAAAAGATCTTGCCCAGCACTTTTGTAAAGGCTGCTTGCTTTAAGACCTTTAAAGACATCCGACAAGTCATTATCTCTCGTGCATGTAGTGCAAGTACATGCAACTTCAGATCCAAATGGCAGGATCTCCTGAAAGGTAGCTAGAACTGCAATCCTGTAAGCAGAGGACACGGGGTCCGCGCATTTGTTAAAAGAACCCACCCCCACCCCCACCCCATTGTGTGGTGGGCCTATTCATTCATAATCATTCAAAACAGCCCTTGGGCTTTTCAACACACCTTCCTGTTCTCTGGGTGGCATCTTGTTTCATTTTAGAAGACTGGCGAGGGAAACCATAAGGTTACAAAAGAAAACCATCTGGAAAATTCTAAAGGGCCCTTCTTATGTTAAAAGTGGCATTTTGAAAAACACCTGAAGCACCGGCTGATTGTGGGTGAGCCAGCAGAGAAATATTGTCAACGGAGCCATCCTCTTTTCAACCCTCACCTCCACCCTCCAAGTGGCGCAGCTCCCCGCGGGGACACAGGGGGCTTAGGTGTGACCTTCGAGTCCCCGAGGCCATTGCACATCTGTCTCCCTCCCCCTCCCCCCGCCAGGTGTGTCCAACGAGAGAGCTGCCATCACCTGGGCTCGGCAAGGGAGTGTTCACGATCTCACTGTTCATCCATGTGCAGAGGGGGAAAAGAGAGAGAGAGAGAGAGAGAGAGAGAGAGAGGCTGAGAAAAAAAAAATCCCACATTGTCAGAGTAATGCCAAACTCTCTCTGAGTGGGATGCGCGGAGCAGATGCTGCAGTGAGATGCCAGAGCGGCTCCCCTTCCTCTGTGCCTTGGGTGCCTATAAATTGCTCCGGCGCGCGTTTGTCAGCCTCCTCTTCTCCTGGCAGGTGGTACCCGGGCAGGATTCTGCGTTCAGTCTCTCTCGCGCTCCGCTCCCGGCCGCCAGGCGCTCGCCGCTGCTCACTGGCTCCTCCGCTCCAGCCCCGAGCCTCGCCGCGCTGACCGTGCCCGCCGCCGCCGCCGTCGCCGCTCCGCGCACCCGGGGGGCGGCCGGCCCGAGCTCGCGGGGGGCGGGGGGGGTGCGCCTCTCTTAGGGCTGCCGTGGCGGTGGCGAAGGAGGGGGAGACAGGCAGCGGAAGGGCGAACCGAGCCAGCGAGAGAAGCCGAGGAGGAGGCAGAAAAAGGCAACTTCAGACGGAAAGTTGGTGCGAACTGGCGCAGTCGGCAAAAACGGAAAAGTCGATCGCAGGCAGCGGCCGCATAAAAGTGTGAGCGGCCCCGGGCGGCGCGAGAGGCGGCGGCTGGCTCTGCCCTCCGGGTGGCCGCGCCGGCGCCCGAGGCGCAGCCACAGGTGCCAAGGGGCTCGCGGGAGGCGAGAGGGCGCCCTGCGCGCCCCTCCCCCAGCCCCCACCCCCCAGCCCGGGACTTCAGCTCAAGTCGCCTGGCGTCCGAGCTCCCTCCCCAGCCGCAGCCTCAGCAGGGGGAGCGGGAGCAGGAGCAGGAGCAGGCGGGGAGCGGCCGGCGCGCGCCCGCCCAGGGGAGTTGGGGTTCGCAGGGGGTTGTTTTCGGCTCTGAGGAGGTCCCCGCCCAACCTTCAAAATTTTGTCCAAAAGCAGACAAGAGGATCGCCCCGCGCTGAGCCGGCTGGTGGGCAGCAGGAGGCGCCTGATCGCCGCCGGGGCGCTGGGGGTGGTGATGGTGCTGCTGCTGGTTATCCTCATCCCGGTGCTGGTGAGCTCGGCCGGCACGTCGGCGCACTACGAGATGCTGGGCACCTGCCGCATGGTCTGCGACCCCTACGGGGGCACCAAGGCGCCCAGCACGGCCGCCACGCCCGACCGCGGCCTCATGCAGTCCCTGCCCACCTTCATCCAGGGCCCCAAAGGCGAGGCCGGCAGGCCGGGGAAGGCGGGCCCGCGCGGGCCCCCCGGTGAGCCCGGGCCGCCGGGTCCCGTGGGCCCTCCGGGCGAGAAGGGCGAGCCCGGCCGCCAAGGCCTGCCGGGCCCGCCCGGGGCGCCCGGCCTGAACGCGGCCGGGGCCATCAGCGCCGCCACCTACAGCACGGTGCCCAAGATCGCCTTCTACGCCGGCCTCAAGCGGCAGCACGAAGGCTACGAGGTGCTCAAGTTCGACGACGTGGTCACCAACCTCGGTAACCACTACGATCCCACCACGGGCAAGTTCACCTGCTCTATCCCGGGCATCTACTTCTTCACCTACCACGTCCTGATGCGCGGAGGGGACGGCACCAGCATGTGGGCTGATCTCTGCAAGAACAACCAGGTGAGTGCCGGCAGGCAGCGGGGTGGGCGGGGAGGGAGCGCGGGAAGGTGCAGGCAAGAGGGAGGAGACCCCGGAAATGGGGGTGGGAGCCCGCGGAGGAAGGGTGCGGCAGCCGGGCTCCAGGGAGTGGAGCCGAGGGGACGCTGTTACTCCCTGGAGAGGCGGGGGTCGCGGGCCTAAGAGGGCGCCCGGAGGCCTGGAGAGGGCGGTTCCCAAGCTAGGACCCGCGCTCTCTGTGCGCGCGAGTGCGAGAGCGACCCTCGAGGGCAGGGGAGCTGGGAGCTCGGTCCCCTGGGCAGCCTGTGCCCCGGGAGGCCGGGAGCGGGACGCTACCCTCGGCCGGGGGATCTTCTGCAGCTTAGGGTCGCTCTCAGGCTTTGCCTGGAATAGGACGGCTAGCGGGGAGCCCCGAAGTGGGCGTGCCAGGGTGGCAAACTCGGGGGAGAAAGGGGCCCTCTGGAGAAAGAAGGGACCCGAAAGAGCGAGTCCAAGTGTGCGGCGTCCCGAGCCGAAGAGGGACCGGGGACTTGCGGTCGCCAGGGCCCTCGCGGCGTCCCAGACCTCGGAAACAAGCATATAGTCAAATGCAAGACGCAAACTCCTGTTTAGATTGCAGCCCCAGCAGAAGAAGGGGGAGAAGTAAAGAGTGTTGATGACAAAAGAAAAAAGTTGAGACTCGTGAGTGTACTCCGTAAAACGCGCACCCAAACGCAGAGTCCTTAACTCCACCGGCTGGGGTAGGAGGCCGCACAGGCAGGGGGCAAGGAGGGCAGGAGGCCGAGCCGGCCCTGGGGCGATGGGCCTCACCCCCCAGGGAGCCCCTGGCCGCCGGCTGGGTAGTCTTTCCAACCCCGCCTTCTCTCGAGAGGCAGTGGCCTTGGCCTTGACTGTGAACCAGCCTCAGAGCAGCGCGCGGGCCCCTGGGACTTAGTCTCCTGAGCTGGTCGGCTCTGCCACAAGGGCCACGGGTGTCACTTTTATGCCGGGGCCAATTTACCGTTTGCTTGAGAAATTCGCGGTCAGTGCAAAAACAAAGTGTGTCTAATTTCTCAGTCAGAAGAGGACAATAGTATTTGTAACTGCCTAAAAGTGTAATCAGACCTGAGGCTCGCGCGCTGAATCAGCAGCCGCACTCGGGCAAGGCCTTGCAACCTGCAGCCTGAAGTCTGGGCTGGCTTTAATTTTGGCTTTAATTTTGCTTATTGGGTGGCCCAGGGAACCCCGCTGTGGCCAACTTAGATTTAACAAGGGCTCATTGGGCTTCAGGTCACCCGCCCCCTCGAAATCAGACCTTTTCGGTTCTAACCCAGGTCTCTATTAAGCAGCATTAAGGCAGGATTTATTCCAAAGGCCTAATTCAGTATCAGAGTTTTTTCAAAAGTGGAAGACAAATACTCTAAATGTATAAGGAAGGGCACAAAATCCTGCCCTCCCCCTTCCTCCCACCCGTCACTTCTAAAGGAATTAAAAAAGCTCAAGGAACCCACAGGACAGGTAAAACAAAACAAAACAAAACAAAACAAAACAAAACAAACAAACAAACAACAACAAAAGAAAAGGGAAAATGGCCACCAGGCGGCACTGACAGGGTTGTTTATTATAGTTATTATGCACAAAAATAATATTAAGATAAATAAAAATCATTTATAGAGCAGTGAGCCAGGTATAGGTAAATGGCTAAAAAGGGCATGACTCACTGTACCCAAATAGAGGTATTCTGTCGCCTTTACGAAATGGTTGATGACCAGCCCCTTGGC
This sequence comes from Panthera onca, assembly GCF_046562875.1. Classification (NCBI taxonomy): domain Eukaryota; kingdom Metazoa; phylum Chordata; class Mammalia; order Carnivora; family Felidae; genus Panthera; species Panthera onca. The sequence goes on along the minus strand of NC_138345.1, from coordinate 15,194,011 downwards.
AGACAGTGATGAGGCACCCATTTCTTTTCAAATTGGCTCTCTTCTGACTCAAAGGTTAGGTCTGGAAATTACTGTCGGGCTGAAGGATTGTTTTTAGAGGTATTAATTAAAATGGAACAATACCAAGTTTTATCAGCCACTGAATAAAAACACTCACATCTTTAAGTATCCAGCAATGGCAATTGCATGACTAATCAGGGAACGATACATATTAATTAGTTTAAGTGTTCTTATCTCAACTGCTGAGCTCAGGTATATTGTACCGATTCCAAGAAAACCATTTCTTATACATGCGCTACCTGCATTTTGTTTTTAAAATTATTTCATTGTTTGGAGAGTCGAATGCTCCTTTGTATCGTCCTAGCAGGCACATTCTGTGAGGATCAGGAAAAAAAAAAATAAGGCAAACCAGCTGACCTTATCATGTAGCAAGCTCTTCATTGGCATTATTAAGCTGTGACTTCTTCAAAAGGTGTGCAACAAGTAATTAAAAAATATATGTATATGTAGCACCACACAATGTATTTTCGACCTCGACAAGGACTCTTTTGGAAAATGGCTATTAAAATATTACCATTAAGGAATTTTATCCCTAGAACAGGACTGTTTTGTAAAGTCTGATTTGCAGAGAGTTGCAAATGAGAACTATTTTGTGAAATTTATTCTATTACTATGAAACAAATAGTTTAGCCCTGGTTTTCAGTTACGTTCTTGTCCGATCACTTCTTAGCATGGCAGTCTCCCCCCTGAGCAGACCTAATTTGTTTTCATAAAACAGAAACTCAGAGATCTATGTCAGTGTAATGTGCCAAGGATTAAGTGGATTTGAGAAGCACAAAAATTAAACTAAAATGCAGTTCACTCTAGGATAGAGGAGTGCCTCTGGACCGTAACTATATGGGAAGCATTTTATTTATGCTTTGTGTTGAATGCAGGATCACAGATGGAAACATCAAAGGCCGGTAAATTAACCTGATGCACCACTTAACCTTTTGTTTATGATCCCACAGAAGTACAATGAAAATGAAATTATGGGAGCATCAGTAGCAATTAATTAAATTAGCAAATGTTACCATAAATATCGTCTCCGATGATAAACCCTCACTAATAAGATAATGCTAAAGCCACACAGGCTGCTACATTCTCACAAATATGCCACTAAAGGGATTACAGTTCTCATATTCCCCGTTGAAACCATCAACCTAAAATCTAATCATACCGTTTGTTGACATGAAAGGTAAAAGTTGGACTCAAATGGCTTTATAAAGAGACAGGAAACATAATTGTAATGTGTTTGTACACTTTTAGCAGCCAAACCTGAATTTAAAAATTGCTGTGTGAGCACAGTCACTGTAATGTCCCTGTAACAAGCCACTGTATTAACCACTGAAGCTGGCCCCAGATTAGAACCATAAAATAACTCAGGACCAATTTTTATTCTAAGAATGTGTGAATTACAGCATCGAGGAACATGAGATATATTGGAAACAACAGTCTATGAGTTGATATTCATTTATTAGCAAGATTAATGAAATGCCAAATTAATACCATCATTTTAAAAAGCTGTGAAACCCGCACTACAGATGAAGCGGAATCTAAATAGTTAACTTGTGATATGAAAAGATTTTAGAGGACCTTTAGGCAGAAATGGGTACATAGGGCTGAGGAAAGGATGCATCATATTCCCGGAGAAAATGCTGAAATCGGTGTACATTTGGGAACCTGAAAATAGCCTCCAAGGTGGATGCATTACCTTGCTCAGTAGTTTGATGGCTTAAAGGAAGAATTGTTCGAAGTCGCCGAGCTGGTTACTAGAGCTTGAAATTTCAAGTGCCATTGTACCTTCCGAGCGTGATCAGGTGAGCAGACATTCTGAAATTGTCCAAAGCGTGCTGGAGTATGGCAGTTATTTAATTGGGAAAGTCTTGCGGTCTACAGTATAGCTTAATACCTTAAGAGAATCACTTTTATTAAAAAGCAGTCACATGACAAAGGAAGTGAAAAACCATAAGGGTAACCTTCTAGTCTGTGGGATCACACTAATGCATTTGCAGGTCTCCGTGGTTGTACCTACAGAATAAAAATGGTCACATTTATATGGTTCTGTGCTTATACCCTATCGAATAAAAACTACATTTAAGACTATTGTCTCTAAATCAAGGGATTTTAATGAGTCCTGGTTTCCAGATGCCTTTCTATAGAGAACAGTGTTAAAGCACAACACCCATAGAGCATATATTAAATACCTAAAGCACTAAATATGTCTGGTTATCAATAATAGCTGAATAGTATATTTATGGATTGTGAATTCATTAATATATTACTGATATGGCCAGTTACTAATTTGTCTTTTAATTTCTCTAACCCATTAAAAATTCACACGTTAAGAAAAACATCAGGTCATAACAGCACTATCCTCCTCGTAGATTCCCCCCCCCCCCCCAGGGAATTTATAACTAGGTGAAATTAATGAATCAAAACATTCAACTCCTACAAACCTACAATTAATTCCTAGGAAATATTGTGACGTTACATTGTATTATTACTTAATGGTCAACACAGATCGTCTCGCTGAATCGGTGTATACATTTGAGTCAGTGTTTCTGAGCATAATTGCGTGGTACATTGCTTTCACTGTATTAGTGTCAGTTAGCCCAGGGTTAAGCAATTCTAAATCCTTTAAGCCCCTTTCTCCTTTTGCTATACGATATCCAGAGAAAGAAATTTTTAAAATATTACTCAAATTACTTCACAAGTTCAGCAGTGTCAAAGAGCCTTCTCCTTTTTTAACATTTCAGCATTAATGTGAGAACATAGCCCATGAAAATTTAATTTGAAAACCTATCACTTAAATTTTGAAAGAAACACCTGGAAATTCTTGATGTGTGCCTCGTTTCCCTCATTTTGCCAGCACACGGTACCCCAAGTCAGGTATTATTACATAACACAGGTTTACAAAACCACTAAATCGTTTGCTCTGTTATTAAGGGAAGCACCATTATAATGGAATAGAAACAAGGCACAGAGTAGAAGATGTCTTACTGAAATAAGTCAAATATAAGTCTGCCTATGGAAAATTTTTTTTCCAAGGCAGAATCAAAATATGGCTAAATGAATATGAAGCCTAATCGGAGTTGAGAATGTGATAGGATGTCTATGTCACAGGCTGAACATGAGAGGATTATAGGCAGCTTCTATCCTCAAAGCAAACCACACATTTTAGAATCACCTAAATATAAAAGGGTATTCAATCAGATCATTAAAAAGTTTTAGAAATTTTAGAGGCCTCAAATCTTATTTCCTTCTACAACTTTTAGATATGTGGCAATTAAATAATTTATTGAAGTGCACACAGCACAATGAAGTAATAAAAAGCCACAAATAGAAAAATGAACTCTGCAAACTTGGGTGACGTTTAAGTGAGTTAGATTTCTGGCAAAAAAAAAAAAAAAAAAAAAAGGCTTTACTTGAATTAGATTTCGAAAACCTCACATGAAAAGGCTTTCTTCATTTTTTTCCCCTATGTAGTAGAGCTGGAGTTGTTTTATTTCTCTGAATCTCAACTGCCTGTGGATCTCCATTTTCTGAAAATCCTGGGGACCCGCTGAAGTTTGGATTAAACCTCTGTACTCATAAACAGCTGGTTTAGATTATTGCTAATTGGTCTGAATTGAAATGCAAAAAAATTACCCTTATTTCCATTCCAAGAAGTGATTGGGCGTAGAGGTTCAAGGAATTAGAAAAAGTGCTGATTTAGGAAGAGAATAGGTTGGTGTGCATTGTTTACCATGTAAGGTAGGAAAAGACGGCTGCCGTGACCCTCAGGAAAGCACCATTTTCTTCTTTCTGTTCCTCCTTTCCAGTGATAGAGCTCGAACTGTTGCAAAGATCTCCTCAAAGAGCTCCAAGGCCCAGGTGGACTCTCTCATGCTAAATTCTGTGCTATGGCAGCAAGTCTGCTTACGGTGCTGTGAATGGATGAAAAAAGAGAGAGACAGAGAGAGAGACAGAGAGAGAGAGAATACTGGAGAATTTTCTTCCACGCATTCTAATTCTTGTTTGTTTCACATAGGTGCGTGCCAGTGCCATTGCCCAAGACGCCGATCAGAATTATGATTATGCCAGTAACAGTGTGGTTCTCCATTTGGAGCCAGGAGATGAAGTCTACATCAAACTAGATGGCGGGAAAGCACACGGAGGAAATAACAACAAATACAGCACATTTTCTGGATTTATTATTTATGCGGACTGATAATGCAGAAACTAAGCTTATTATTCTGAGTTTGGACACTGGATTCGTATGGCTGACGTCACTGAATCAAGGATCCCAGGGGATGCCAGTTGCGGGGCACCTCAGTTGTGTATATGTGGGGAATTCAAATGCTACCTGACTCACATCTGTATACTCAGAAACATTCTGTAAAAAAAAAAAAAAAAAAAAAAATTAAAAGCAAGATAAGCAGATGTGTTATCCATTACCGCCAAAGCAAATTCTCCTCCTTATTGTTAGTGTCCATGTGAATGAAGTCCTATATAGATCACAAATTTTTATAGAAAAATCTAAGACACTGAATTATCTCTCCAATATCTATGATACTTTGGTGTTCTGTGACCCTGCTGCTTTGATCCATATATCAGCTTTGGTTCTTGTGAGTTTACCTGCTTCTGATGATACTTGGAGTCCATTCATAGTGTGGGGAGAATGATCTTACCCTGCAGGAGAAGGTCTAATTGAAATAATGCTGCTTGTCCCCAAAGAAATTGTTTGCCTTGTACTTTTGTTAACTTTAGAGCTAGTCCTGGGAATGATTCAACTTCAAGCCTTAACCTGGAATTTTCTGGATTTGAGGGAATTCCCAAGCCTATGATCATTTTCACATTTCCTTTTTCTTGTGAATTTTCTTTTCTCTCCTTTCTGGTGATTATCTTTTAAAAATGGAGATCGAAATTGTATCATAGGATTACCCTCTAAGTGTGCAAACGTGTAATTATGTGTGGTATTTAGAAAATCCCCTGTGTGTCCATTTTGTCAATAGAATGCGTTTAGATTTACTTAGAAAGTCAGAGAAATTTATTCTTTGGTGTTAAATCAGACTGAGGCTTTTGCTTTCTTTGGAACAAAAGATTATTCATAAACCCAATGCACAAAGGTTTAATTTGAGCTACTGCATGGGTCACCAAGGGGACACTAAGTAAGGCCTTCAAATAGTTACTACAAGTCCTGGCCTGAGGTTATTTCAAAATGAATAATTTCACGTATAACCAATATGACAACAAAGTGTATATATTTTATACCAGTATCTGCTACAAATACATGTATTTGTGTGTACACGCGCACACACACATATGTTAGAGGAAATATAATATATATATGGCTTCAGACCATAGGCACAGTGGCTGTATAGCCTCGAAAACTTAATTAAAAAAAGTATGTGTATATATACACACAAACACACAAAAATTATTTGACTTATTTTGGATCGAAATATATTTTGGATTACAAAAGTGTATGGAATAGCAAAACAATTGAAATGGCTTCTCTTTTACGAGCTACCCAGAAACGTAAAGTTTATTAGGTTAAAATGCCCTATACGTCACATGTCTGTAAATTAAGCCTACGGCTTCTTTATTACCATATGCCAATCAATATTCCCACCGCATTCTGTGTCAGACTGTTAATATTAGGACTGCAGAAACGGGTGGCTCTTTTTTGCAATGTCTATGAATTATATGCATTTGAATGATCACTTTTTTCTTTTTTCTCAGGTGGATTAAAGCTGACAGTAAAGTAGATTCTGAGAGTAGTGCAAATCATTTCTCTCTGGTTAAAATACACTGCCAAAAGCCATCTCTTTAATCTAAGAAAAAGATTAAAAATGCATGTTGATATATCCTCCCTATCGGACAACTTCCACTGTTACAATGAAAAATCTGTCCCCACCCCTCCCTCCCCCCCCCCCCCCCCGCCCCACCTCCTCGGTTGCCTTTGAAGACTCTGACAAGTAGATTTCAAAAACAGGGATTTAAAAATCTGCTTGTTTTACTGGTGAAGGACATTTGCATTTTTTCATTTAAAGGAATTAGTTTGTTCCCCTGGCTCATTCCTCTTGGGTACTTTATGTTCTAATACACAGAAAGCGTGATCGTCTTTGAGCCACAGAAATATCTTGTGTTTCGTAAACCTCTACTTTCCAAAAGAGTTATGCATGATGTTCCCATCTGAAGGTGCTGTTTGCTTAGTTTAAATGCCTTGGTCGGAGTCACTGTCATGATGTCTATGATCAAAAATGCTTAGCCCATTCATCAGGAATAATGACTAATTCTATTTGGCCTTTCTAATATGTTAGATAACCGATAATGGGGTTTCAACGAATTTACTTCTATTGAACGATATATATTTATCAAAGAGGAATTGGTAGCTGGGGTTTGGAGTTTTTGGGGTTTTTTTGTTTTTGTTTTTGTTTGTAACAAATAGCATAATGAGGAATCAACCAAAAGATTAATGTATAAACAGCAGTGCACATCAACTAAGAGTTTTAAAAAGGCTTTATTTACACAAAACATCGGGGGTGGGTACCTTTTGAAGAGTAGGCTCGAGTCAGAATGCCATTTCTAATAGATCTGACCTTTTCTTCAGATAACTAAGCATCATTTTCTCTGTTTAGGCCCAAGGAAAAACAAATAAAAGCTAAGGGAAATAAAGGGAATATATATATATGGCAAACATTTCTCTTTTTTTGCATATATATTATTAATTAAACTGTGGCCTTTGTTATTATAAATGTAATGATTCATTAAACTATATTATGTAATATATTTTGACTTTTACCATTGAATTTTTATAATTCAGTATTATGTGTTCATGCCCCCTTATACAAATGTTTAAACTAACAAAGCTTTACAGCAAAAATGGATACCAGGAAGCCACAGGCAACAAAACTGATTTATTACCAGTCAATATAGATAGGTAGACAACTTCTACAATATATAATGAATATAATCAAGCTTCGACAATATTTTTATCATTTTGAGTTGGTGATTGTATTACAGTGTCCTTTGGGGGGGAAAAAGCCTCAAACTTTAACTTCCCTTGCTGCAGAAGCTATTTTCAAGTGCCATATTATTCATTAAGCATTAATTAAAGAACAGCAGGATAATTAGTAGGATCATCAATATTACAAGAAACATTAGATTGCTCCAGAAGAGGGTAATTTAACTAGAAACACTTTAAATTTCCTCAAGTAGTGTAGCTGATAGATTAAGAAAACAAAACAAAGCAAAACTTTGCTAGAGGGGATACAGAATGTAAATCACTGTTTGGAAATAGGTGCTTCTGTATTTATTTTGTTAAAGGCAGAACAAGAGGGCTCCGTTAGGTCAGTAACTTCCTAAAGGTACCGATGTACCAGCTGGTTTCTGAGAAGGCAAAATTTCTAATTCTCATAAATAGGAAATGATCTGTCATTCGTCCTACATAGCCCTGATTAATATCTCACTGTGGGTTTGAAATCACTGAAAAAATGTTCTCTGCGAGCTTTCTACTCAAGGTGTGAGTCTGTAAACAACCATCCTACTTGAAAGTTAGCCATTGCTTAGGGTTCTCTATTAGTATCTTATCAAGTGCATTCTCAGTGATCCCTCTAAGCAACATTTTAGGAACAATGTTGGTAAGTATATGAGAGTAGCCGTGACCTCCATACTTCATCAGCCGATGCTTCGTATGTATGTCGTGTGCCATCAGAATTCGATCTTCGTAGCCTTCATCCACCAGAAGACGCACTCTGTGAAAAATGTCAACTCATTATATGGCATTTGTCTCACATTTAAAATGATCAGGGTGCTTTCAACTTTTTACTCATAAATCTATTGTGCTTGCTGTAGAGATACTGCCTTCTTCTATGGCATGTGTACTGGGAGACCCTTAATAAAGATTGCGTGGTGATGATAAAGGTAATATTGCATCGTAGTAGGAACATGATCCTTATTCCATGCACACAGAAACTTCCAGCCTGTGATATTTATGACAGTGCCTACAATACGGCATTAAAAATAGTTCTAATAGGATGTGCCAGTCTGAGTGAATGGCTGCTTGGGCATTTCACGAAATAACTTCGTTCTAGGTTTGTATCCAGCTCTCCACTCTACAATACCTCCCTCGGTGGTCGCGTTTTCCAGACCTCACTCTCCTCCCACCCCGTCTCTCTCTCTCTCTCTCTCTTATTTTCTAGCAAATAAAATCAATGGCAATTTCTGATTAAAACAGAGAAGCAAAAGGAACCTTCGCAAAGGTAAAACATTCTGAGAGTCAGATCAGTTGATTTGAAAGGAAGGGGCATATGATAAGCGAAATGGTCATTTTCAAAAGATCAGGAAGGGTACTTCTGTATTTTGAGCATCTGTTCCTTTGAAGTCTACGAGAATTCTGACTTAGTAGTAGTAGTCTTGGAGCACTGTATTAAATCAACCAGTACAAATTTACTCTGTCTTCCTTCTATCTCAACAAGATTGCTGTAAATACCAAGCCGTTCCTTTAAATTTATAGCCAGTTGACTGGAGAAGGGCTTTCCAACTACTGTCTAAACATCTAATCCTCTTTGCTTTGTTAAATGCTGTAATCTATAGTGTGAGTCACCTCCTGACAGCCACCATCTGTGTGTGTCTGGACTCTGGGCAGTGTCTGTCATGACTTCCACGGGATTCTACTGGCAGAAGGTGCAAAGTGGAGACAATGGCTCTTCCCTGGCATTCTCTTCATGGTCATGTCAGTCTCTGGATTCCCAAATGAATCTAGATGGTCAGACAGCACCTTCCTCCAAGGGCTAATTATTCAAAAGATATCCTTTTTGTGTCTGTGACATTTCTTGGCATCCTGGCGCGTGAGTCATATTTAGTAACTACTAAAAGTAAGCAAAATTGGGCCACTGCACAGAAACCTCAGACACAGAGCTCTGCCCTCTGAGAACATACATTTTAAAATAAAATAATAATGGAAGGTGAGACATTGTGTTCCTAGGTCGTGCCTAACAAGAGCCACGTCGAGCATTTTTGTCTAGAAATCTGTATTCGTGTCATTCATACGCATGTCCTGTAAGTACTTGGATGCTGTTTGAGCCACCATGGATATTTACCTCGTAAATCTGTACAATGTCCAAAAGCTCTGACCTGGAGTTACTTTTGGAACTCTCTTTGAGGCAATTCCCTAGAAAGTTCTAGGGTCATTTATGAGAAGAGAGAAAGACTTGACAGAATGCATGCCCACGCTGAAACTGAGTGTGGCAACCCTTAATCCACAACTGAGAAGGAGTGTCACGTTATGGGAAATTTTAGGGTATGCCTTCCTCCTTATCGTCTCTGAGCATTTCCCAGAAGTTTTTGTCTCTTTCCCTTGTCTGAGGAAAAAAAAGCGATATCGTATTACGTCAGAGGCATATCGTATGGAACAGCGGATTCTTGTTGTTGTTCCTTCAACACTGCTACTCAATTGTGAAGGAGTAAGGAAAGAGTATAATGGCTAAGACACTCGCTTAAAACTGAGAATCCTTAGAACTGATTTAAGTCAAGAACGTAGAGACTAGTTACCTCACGACAAAGACACTGCTATGACTCTACAAAACAGTTCTCTCCTGACTATCAAATCAAGATATGACTTGGCCAGTCTTAAAATAAAAGCTCCTCTCTCATGCTGTGCCATTGTGTGGAAGAACAGTAGTTCCGAGACGCTGCCAGAAGGAAGGAACCACTGTAGATGAGAAGACAAAAATGACAGTAATTATAGAAATACAAATGAGTTAGTGTTTTGCAAACAAATATTAGAGAGAGACTACAAAGTGTGAAAAGGCAGAGATATAATAAGATTTGAGAAATGGAGCGTAAGATTGAAAACAGGTGTCAGACACAGAATTTCTGGTGCTGAAAACCAGAGGTAGGCAGAAGCGTGCTTCTATGTTCTTGCAGTTCAGAGATGTAAGATGACTAAGGCTCAGAAAGGGACTGCCAATGGATGATGAAAATCAAGTGCCCAAGAGATGGCAGACCAGGGGGGTGCTGGAACACACCCCCTGCCTAAAGGTCATTCGGTAATTACCGTGAATTGTGCTTGAGCCAAGTGACCTTATGCATGATTTTAATTTAGGGAAGATAAAGCTTGCATACATATACATGAACACGCATATATCGCATATATATTTTGATGTATTTCCAGACATCTAGAATGTTTACATTTGGCTCAATGAAAGCTGGCCAAAATTAAATTCTTGTTCTTGAATTAATAGCCAGAAGTTATCAAGGAGGAATGTGAGGAGAGGTGCTGGTCATCCTCCCCCCATATATCCTTCAGACCCCCTCTGCCGATCCCCTCTCTCTTAGTCAAGGTCTGGGAGCCGCATGGGTGGCGTAGGGTTGCTTCAGAAGATATAAAAGATGCAGCTCACTGCCACAAAGGGGCTTAGGAAAAGGAAGTGGGTCTTAGAAGCAAACTTCCCATTTCCAAGATGAATCGTAAAACGTATGTTGAGGGCATTCATCAGGAAACAGGGTTTGGAGATCATGAAAGATGAGAAAGCCCTACCCTACTCCCCCACTTTAAATTCCAAAGAATATTCACCTCGCAGCCTGGCCCAGGCTCGTAGGGCCCTGGGGTAACTTGTCTGCCTGTACTGAATGGTGCTCCTAAGAAAGTTAGGTAAAATCCTGATGCAAAATTAACAACAACAAAAACGGAACAATAAATTGGTGTATTAAAGAACTGATTTCAGTGGTTTAAAAAAATGTGTTTTAAGTCCTAGCTTCATTGGTCAGGTCAGTTTGCTCCTGTACAGCTGAGCATCTCCATATTTACATAGCAAGCATTACATGGATCAGCTAGCTCTCCCTGATGATATTGAACTTGAAGCCTATTTTACTGTTAATGAGGTCATGCAGGAGGAGTACCCATATGCAGGGACGGGCAGAAGGCACACAGGTGTAAAGGTTGGCCACCCACGCTAAGAGCTGAGGGCTGTCCTCGACCGTGGCCACAGATCTTCCCCTCAATTCCAGTGTGGGGGTATGTCCTACCGTTGCTGCTTTAGCCTCCGTTTCTGGACATCACTTCTGTAGGTCTGGTGTCTTTACTCGTAGCCCACACAGTTTTCTACGCCCTTAACCACATTCTGGCCCGTCTCCGTCCCAGAAGACTACTTCCTCTCTAAAAATCCCAATCTTCACTCTCCCACCCCGACCACGAGTCACATTTCTCTTTTTCCCTCACCGTCTTCTGGGTACATTCCCCCCTCACTCAAGCTTCTGATTGGTTGCCGCTGCTATGTTATTCCCACCTCTTCTTACTTTTCTCTATACCTTCTTCTGTTCGTCTTGGACCTCAGGACCCTCCCTCAACCCCACCCCAGATCCCCTGTCGACCACATTTTTCAGACAGAATCCCAACCCTCAGTCTCTCTAACTGTTCATGTTTTTGCTTCTCCTCAAAGCTTCTTTGGTCTTATTATCAAAATACAAAACTTTGGGGGGGGGGGCGGAATAATCACCAAGTCATGTGCACTGGTGCCCATGTTCGGTCGTGCAGACATGATCTTGAGCCTCACCGGGGTCTCACACACACCGTGTCCTATCAGTATCTGTCTCATTCACTCAGTGTCCATTCCCAGCCTTCCTCCTCTTCTACAAGGTCCTGCCCTGAATCTGTTCCCTCCTTCGCAGAAGATAAGCATGTTGACTTCACAGGGACCCTACAGAACACAGGTGGTCATATGTCCTCGGTTTCCCATTCTCACCGCATCTATCTGCATTCACCCCATTACTCGCCTTACACCTTTCAACCAACTTTCTGTTTGCTTCCCAGCTGCCATCTGTTTGTCTCCTTGGAAAGCTTGCTCTATATCTCCTCTCTCCAGATTGTTTTAAGTTAGTGTCGATCGACTATTTTCATATTCTGCACCAGACATTCAGGAAAAAACTCTTCATACTTTTTTTCATATAAATTCCATAACCCTATAGAAGAGGTACTTCTTCCTGCGATTTGTTCTCTTTGTGTCTCTGCTTTTGCTCTCAGCCACATAAACATTGCTTAACCCTTCGTTAGTTTGAGAGAGAGAGAGAAAGAGTGAATGGGGAAAAAGGGCAGAGGGAGAGAGAGAAAGTCTCTTAAGCAGGCTCCACACTCAGAGTAGAGCCCAGCCATGATCCTGGGATCATGACCTGAGCCGAAATCAAGAGTCGGATGTTCAACTGACTGAGCCACCCAGGTGCCCCAAACATTGCTGGACCCTTGACAAAACCTTCCCTTGATCCTATCTTGTCTTCTCACTTTGACCCTATGCCCCTGCTTCCCCTGACCACCAAGCTTCTTGAAAGAGTAACCCCACCTTCTCTCTCCTCTTCCTTACCCCCTACTCATTCTTCAAGGCTTTTCTACGGAGACTTCACTGACTGCACAGTGAGAATCTCCAGCCTTTACCTCACTGATGCCTGCCACCTGTCAGTTGCCCAAGCCCTTCTGCTCCAAACAGTCTCCTGCACCTACTTGCACAACAACATATTTCCCTGATTCTCTTCTCACTTTGAAAACTTTTCGATCTGTCCTTGAGTGACTCTTCCTGAGTCCATTCCTTAAATATCAGTGTTCCCCAGAGTTCTGTCCTCATTCTCTCCTCTGAGTGATCTCATTCATTCCCACGCTGCCAACCATGACATACAAACCAAAGATGCCTAGATTTATGTCTGAGTCCAGATCTCTGCCCTGAGCCTCACAGCCTTATCCACAGCCCCACTGGATAGCTACTCTTAGATTATTCCCAAACCAAAGTCATCCTTGTCAATCCCAAATCTGTTTCTCCTCCCAGATTCCCTAACTTGGTGCATCCAATGTTCACATCATCGTGTAACCAGGACAAACCAGGTAACCATCCATCCTTGACTCCAGAAACTTTCCACTTGGTTACAGAGAATGACTCGGACAATTTGTTGCTTCGACAATTTTGAGGGGTCAAATTCTATATGATGTTTGGTCTTTAGACATTCTACTTACAGCATTTAAGTTTCAGTCATCTCCATAGTGAATATTTTTGATAAAGCATTTCACACACACGTTGTAGGAGGTTAGGACTTCAGTGTGGTCAACATGGGAAAGAAACCACTTACTTCATTAGGGACAGAAAGACGAAAGCATCTTTGTTCTCTTTTTGTCATGGCAGGGGTTAAGTATTATCTGTTTCTTGTCAGCTGCCCATCTGCACTGAACTCCTAAGGCTCTGCTAAGCTTTTGCCTACTTAGGATGACTCATTTGCTTCTTGAAATAATATATAGAGATTTCTCTCCCCAAAACAGCATTGATACATTTTTTTCTGCAAGTCTCTGGTTCTGCCTGCTCACTGTTTTCCGAATCTTTGCTAATACCTACCCAGATATGAATCAAAAAGGACTGGTAAAAGGGAACACTATCAGGGATTTCATCATATTTACCTCCTAATTCTTTTATTATCATTGGGCATGTCGATATCCGGGTTGAATTGGTAATGAAGGAGTTCAGTCCCAAAGAGATCATATTCCAAGTAACAGCCAAGTTGAGCAAACTCCAGGAGTTCCTTTTTATCAAGTATAGTCCTAGAGACAATAAGACGGACACAGTGTAATTATCAAGAGCATATTTTCCACATATACAGATTAACAGTTTTAAGTACGCCATGTACTGGAACATAATTAAAATAACAGAAGTTTGAGTCCGCTCTTAGGATGTGACTGTAAAATAGTAAGTTCAACTTGTTACCAGACATAAGGGAATTTACCATATCTGAAAGGGAGTTTCCCTTCTAAAGTGCTTGGGAACTATAGACATTTTAATTATGTTGCCATTACTCAAAAACAATTTTGCAATTCTCCTTCAGAACTGTCTTCAGGATATGTTCCGTATTCTTTTGGAAATCCTTCATAGCAGCAGAACAGCTGTGAGCTCTGGAAACTATCGAAGGGAACTTGGCATCAGCCTGGTGAACTAGGTGAGTAATACTAATCTGCGTAAAACATGAAGCTAAGGTAAGGAGATTTTCTTATGAAGATCATAAGGTGGTTCCAAAATTAATTCCAAGGCCTTTGTGAATGTCATTGCTTCTTTTTAAAAAGGGGGGCAAAATTCCTACAGATATTTGTGTTCTGGTGTACCTATTTTTAAATAGAATTTATTATTTTGTGATAATCTTTATGGATATCTTCTCATTTCTTTAGCGATCATAGTAAGAATAACACTATCTTATGATGTAAGACTGTGTAAATGAATGGGAAAGGAGAGGTATGTGAGATAAACACAGGCTACAGACAGGGGAGCAGAGTCCAGAGCAAGAGTAGATTATCTCGAGAAATTTAGATTATAATAAGTAAAAAGGGACGCATTAGGTCAACCCCCAAAATACCATGGTAGAGATTCAAACACATGGAAAAATAGGAAGGAAGGAAGGAAGGAAGGAAGGAAGGAAGGAAGGAAAGAAAGAAAGGAGGGAGGGAGGGAGGGAGGGAGGGAGGGAGGGAGGGAGGGAGGGAGGAGGGAAGGGAGGGAAGGGAGGAAGGATTGATTCTTCAGGAGACAATATAGAAAAAATGTGAGGGGAAAAGTGCACCCCATTAGACATTGTGTGAAGGGTGGTAAGGGTGTAGATTATGGAAGTGATTGAGATCCCAAATTGGCCTGGTGCAGAGTGGGATTTATCAGATGATCATTGTCTTACTAGGCTTTTCTCCACTGATATTCTATTACCTTGGCTATTCCAGGATGCAAGGATTAAAGCACTATCATATGTCTATAAATCTGCTTCTAAGAGGTCACAAGTATTTTTAAGGCCTTTCTTCCAAACCATGGGAGGACCAATTAAGCCTCTGTGTGTCATGAGTGCAAGAGTTTTCTGCTGTCTTGGGATGCTCCCTAGGAGCTGACTATTGACTTTCACTTTGAGCAGTCATATTGTAGCTGCTTCCTTTTTATTCTATTCAACAATTCAGCATAACTTAGAGTTCACGATGTTGTTTTAGGCAGGGAGGCTAAAATATCTTTCTTTTATACTATAAGATGTGCATTAGTTCTGTGCTGTCTTCTAATACTATTCCTTTTCCATCTTCTTACCCCGGGGACCATCTTTTGCTTCCAAAATTACTTGCCTAAAAGAATATGTGTTTTTCTATAGTAGACACATTCTGTTTTCCCCCAAAGAACCATGCTTAAAAACAAAATATGCACAATTAAAATAACATAAGAAGGAAAAGATAAGTTTAGTGTGTTTCTTTTGAGTCAGTTCCTTCAGTGTGTTAATTACTGGGTAGGTGGGCGGTGGGGGGAGACAAACCAGGGATGTAGGGGCCAGTAACACATTGGATCAGACTCTTTTCTGCTTCTAATGTCTTTATTCTTTCTGTGGCCTAATGTCTTTAGACTAAGTTTTCTAGACTTTGAATGACATACCAAGACAGATATTCAATGAGAAGCCTGTAGTAAATGAAAAGCCGTAGGAAACTTTTTCATCTTAGTTCCAACTGAAAATGAAAAAATAAAATTGCTTATCATCATAATAGCTAAAAATTATAAGAACTTACCTTGTGTCTGGCATCGTGCTAAAGCACTTTATATTTGTTACCCCATTTCATATTCTCCGTAATCCCACTGGTCTCAATTTTACAGATGAGGAAACTGGGATGTGAGAGATTAGAGGCTTATTCAAGGTGATGTGTTGAAATATAAATTCATTTCAGTTCTAGAATCACCTATCTTCATCCTCAATCTATATGACTTCTACTGCTAAACATTTTGTGCTCAAAGGACGTTTTCCAGAATTACACTGACTGTAGCACACAAAGGGTTTTTTAAATCTTTATTTTGAAATTTAATTCCCTCCCACAAAATGCACTCGAAAAATGGGGAATATGGGGCACCTGGGTGGCTCAGTCGGTTAAGCATGTGACTCTCAATTTCTGGCTCAGGTCATGAGCTCATGGTTTGTGATATGGGGCCCCATGTTGGGCTTGTGCTAACAGCACAGAACCTGCTTGGGATTCTCTGTCTCCCTCTCTCTCTCTGCCCCTCCCCTACTCTCACACACTCTCTCTGCCTCTCAAAAAGAAATAAATAAACTTTAAAAAAAAAAGAAAAGAAAAAAATGGAGAATTTCCGTCAAAGGGTAGTGTGGGGGCTGGGCCATGATAAACCTGAAAAGTAAGAAAGGATTACTTTGAAGAGTTCTTTGTTTGCTAGCTCAAAGGGTAGATATATACAGTAGGCAGTATTTGACCATTATAGTTCTATTAGACAATTTCATTGACATGGTCAAAGAAGGAGAAGGAACTATATTAATTATGACCATTGCTTACTTTCTTACCAGGAGCCTGACATTGCCCTGAGCCTCTTACAAATATTAAGGGGCACATATTAAGAGTCTCCTATCCCAGGCTGGACTCCTGAAGTCCAGAACTGCATGTCTAATGGCCCATTTGCCATCCTCACTGAGATGTCTAATAGATAGCAGACTAAACCCCTCCTCGACCACCATAAACCAGCTGTCCCAACACCCTTCCCTCTCTCTTCTGACAGCAACTCTATCCATTCGTTTGCTCAGGCCAAGAACCTTGCTATCATCCTTGACAGGCTTCATCTCACACTACACATCTAGCCTGCCGGGACAGCTTTTTCGTTCAACTTTCAAAATGTGCCCGGAATCTGGACGTGTCACCAACTCTCCCTCTACCCTCCTGGTCCAAATCACCACCATCTCTTTTGCAGCTGCTCTCTTTGCTTTTCTGCCTTTGGTCTAGTACTTTCTATTCACATGTAGCAACCAAAGTGCTATCACCACAACTAAGTCAGACCAGGTCTCTCAAGTGCTCACAACTCACCAGTGGCTTCCCATGTCCCTCAGAGACAAAGCCAAGGCCTCGCAGTGGCCCATGAGGCCATGATTGATCTCTTTGATGTGGTCTTGTAACCGCCTCATCTAAGAGAGGAATGGGGAAGGTAGGAATCCGTTTCTCCAGATGTCAATTACATATAGGTGCTACCTACATTATAAATGTTATCTGAAGAACGTTGCTTTGGGTGAAGATATCTTTCCAGAGGAAGGCTAACAGGTTTAGTAAGATTCATCTACACATGTAAGTTTCAGAAGTAAATCCGTGGGAATTATTCTGTAGGACAGCACATAGAAAGGAGTATGATTAAGGGGCAAATGGTCCTCCTATAAGATACTCTTAAAAATCTCATAGTCACATGGAGAGAAGATTTCTTCAGAAGAGGAACAAAAGCTGATATTTTGGACATTAGGAAAATGCAGTTAAAAACGAAGCTGAAAAATGTGCTCTCATGAAAATGTCAGGAGATAGATAGATGAAATCATACATCATATATCACATATTATGTATTACATATTATTATTTTTACAGACATTTGGTAATATAACACCCTCTGGATAACTGAACATTAGGGTGAAGGTGACTAAGAAATGAATTCACCTTAATTCTCCTTACTGTTGCCCAAAATCTACGGGGAGAAAATAGTGTCAGTGATCATGCACAATGTTCAAGGAAAATCCTGAAAGAAATCCCAGAATTTGGCATAAGCTATTAATGGGGGATAGTAGGTAAACCAAGACAGTCAACACATAATAATCATCAGGTATTTAAAACAGCCCTATCTCATTTAATCCTTACAAAAACTGTATGAAGAAGGTCTGATCATCCCCATTTCATAGACAGGGAAACTTGAGACTCAGAAAAGTTAAGGAACTCAACTTTCAGACTGAGGGACTGAGAATAAACCTAGACTGTGTTTGTCTCCAAATCCATGTTCTTAGGCCATGTAGCCCCTTCTGTGTTGGGAGAAGCACCCACATCCATCCACTCGCCGGCGCTGAGACTCAACTATGGCGAAGTGCACCCCATCACAAACTAGTAACCCTGCACCATGAATGTCTAACAAGGTGACTTAGCCACATTCAACTGACATTCCGTTGGATGACTTCCAGGGACTGTCAAGGTGCTACTGAAGTCACATTTATGCAAGTGACTTTTTTTTTTTTTTTCACTTGGAGAAAGGATTGACCCCAAATGTCAGAATGGTACCTTGGGAAAATGTACTCTGCTTGACGTCTTTCAGATGAGGATTAAAGAGGTCCTGGTCCTCCCGGTCGTCAGGGATCTCGTAGGGCTTCTCATACAAGGTGTCAACTCTAATTCTGCTCATTCCATATTCTAGATCCATGAAAATGATATTCTTTCTTATTCCAATCTTCCCCAGCCTTTAAGGTAATTATTTTTCACCTCTTGCCCTAAGCAGTCAGTGGGGTGATTTTGAGATACAGAAGGGCTCCCGCATTTCACACTGGAGAAAGTTCCTTGTTCAAGGTGGATGAAGTGGTTACAATGTCGTTGTAAAATATCCTGGGATTTCCCAGGAAGAAGCTGAAATTTTTGTATCAAGTATTTGTTCCTGTCATTCATATTATATATACTCTGAATATATATATATATATTCTCCTGTTGCATGTTTTATGTTTATGCTCCCTAACTAATAAACAAATTCTCTCTATATCAGGAACAGGCATAAATTTACGACAGACATATTACCATCAGCCACAAAGTGGTACCTGAAGCGATTTGGCTATCTTCAGTTTCAGAATATGGTTATCATTCACTAGTGTTTTAAGGCTGGTACTAAATCGGATGACAGTTGATTCTGTTTGTCAAACTTCTTTATACTCTAGATCTTATCCGAGTGCTGAGGGGTTTAGTTTAATGTCAAAATGCATTCTGAGTGGGAGCAAGGAAGTCTGTGTGAAGTGATAGTTTAGACAAGGGTCGAAAGAACCAAGCAGCAAAGAATATGATTCGTGGGTGTGATCAAGATGATAACAGTATCTAACATTTGTCTTGGGCTTTCCAGTTTCAAAGAACTCTCAAATGCCTTCTTTCATTTCATACATTCAAGCACACCTTCATGAATTAATTCAGCAAGCATCTACTATCTTGTACCATCACCTACCTTGTGCTAGCCTCCGCTGGGAATACAGGTATGAGGGAGATATTTAAGCTGCTGTCTTAACGAATGTAAAGCCAAAGGGAAGGAGATAGGAATTTAGACTAATAATTACAGTTAAATGTGTTGAAAGGTTTTTTTTAGTACAAATGAATACAAAGTGTTGTGAAAGAAAAATGAAAAGAATAACTCATTTGGGTGGAGTCTATTGAATAGAAGATGATTCAGATAAAGGTTGGTGGGGTTCAGGTGTTGCCTGATGGATGATAATGAAGTACACCTGTTGAGAGGCACGAGAAGAAAAAAGAAAAAGAATCTTGCTGTTCCTGATGATAAAGCTGTAATTATCAGAGCCAAAGTGCATGACGGGAGGGCTTGGGTGGTGCAGTTGGTTAAGAATCCAGCTCTTGATTTCAGCTCAGGTCATGAGCTCATGGTTCCTTAGTTTAAGCCCCACATAGGGCTCTGCACTGACAGCACGGAGCCTGCTTGGGATTCCCTCGCTCTCCTCCTGTCTCTGCTCCTCCCCTGCTCACACATGTGCTCTCGCTCTCTTTCTCTCGCTCTTTCTCTCGCTCTCAAAAATAAATAAATAAACTTAAAAAAAAATAATAAAGTCCATGAGGGAAGAGGCAACCATCCATCTATCCATCCAGCCACCCATCCATCCACCAATAAGAAATTATTACTTTTGGGGCATCTGGGTGGCTCAGTCGGTTAGGTGTCCGACTTTGGCTCAGGTCATGATCTCATGGTTCGTGGGTTCAAGCCCTGCATCAGGCTTTGTGCTGATGACTCAGAGCCTGGAGCCAGCTTCAGATACTGTCTCCCTCTTTCTCTGTCCTTCCCCCTCACACACACACACACACACACACACACACACACACACACACACACTCTTGCTCGCTCTCTGTCTCTCTCAAAAATAAATATTAAAAAAAAAAGAAATTATTACTTAAAAAATTTAAAGTTTATTTATTTATTTTGAGAGAGAGAGCCCAAGTGGGGGAGATGAGAGAGAAGGACAGACAGAATCCCAAGCAGGCTCTGCGCTGCCAGGGCAGAGCTCCACATGGGGCTCGGACTTAACAGACCTTGAGATCATGACCTGAGCCAAGGTCAACTCAGGCGCTTAACTGACTGCCCCACCCAAGCACCCCAAGAAACTACTGATCATCAACTTACAGGATGAGATATTAGTTGGCTAAACAAAGACAGCACACTGTCCCATCCTTCAAGAAGTTCAGTGTCTATTAGGAAAAAAGAGACATGCAAACGATTGTTTTCCAGACCTACCAAGTCATAATAAAAGTACTGCTAGGAACGGGGCTGGCACAGAGAAGGAGATAACCAACCCTTCTTGGCTCCTTCAGGAAAAGCTTTCTTAAGAAGAAAACCTCTGTTGAACTTACTGTGTTTGCAAACAGACTCTGCCGAGTAGATAAGGGAGAATGGAGTATTCATAGCAAAGGGACTAGCTTGTGTGAGAAGCATGTAAGAATGATCAGCACGGGGCACTCAGGGTCACAGTCGGGGTGGCCTTGGTCCAAATTTGGTGTGTGTACTGGAGTTTATGGGAGATGAGGTGAAAGGATGGGTAGAGGCCAGATGACCAAGATATCTGGATTTTGTACTGAAGGCGAAGGGGTCACTAAAGAGCTGTGACTCAGGGTGGAATGTAATCCAGTTTGCACTGGAAAGATCAAAATTGGTGGCCACGTGGGTGAGGCGAAGGGAATGATTCCTGTTTGAAGATGATTACAGTAGTTCAGAGGGCAGATGAGGGCCTGAATTAAGTCAACAAGGAAGGAATGCATAGGAGGGGTTGTATTCGGAGATCTTCGTAAAGTAGACAGGTTTCATCATGTGGGGGTGCAGGGAAGGGAGGAATTTAACACCTGGGTGAATAATGCTGTGTTCGACCAGAATAGGGCACACAGCAGGAAGAGGAAGCCACGAGTCACTGTCCCCATAGTGACAGCGGTGGAGAAGGAGAATCGAAGGCCTGTCTTGGGCAGTCGATTAGATATTGGTGTCGTTAAATGACACCAAGAGCATGGGAGGAGCAGGTTCTGAAACTCACAATCAACTGGTGAAATCATTTTACTACATATTATCATTACTATATAGAAGAGGAAACTAAAGCTTGGATCTTTTGAGTGATCAAGTATCCCTACTCCAATTGCGTTTCACTTTCCATTACACTGCATTGTTGACCGTGTTGTAATCCATCAGCCAGTCCCATCTGTGAATTCCTGGGCCTAGAGACTTAGTACCATGAGGGCAGAGCTAATTTGAGATCAGACCAGCTCACGGCCTGATTCCAAGAGAAACACAGAATACATTCAATGCTAAAAGTAATGAACTTGACCAAGTAATTTTTTAGAATTGGCACAGAAATACAATAATAAGTGGGTGTGTGTACACAACTTATTTATGAAAAACAATGTTGGGGTGCCTAGGTGGCTCAGTCAGTTGAGCGTCCGACTTGGGCTCAGGTCGTGATCTCATGGTTCTTGAGTTCAAGCCCCGCGTCAGGCTCTGTGCTGACAGCTCGGAGCCTGGAGCCTGCTTCCGATTCTGTGTCTCCCTCTCTCTCTGCCCCTTCCCACTTGAACTGTGTCTCTCTCTCTCTCTCTCAAAAATAAATAAAAAATGTTTTAAAAGTTTTAAAAAACAATGTTGAATTTTAGTAACTGATTATTATAAAAATTAGTTATCACCAAAGTAATTCCCAAAATAACCTTTTAATCTCTGTCCCCACTGAATTCCTCAATTTAAAAACCAGTGGATATTTGTACAGATAATGTTATGTGGGATTCTTTATTATTTTATAAGAGTTTTTCAACAACTCCTTAAGAGAATTACTAAGCTCACTGAGAACTATCAATATAATAACTTATGTATGTTTAAATAGAATGTAATGTGTCAAAGAAATTAATATATAAATTACTATAATCTAATAAGTTCAATATTAATATAATTCTAAGACACTATTCATATATGTTCATATATTGCTAATGGCACTTGCACCTAATAAATCTGAGAAATTCTTAATTGATAATTTTCGTTTATTTTTAATGCCAAAATAGAAACTAAATAGAATAAGTTGGTTTTTTTTTTTAGCTCCAGTGTAGTTAACATACAGTGTTATATATACAATATACTATGTGCAATATAGTGTTTCAACAGTTCCATATGCTACTTAGTGCTCATCATGGTAAGTGTACTCTTAACCCCCTTCACCTGTTTCAACCCCTGCCCCTGGCAGCCATGTTTGTTACCTAGTTAAGAGTCTGGTTTTTTGGTTTGTTTGCTATTCTTTTTTCCCCCAGTGTTTGTTTGTCTTGTGTCTTAAATTCCACATATGAGTGAAATCATATGGTATTTGTCGTTTTCTGACTGGCTTATTTCACTTGGCATTTTACTCTCTAGATCCATCCATGTTGTTGCAAATGGGCAAGATTTCATCAATGGAAATTTATACACACACACACACACACACACACACACCACTTCTTCTTTATCCATTGGACACTTGGGTGGCTTCTATAGCTTGGCTATTGTCCATACATAATGCTGCAATCAACATAGGGATGCAGCTATCCCTTTGAATTAGTGTTTTCGTATTCTTTGGGTAAATGCCCAGTAGGGTGGTTCTATTTTTAATTTGTTGAGGAACCTCCATACTGTCTTTCACAGTGGCTGGACCAGTTTGCATTGCCACCAACAATGCATGAGAGTTCCTTTTTCTCCAATCCTCGCCAACACTTGTTTCTGACTTTCTGTATTTTAGCCGTTCTGACAGTTGTGAGGTAATACCTCATTGTGGTTTTGATTTGCATTTCCCTGATGATGAGTGATGTTGAGCATCTTTTCATGCGCCTGATAGCCATCTGGATGACTTCTTTGGAGAAATATCTTTTCAGATATTTCTGCCCATTTTTTAATTGCAGTGTTTTGTGTGTGTTAAGTTGTATAGGTTCTTTATATATTTTGTATGTGAACTCTTTTTTACTGGATATTTCATTTGCAAATATCTATTCCCATTCAGTAGGTTGTCTTTTAGTTTTGCTGGTTGTTACCTTTGCTGTGTAGGAGCTTTTTATTTTTATGTAGTCTCAATGCTTTATTTTTGCTTTTGTTTCCCTTGCCTCAGGAGACATATCTAGAAAGATGTTGCTATGACCAGTGTCAGAGAAATCACTGATACTTGTGCTCTCTTCTGGGATTTTTATGGGTTTCACATCTCACATTTAATTCCTTGACCCACTTTGAGATTTTTATGTGTGCTGTAATGACCCAGTTTCATTCTTTTTCATGTAGCTGTCCAGTTTTCCCAGCATCATTTGTTTTTTTCCCCCATGGCATACTCTTTTATCCTTTGTCAGAGGTTAATTGACCATAAAATTTTAAGTTTATTTCTGGGCTTTCTGTTCTATTCCATTGATCTATGTGTGTATTTTTGTTCCAGTACCATGCTGTTTTGATTACTACAGCTTCGTAATATAACTTGAAGTCTGGAATTATGCTAGTTCCAGTTTTGTTTTTCTTTTTCAAGATTGCTTTGGCTATTTAGGGTTTTTTTGGTTTCATACAAATTTTAGAATTGTTTTTTCTAATTCTGTGTAAAATGCTGTTGTTATTTTTATAGGGATTGCACTAAATCTGTAGATTGCTTTACGTAGTATGAACATTTTAACAATATTTGTTCTTCTAGTCCGTGAGCCTGGAATCTTCCATCTGTGTTGTCTCCAGCTTCTATCAGAGTTTTATAATTTTCAGAGTATAGGTCTTTCACCACTTTGGTTAAGTTTATTCCTAAGTTTTTTATTATTTTTGGTACAACTATAAATGGAATTGTTTTCTTAGTTTGTCTTTCTGCTGCTTCATTATTAGTGTATAGAAATGCTATGGATTTCTGTGTATTATTTTGTATCCTGCAACCTTATTGAATTAATTTATCAGTAGTTTTACCAGCCTTATGGTGGAGTCTTTAGGGGTTTCTAGATATAGTATTTTGTCATTTGCAAACAATGATAGTTTTACTTCTTCCTTATTTATTTGGATGCCTTTTATTTTTTTGTTGTTGTCTGATTGCTGTGGCTAGGACTTCTAGTACTATGTGGAATAGAAGTGGGGAGAGTGGACATTTTTGTCTTGTTTCTTACCTTAAGGGAAAAGCTCTCAGTTTTTCCCCAGTGAGTATGATGTTAGTATGATGTGGGGTTTTCGTATAAGACCTTTACTATGTTGAGGTATGTTCTCTCTCACCCTACTTTGTTGAGGGTTTTTTATCATAAATGGAGGTTGTGCTTTGTCAAATGCTTTTTTCTGCATCTGTTGAAATGATCATATGGTTTTTAACCTTTTTCTTCTTGATGTGATATATCAAACTGATTCATTTGGAAATATTGAACTACCCTTGCCTCCCGAGAATAAATCCCACGCTGATCATGGTGAATGATTTTTTAAAATATATTGCTGGACTTGGTTTTCTAATATTTTTCTGAGTATTTTTGCATCTATGTCATCAGAGATACTGACCTGTGGTTCTCTTTTTTTGTGGTATCTTTATTTGCCTTACGGTTAATGTAGGCCTCATAGAGTAGAATTTGGGAGTGTTCCTTCCTCTTCTATTTTTTTGGAATAGTTTGAGAAGAATAGGTTCTAACTTTGACTGTTTGGTTGAATTCACCTGTGAGGCCATCCAATCCTGAACTTTTGTTTGTTGGGAGTTTTTTGATTAATGATTCAGTTTCAATGCTGGTAATTGGTTGAAGTTTTCTGTTTCTTCCTGCTTGAGTTTTGGTAGGTTATATGTTTCTAGGAATTTACCCATTTCTTACAGGTTATCCAAAGTTTGGCATATGATTTTTCATAACATTCTCTTATAATCATTTATATTCTGTGGTGTTGGTTGTTATTTCTCTTCTGTCATTTCTGATTTTGCTTATTTGAGTTCTCTCTCTCTCTCCCTCTCTCTCTCTGATGAGTCTGGCTAGAGGTTAATCAATTTTGTTGACCTTTTCAAAGAACCAGCTCCTGGTTTCATTGATCTCTTCTGTGGTTTTGTTTTGTTTTTTTAGTTTCTATCCCATTCATCTCTGCTCTTATCTGTATTATCCTTCCTTCTGCTGGTTTCAGGTTTTTTTGTTCTTTTTCTAGATCCTTTAGCTTTAAGGTTAGGTTGTGTATTTGAGATTTTTCTTGCTTTTGGGGGTAGGCAGTAGTGCTATAAATGTCCCACTTAGAACAGCTTTTTCTGCATTTCAAAGATTTTGGCCCATTATGTCTTCATTTTCATTTTCCTTTTGTTTCCATGTGATTTTTGATTCCTTTGATTTCTTGGTTGACCCATCCATTGTTTAGTAGCATGGAATTTAACATGCATATATTTGTGCGCTTTCCAGGTATTTTCTTGTGGTTGATCTAGTTTCATAGCATTGCAGTCCGAAAAGATGCATGGTATAACTTCAGTATTTTTTAATTTATTGAGACTTGTTTTGTGGCCCAATATGTGATCTCTTCTGGAGAATGTTCCATGTACACTTGAAAAGAATGTGCATTCTGCTGTTTTAGAATGGAATGCTATGTCCATATCTATTAGGCCCATCTGGTCCAGTGTGTCATTCAAAACCACTGTTTTCTTATTGATTTTCTGTTTGGATGATCTGTCCATTGATGTAAGTGGGAGGTTAACATCCCCTACTATTATTGTATTCCTATTGATTATTTCCTTTATTTTTGTCAATAGCGGCTAAATATATTTGGGTGCTCCCAGGTGTAGTGCATGAGTACTTACATTTGATATATCTTCTTGTCGGGAAGGACAAAGATTGTCCTCTTTGCTATTATTCGGTGTTCTTCTTTGTCTCTTGTTGGAGTCTTTGTTTTAAAGTCCATTTTGTCCAATATAAGTATCGCTACCCCAAGTTTCTTTTGACATGCATTTGCAAGATGTTTCTCCATTCCCTCACTTTGAATCTGCAGATTTCTTTAGGTCTAAAATGAGTCTCTTGCAGGCAGCATATAGATGGGTCTTATTTTTTTGTTGTTGTTGTTTCTGTTTTATTTAATCCCTTCTGCCACCCTATGTCTTTTGATTAGAGCATTTAGTTCATTAAATACAAAGTAATTATTGATATATATATTTTTATTGCCATTTTGTTACTTGTTTTGTGGTTGTTTCTGTAGATTTTCTCTGATCCTTTCTTCTCTTGCTCTCTCTCACGGTTTGCTGTCTTTCCTTAGTGATATACTTGGATTCCTTTATCTTTATCTTTGCGTATCTATTACTGGTTTTTGATTTGTGGTTACTCTTAGGTTTGTTTATAACATCTTCAGCATATAGCAGTCTACATTAAGTTGATGGTTGCTTAAGTTTTAACCCATTTTTTTGTTCCTTTCCCTCTATCTCATGTTTTAGGGATATAGTATCATATTTTACATCCTTTTATTTTGTGAATCCCTTGACTGATTTTTACAGATGTACTTATTTTTACTGATTTTATGTTTCTCACTTTTCCTACTTTTGCTTATGGTCTTTCTTTTCTACTCAAAGAGTCCCCTTTAACATTTCTTGTAGGGCTGGATTAGTGGTCATAAACTCCTTACCTTTTGTTTGTCTGAGAAACTCTATCTCTCCTTCTATTCTGAATAATAGCTTTGCTAGATAGAGTATTCTTAGCTGCAGATTTTTCTCCTGTCAGCACTTTGAATACATCGTGCCACTCCTTTCTGGATTGCAAAGTTTCTGTTGAAAAAACTGCTGATAGCCTTATGGGGTTTCCCTTATATGTAACTATCTTTTTTGTTGTTGCTTTTAAGATTTTTTTTATCAGTACTTTTTACCATTTCAATTACTATGTGTCTCAGTGTGGACCTCCTCGTGTTGATTTTGTGAGGCATTTTCTGTGCCTCCTAGACCAAGATATCTGTTTCCCTCCCTAGGTTGGGGAAGTTTTCAGCTATTATTTCTTCAAATACATGTTCTGCCTCCTTTCCTCTCTCCTTCTTTTGGGACCCCTATTATGTAAATATTATTACGCTCGATGGAGTCACTGGGTTCCCTAAGTCTATTCTCATTTTGCAAAATTTTTTTCTCTTATCTGTTCATCTTGATTACTTTCCATTACTCTGTCTTCTAGGTCACTAATTCATTCCTCTGATTCCTATAGCCCGCTGTTTATTCCAACTAGTATATATTTTTAAATTTTATTTATTGTGTTCTTCATCTCTGATTCATTCTCTTTTATCTCTTTGTTAAGGATCTCGCTGAGGTCCGCCACTCTTTTCTAAGTCCAGCGAGTATCTTTATGATCATTACTTTAAATTCTCTATCAGGTATATTATTTATCTCCGTTTTGCTCAGATCTCTTGCTGTAGTGTTGTCCTGTCTTTTTCATTTGGAACATATTCCTCCGTCTCTTCCTTTTGTTTCACTCTCTGTATCTGTTTCTGTGTCTTGGGAAAGTCAACTATATCCCCTGTCCTTGAAAGTAACGGCCTTTTGAAAGGGCTTGTAGTGTCCCGTGTTGCCCGGAGCCCGGCGTTTCAGGAGGTGTCTCCTATATGCGTTGCATGTGCCCTGCTGTTGTGCCCTGGCTGCTCTCTCTCTCAGGTCAGCTGTCTGCAGAGGCTCTCTTTGCCTCTTGTGGGCAGTGTTTGGCCCCTGGCTGGCGTGAGGCATGCAGTTTTAACAAGGTGCACACCGGGAACCGTGGCTGCATGGACAGAGCACACTGTTTTAACAAAGTATGGCTCGGGCTTCTGCAGGGCCTCCCTTCAGGCCGCTGCCCCTGCTGCCGCTGATGCCAGGACCAAGGCCCCACAACATGTGCCCGTCAGGAGACATGGTGTCGGCAAGGCTTGCAATGCTCTTCTGGGAGAGGAGACCCCAGCACTGGGACTAAAGCAAGCAGGACTGGGAAGAGCAGATCCACTGAAGAACAGGTGGGCATGGCTTGGTGTAAGCGAGTGAGGTGGCCAATGGCAGTGTCACGCTTGTTCCCACAGGTGGTTGTGTGTTTATTCTGGGCGGCGGGGTGGGAAATAGAACCTGACAGCCCCTTTGTTCCTGAAGGGGTCTTCCTGGTGATCCCTGCCCCTCTGACGTGCTCTGAGATGGGTAAATAGTGCTCCCTTCCCATTTGCTCCAGGCATTTTTCAAACTGCCACTTCCAGGCTCTATCTCCGTGGGCTGCTTGTTGTGCTGTCTCTTTAAGGACAAGGAGTCAGCTTCCTATCTCCCTTTGGTTGTCCCAGAACTGAGTCCTCTGATTTTTAAAATTCCAGGCTTTAATTCCTGGTTGTAAGAACTTACAAAAGTTGGCCCCTCTTGATTTCAAAGTCAAGTGTTGCAGAGATTTTTGTCTTCCCTGTACAGGCTCTCCCCACCCTCCCCGACATCGTCGTAGTCTGTTTCTCTCCCCTCTCCACGCTGATGCCTCCCCCATCCCCTCAGGACAGCGAGTCCCTTTTGTTCCACACCATGCCTCCATCCTTCATACCCTCTCTGATGTGGTCTCTTCTCTACCTTTAAGGGTAGAGTTCGTTCTGGTAGTCTTTGGGTCATTTTCTGGGTTATTTATGCTGCTGTATTATCGAGTTGTATTTGTGGGACCAGGCAAGCCTCCTACTGACTAAGGCAGATTCTTAATGTGTGATCTAAACATTGCCTGCGGTTAGCAAGTATAATTTGTTATTTCAATTAAATATTTCCCAGAAACTTTGGTTTCACACAAACTCAAAACCGTCAATTATTAGGGTGCATTCACATGAACACACTTGTTTATTCCGTATATGAATTTTAAAGATCACTTATCTTTTTGTGTTTTAAGGCATTACTTTTATAGCACAGTCTTTTCAATGTTAGAAAACCACTGGGAATGAAAAGCAATAGAAAAACAGTTCAGATTGTTATGTATTAATTGTATTCCCCATCACCTACATCTGAACGAGCATCTTCCTCCTGCCTGGTTCCACACCATGCAGAGATATTAAATGACATCATAGAAGGAATGACGTCACACTTTCAATATTATGACTTAAGGGTAGGCTTACGCAAAAGGAACAGATGGCTGCAAGAGAGAAAAACCCTTGTTTAAATTAGACTAACACCAGAAGTTGGCTCTGAATTGCGAAATGTAATTAAAACTTTATTTTAAAATACATTTCACAGTTTATATACCCTAGGAAGAGCTTTTTACCATATGAACTTTCCAGCTGCCACCTAGCACAAAAGAGGTTGCATTTTTCATGTAAGGCGGTCCACAGTTCAGGGAATGATGGTATTGAGAAAAGTAAAGATAAATCTCATAGACATGGCAATCCTATTTGTTAAAATGTCACATTTCATGGGAATGGTGTCAGAGTCATGAGAAATTACTTTAGAAAAAAAAAATTACTGGTAGAAGCTTTGGGTGGGCATAATGTACTGGAGAGAATATCTGACCAATGCCTTCTTTGGCCCTGACGTGGGCTGATCTGCCCAAATGTCTGTAAAGAGTACAATTTGGGATACTCCACAAATACCAATTACCAGCATTACTTAATTGCATTTTATTTGGCATTACTCGTGTATATTAAGAAGTTCTACCATGGGGGAGGGGAAGGAAAAAAGAAAAAGTTAGAGAGGGAGAGAGCCAAACCATAAGAGACTCTCAGAAACTGAGAATAAACTGAGGGTTGACAGGGGGTGGGAGGGCGGGGAGGGTGGGTGATGGGCACTGAGGAGGGCACCTGTTGGGATGAGCCCTGGGTGTTGTATGGGGACTGATTTGACAATAACTTTCGTATTAAAAAAAAAAGAAGTTCTGCTACATTTCAATCTGTCAAACATTTGTCTGCACTTTGTTTTTTTCTTATTGAATAGGTCCTGCAATGAAAAGAAATCCATGGTAAACAATAACAGGGGAGGAATGCACATAATGCATTAAGGGTTAGAAGTAGTTTTTCTTAACCCCCTTTGACAGATGAGAAGGACTTGACGGCTTCAGTGACTTTCTCAAGACCAAGCAAATAAGTGCTGTTGTCAGAACTAGAAATTAAGCCACATGACGCCCGTACCCCATTTCTCCATTGTCCCATGCATAGAATCTAGAAGAAAATAGATACACACACACTGATGATGTAGTTACTTGCCGATATCCTCACACAATGGTAACCTGATATGTGTTCGGTGTTTGTGTTCCTGTGTCAGTGAGTGCTCCCTACAAACCAGTGTAGACTTTTATATAAAATTCAGCCCCAACCATACAAGTTATGTACATGTGGCCATAATGACATGCTTTCAAAGCATCTATTTTTTTTTTCTTTTTTCTAGCTTTTCTTTCCTGTCATCTGCCACAGAGAGAGCAGAAGAAATATCAGAGGACATTAGCAAATTTTAAAAAGGGGTGTGTTATTAGTAAATATTTCCTTTTTAAAAAAACTGTCACTTGCTTGTCAGGCCTCTACTTTGTGGCCTGAACTGTTTCCTTTAATTTTTCACTCCATGGTAGGATCTGAGCCAATATGACTAAATAAGTTCTCTTTACTATAAATAATGTGCACAATGTATATACTATCCAATGTGTGTACTCATTCCTCTCAGGCATGCTCTACTTATGCACATAATGCATGCATATGCATAATGCTAATAATAAACTGTTAAGAAATACAGCATTGTACACGCAGGATTCTAAATGTTATAAACCATTTCATGTGCATAGCATTCCAATTGTTCTTTCTTTAAAATGCCGTACTATTTAAGTATATAAGGATGTTTTGCTCAATTTAAGTTTGCAAAACATTTGCCTGGAATTGTTTTTGAATGGTTTCACGTTAATTCACTAGGATTCCTAGGAATTAAAAGTGTACAGTTCCAAGAATCCCAGATAATTTTTTTGTGGCTTTTCAAAGGCAACCTTAAGGTTAAAAGTCACCATAATTATAATTCAGTAATCATTTTTTTAATGTTTATTTGTTATTATTGAGAGACAGAGAGAGACAGAGCATGAGCATGGGAGGGGCAGAGAGAGAGGGAGACACAGAATCTGAAACAGGCTCCAGGCTCTGAGCTGTCAGCACAGAGCCTGATGTGGGGCTCGAACTCACAAACCACGAGATCGTGACCTGAGCTGAAGTCGGACGCTTAACCGACTGAGCCACCCAGGTGCCCCATAATTCAGTAATCGTTTTGAAGGCAGAGAATATGTTGTTCCCTGCTACTTTCCACTGTCTGGTACATGGTAATGAGGCGCTCAATAAGTATTTGTTGAGCGAGTGAATAAATGAATGAATGCAGTAATATTCTACCCTCTTACTTCATCTAATTAAGTGCATGAAAAAATATATCAAAATTGTAACCTATAAAGAGGTGAATCTGGCATGAATAATCAGAGGTACGAAGAATAAAATGTGTTATTAGCCCATTCCCTGAGCTCTCCCTTTTCTTTCAGAACCCTGGGGTCAAATTCTTCTACCTTCCACAGGGAGCAATTTTCAAAGAGAGAGGTGGGCTATTTTCCTACACTTGATTATTATTGTGCCCCTAATCAAACTCTGGGCCCTGGATTTCCATCAAAGTTCTGTGGTTTGTTAGATAGATAACCAAGTAGAAAAATGATGGAGGCATAGCACCTGTCTTTTGCCCTCCCCGGGACTCAAACTTTAATCAGTAAATAGTTAGTACCCAAATGCCTTCCAGCCATATTGCTTTACCCAACTTTCACTGGTAATGAAAGAATGGTGTTGTCACAAAAATACCTACAGCTACTCTATAGTACATTAAGGATAAAATTTCCTTGGAGATGAATTGCAGAGAGACTATCCATGGGGTATCCTCTTTAATCACATACACCAAATATTAGACCAGGGGCAGACACAGGGCTGTGATTACATGCCAACTGGAAATGTAGATAGAGTTTCAACAGGGAGTAAAATTATACTAAATTATTAAAAGGCATAAAGCCTTTGTGGATTAACAACCCAAACAGGAACACTTAGGTGCTGGTGTTATTTTCCAGTAACTGTTGACTTTGGGTGACTATAACTGTCAAGGACAGCCCCCTGCAGTGTTCCCTAGGGCTAAATTCACAACAGTCCATAGGCGCATCCACAGACCCATATTTCTTAAAGAGAACAGATGGTTAGGGGAGGGCCTAGATACCGAAGCAGATTTATCTTGTCAGGTTGTTATCTCCAGGTAAATGACCGTAAGCAGGTCACAAATGGTCACATGACAACAATGTGGTTCAGAGGTGTCCTGAGGTGTCTGCCATTCATTAACTCTTCCCTCTCAGGGTCCCAACTGCTCCTTTTGGATAGGTAGATAACAGTTTTGCTATTGTTGTTGTGTTGTGTTGTATTGTGTGTGTGTGTGTGTGTGTGTGTGTGTGTGTGTGTGTGTGTAAACATACATTTTAAGATAAAATGCCTTATGCATGAATGCTAGTGAAGATTTATATCCCTTCCAAATATTTCACTGCTTTAACGTGATTGTGTCCATGCTGGAATATTTTATTTTGTATTCTGAAATGATAGAAGTCTTACCTCTAAGGGGATAAATGCACCAATTTTACGCGTGGTCAAGGCTGAGCGCCAGTCCTGGGGGAGACCCCCGTGTTCTAAAAGCAGCCACAGGGCAGAGCCAGCGCCTTTACTGGTTACCTGGCAATCAGAACAGCCGGTGGGTTCAGAACCGTCTCTTTTATGCCTAAAACGGCATGGTGGGAGAAAGGAATGATTCTGTGTTTTGTTCCGTTTTGTTTTCCTGGGAGGCCTTGTTTTCAGAATGCTCTTCTTTTTTTGTATGTTGTCCGTGCATTTTGTTGCAGGAAATACATGCTCTTTTGTGATTTGTCCCCATTATGAAAGCTGCCCTTTCAGTACAGATCAGATTGCGTGCACAGCCCAGCAGACCTCAGAGAGTCTGTGAAAGGCTGACCTAGTCAAACGTCAGCCTGGCAACTGTCTTGCTGTGAACACCCACATCAGAAAGCTAAAGTTGCCGGCATCTGCCTCCCTGATTATTTTTTTTTCTGTTACTTTATTCCGTTTGTTTTTCTAAATGCACTA
Source organism: Panthera onca (assembly GCF_046562875.1). Classification (NCBI taxonomy): domain Eukaryota; kingdom Metazoa; phylum Chordata; class Mammalia; order Carnivora; family Felidae; genus Panthera; species Panthera onca. The sequence goes on along the minus strand of NC_138345.1, from coordinate 15,160,949 downwards.
CTTTTTCTGAAGCCATTTTGCCCAGTTGACTCTCACTGAAATGTTCTTACTTGTATGTATTTCAGGCACTGGAACCCTGCATAGTCCCTAATATAGGTACAGAATGGGTGGCTGTTTGAGAAATGGTCTCAGGATTTTCTAGGATGCTCTGAATCTGTCTGATGCCAGGCCAACCTCTCAGTTCCATCCTGAGCTATTCTAGAGGGAGGCACTGGGATGGCAACCCCTGAAAATCAGATAATGTACCTTTGTTAGTTAAAAAAATACATACATATATGTATATACATATATACATATGTACATATATATGTTGTTTGATTTTATGAGCAAAATTATCCTACTGTCCTAGGAGTTAAGATTTATTTCACAATTTCCAACAAAAGCTAACTTTCTACTAGGGCCAAGCATAATTTCCTAACTTACCTACATATCTAACTATAGAGAGAATTAGAAAGATTCTTCTTTACGAATCACCATAAAGCAGTTCAAATAGTATGGCGGACTAAATGTTCAGAGAAAGCCTCTCCAGCATCGTGCATGTAAAATACTGAATATAATGAAAGGGGAAAAATAATCATATTTTTAAATGCTTGATTAGGCTGGTGGGGAAGTAAAGGACTTTCTCATGGTGCAGGAACAACAAGGGAGCAAAGAAACTGAGAGGTAAGGGGAGACCTAGAGTGTTCATTTGCCTGGCAGGTGGGGGAGAGGGGTAGGTTAATGGACCAAAGGGAGACAGAGCCCAGCCTGGATAAGGCAGGAAGTAAATTGGAGAACACAGTTCCAATCGGTACATAAAGGGAGGGCTCCCTCACCCCAGACACTACCCCTGTGGGCAGAATAGGTAAAAACCTGGTTCACAGAGGGAGTCTTTGGTGATATGCCTTTCTCAGTATTGTCTTCTGGTGAAAGGGAAGCAGAGTGAGAAAAAATGTCTCCAGTGAGAATCCATAACCACAAGCCCACACTCACTGAGTTTAGGGGACAGAATTCATAGAACCTGTGTGGTTCGAAACTCTTCAAGTCAAAAGTTTAAGCAGTCACACACATACAAAAAATACTGTATGACTTGAATGAGGTACCTGGAGTCATCAGATTCATAGAATGGTAGGTGCCATGGCCAGTGGGGAGTTGTTGTTCAATGGGTACAGAGTTTCAGTTTTGCAAGATGAAAAGAGTTCTGGAGATTGGTTGCACAACACCGTTGAACTTTATACCTCAAAATGGGTACAATGGTAAATTTTATACTATGAGCATGTTGCCATAAATAAACATTTTTTTTATTTACAAAAATTGAGTCTAAAGTAGAACCAGATTGGCAATGCCCCCTAACTGCCTATAAGAAACGAATAAAGCAAACAAACAAACAAATGGGAAAAAAAAACCTTCTAACCTAGGACTCATAATAATTTCCAAGGAATCCAAGATCACAATAACATATTTTTAATATGAGAAAATAACCTCACATGAATAAAAGCCAGAAGAACCAACAAACTATAAAATCAGGCCTTAGAAATTAGATTTATTGATTACAAGCTAAATATGGTATGTTTAATATTTTTTTAATTTTTTTAATGTTTATTTTTATTTTTGAGAGAGACAGAGAAAGAATGCGAGTGGGTTAGGGGCAGAGAGAGAGGGAGACACAGAATCCGAAGCAGGCTCCAGTCTCTGAACTGTCAGCACAGAGCCCGATGCGGGGCCCAAACTCACGAGCTGTGAGATCATGACCTGAGCTGAAGTCGGACAGTCAACTGACTGAGCCACCCAGGCGCCCCATATGTTTAATATTTTTCAAAGATTTAATTGTAAACATCTTGAAGGAAAAAGAAATTATCAGAATTAACCAAGCAGATGTAAAAAGTAAACAAATAGAACTTACAGAATTTTTTTTGAAAAGACTATGGTTTTAAGTTTTATGTTCTTATTTTTTTTAAGTTTATTTATTTATTTTGAGAGAGAGAGAGAGAGAACAAGCTGGGAAGGGGCAGAGAGAGGGAGAGACAGAATCCCAAGCGGGCTCTGCACTGTCAGTGCAGAGCCTGATGTGGGGCTCGAACTCATGAATCGTGAGATCATGATCTGAGCCAAGATCAAGGGTGAGACCCTTAACCGAGTGAGCCACCCAGGTACCCCTATTCTTAATACTGTAAACCAAATTGATAGGCTAGGCAACAGATTGATTTTGCTGGAGAGGGAAGTAGTAAATAGGAAGATAGAACTTTAAGAAAAATAGTTCAAATATGCAAATGGATGGAAACATGAAGGAGATGTTAAGAGACCTGCAGAACAGGTAATAAGATCCTACATATATCAAATTGGAGTTTATGATGCAAATAACCAAGAAGATACAGATAGAGTGATATTCAAAGAGACAATGGCTAAAGTTTTCCAGAAACAATGAAAACTACATTTTCATATCCAGGAATCCCAAGCATACGCCATAAAAAGAATTTCACACTGAGATAGATCATAGTGCAAATACAGACTACCAGAGACAGGTTAAAAACAGAAAAAAAAAGGCACGTTACTTCAAAGGAAGCATAATTAGATTCAGCCGACTTATGAACGGCAGTACCATATTTCAGTTGAAAATGGAATATCTTTAAAGGGCTTAGAAAAACTAACTTGTAATTAGAATTGTATATTTTAATTAATTATGATAAATTGCCTTTTCTATTTGATTACCTCTTATGAATGAAGGAATGAAGGCATTCTCAGATACCTATATGCTAAGTTTTTATTACCAAAACAGATACACATCAAAGGATCTTCAAATGATTTACCTTAGGAAATTCAAGGATAAAGACCTGAGATGTAAGAGCAAATGGTGAGCAAAAAAATTGCCAACAGAAAGGCAAATCTAAATATACAGTGACCATCAATATGTCTTTATGATAGTAAAATCATGTCTAGTCACTGGGATTAGAAAAAGAAAATAGACACACATTCTGGAAAAAAAAACAGTATAAAACTTAGATGGTAGATGATTGAAATTGAAGGGTTCTAGGGTCTTTGTCTTACCAGGAAGGTTGGTAAGAAATTTATTATATTTAAAATTTGATATGTTACATTTGATACATGTTACATTTTCTATCATAACCACTGATAGGATAGAAATAGTATATATACCTTCCAAAGTATTAAAGGGGAAAGATAAAATACGGAGGTGAAAAAAATCAGTAAAAGAAATCAAGGAAGAATGACATTAACTATGATAAAAAGAAAAGGTGGGGTAAACATTTTAGTAAACATGGTCAATGTATGTAAACTGAATTTTTCATATAAAAGAAGAGACTGGGTAAAATCCCAAACCCAGCCACATGCCCCTTATGTAAAACACATCTAAATTATAAAACTAATACAGAAAGATCAGTATAGTCGCACTAGCATCAGATAAAACAGCCTTTCAAACAAAAAGCGTTACTCAAATTACTAGAGATAAAGCAATTCAATATACATTGAAATAAATTTCAATTCACCAGGAAGGTAAAAAAACTTGTGACAGCATAGCTTCAAAATACACACACACACACACACACACACACACACATGCGCGCACACACACGCAATCAGAAGCTAAAAATCCACTGTAATAGATTTTAACATACTGCTTTTTGTAATCAATCAGTTGGGCAGTCACAAAATCAGTAGGAATATACAATATTTGAACATAGTTAATTTAATAACTGTAGTCTAATGGACCTATAGAGAGCATAATCGTAGCATGATACAAATGTTTTCAAGAACCTAAGAAATATTTATGAAATTTAAAATATATCTTGCTTGTTTGCATGACATACTTCACATTGTTTAATGAGTATTAAAGAATCATCTTTCTTGATTAGAGACACTACATATGTTCTGTATCATCCAAGGTAACATGATCAAATACATTATTTTAAATTCACATGAACCTACCCTAGATCTCATGGCACATGGTAGAGTGAAGATTCAAAAGCAGGTGTCTCTGGGTCCAAAGAGTCTCTTCTTCATACTATGGTGCACTATGTCTACGACAGGGATCTAGAAGCATCCCTGTATTTTATCAGTATGACCAGAAGAGTTTGAAAATAGCCACGTATAGGGGCGCCTGGGTGGCTCAGTCAGTTAAGCGTCCGACTTAGCTCAGGTCACGATCTCGCGGTCCGTAAGTTCGAGCCCCGCGTCGGGCTCTGGGCTGATGGCTCAGAGCCTGGAGCCTGCTTCCAATTCTGTGTCTCCCTCTCTCTCTGCCCCTCCCCCGTTCATACTTTGTCTCTCTCTGTCTCAAAAATAAATAAACGTTAAAAAAATTTTTTTTTTTAAAAATTAAAAAAAATTTTAAAAAAGAGAAAATAGCCATGTATGTACTGTTCTTGATACTAACCCAGTTGCCAGGAAAATTGCCTTTACCTTGATGTTCTCAGTCATTAATATTGGCTTCTCTATTCTGCCACAGCTATAACTTACTTTTCTCAGCACAGGCCTTTATAATATTTCTATTAAGTAGAAGCATTGTTTCAGTACATTCTGTAGGACTGTGAGTTTATTAAATAGCTGAATGCCAGGTGTGATTATGAGAATTTACCAGTCTGTTGATATGGCTTTATTCCAATATACAAGATAGAAGTAATTGTAATGTATTATTAGTCCCATTTGTACTGTGTTAATTCCTTAATCAATTTAATTCGTTAATCAAAGGCTAATGTCTAGCCTTTGCAACACTGTCAGGCCTTTTCATAAAACAAACTGTAGTCAACACCTGTTCAGATAGTCATTTATTCTGCTTGCTCCTACACATCTAATATAATGTGTTGGGGGTTGAGGGGTGGACTCCAAAAAGATCTGTCCATGTTTTAACCCCTGCACCTCTGAAAATGATCCTCTTTGGGAAAAGAGTCTTTGCCGTTGTGATGAAGCGAAGGGTCTCGGGATGAGATCATTCCGGATTATCTTGGTAGACACTAAATCTAACGGTGTGTCCTTCTAAGAAATGAAGAGAAGACACAGACAGATAGGAGGAAGCCATGTGAAGAAAGAGGCAGAAACTGAAGTTATACGGCCGCAAGCCAAGAATGTCTGGAACAACCCGACAATGGAAGGAAGAAGGAAGGTAGATTTTTCTCCTGGAGGAAATTTTTCCCCTCCAGGGAAAGCCCTGGAGGCTTTGAACAAGTACAGTCCCACCAGCACCTTCATCTCAGAGTCTGGCCCCCAGAACTGTGAGAAAGAAATTTCTGTATTTTAAGTCACCCAGTGTCTTCTAATTTGTGATAGCAGCTGTAGGAAACTAAGAATACTGCCAAACAATTCATTATACCTATTACTATCATGTTTTCTAATTGCATTTGCAAAATTCAGAGGATTCAAACCACCAGTCACAACAGCAAACTTGAATGTTTACATTTATGGTTTTCTTCTCAGGGTGAAACCATTCACTTTCCCTTCCTTCTATATTTGCAGAGAAATTTATCCCCCAGCTGACAAATACTGAGCATGTACAATTGGCACCTACTGTAATATCAGAGACAACGTGCATAGAGACAGTTATTATGAAGAGCTGGGGAGGACTCAGTAAATTAAAAGGAATTATTTACACAAAATACCTAGGACACTAACAGACCCAGAGTCGGGACACAAAAATGGCAGCAACGACTTTTATTGGTGTCTGTTGTAAAACATTATAAATACTATCATCCAGGTAGTTAGTGGTTTTCTCTAGGTGATTAGTATTTCATTAATCTGACGATACTATTTATTTGATCATCCATAATCATCTGGTGCCTTGGGACTTATTTGGAGATGGTCTGCTTACCTATCAATGTGGGACATAACCGTTTTGGAGACGTCTACACCTGCTTCTTGCAACACTCGGATAATCTGAAATGGTGCGCTTGGATTCCTTCCAGGATGAATAATAACAGGACAGCCGAGCTGAGCCTGAGCATGAGCTGTTGCCTGAAGAACCTTCTTCTCACTCTCTGCCAGAGGCCAGGAGCAACCAATTTCTCCAATGACCCCACACTTGATGCTAGTTGCATCAGCTCCATGGAGAATTTCATTAATGAGGACATCAGTAAGCTAAGGAAGAGTGGGAAAGAAGATACTTTACAGATTGTGGAATTTATCAGCCCATAGTCACCACAGTGTGGGAATGAAATTTAATCATTTCGTCATTCGTGCTTTAAAAAATCTGCTTGACATCCATTCAGCGAATACTGGCCAATGAGAAAGGCCAAGTCTCAAATTCCACAAGTCATTCTAAATCAAAGACTCAATAATATCTTACTGTGATTATTTCACAAGAAATTTGGGGCTTTAGAAAGCTATAGGGAAAAAGATGTGACTTCATGCAAGTACATTCAGATGAGAAAAAAAAAAAAAAAACAAACTGTAATTTAACCTGAGGAACAACTAGAGCGGAAAAAGACTGCCCTTGAACATACGTCCACTGTATTAACTGATTCTTTAGTCCTCCCTTATTTATGCAGCCCTTGGTCCCATACAGCATAGGAAATTCACAGCACATGATATTAATATCATATTTTTTGGTTCATATGTATATTTACTACTAAGAGTGGTTGGAAGAATGTATGATAGCTGACTTCTGAATAGTCTTCAAATAATAGACATATAAAAAGGTAAAGGGCTGATTGGAAAATAATGCAAATAAAGCTTTGAAATATGAAGATTTTAATAATTGACTGATTCTTTGCAAACACTATGGGTGACATTTCTTGCGTATCAAGCAGATAATGGAAGACACGTACAAATGAATACAGTATGTATAAACACATTAAGTTACTATCACAGAAAGAGAGCACATGTATATGCAAAAAAGACTTGTGGTTAATTCTTTCTTTTTATCTCTGAAAGATTTACTTCCTTCTGCCCATTCTTGCCTCAGATCATATGATAACAAAAACAGGAATGGATTTTCTTCCACCACCCCTCCTGTTTTGTAAAAGAAGGAAACATATTCGCAAATGCGCCAAGTCTCTGCCTGCCAAGTTTCACCCTGCAGTGAATTTTTATTGCTGGTTATTATAAAATCCAACAAGAAAATCGAGGTTACATAACTGAAGTTTATAATGGAAAAATGAGGTTTACAAACAGACTGTGGCACCACCACTGAGCACAGACACAATACATACAAATCTAAGCTTTCACACTTTGGGTTTTCCAGTGACCAGTGGGTTAAGAGCTCCTTCCTTCACACTTTTTTTCTTCACGAAATGAAATGTTCCTAATTTGGGTCCCAACTGGCAGATGCCTTTGCTAGCTAGCAAACTTCTGTAGCATGCCCAGCTACCTCTGAGTCAGTGACATTCTCCAAATGTAGGTGACACACAGGGGTAATCCGACGTCTGGAGTTCTGGCTTTTCTGAGTTTACGTGCAAACATTGCTGAACAACTTGGGGCTTCTTACCTGTTCCACTGACATGGCTCTGGTGTCTGGAGAGTGAGTTGCGTCCACATAAAATCCAGCTCCAGATATGATATGGACGCCGGTCTCTTCGGCAAGCCACTTCAAAGTCTTCACGTCTCGGCTGATGCCAACAGTAGTGTTCTCGACCAAAGCCCCTCCACCGTTGGCTTTAAAATACAACAGTTCTTCCCTGATGGCTTCCGTCTCCTGATTCAGCTGAAGATTCTCCTTATGGGAATAAGGGTTCTTTTGAATCCAAAATAAATTTTTCATCATAATAGGTTCTTCGGAGGTAGCTTTGTAACGTGGAGGAGGTGGGTAGTAACAGCAGTCAAAGGTCATTGTCAAATGTTCGTGGGTCAGAGTGCGGCCCAGTTTGTCTGGCTCTACCAGGCCCAAAACAGTTTGGACTTTCCCACTTAAGGAGGACATTTCTGATGATACCAGGAGATGCTCTGAAAAGAGTGTTTTCTGGAAAAAAAAGAAAACCATAATCAGAAAATTTAACACACACATAAATTCTGTCCATAGGGGATGGGAGGCTGTGAATGTATACCCGTGTAAGAAAGAGAATCAATGAGACTAGAGATATGGTCCCATTTATCACCCTGCCAAAGCCAGAGTCAGTCTCTAGTAAATTGTGTAAGTTCACTGCAGCCTTAAGTGACATGCATGGTGTTAAATGTCCCCCGGCCACTTCCACTGGGACTCCTCTGCCTGATTTAATCCCATCCTCATCTATTGAAAATATTTCTTGGTGTTCAGCTCACATTTTCCTTTTGCTTAATTTCATCTCATTAGTCACAGGTACACACTCTTGGTCAATTCAACAGTAATCTCCATCTAAAAAAACTCATAACCAGTAAGTTTTATCCAAACCAGCCTTGTCTCCGAACTTTTTGTCATTTTTTTCAGATAAATTAAATATATACTGAGGCTACTGATCATCACTAGCCATTACTATTCATTCACTATCCACATGAATCTACTATCAGACTCCTGTTGATGGTCCATCACGTGCCAGAAATTGGATATACAAATATGCATAAGACAAAACTCTCTGACCTTGATGATTTCACAGACTCCCCCCCACCGCCGCCAAAAAAAAAAAAAAAAAAAAAAAAAAACAAAACTGGGGGGAAAACACCTAGGTTCAATAATAAAAAAAAACAAGAATAAAAACCTCTTCGCTCTAGAAGTTTTATTGTGTCTAGGGCACATAGAAACATTTCAAAAATCATTAAAAGCAAAAATCCTTTGTTATAATGAAAGCAACTATAATTTATTGAAGCTGAAATTTGCCATCCCCCAAAAGAGTAAATACCTCTCCACTTATCCTATTTACTTTCATTTGTAACACATACTAAGGATTCACCAAGTTTCCATCACTGACAGCAAAAACCACAGTTCCGTATGTTCCCTAAATGAAGGGATTCTCTTGGAAAGAAGAAGGCACGACTGAAAGTGTGAAGACAAACACCTCCATGGCCAAGAGCGAAACCCCTGCCAGAAACAGTGGTCTACACAGACCGCCAGCCACACACATTTGGAGGATGGTGACAAATGGACTGGGAACCAGGTAAAAGAAAATGCCTTTGAAGCTCTCAAGCTGTTTCTTTAAAAGACATTCTGAAATCATTTCCCCCCACCCTCCACATCCCTGCCCCTTTATCACTTTTCTTATCTATAAATTAGAATTATCTATAAATTTATCACTTTTCTTATCTATAAATTAGGAAATCAATGCACATTTCCTAGGCTATCCTAAGGATTCGATGAAATGAGATACCACAGGTTAAAAAAGACCTGTAGACATGGTTGGCACAGCACGTGGCCAACAAGCAGTGGCTTTGCGATGCTGGTTCTAGGAACTATTAGGTAGTCCCTAGGTTCTTTTTTTCCAAGTCTTTGGTTAGAGAGGAGATCATTTGGGGGAACAATGGGTAGAGGACAATTCGCAGTGGGTGTAGTACGTTCAAGAGACACGGTGAAAAGAGACCAGCGTGGGAGAAGAGGGAGCAGCGAGCTAAAGGCAGCTTTATATCAAGCCATTGGAGCTGAGGGGTTTGATATATATTGGCCTATAATGTGTAAATAATTGATTTCGAGTGTTTGGCAGAGAACTATAGGATGTGTGGCTAGCATGGCCATTCGTTTTCGTTAGGTAGCACTCTTCTGCAAGCCAAACTTCTAACCTCTAAATAATTCACACGGTGACAGAAGCTAGCTGCCAGTCACTGCACAGGGCAATCATTTTCATCGATGATGTCTAGGACCCCACTGTTCAATGCCTTATTCCCTGTTACTGAATGCAAGGAATACATAGCTAGTTCTTTCTGTTGACAAAATCACAGTTCCACTAATGATCGATTTCATTTTCCATAAGGCTTAATTTTTTCTTTCCTTTCTTCTGACGGTCGGAGGCCAGAAACTTGGATAAACTGATAAAACACCGTCACTGTCTTTGTGTGTCAACTATACTTCGGTTTTTTTAAAAACATGGGGAGGGGGAGAAACCACTATCACTTTTACTAGAAAAGTACCACACAGCATGGTTAATTGATACAGATTTGAAAGAGCAATGTTAGTAAGTTTCAAGCTCGCAACCTGTGAATCTGTGAAAAAAAAAGTCACTTAAGAAATGTCATCTCTCGTGGGAAATTCCTCAGGCAGAACTAGTTGGTGCTTCCTATGATCACAATGTAACCCATGCTTAAAGGATAAGAAATGACTAAAGAACAAACCAGAGCTGCCACTGCTCTAGGCTGGAATGTGTCTTTTAGTGGGATAAAATACGTATGTGGCAGTCATGATTCCCATGAGGCTAGAAAGCCCTCTCCTACGAACATTCAGCCTGAAAGTCGTTCTCTTCTCAAGGTAGAGACAAGGGGCTACCACTGGCCTTCCGCCATAGAGAGAAGAGTTCACAGATTAAGGAGGAAGGTTCTGGGCAATGAGAACTGCCAGTGCCCAACTGTACAGACCGGAGGGACCCCCACCAAAAAAAAGCAGGCTTCAGGCATTTTGCAGGGCATCCATGGGAAGCTTCGGCATTGCACACACCTGCAACAGACGGTAGTGGGAAAAGAGACAGAGGAGCTGTAACATTTGCCAAAAGCTTTGTTGTGCTTCGGAAGTGAAATTTGAGCAGAGACACTGACGCGACTCCTCTGCAAATCCTGTCACAGCCGGGTCAAAGGAAATGAGCCTTCTCATTCCCACAGGCACAGAATCGGATAAGAATGCAAGCTTTAAAGGAAAAAAAGAGAAAGAAAAAGACAAGAGCAGGGGATCCGTGCTATAGTGCTGAACTGGAAATCAGAGACAGTGTGTAGGATGTGTCATTTTTGAAAACACATACATGAATTAACTTTTATAAAATACAGAGCAGATTTGCCAAATTGTTGGAGATTTGGTGGTGGGTGGGTAGTTTGAGGGCGATTTTAGTTTGTTTTCCCCAAGATTTTGCTACACCTATTTCACCCTGATCGTTATACTTCATTTTGATTTTTCTGTCTCCTGGAGTTGAATGCTCATTTCAGTTACATTCCACATTTCAGAGGGTAGGGCTTCCTGAGAATTTCACATATGAATGAGCTTCCTGTAGATCTCAGAGACTCATGCCCTTTCGGGGCCCCTGTCCCTGCTGTCACTGGTCCTAGACCCAGCTGAAGGTTCCTGCCCTGCAAGTTTAGACACATTGGTTAAATTGGCAAGTGACGTTTGCTGCACTGATTCTCAGCTCACTTCCCCAACAACTGTGCAACTTCCGATCTCTATAATAAATCTTTGTTCCCTGATCAAACCCCCCCTGATTAAAAAAAAAAAAATGGGAAAGCATTTCCGAGCTTTATGCAGGAGAAGATATGAACTGAATACAGGCAGCCCTGTAGAGAATGGACGAAGGGGAGCCAGTGTGCCTGCCGAGACCCACGGGACGTTGCTAGAACCTGGAAAAAAAAAAAATCAGGTAGTGGCTGTCTGAGAGGACAGCAGTGGAGATGGTGGGAAAGCAGAAGCAGCAGGAGGTGCTGGAAATTTCTAACCGGACTTGCTGATGCTGTAAGAGTATCCTCCAAATAATGGGCTCCTCAGAAAAAAGTGCCGTCTGGTGCAAATATGCAGGTGCTTCTATTTTTTTATGGTTTGTGTCGCACAGACCCGCAGCACCCTACAAACATTGCACTTAGGGCTGACATTTGATTTGTCATCGAAATATGTATGTTTTAAACCACATAATATTTCTTAAAGCTCGTTTGAATACTTCATCAAGTGCAGTTTCAAGCCTGTGACCTGTCTTCTCGCAAACAATATCGGTCTGGTGGCTGAGCCGTGGCGACACAGGATTTCCTCCCCATGCACAGTACCTGTCTGCTTGCCCACATATATATGACTGTGTGGCCCTATTGCATGGAGGCTTATAACTTTTCATATTAAGCATTGTCAAAACATCAATAACTCTACCTGCGTAAAGGGAAAGAAATCCAACCACTTCAGTACACAGAGGAAAAATGGGACCCAGCGAGTTCTTCAGACTGTGACATAAATAAAACAGAACCACTCGCAGATACAAATGAACAGCCTTGAATTTTGCATTCAGAGGAAAACGGTGGGTTTCATTCCCAAGCTTTTTTTTTCTTTTCCTTTTTTGCCCTATTTAAGGAAGTTGGGGAGCTGATCTGAGGATATCTCCAAATCCCAAATCCCACATATGAAGATGGTGATGGAGATATACCCAAGAGGTGACACTCCTGGAAAAAGCCACTCACAGATGGGTGTGCCTGGGAAAGATTCCCTCCCCTGGATCAGCACAGGCCTTCCTGGGCCTGAGCAACAGTTCATCTAAAATGAGACGTCAGTTCAGGGGCACCTGGGTGGCTCAGCTGATTAAATGTCTGACTCTGAGATTCGGCTCAGGTCATGATCTCACAGTTCGTGAGATCGAGCCCCTTGTCTGGCTCTGCACTGACAGTGCAGAGCCTGCTTGGGATTCTCTCTCTCCCTCTCCCTCTGCCCCTCCCTCCCCTGCTGTCTTTCAAAAATAAATAAATGAAACATTAAAAAATGATAGTTCAGTCCAGTAATTATTAAAGCCAGAAATCACTTTGGGCTGCTCAACTGACAGGATGCGGCCTGTGGCTTAATTGACTCTCTTTTTAAAATTTTTATTAAAGAACTTTTTTTAAACTGTATTTTTGAGAGAGAGCATGAGTGGGGAGGGGCAGAGAAAGAGGGAGACACAGAATCGGAAGCAGGCTCCAGGCTCTGAGCTGTCAGCGCAGAGCCCGATGGGGGCTCGAACCCATGAACTGTGAGATAGATCATGACGTGAGCCAAAGTCTGACACTTCACCAACTGAGCCGCCCAGGTGCCCCCAAAATTTTTATTTTTAACTGAATTATAGCTGACCTACAATATTATATTAGTTTTAGGTGTGCAATCTAGTGATTCAACAATTATATACATTATGAAATGCTTGCCATAAGTATAGTTACCTTCTGTCACCATACAGTTATTACAATATCACTATGTCCCTTATGCTGTATTTTTCATCCCTGTGACTTATAACTGGAAGCTTGTACCTCTTAATCTCTTTCATCCATTTTACTCATCCCCACCCCCCCCCACCACCTTGCCTCTGGCAACCACCAATTTGTTCTCTGTATTATGAGTCTGTTTCTGGTTTTGTTGGTTTGTTTTTTAGATTCTGGATAGAAGTGAAATATGGTATTTGTCTTTGTCCAACTTATTTACTTAGCATAATGCCCTCTGGGTCCATCTATCTGCAAATGGAAAGATCTCACTCTTTTTCATGGCCCAGTAATATTCCAATGGATACCACATCTTCTTTATCCATTCATCTATCAATGGACACTTAGGGCAGCTTCTCTAACTTGGCTGTTGTAAATAATGCTGTGGTAAACATAGGGGTGCATGTGTCTTTTTGAATTAGTGTTTTTGTTTTCTTCAGCAAACACCCAGAAGTGTAATAGCTGGATCATAGGCTTTATCTATTTTCCATTGTCTGAGGAACCTCCAGAACTTTTTCACAGTAGCTGCGTCAACTTATATTCCCACCCACAGTGAACAAGGGTTCCCTTTGTCCCACATCCTCACCCGCACTTGTCATTTCTTGCCATTTTCATACTAGCCATTGTGGCTGGTATAAGGGGATCTCATTATAGTTTCAGTTTGCTCTTTCTTGATGATTAGTGACACTGATCATCTCTTCATGTGTCTTTTGGTCACCTGTATGTCTTCTTTGGAAACATTTCTATTCAGGTCCTCTGCCCATTTTTTTTCCAAAGTTTATTTATTTATTTTGAGAGAGAGATGGAGAAAGCATGAGCAGGAAAGGGGCACAGAGAGAGAGGGAGAGAGAGAGAATCCCAAGCAGGCTCTGCACTGTCAGCACAGAGCCAGAGGAGGGGCTCAATCTCATGAACTGTGAGATCATGACCTGAGCTGAAATCAAGAGTCAGAGGCTTGACCACTGGAGCCACCCAGGCTCCCTTCTCTGCCCATTTTTTAACGGGCTCTTTACTCAAACAGGTGCCAGCTGGTCACATACACTATGACTTTGGCAAATTACTATTGGCTTCTTGACTTTATCTGTTTAGTCAACAAATTGAAAACATTTCCTCCTTGATAAAAAGAGGGGAGGTGGAAGAAGGAAAGGAGGACGGCAGAAAAGCCTTGTATTCAGGTCAAAATGCAACATTACTCACTACTTGTCATAGTAACATCAGAGCTGGGACAAGTGTGATATTGTCAGAATGCTATCTACAGAACTGACCTTTATGTTTTCCTTCATTTGGAAAAAAAATGAGATTTAGCTCATCTCAACCCCTCATTCTCAGAGAAAGTTTCTACACTCACTTCTGTGAGAATGTTTGATGTAAATTCCTTGATTTTGCTACGAGCATAATCCTAGGAGTAAAACACGTAACAAGTTACTGGATACAACGATGATAACTTCTTTTTCTTCATAAAGAACTCAACCCTGAAGTTAGTTCTCAGCTTTTCCCAGAGCAAATTTCCTCTTCCATGGGTTCTTAGCACTAGGTTTTCTCGCAGAAACAACAATATTTTCAGCAAATTGCACAGCTGGTCCTTAACTGTATTTAGTCACTTAAAGAGTTTACAATTTGCATTACTTTTATTTATTTATTTAATTATTTTTTAAAAATCTTTATTTATTTTTGAGAGAGAGACAGCGTGTGAGCAGGCGAGGAACAGAGAGAGAGGGAGACACAGAATTGGAAGCAGGCTCCAGGCTCCGAGCTGTCAGCACAGAGCCCGACCCGGGGCTCGAACTCATGAACTGTGAGATCATGACCTGAGCCGAAGCCGGATGCTCGACTGACTGAGCCACCCAGGTGCCCCCAATTTGCATTACTTTTAATTCCAGGAGAATCACATGTTAATGTTTTATTTTTTTATTTTTTTATGTTTATTTATTTTTGAGAGAGAGAGACACAGAGCACAAGCAGGGGAGGGGCAGGGAGAGAGGGAGTCATAGAATCCAAGGCAGGCTCCAGGCTCCAAGCTGTCAGCACAGAGCCCCACGCGGGGCTGAAACTCAAGAACCACAAGATCACGACCTGAGCCGAAGCTGTCTTCAGTGGCTTGATTTAGTTGGAAGAACAATAGGTTCAGAGTCAACAGGTCTTGGCTCTTTCACTAAATAGTTGTGTGATTTGGGGCAACTAACTGAACCACTCGGAGCCTGTTGTCCCATCTATGAAATAAATGGGTTGGACCAGATGACTTCGAGATGACATTCATGCTTCTGTAATATCCTTTAGCTTGAAATGGATATTAATGACCTTCCATAGATCATTCAGTGAAGAATCTTCATCTATCAATGAAGGTGTATTTTAAGAATGGTTTTTAAAATGTATATTTTATATACATGTGCATATATATATGTATATATATATATATATGTATATATATACATCTCTATATATGTAATGAGAATGAATTTCATTACCTTTCAATTTTATTCATTCCCTATCAGTAAGGCTGTACTTACTGATTTTTAAAATGTACAGTTTATAAACATGTGTGCCTGTGTGTGTGCATGTGTGTATACACACATATATGTATATAATAACAGAATGCGCGAATTGCATTCACTACCTATCAATTTCATTCATTAACTATCAATGGAGGATGTGCCTATTGAGTGTTTTTAATGTATAATTTATATATGTGTGAATACATACACACATGTACATGGAGAGAGAAAGAATCGGTTTTAGTTTGAGATCCTTCTAAGTTTAAAAGAACCCTAGGAGGGATGGCTGGTTTGAAAGAATCCTAAACTTGGAGTTCTGGCTCCAATGTTTCCTATCTGTGTAACTGTGAAAAACTGAACAGCTTACCATGAGTTAGTTTCCTCCCTTGAAAACTGGAATACCTGCCTTATTGCAAGATTTGAAATGAAAAGCAAATAAGGTAACACCTAAAAGCACTACCTAATTTATAAGGCACACACAAATGCTCCAAATTCTTATTATATACATCAAACTGTGAATTATTTTCCAAACATTTGCTGAGTATCCTTAGGCAAATAAACCCAAACCTGTTCTTTCAAAAAACGAACAGTAAGGGTCTGAAGTTTACGAATCAATCAGAGGCTGTAATCTGTTTATTAGTTCCTTCACTTGAGGCCTGTGATTCTTAAAAGCAGATTGTCTGTTGCGATTGACATCACAGCTCATTAGGCTTTTGGAAATGACCCACCAAAGCGATTACAGCTATAGGAGGTCCTCATTATCCATGGGTAGCTAGTACTGGAAATGCCTTTTTAAATGAATGCGCTTAATACAGTGTGTGAGCTGGTGTCCACAGATGGCTTCCGGTGAACCAGGCCTTCTCGTATTCACATCTGTGTGCAGCTCCCTTCCATGTGGAACCTGAGCTTCCCTGTGACTCGCTTTAACCAATAGCATGTGGCAGGAATGATGCGATGTGTTTGGGACCCAAATCTTCGGAAGCAGTTTCTGCTTTTGTGCTTTGGGGAAACCTGCACTGCCATGTAAGTCTAGCTACCCCTAATGTGGAGAAGGAGAGGTCCTCAGACTACATGGGGAGGCAGGCACCCCAGAATCCAGGCTGTCCCTGAGAAGGCACCAGATGAATGAATGAGTCATCTTGAACATTTTAACCCAGCCATGATTCCACATGACTGCGAGCCCAGCTATGGCCAATCGAGAAGAATATAGCCGACCCACAGAATTATGAGAGATAATAAAATGGTCGTTGAAACCTGTGGTTTGGGGTTGTCACACAGCAGTAGGTAACCAGAAAATACAGAGACCAACACTGAATAATAAGTTATATTAAGACTTGATCGGGGCGCCTGGGTGGCTCAGTCGGTTAAGCGTCCGACTTCGGCTCAGGTCATGATCTCGCGGTCCGTGAGTTCGAGCCCCGCGTCGGGATCTGTGCTGACTGCTCAGAGTCTGGAGCCTGTTTCACATTCTGTGTCTCCCTCTCTCTGACCCTCCCCCGTTCATGCTCTGTCTCTCTCTGCCTCAAAAATAAATAAACGTTAAAAAAATTTTTTTTAATTAAAAAAAAGACGATCAATATTTCAAATGGGAAAATAAAATAAATATGATAAAAATAAGTCATAATTATAAACATGTCCTAATTATAGAACAAGGAAGTAATTGAATATTAGATTTGGGGGTGACAAAATGATGTGAAATGACATCATTACTTGACTTTTGCACCCAGTGACGAAAAAGGCTATCTTTGCTGAAGTATCTCTGAAGGCTTTATTTTTTACCAAGGCCCTCTATTTTTTTTTAAGTTTACTTATTTATTGCAAGAGAGAGAGAGAGAGAGAGAGAGAGAGAGAGAAGGCTGGGAAGGGGCAGAGAGAGAGAAAGAGAGGGAGAGAGGGAATCCCAAGCAGGCTCTGAACTGCTAACACAGAGCCTGACTTGGGGCTCAAACCCACGAAATGTGAGATCATGACCTGAGCCTGAGTCAGACCCTTACCCAACTGAGCCACCCAGGAGCCCCTACCAAGGTCTTTTATTATGCAGTTGTGATGCAACTTATTCCACATTGGGCTTTGTATGTAATACAGTTCTCTTCCAATATCACTGTCATCGACCTCACCACAACTGCATCTTCTTTTCTTTAAGGCTTTCAGTTTCGGTTTGCAATCTACTTGCATCATATTTCTTGAAATTTATCAATATTTACAACAATCGGCCAGAGATGAAAAAAAAAAAAAGATGCTGGGGTGCTAGGCAGGCACAGAAATCTACACAGGGGAAAATAGGAATGCTTGAACGGAACCTGGTTGTTGAATGGTCAGTTGGGTAGACCATAGAATTGGCTTATGTGAGCAACCTGTTAACTGGGGGAAGGGGCACTTGTAAGTGAGTACATCATATAAGGGGACCAACAGTGTGCTCCAGGACGTGTCACATTGTACTGAATCGATCTGGTAAGGGATTTGTGTCTGACGATGTGCTCTGTGTGTCTTTACGTACGTGTGTGTCCCTTGTCTTTACATAGTATCTAGCATTTGGTTTGCATCTGTGAACCTGAACTGAACAGAATGGACAGAAAGAAAGTAATGAGCTTATGCCTTATGTAAGAACGAGGTTGAAAGAGTCAAAAGTTTCATTCTAAAATGAATAAAGTAGCGGCGCCTGGGTGACTCAGTTGGGTAAGTGTCCCACTCTTGATCTCAGCTCAGGGCTTGATCTCGGGGTCGTGAGATCAAGCCCCACACTGGGCTCCACGCTGGGTGTGAAGCTTACTTAAAAATAAATAAATAAATAAATAAATAAATAAATAAATAAATAAATAAAGTAAATTTGCTATAGCTCTAAAATGCGAATAAGAATTAAAAAAAATTTTTTTTTGGTTGAAGTTTGCAAGTGGAAAGGGCATGTCAAATGTAGAACCCGAAATCCCACTGGATTAGAATACCCTACGATAGTTACATCTTCTTTTATATACAAACAAATGTGACAATCTAGTTTAAAATAGGCATTTTTAGGGACAAATGAAGAAAGCAGTGGCTACATACATAAAATTCTCATGCCTACAAACTAAAACTAAATAAAGCATGATGTATTTTTCAAAAATAATTTCCAGAGGATTCAGCATAATGGAAAACCGCCCAAATTTCAAATAGCTGTCCAAATGTCCAAATCTCAACTAACTAGGATATTTATTTGGAATTACTGCTGCTAGATAAGCCCCTAACCATGACGAGGGGAAGAGGGATGCTTGCTTGATTTTAGTTTTGGGTGAACAGTGCTAAATGACAAAAACATTTAAAATGGATGCCCCATTTAAGGAACTTAACTTGCCACACTGGAAACATTAAATAACCATTTGAAATTTTTCATGAATAGAAATCTAGCTTCACACTTCAGGAAAAAAGCTTTCCCCTTTAAATGGCAAGCTAGTCCTAAAAGTGTACAGAAATCACATTATGGGGTTAGGACAGAAAGCACCATTGGGAGGCAGTTAAAACAAATCTGACCCACAGGTTCACTGTGTGGTTCGTGAAAGATAAGACAGATCACAGTGAGTGGTGATACGGTGGCCCTCCCACACACACAGCCTTGGCCACAGTGCAAATTTGCCCAACTTTTCTGAAAAGCAGTTTAGCAATATGTATCTAGAGTCTCAAAATGTTACTCTGCTGCTGGGGAATCTGTCTTCAGGAAATATTTAGAGACACGTAAAAAATATTTACGCACAAAGATTTCATTATGGCATTATTTAGAATAGCGACCAAAATATCTCACAGTATGGGAATGTTTACACGTATGATAGAACATTATGCAAACGTTCAAGTTATACTTTCAAAGACTATTTAATGACACAGGAAAATGCTCTTATTATAACTTGTGAAAAAGCAAAATACAAAACTGTATTTTAAGTGCTATAAATTTATGGAGAGTATATGTATCTACATACATGTAGAGCTTAATTAGAAACACAAAAATGTCATGTGTATGTTTGGGTGGCATTTTGTTCTTCATTACAGTTTAATGTATTTCCCAGGTTAATGTATTTCCAAGTTTCTGTTTTTTATTTTTTATATTTATCTATTTCATTTATAACCAGGAAAAGGGAGTAAAATGGGAAAAGACCAATGATACCAGTATAAACCTACCCGATGCTTACACCAGTGCCACATGTAAAATAACCGAATATATGTTTTGAATTCCCCAACGAAAACACACAGACAGGCAAAGATTCGTGAGCTCAAGAGCTATCTCAAATTCTTCTTTATTATCACAGAGTCGCTAATTGCCAGCCATGCCTGAGACTTGGTATGTTTGTGTGCAAATATTTCTGATCAAATTACATGTCTCTGCAGTGAGTATGGTTCACTGTGATTAAATTCAAGCTGTTTTACCAAGTCCTTAATGGACTGATCTTGGCTCTAGTGGAAATCCTGGAGCCCAGTAAGAATTTTAGGAAAGGTTTAGCACTCTAAGTAATTATCACAGTCAAGTCACATAAGAACCAAGATCCCACTATCAAACACCGTCCTGTGAGAGGGCAGGAGTGCAGATGGCTGGGGGGGGGGGGCAGGGGGGGGGCGGTCAGGGGGTTGGTGACTGGGTGGCTCAGCCAAAGTGTCCAACTTCGGCTCAGGTCATGATCTCGCAGTTTGTGGGTTTGAGCCCCACGTCGGGCTCTGTGCTGACAGCTCAGAGCCTGGAGCCTGCTTCGGATTCTGTGTCCCCTTCTCTCTGCCCCTGCCCCATTCACGTGTGTGCTCTGGCTCGGGCCGCCCGCGGTCTCTCTCTCTCTCTCAAAAATAAATTAACATTAAAAAAAAATTTAATAAAAAAAAAAAGGAGTTCAGATGGGGGATTGTCAAGGAGACATTTTATAGGAGAACGTCAGAAATCATGAAATGTGGGTCATCATTTAGAAGGAAAAAAGAGGGCCCAAATGAAATAAAGTTTAAGTAAAGATAAACCATGCGAAGACAAAACCATAAAAAGAATCTTTTTAAAAGAGGGTTACCACCTTTGGCAGAAAGACAAGAAAAGATGAAGTAGCAGTTATTCTAGTTTCAATAAATATTTACTGGCCAGCATTAAGTGTAAGGCCCTGTGCTGGGTAGGCAGGGCCTGTGAGAGTTACAAAGATCCATGAGAGAGAATGCCCCCCAGCCCCTGGAGGCTGAGAACCAACAATGATGCCTTCCATTCGTGTATGAAGCTGTCATTTACTGAGCTTCCATTATGCATACGGTGCCACACAAAGGACTTTATATCTCTTATCTCAAGTTCTTACTGAAACGTTCGTTGCCTGGTTGATATTATAAGAGGAAACAGGCCAAGAAAATGGAAGAAACTTAAGAGTCTCGAAAGTTGCCATCTGATCCAGAGTCTGCTCAGAGAACGCACATGTCGATCATGAGCAGCACTTTCTAGAGAGTTCCGTTAGAACTAACCAGATGAGGTTAGCCTACGGTTACAACGATAGCAACCTTATTGGATGATTACTACCTGCCAAGCACATTTAGTCCTCAGACAGAATTTAGAGATGTGCATTGTCTGAATTCTCTCCGACGCTCCATTCAATCAGCCGCCTAGGTTAAAAAAAAAAAAAAATAACCCAGTGTCACCCCAGACTCCCACCTCACCCACAGGGAGTTTCTAAATGCCACAAACACCACCATTTTAATCTCTCCTTCACTCTTTCCCTCTGTATCGTCACAGCCACGGCTACAGTGCAGCCACCATCCCCCTCTCTCAGGTGGATTACTGCCAGGAGCTTCTAACCCGGTTTCCCTGCCATTGTGGTCCGCTTTCAGCGAGCCTACAGAGTGCTCTCCCTAAAACACAGACTCAGATAGGTCTCCCCCGGGTGTCGTCCTGCTAACCTTAAGAGACAAATCTATACCTAGAGCCTGGTGGTGCCCCCTGAACCCACTCTGCTCCTGCCACTCTGTTCAACTGCCTGCCCTTCTCTGGGTTCAGACTGTTCACGCTTCTCTGCCTCTTTCTTCCTCAGCTTACACAAACCCAGCCCCCTCCACCCTTTTTCTCTACTAGCTCACTTCTGCTAGGCATCGAGGACAGGGCTTTTGGCATCATCAGAAGCTTTTCCTGATGTTCCGCCTTGTGGCTCAGGCAGTCCGGGAAACATGCGGATTCTAAGTTCTCTCCTAGCCCTTGGACCTTTACCTTGAAACTCACTTCTTAAGTTAATGGTTAATGTCTCTCCCTCCAGACTCTGACCTCCTTGAGGGCAGAGTCCGTGTCTCGGTCAGTCGCGAGTCGTCAGCCACCCGCAGTGCCTGGCACAGAGTCAGTACTTGATTAACATGCATACGCTTGCTTGTTTTGAGCCAGCCTTCTTCCACGAAGGACTGGAGGCAACTTGCACAAAAGACACATAAAGCGAAGAAAAAAATATTAAAGTAGGAGCGTGGAAATTATACACGGAAGTAGAAGAAGGACCAAGAAGGAAGAGCAAGTTAACAGTTGTTGGCAAAGGGCTAAAAAAGTTGTCCTGGAATATTTATGTAACACATTTCTGACAACAGATAATTCTGAGATCATAGCACACCCCTTTTCCAGCAGTTCATATTATTTCCCTAAATCAAAACAGCTAAAAGTATTATTAAAAAGCATGGAAAATGGATTCCCAAAAGTTTGGGGGCTTGGGATTTTGAAGCCATGTTTGTTTTTACAACTTACCTCCCCCCCCTTTTTTTTTTTTTTTTGCATTTCAAGCTCTCAGAAGATAGTGAACATGCCATTTAAGCTTATTCTTTTGCACCCAGCATGGTAGTATGTAAGTTTTTTTTTTTTTATAACTTTCCCTTAGTAATAAGGGCAAATTTTTTTTTAATTTTTAATTTTGTAAGATTTTTTAAAACTTTAATGTTTTTATTTATTTTTGAGAGAGAGAGAGAGAGACAGAGCATGAGCAGGGGAGGGGCAGAGAGAGAGGCACACACAGAATCCAAGGCTCTGAGCTGTCAGCACAGAGCCTGACGCGGGGCTTGAACTCACAGATTGTGAGATCATGACCTGAGCTGAAGTTGGACGCTTAACCGACTGAGCCACCCAGGCACCCTTTTAACTTTCTTTAAAGATATATTTACTTTTGAGAGACAGAGCGTGAGCAGGGGAGGGGTAGTGAGAGAGGGAGACACAGAATCTGAAGCAGGTTCCAGGCTCTGAGCTGTCAGCAGAGAGCCCAGTGCAGGGCTCAAACCCACAAACCGTGAGATCGTGACCTGAGCTGAAATTGGTTGCTTAACCAACTGAGCCACCCAGGTGCCCCAGATTTTTTTAATTTTTAAGTAATCTGTGCATGCAATATGGGACTCAAATTTACAACCCTGAGATCGAGTCATACACTTCCCTGACTGAGCCAGCCAAGCACCCCAGGGCAAGATTCTTGAGCACAGAAATAACCAACAGCAAGTGACTTCATCTTCAAGCACATTTTCTATCTAAATTAGTGCAGGTGGATCATGACAGTAGCTCATCCTTTACAAGGAGTAAAACTGGATAACGACTCGTAAGGCTAATTTTTAAAATGTATAGACCATCCACATTAATTTCTTTTTAAGGTAGTTTAATTTTAAAGCACTCTTCCTCGAATTACAGAGAGCCCTTCAGTTGCATGAACAAATGTGTATCTAAAAGCTATTTCCCTGGGGCGCCTGGGTGGCTCAGTCGGTTAAGCGTCCGACTTTGGCTCAGGTCATGATCTCGCGGTCCACGAGTTCGAGCCCCGTGTCGGGCTCTGTGCTGACAGCTCAGAGCCTGGAGCCCGTTTCAGATTCTGTGTCTCCCTCTCTCTGACCCTCCCCCGTTCATGCTCTCTCTCTGTCTCAAAAATAAATAAATATTTTTAAAAAAAATCTATTTCCTACAAAATCATCTCAGGTCCTTTATTCTGAAGACCATACAGTAGATTTTCTTAGAAAAGTCTTGACTTCCGCTACCCTGCTTAGCTAATTCCAAGTTACGAAGAATCAGTCCATGAATGGGCTTTCACATTGTCAGGCTTCTCCTGTTTGGTGTTAAAAAGGATAGTCATGCAGAAAAAAAGGTCTGAGAGCCACTGCAAGAAGAGCGAGAAGCTCTCCCAGCCTGGTTCTGGCCCATCTTGTCTTGTTCTAGTGGCTTCCAAAACATGGTCTGCTGTATGAGAAATGCCATGCCATGCCTGATGCAAAGGAGAGTCATCTCTAGAACTAGCTTCTGTTCTGATAATCTCTCTAGTTCCATCCCCACACATGGAGAAGGAGGTACCAGCCCTGGGCTACAAGAGCCACTGGCAAGAAGTAAATGCTCAGTGGGTGTCTGTTCAACCAATGAACACTTTTCGTTCTATCCACCTTCAATTTCACACTGATGGGAGGCAAGGTTAGCCAAAAGCAATTGGATATTTTCATGAACATCACAGCCTCTTCGCAGGCTTGGGACCAGCTATTGTTACTCTCCTTGAAATAGTAAGAGAAGTTGCTTTGGTTTACAGAGTTGAGGGATAGCTTGGACTTTAAATTCACAGAACACAGGAAGGTAACATAAAGACGTTTGCTTTCTGGGCACCTGAAAATTTCACCCGGGTACATTTCAATTCAATGTGGCAAATGTTTGCTAAGGATCTAGTGCGTCCAAAGGAGGATACTACGAGAGACAAAGATGAAAAAGGAATAATCTTACTGTAAGAGGCTAAAGAGCCCCCAGCATGGTACCTGGCACATAGTGAGCATTCAATGGGGGATTGATATTTTTTATATATTAGCGGGACACCTGCGATGTTCAAGTGAATGCAGTAACGTTGGAAAAGAGGTCCCAAGCAGATGTTCTGGGAAGATGTGTCTGGCTAAGATTCATCAGTGCTGGAGGGTTTGGGAGGGCTCTCTGGAGGAGGGTGGCATTTAGGCAAGGCTGCACAAAGAGTTTTTACAAGGAGGCATCCTGGGGGCATGAGCAACGAAAGGCATGTTTTGGGATTTGTAAGCAGCCCGCTGAGGCTCAAACACATGATGCATGGCAGGTCCACAGTCAAGACACTGACACAGGCACCGGATCCAGAGGAAGCGACCTGTGTTAGGATGGTAATTAAATGGGCAGCGTGCGTATAGACTGAATGCTGGAGACAGGGGATGAGTTAGGAAACTAAAGCAATTTTCATTGTTCCTGGGGGATTTTAAGAGCAGGAGAACTAGAGGCGCCTGGGTGGCTCAGTCGGTTAAGCGTCCGACTTCAGCTCAGGTCACGATCTCACGGTCCGTGAGTTCGAGCCCCCCGTCGGGCTCTGGGCTGATGGCCCAGAGCCTGGAGCCTGCTTCCTATTCTGTGTCTCCCTCTCTCTCTGCCCCTCCCCCGTTCATGCTCTGTCTCTCTCTGTCTCAAAAAATAAATAAACGTTAAAAAAAATTAAAAAAAAAAAAAAGAGCAGGAGAACTACATGTCAGGGCAGAAGAAGCCCCGAAGAGCACTCTCTTTTTCACCCTTCTCTAACTTACAAAATATCATGCTGGGAGTAGTGTAAAGTACTCCTTTTAATCATACTTTAAACCAAGAAGTAAAAAAAGTAAAAAAAAAAAAAAAATTTGTAAAGCCTTAAAAGTGGGCCAGGAACATCATGACTTGAATACTTATTGACCTCTCAAATGTGTTAGTTATTGATGGGAAAACATTAAATCAAAATATTTACAATTAAAAAGTTCACAGTCATTGAAGTCTGCATTCTCAAAGCCACACGATGGCCACTATTTTTGTTTTTAATTTTTTTAACGTTTATTTATTTTTGAGACAGAGAGAGACACAGCATGAACGGGGGAGGGGCAGAGAGAGAGGGAGACACAGAATCAGAAGCAAGCTCCAGGCTCTAAGCCATCAGCCCAGAGCCCGACGCGGGGCTCGAACTCGCGGACCGCAAGATCGTGACCAGAGCTGAAGTCGGACGCTTAACCGACTGAGCCACCCAGGTGCCCCACGATGGCCACTATTAACATGACGTCGTAGGAAGTTCTTCATAAAACTGCATTGAAGCCCCCACTTTCTGTATTGTTGGTTTCATTACCTTCACGAGATTATGGAATTTCAAAAGTATTATCTACAATAATAATGCTGTGTGTTTCTTTGAAGAGCTTAAGGCACTGTACACACTTTAATTAAATCTCCTAATGTCCTTGCAAAGTTGGCAAGGGATCAGCAGAAGGTGAGTCATCGGAAAGTATCCAGCTAGAAGACTGGACCATAGGACATACTTTTAGATGAAACCCACTTTTGATTATTATTGTTCCCATTTCACCAATGAGGAAATGGGGTTATTATTCAGAGGAGGATGATGAGCTATCTTCTATTTTCACTGAAGGCAAAATACAATGCCATAGGCTCTGTAAGCATTTCCTGGGAGACCTTTAAAAATTGTACAAACACCATGACCCCTGAGGTTACTCCTTTGAGAGCCGACCAACATTTATGAATAAACACCTAAAATGTGCACCAAGAGAATATACATTATCCATCTTTTGCAAAAACAAAAACAAAAACAAAACAAAACAAAAAAACCACAGGACAAGAATCCCAATTTATCATGATGTACAGTGTTTTAGCCTTGATCGACTGGTTGGCCAGAAGTTCGGCTAGTTCTTTCCATAGACTCTTATCCCCAAGCTTCCCCCCCGACAACACCAGAGAGAAGAGCGGGCACCGGTCTGTTGGAGATCAGGGAATAGAACTGGTTAGGTTGAAGACAGTACAAATTGCAGGGCTAGAAAAAATGTTGAGGAGTAGAAAACTGGACAAGTCTTGACTCACGGTTCTACCCTTCGGATAGCGGTACAGATTCCAAAGTCAGATGGTGAAAAACAAACATGCATGCAGTAATCTTAGAGGCTCCTGTTTATAAAACAACTCCACTTCTAATAAAGGAAATGAAAGGGCCCAAACCACTTTGCCAGACCTCGACGCCACTGTGTCAATCTAACCACCTCCTGATGTCCCAGAAAATGCAGTCATTTCGCCCAGGAAAACATCCGAGTTTGGAAAAAAAATCGTGAAAAAAGATAAATGTTATTGTTTTAGGCAATAATTTCATATCACTGAAGTGTTAAAAACAAACAAAGATATGAATAATGAAATCCTATGGCACTATTTGGTTGAAAGACGGTTATATTGATCCAGACTATGCTTAAAATTGTTTGGTTTATCATAAAAATGAGAATGTAAATTCAAAAATTTTGATGACAACTTGTGGAGCCTCAAGTTTGAGGAAAATTGTCTCCAAAAGACAGTCTTTATTAGTGGAACTAGGGAAGAAGGCAAGATGACAAATTTTGCCTAGTTCTAAAACAGTGTGGCACCTGACACAGAAACCTCTTTTTTGGGAAAGACTAGTATTTGATGCACTAAAAATAACAAACAGCTTATCTCTACTCCTGAAAGCCGATTTACTACAATGGGATCAAGGGCAAATCTAATAGCTTCATGGGTTATACAGCAATAATTTCTCTTTTCCAATCTTTGAGATGGCAGGGGAAAAAATGCTCTGATGGAATTCTCTAGATAAAAAAGATTCACTAAATTAGGAAAATTTTCTATAGGCAAACAACAAATTTTTAAATAACCAATCCTTAGTCACATATATGTATTGAAACATAAAGGGAATGTAATTGCTTATGTATTTTCCCCCATAAAAATAAGGTACCCTAAAAGATTTAGGAAGGTTTATCTAGCCAATAATGTATTTTATTTTTATTTTACTTTATTTTTTAATGTTTATTTATTTTTGAGAGAGAGAGAGAGAGAGGGAGTGGGAGAGGGGCAGAAAGAGAAGGAGACAGAGAATCTGAAGCAGGCCCTAGGCTCTAAACTGTCAGCACAGAGCCTGATGTGGGGCTTGAACCCACAAACTGTGAGTTCATGACCTGAGCCGAGGTCAGACGCTCAAGTGACTGAGCCACCCAGGTGCCCCAGCACTATATTTTAATTTGGAATCTTACTCATCACTATTACCTGCTTCCTAAGAATTCCCACAAAGCATTTATATATTTATATACTTATACATTTCATTTCACTGTAGTTCTGACATATTTTACCAATATTGCCAGTGTACCAAAGGACTATAATTTTAATCTTCTCCTTGGATAGACTTACATCTGTAGCTTTACTAAATATAATAAATTCCCTAAATAAAAAAGGCAGTTTTAAATCAAATTATAGATCTGCTAAAACACATTGAATTATGAAATGCATCTAAATAAGGTATGGTTTTGAATTTAGGTTAATAGTTTTAAAATAAGTGAAATCAATATTTTATTAAATATTACTTAAAATAATAATATTTAAAAATAATTAACATATGTAAATTTCAGTGACTGTTCAATGCTATTTGATCTCAGAATTTTTGAGCAGAAAGGGACCATGCAGATCATTTAATTCAATGACTTCATTTTTAGGTGCAAACACTGACTGCTCCATCTCCTGAAGGCCAGACAGCCCCAGATAGAACCCAGTTCCCCAAATTGACAGGCAAGTGTTTCTTTCCTTTAACCATGGAGATATTTGCTATAAACATCACATTAAGTTATCCTGGTATCCATTAACGTGGGAGTACTATTCAGAGGTAACATCACTCAATGGCCCAAGGAAGAAGCTACAATTATCTGGGACCAGAAAATCCTATCCCAACCCCACTGCTGACTGGATACCATCAAGCAGGCCATTTAATTGCACTGCACTTTCCTCTTCCTAATTATAAAAATAAGGACTCGAGTAATTTAGACTTCCCTGCTTAAATTGGCTGTTGCAATAAGTAGTAATAAAAATAACTCTAAAGCATACAGCATATCTAAGTGCAAAAGAAATGCTTATTAACAAAAAATCATCTTCACTATATTTAAACCAAGGAGTAATAACCACTTTTAGTCATAATTAGGAGGGAGTATATATTAGCTGTTGTGCGTCCTTATAACATCTGAACACGCTAATGCAGGTGTATATCTAACAAGTGCAGTAGCTCTTACTTTTTATAATCTATCTTTATGTTGACCTAAGCCAGATAGTGATTATCAGTGGAGAATAAACGAGAAATGTTTGGCTTCTGAAATGCACCAGTCTTCCCTAACAGAGAGAAGTGTTAACAGACTACCTAGTGTTTCTAACAGAATCAGAAAATTTTACTACCGAATCACCCTGTACCTGATAGATGGCATGGCATAAACCCCACCAAATACTATTCCCTAATAGTCAAATATAAGTTTCCTGACATGTAAAATCATCCATCTTGAGCTGACCTTTAAAAGACAGACAAAAATTTGGCAACTGGATTCTCCTGGACTCTGAGAGGGATAGGAAGAATTAAGAAGTAGGTTTTAAAAGCATTGCATAATACAGTTTTTTTTCTAGAAGAAAATGTATATACTTTGCATAGAGAATAACCTGAAAGAAATTACCCAGAGAGGCTAAGTCCTCTTAGGGTAATGATTAGGGGCTTCTAATCATTTTCGGTTTCGGGTAATGGGAGCCAGCACAGACAGAAGAAGTCTGGGGAGGCCACTTTGTTGTGAGTTTCCATACCACTAAGTAAAGGGCAGAATTGGGAAGGGTTTCTCACCATCGTCAGCTCGTGCCTGGCGTGCGTCCTTTACCCACAGTTTCCTTTTCTGGATTGGAGGTCTCCGTCTTAAATTTAAACAAGCATGGCTTTCGGTGTTTAATTACAATTTAATGGAAATACTACTCGCATTCAAATTAGCTTTTAGTTTTCACATCACGAGTGTGCATCCGAGTTATTGTGTCATTATAATCTCATGTTATAATGGCTTCATAATGCAAGTCCCTGCAGGGTTGAATTAGTAGTTTCCTATGGTAATCGCCCATCGCTATAATATCATAATCACATAAGCACGGTCCCCACGTGCCTTCCACTGCAATCATTTTGACATGGTAAGAGCATTTTAATAGTATTAGCATAGATTCTCTGGAGAAATCATCTCATTGTCACTGCATTACCATATAAGATTAATTGTGGTAGGAAAGCTTAAAAAAAAAAAAAAGGCAATGCTCAGCAATAAAGTGCATGCATTTTGCACTGAGGTTTGCAACAAAACCCTGAATTGAACAGACGCCCTCGCACACCATGGACGGGTTTTGTTTGGGTTTTCTTTGTGTTTGTTTGTTCAGGACTCAAACAGTGGTAATCAGTTGGGTCAGTCCCTCTCTGTGATACAGAAAGAAACAGCCCTAGTCCCTGTCTTCAAGGAGTTTACTGTTTAATCAGGTTCGCAACAAGTTCTATAGAGCATAGAGCTCAATGCAATTCATAGGCTCCAAAGTACTCTGGTAACCGGCATTTAAGTAGACGGTGAGAACAAACCACACAAGGTGTTCCTCAAGGGAAACGGTTGATAATTATAAAGGGTTAAACAGACTGAACATGAGGGCTGCGTGACAGAAATGGAGTGCACGTTATCAGGGCTCCTAAGAGTCAGGCTGGCGTCTTCATTCTGCATTCACTAAGCCTGCGGAGAAGGCAGGCCACTGAAGACACCAGTAGCGGCCACGGCCAGAGCCACGGCTTCCTGGCCAGAGGAAGCGGGAACAGGTTTCGGACAGGAAGCATCTCCTCTGCACACATCTCCCCCGCTGGGTGGACAGAATGGAAGCTGGACCTTGTTCTTTACTGCTAAGAGAATAAGCAGAGACGGTCTCCGAAGCATCAGACCAAGGGCCAGCAAAAGGAAACTCCTACTCGGAAAAGCACTGCCCAGCCCCTACTACTCTCCTTGGGTTGAAGCCACAGGGCTAAATGACTAGGTTGTGTCAGTGACGAATGGCACATGCTGCAAGACTGGCAGCCTATTGTGTTCACTTGAGGGTCTTCTAATCATCTGGTACTGTCTGGGGACACCACAGGAGAATTGCAAACAGATGATCGTAAGTCTCAAGGAATCCTCTCCGCTTGGTGTGTGAGTGAGAACAACGTCACAGCCAGCATTCGGCACCCTGACTGGCCCAGAGCAGGCATCCGATAAGCGCTGAGGATGGACGGATGCATAAATTAACATGGCTGGAAGGAACACACTGTGCTGTGGGTCTGAGCACATGGGCAGCAGATTGGGAATACGTGTGCTCCCATGGCATTAACAGCGGAGGAATTAACAACTGGCAATGTCTCTTGTATTATTAAAGACCTGCTTTGCCTTCTTGTTCTGGTAGATCACAGCATTCTGAAGGGGAAGGGTTGCTAATTTCCCTTTTCTTAAATTGTGTGGGCCTGGGAGATCTTGGAGCTACTCACTGGCTCAGTATCCGAAAAGAAGTAATACTGCTTTTTTAATTGGAAGACGACGAGGGGAAAGATTGCTCTCTGAGTGCTCAAAACTACTTTTACCAACAAGCTGTAGAGCAATATAAACGTATTACATAAACAAAATTAGCTGTCCTTCCTTCAGAAGTTATTTTTAATTTTCATAGGTAAAGTCTACGGGCACCTGCTACCCGATTCTTCCTTGGGCTCTTGGTTAGGCATCCTACATAATTAAACTCTTCTGGCTCATTCTTCCCAGGAACATCTGCCATTATGAATTCATATCAGAATTTACTTTTATTACCCGATTACCAGTTTTTCTTATTATTTGCTTGGTTATTAGACATACAGAGTAAAAATCAAGAATCAAGAATGGGATGTTTGAATCCGAAGGTACTCCCCTTAAGAACACAAATCTTACTTATTTTGTAAAAGATATCTTGACACTGTTTAGGAAAATGTCGTCATTTTCCTTTCTCACTCAAATGTATTAAAGGCAACAGAAAACATTCCTGATAATGTTCAATAGAGTTCATCTTTTATTTGACACAAGCAATAGTCAGTAGCTATTAAATATCTAGAGTACCACCAAATATTAATGCTCCGCTGCTATATTTCAGAAATGTAAGAATGCAACAGAATGCTCTTATGAACATATCACTATCTCCTCAATAGGAAGAAATGCTAGAGCTTGACGAAGCACACAGATGTTTCAAAAAGTTGATAGGATCAACGTGTGTCTTTGGGCGAATGTAGTACGTGAGCCTCAGTTTTCTTCCAGATAAAACAAAGGAGTTAAACAAGATGATCTCCAAAGTTCCTTCCAGACACAAATTCCACGATTCTAGGCAAAAAGGCAGTAAATGACCTGTAAAGAACTTGTGCAGTGGCTCCCCATGACTTCACCTTGTTTAGACATTAGATAAATGGGGATATTTATATAGTCGAAAATCAGGCAGAACATTTCTATACGACAAATGAGGAACCTATTGATATCTTTCTAATTCTTTTTCTGAACCACCCTCTAACCACATTACAGCATTTACTTTACTATAAACTTCAGATTATTATGGACAGAAGAATGAAATAAACATACCTCACAAGTCAGATTATTACTTTTTAAATTATCACTCTTTATAATGCTTATGACTAACAGTACAATAGAGACGCCAGGATCAAATAATGCTGGCTCTGTTAGCCTCAAATAAATGATGCTCAGTATCTAAGCACTTGAAAACTCTTGGCTATTTCCCAAATAACAGCTAAAATGATCCATTACCTACCTATGTACATGTGTATATATGTGCATTTATATATATATATATATATATACACACACACACACACACACACACACATATATACACACATACATATACAGTGTGCACATTTTCTAATTATCACAATACAAGTACGGAGACTATTCTGAAAATTGTTTTGTGCCAACTTCACAGCCAATGATTATTTTATTTCCTCATGGACAGCGAGATAAGTAAAAAAGTCAATAATCTGCTTGGTTTTGTCAGTGTTTTCAGAAGGTGTGATATATATCCCACTGGTGGTTCAAACCAATTTTAGGTGATATATGGGCATTTAAGGTCTTTTAAACACATATTTGTTTATTTTATTTTATTTTTTTAATTTTTTTTAACGTTTATTTATTTTTGAGACAGAGAGAGACAGGGCATGAACAGGGGAGGGTCAGAGAGAGGGAGACACAGAATCCGAAACAGGCTCCAGGCTCTGAGCTGTCAGCACAGAGCCCAACGCGGGGCTCGAACCTACTGATCGCGAGATCATGACCTGAGCCGAAGTCGGCCGCTTAACCGACTGAGCCACCCAGGCGCCCCCATATTTGTTTATTTTGATGTGTTTTAGAAGGGTGCCTGGGTGGCTCAGTTGGTTAAGTGTCTGACTTCGGCTCAGGTCTTGATCTCATGGTTCGTGGGTTTGAGCCCCGCATTGGGCTCTGTGCTGACAGCTCGGAGCCTGGATCCTGCTTTAGATTCTGTACCTCCCTGTCTTTCTGGCCCTCCCCTGCTTGCACTCTGTCTCTCTTTCTCAAAAATAAATAAGACATTAAAAAAAATTAAAACAATGTTTTAAACACATATTTGTTTATTTTAATGTGTTTTAGAAAAAAGAATTAATGTTGCAAGCCTCTGACTTTATGGAGATTATTGTTTCGGATAAGGGTAAAGCAAAAAAGTGGGTTACTTTAAAAAAATATATTAAGTAATTAGAAAACGTAGTACCTGGGCATAGCAAACATGCTTTAAAAATGATAGGAGAATGAATCAAATTTGACAAACTTGATAAATATTAATGAATGATGAATTCATTCATTCTGATGAATATTATGCTGAGTTTGTGAAAATTAAAAGGCATATATCTCTACAGTGTCTTGTAACACATTTCTTTTCTTGGGCCTATCAAAGAACTAACTTCTGTTCTGGGGGTAACATCCTCCTAATTCATCAGAAATATCATCGTGACTTTTTTCTCTGTTCATTTATTTAATTTTGAGAGAAAGAGTGAGAGAGAACATGCACAGGTGAGCTGGGGAGGGGCAGAGAGAGAGAGAGGGTGACAAACAATCCCAAGCAGGCTCTGATCTGTCAGTGCAGAGCCTGATGTGGGGCTTGATCCCATGAATCATGAGATCATGACCTGAACTGAAATCGAGAGTGAGAAGCCCAACCCACTGAGCTATTCTGGTGCCCCAATCATGACTTCTAATTAGGCAGGGAAGGCTATCATCCACTTTTCACTCTTAGACCTTTTTCTTGGTCCTATAATTGTTGACATTATTTTAAATGAGGTTGATTTAAAAATATAAATATGATACATGGTGTCAAGAATATAAATTGGGGCATTATGGCTCAGACATGGTGTAGCTACTGAGTAAGCTTTCCAATTTTAGTAGAGAAAACTCTGAAATTTAATACATTGTTCTTTATATAGAAACAACATATAAAGAAACGTTCCTTTCTGCTAATGGTATAAAATCATTACATTAAATAAGAATAGTTAATGAATATTTATTTTAGCCAAGGTATTACTAATGCAGAGATAAACATAAAGAAGTGAAGACAGGTTCACAAGAAACTAAACCATCCCTACATAATGCATTGTGAAAATTCTATATTAAAAAACCTTTTACAATTCTGATTTGGTCTATCAAAAAGCAACGGAATTTAGAAACTAATCCTTTTGACTTTACTGTGGCAGGAATAAGGAGTAGCAAAGGTCCATGAAGTATCCCTAATGCTAGAAGCTGTATATGTTCTTTTATATATTTTAAATCTAACAATTAAATGAAATTCAATAGACAATATAGAGAACTATGTAAAATCTTCACAGGGATCATTTTAAACGTGGCTCTCTTAGCTTGAAATATTTTGAGCTTTCTACTGAAATCCACTCATAAACAGAAAGCAAAAGTAACAATAATAATAATAATAATGCCTGGGAGGAATGAATTATGTCCAAAGGGAGCACTGCCGTCTGGTTTGCAGGACCCCTCCTCTCCCCGCACACCCACCAGATCAAATATGTCTTTAAGGTCAAAGGCTCAGTAATGCAAGTGCTCAAAACAGCAGGTTCCTTACTTCTTATACACTAAGCTGCTTCAAAATATTTACACAAGACAAAGAGGAACACCTTGAAGATGAACTTCTCTGAATGAGAATGGGGCAAATTCAAAGCAATGTTGGGCCTTCGAGTTATGCAGGAATGTGAGACTCACAAGAGAGGTCCGGGACAGTCCCTAATCCTCCCTGTGGAAGCTGGGGGGGACTTGGATGGGCAGTGGCAGCAACAGGCTGGAGACGGGGCTTTGGAGTAACTTTCCTCAAAGTACATTCAGCAGAGATCTTTTCTTGCCTAGCGGCAATCTGTGAACACCCGTCTTGCAGGAGTAGAGGACATTTTTATAGAAAGTATTGGGCAAAAGGTATTCGCCAGGCATGGGACATTGGAAGCTAGCACCCTCTTCTTGAATTCCCGTGTTAAATGGATTTGTATAGCTACAGGTGGAAAGTGTCTGAAGCTAAAAGACTCAACTGGGAGAAAATGCGGCCGGGGCAGCTCCATGACTGGTAGAAAGGCATTGACTCATGAAATGACAGATATGCCATACTCCAGGGAGTGATAAATAAAAACATGTGTCAAATAATCTAGGTCACAACTAAGAAAGACACTCTCACAACCTTTCCTAGATAAGGGTCTCAACAATACTTTTCTACGGAAAGATCGGTAGTAAAAAAAACCCCTTCCACTCACACATGTAGTGTCTTACATATGCACTCATACTTCATTATTCAAATGTAATTTGCCCCTGAGCCCATGATGGGTGCATTGCAGGAGGCTATATATTTCATTCATGTCTTTTTTTAAGAAAAAAATCATTTCAGTTCAACTTTTTTTTTTTTTTTTTTTCAACGTTTTTTATTTATTTTTGGGACAGAGAGACACAGAGCATGAACGGGGGAGGGGCAGAGAGAGAGGGAGACACAGAATCGGAAACAGGCTCCAGGCTCCGAGCCGTCAGCCCAGAGCCCGACGCGGGGCTCGAACTCACGGACCGCGAGATCGTGACCTGGCTGAAGTCGGACGCTTCACCGACTGCGCCACCCAGGCGCCCCTCAGTTCAACTTTTTAATACGAGCATTTTCAAAAGCTTGCAAATGTGGAGAGAACAGTATAATGGACCTCTAGGTATCCATCACCCAATTTCAACAATAAATTCTAATGAAAACAGTTTTTAAGGGGAAAAGTCATGTTCCGCAGCTCATTCAAAACTACCAACCAATTATCCCAAATATTACTAACATACTCTTAGAGCTCTATATAACAATCCTCTAAGGATTTCTGGCTATTAATTAACTACAAAAGACATTTTTGGGGATTACAAAAACACTATTATTCTATTCTGAAGGAACATTGTAAAGCTTTCCAGAAACAGCTATAGTACCCATACTAGAGGCAGGCAGGTAACAGATTGAGGTATTTGATACTTTCATGTTCCCAATATTTTTTTTCAAATGTAAGAGCTTTTCTAGCTTCTTAGGCTCATCATCTCTCCTTAGAAACTCTCCTGCTTTCTTAGATGTTTTCAGCCGATAACACGAAGGCAAAAATGCTCGACACGTTTAACAACATGAGGGCAAGATGTTCCCCTCTAGGGGGGAGATCTGAGCTGGGACCACCGTGTTCTCTACATCCTGTTGCCCTTTTTGATGATACAAGAATGTGGACTAATCATAGCCAAGTTTTTGGTTCAGAGAGGAAATTCTGGGTAAAAATATTGGCGAGTTGTTATAACAAATATTTGGCCGGTGGTAGTTCAGATGGCAAGGTATACTTAATTATGTACACTTTAAGGTTAGCATCTTAATAAAGTATACAGAACTCACTTAATGTTGCTACAATGTTTATCAAATTACTTCATTGTTTTAGTCACAAGCATAAAGCCCTCCTCCAAGTAACGTGAAGAAGTTCCTATACTGAGTAGACCTCCAAACGCTTGTAGTCATCAGCTGTCTGCTCAGATTTGATAAGCAACGAAAATAACTCCAAAACTGGTAGTTTCCACAGATCATTATTATAGTTCAGGAGTATGGGCTGAATAGTGCCGCCCCGCCCCCCCCTCCGCCCACCTTTATATGTTGGAGTCTTAACCTCAGAATGTAACTGGATTTGGACATAGGGCCTTTATGGAGGTAATTACATTAAAATGGGGTTTTGGGGGTGGGTCCTAATTCAACATGACCATTTTATATACTTACGAGCAGAAATTAGGACACAGACAACATAAACAAAGAGAAGACCAAGGGAGGACATAGGGACGGGTGGCCATCTACAAGCCAAGAGATGCCTCATAAGAGACCAAATCTACCAACACCTTGATCTTGGGCTTGTAGCTTCCGGAATTGCCAGCAAGTAAATATCTGTTGTCTAGGTCACCCAGCTGGTGCTACTTAGCTATCGCAACCCTAGCAAAGTAATACCGTCAGTATTGAGGTTGCCTAATCCAAGCTACAGAGTGGCCTTTAGCTACACCCGGGGAATCTGGGGCTAGAGTGAGCAGAAAATTTGTTCAAAGGGCTGGCCGGGCACGTGTGATTCAATCTAACCCTTTTCGACAAAGTTTAATGACAATCAGGTGATAGCTCAGTATATGGACTCAGCGTTATTTACCTCAGTTATTTGTCAGGGTATAATAGGTCAGCTTGCTGAAAAGTTAATCAGATACTACACACAGATTATGTAGAAGATAGCACGTGACATACCTCTGCACTGGGGGTTGGGCTTTCTATTTCCTCCAAACTTTAGAGAGCACGACTCATAACATTTCACTTTTCAGATGTGTAATGAATATAGTAGATGACACACGTAGAAATGGGACAGTGTAAACATGATAACTTTAGGAATTTATGACAATATTTAAAATTTTTCAAAAATCAGTAGATATATAATGTTGAAAACAGTAAGCAGTACTAAGAAATCCTTGTTGGTACATAGTAATACCGAGGACTTTTCGGGTGCAGTGGACTTTCACCCGAATTTACAAGGAAACATTAATTTACAAGGAAACATCAAATTAACAACAGTATTTACCAATATTCTCCTCAAAGTGCTTTTCAAACACTAAATAATGACCCAATTAAGCCACTGCAAGATAAGCTGTTATTACTCTAGATTTAGTGAAAAGGACTAACAATTACTATTTTAACAGTTTCTGTGAACAAAGACTCGATGTTTACTGAACACAACTCTGAGAACGCCCCATCGGTTTAGCGAGTAGAGAACAGAAAAACAAAAGGTTGATTAGTTAAGTGAATTCAGGGAAAGACAGAGTTGATTAAGAACGAAGAACCATGACCTGTGAAAACAGCAAATTTAATATGCAAAGCGGTGACCAAAATCGGCAGGAGGCTATTTATGAATACTGCCAATATTCAATGTGGCATACTGACAATGGAGAATCTGTGGTCATGCCCTCAACAACATAATTCATCACACTAGTGCTTGGGGCAGTCATGTCCAAGCAATTTATCATCATCATATCACTCGTCTGAGTAAGAGAGGGGGAGAACTTTGATTGTTAACCTCTAGGGAGAATGGATTTATAGCCAACATCCCTAGGAGCACCGCATGGCTCTGCCCAAAGCAAAACGCTCCCTGATTCACTTCTGCTTAACTCAGAGTAAAAGTGAGAACACACTGCCTCCAGGACAGTGAGAGCAAAACCCAGGTCTGATGCTTTTAGCGCAAAAGTAAGATACCCAGGAAACCATACTTAAATATTCATCGAAGCTGCCTTAAAAAACACTTATGGATGAGGCATTTCCAATGTCCTGTGGTGACAAAATCATTTTTGAAATGCATCCGCGGATACCGACATTTGGGAAGAATTATCTCTTAACATTGAACCTATGAACATTTCTCTGTGTTGGAAAACTTGGAAGTGAGCTGACAATTAAAAAAAATAATATGTATATGTGTGTGTGTGTGTGTGTGTGTGTAGTGTTTTTCAAAATAAAAATGAGAGCCTTAATTCCTCTGGACATTGAGCCTTTATGTACTTTATACTTTAACAATAGCTGCCCTTACAGGGTATGATTGAACACCTAAATGCCATTTTTCCCCCTTTGATTAAAATCTCGAAGCTGAGTTGAGCGTTATGGAAACAAGCGTTTCCACATGGAAACAAGCTGAATTGAGCGTTATGGTAAACTGCTGTTTACCAACAGTAAGGGGAACATGAGTCACAACAGCAAGACTTCCAGGGTGCCTTCTCTCTTAGGCTCCCACTGTATCTGGTAAACTGGAAATCAGTAATTCCTGGAGGCACATGGATCAGACCTTACCCGAGGACATTAGTCAGGATAGGCAAGGTTATGCTATGGTAACAAACACACCTCCAAATCTTGAGGCCTAAACACAACAAAAGCTTACTTCTAGCTCTCTCTATGGCTAACAGAGGTTGACGGGGGGCTCTGCTCACTGCCCTTATTTCATGAGCCAAGCTGACAGAACAGCCACTATCTAGAAAATTGGTGGTCACTCCGGCAGAGGGAAAGAAAGGGTGACAGACTTCTCGCTGGCTCTTAAAGCATCTACCTGGAAGTGACATTTCCCTCCACTCACATTGCATTGGCCAAAGCAAGTCACATGGCCATACCTCACTGGAAGGGGACAGAGAAATGGATAACACTCAACGACTGCCATGAGGCAGAGGCATCTGTATTCAGGCAGATACTGCCTTCGTGAACAGACAGAACCACAGAGCCAGCTTATGCCAGGTGGCCAGGTGGGAGCAGGTATTTTATTTTTCTCCATCTTCTTTATTTTATTTATTTATTTATTTATTTATTTATTTATTATTTTGAAGTGAGGGAGGATGTCTATGAATGAGAGGTTATTTTTTTTTTTTTTAATGACAGTGTTTTTAGAAAAACATGGATTACTGAAAATACACCCTAAAGAGCAGCTAAAGAAAAGAGAAGCACGAGGCCACATTTGGTGTGTGAAAAACATGTACAACAACCATCTTCAGTCCTTCTATTAACAGTGAAGTTCGTAGGGCTATGAGCAGGACACCACTGAATCAGGAATTAATTTTCCCATTGTCATTGTATGGCTCACTGGGGTATTTAAGACATTTGAGGAGAAAGACTCCTGATACAGTAATGCTATAGAACATATGGAAGTAAGGGTAGGCCTTTTCCAAGGCCAGTAGCTCCACCTATGTTACAGCCCTCATTCTTTTCTCTTCAACCTCTAAAATCTTTACACAGGGGCTCTCTACCAACTATAATCCCAGCCAGGGCACTGAGGATGCAACCATAGATTTCTCAAAACTCTAAATATTCCATCCCAGGGCGCTTGGGTGGTTTGATCGGTTAAACAGCCGACTTGATTTCAGCACAGGTCACGATCTCACGGTTCATGGGTTCAAGCCCCTCGTCAAGCTCTGTGCTGAGTGCAGAGTCTGCTTGAGATTCTCTCTCGGTGTGCCCCTCACCCGCAAAGTTACATAAATAAACTTTAAAATAAACAAATGTTCTTTTCTCTGTTTCTATCTGGGTCAACGTTTAACTACTCACATTTCAACTGTATTAAGTTGCACTGTTTCAGAAATTCTTTTCATTTCCGCCATATTCAAACTATTTTCTGCCCTTCACAGGGAAGGGGAAACTTGTCCAGTCAAACCTATCTTTCCCTTAAGTCACCCCCAGAATACACGCTGTGCTGGCCATCCTCCTTTGCTGGCAGCTACTCTACTAACCATTAAGCATTGGGCTCTTCGATACTGGGTCCAGGATCCTCTTCCCTTCTCCACCTTTATTCTCTCCCTGGATCCTGTGACACATTTCCAATGATTCCCCAATAATTATCTGTGGCCCAGATCTCTCCTGTGAGCTACAGCATAATATACCCACCAGCCTATATGACATTTCCCCTTAGACAGCTGATAGACCCTGTAGGAGGCAGATACTACAATGACACCCAACAACCCCACCCCTCTTAGTATTCGCACCCCTGTGTTGTCCCCACCACCCCCACCCCTGACACTGCACCAGAGTTGATCTGTGTGATCAACAGCACACAGCAGAAGTGATGGGATGCTACTTCTGAGATCAGGTTCTAAAAGAAGAAGACTGGCTTCCATCTTGGGTTCTCTTTCCCTCTTCGAACGTTTGCCCTGGGGGAAGCCACATCATGAGTAGCCCTATGGAGAGGTCCATGTGGCAAGGAACTGAACTTTCTGGCCAACAGCCAACTGAAATCTGTCAACAGCCATGGAAGAAGCTAAGAAGCATATCTCACAGCTCCAGTCAAACCTTGACATGACCACAGCCCTGGCTGAAAGATTGACTGGAACGTTATGAAAGACCCTGAGCCGGAACCTCCCCAGCTATGCTGTGCGCAAATTTCCGACCCACAG
The DNA here is from genome assembly GCF_046562875.1 of Panthera onca. NCBI lineage: Eukaryota > Metazoa > Chordata > Mammalia > Carnivora > Felidae > Panthera > Panthera onca. The sequence goes on along the minus strand of NC_138345.1, from coordinate 15,120,279 downwards.
AACCTGAGGCAATGAATGTCTGTTGTTTTGCTCTGCTAAATTTTAGGGTAATTTTTTAGATGTAGTAATAGGTAACTAATCCACACACCACAGATTTAATATGTACCAAATGGAACTTTCCATCTCCCCTCCCCCAATTCCCAATTTGTTCTTTCTCTAGCCTTCTCCTTATTAATTAACATCCACATCTGCCCAGTTTCTGAGCCAGCATCTTGAGACTCATCCTTCGTTTCTCCTTATCTTTCGCTATCATATCCCATTCATCAGCAAGCTCTACAGAATCAAAATCCAAAGCATTTATCACATCCATTCTTACAACAAATGGATCAAGGGCCCACTTTGCACAAGGCACAGCATCAGGTGCTAGAGAAACAGCCATAAATAAAACATGCACACCCTGCCCTCAAGTGGTTGACATTCTTATAGGAAGGAGTAAATAATTTATAAACAAAATGTGTAATATGTCATATGGGAATAAGTTGTATGCGGGAAAACTAAAGGGAACAGGAGGATGGGAATGCCAGGGTGTTCGAGGGGTGTTAGCATGTGATTTTAAATATGTTTGTCAGGGGGCAGCTGGGTGGCTCAGTTGGTTAAGCGTCTAACTCTTGATTTCGGTTCAGGTCATGATCTCGAAATTCATGAGATCGAGCCCCGTGTGGGGCTCTGCACTGACAGCATGAAGACTGCTTGGGATTCTCTCTCTCCCTCTGTTTCTCCTCCTCCTCCTCCTCCTCCTCCTCCTCCCTCTCTCTCTCAAAATCAATAAATACTCTTACTGCCACCCCAGCCTGAGCTACCTCTGCCTTTCACTTGGGCTGCATCATAGCCACCTTCACATCACTCCCCTGCCCACAACCCTTCAGTGGCTTCCCGTTGCTGTGAGATGAACATCTAGAGACCTTACCAGGCTGCACAAAGCCCTGCATGACCTGGTCCCACCCTGTCTCTCCGACTTCATCTTGAACCAATCACCATCACAAAGACGTTCTGGTCATTTCCAGAACATGCCAAGTCCTTTCATGGCTCCTTTGCCCAAGCAGGTCCCACTGCAAGGAAGGAACTTCACTAGGTCCTTCGCATCCTTCCAAACCAGCAGGCCTTGGTGAGGACTCCTTTTCACCACCACATCTAAAGTGCCCCACCCACCTCTCTGCTCCATTTTCCTTTATCACAGCCCTCTGTTCACAACTTGTAGCTGTTGGTTAATTAATTTGTTTGTTAGTTCCTTCTTTGTTTGCTCAGGTCTCCCTGCCTCTAACCAGAATATATACCCCTGGAGGCTAGAATCCTCATCTGTCCTGTTCTGTATTGCAGCAGCCCCAGTACGTGTCCAGCTACACAACGCACATTTATTGAATGAATAAACCAACCCTTCCTGACCGCCCTGTAATTCCAACACCCAGTGTGACCAAAAATATCATTAAGTGGCAAAAACAGAATATTATTTTCACAAATCTATAGGTTTTTCGATCTAGCAGAGACCTAGAGATCAATTACTTTCATGTGCCTAGAAAAGATAAGTAACTTGTGCAAAGTCACAGAGCTGGAATCGGAAATAGAATGAGATTCCACTCACGGGTCCTGAGTACGTTAAACCAGCAACTTGTCTTATAGCCCCCTCTACCCGCGTATCTTTAGTTCCTGTTGGACAGGGGGCATACTTGTGAAAAACAAAGTACACGGGGGCTCAGTGGTAGGAGCACAGGTTTTGAGTTAGAAAGACATGGGTTTTTTCCCCCTAAACTTTCCAGCAGTGTGGCCTCACCCCTATGCCTTAACTTCCTCTTCAGTATCACGAGAACACCTCAAGGAGCAGTGTAAAGTGTGAACTTCTAGGGCACAGAGCTCGAAGAAGACCCCTGGTGATTAGCTTTCACTAATGTTGAAAAACATAGGCGTGGGCATTCCTCTTCCGATTCTAAGATCCAGGAATGGGAATAAAATGCATTTTGCATGCATTTGCATTTTGCAATAAAAATGCATGCCCCAATCTATACTACATACATTTTTGTAACTTCCATAAGAATAAAGCAACATCCAGCCTCCACACATGGAAAGCCTAATTTCATAGAGCAGCGCGCTGTGAATTTTGTGTTCCAATTCTCCTGTTTTCTGAAATTAAGTTGCTGCCTTGCTCTCCACGGCAAGCTGTCCGATCCCTTTTTCTTTGCAGCGTGCTGAGATTTCTTTTTAAAAAGGGGTTCATTATTTCCGGAATTACATCAGGCCTTTAGGATAACTGCTGAACACCCCTGCTGTCTATGCAAAACAAGACGCAACTGGCCAAGTCGGTGTCAGAAGTGTTAGCTCGCTTCTCTCACTGACGCTCATTCTATTTGACAATGACTGCGAAGGTCCTTTAGGATAGGAGCAAACGCTTGTCGTTTTCCTCCAGTGTGGCAGTGATTTGAGGGCGAATGGACACGTTTTTACACAAGGCGGAAGCTCTCCTCTGTAAATGTGTCCCCCTCGGAGGTTCGGAGGTGTCCCTGCAACCCGAGGCGCCTCCACAAATATCACAACGTTGCGCCTGTAAACACCGCGCTCTTATCTGTAGAGGAGGCGCACCCATGTGTGTTTGGAATATCTTTACAACAGAAGAACCATGAGACGGTAAAATAAAGGGCAAGGCTGAGGCTCAAGGCTTAGAGGTATGATTTCAAAGCTCAGGAAAGGAAAACCAGCATGTTAGAGAAGCCCCCACCCCTCCGCACCCCCACCCCCCCAGCCCAACGGCCCGACGACAACTCCTGCAGCATTTCTGTCCAGCAACACTGGGCTGGAGCCACGCGGGGCCCCCCGGGGCCTCGCTCCTCGTGGGACTCTCGGCTTCGGGTTTCAAGCCAGGCTTCGCTGCACTTTAGACTTTGGGGTAACCAACCACCCACTTCCAACACAGACCAGCCTCCTAGGCCTCGCGCAGCCTCACGATCCGCGCGTCTTTGCAGCGCATCTGGAGAAAGGCAGCAGCTCGCCAAAGCGCGGATTGCTTTCAACCTCTCTCCCCCAGGGGGACCATCGCCGGGACTCCCCGCAGGGACGAACACGAAAGGCTCCCCTGCTCACCCCACCCTTCCTACCCGGCTCACAGCCCCCACGCCCCCGCCCCGGCTCCCGCGCACCTTCCCTCCGCTCGCTGCGCGCCGCCTTCGCCCCCGGGACCCTCGGCGGGGCCAGCGTGCAGGGCCTTTAAGGTCTCCCCACTCCCCTCCCGCTTCACGCTCGGGGCTAGTCTTCTCCCCGCCCCCAGGTCCCAGGGCAGCGTTCCGCGGGTCCCGGCCACGCCCCACTCGGCCCTAGGTCACGCCCTGTGGCTCTTGCCACGCCCTACCCGGCCCTAGGTCACGCCCCGCGGGCCCAGGACCCGCCCCGCCCGCCGCCCGTCCAAGTCCGGGTTCACTCCTGTCGGCTGCCTGTCCTAACCTTGAAGCGGGCAGTAGGCTGGTAGCTGCAGGATCTGTTCAGCTGCCGCACTGGAAGCCTACTTTCTCTGCGTGAGAGTCTATTGTAGATACCCCCCCCCCCCCCAAATATCCTGGAAGGAGAGGTTTCTTGTCTCCCTCGAGTTCAGCTGAGTCGAAAGAATTAGGGGCTAGATTCCCCAAGGGGAAAGGAAGCAGCTGCATTTTCCCCAGACCCCAGGTCTCTGTAGAAAAGCCTGGAACATGGAGGCTTTAGTAGCTATTGTAGCTTCCTCCAAGGATAACGGATCAGAGGGGCTGCACTGGCAGTTTGGTATCTTGAACAGGATTTGGATAATCATTCCGAACGCAAAGCGACTTTGGGTTGATTTGTCCATTGTTTCATGTCCCTGGACCTGAGGTTTCTCATCCTTACCAGCAGAGTCTGGACGCTTGAAGTGGCCCTACGCTTCAGTGTCAACTGGCTTAGGGAAAGTGAGTGCACCTGTCGACCAAACCTAGTGCTGGGAACAGTCGCGGCGATACAGGATGATACCCTTAGGTATTACACTGTATTCAATTAATTTTGTCCTGAATTCTGGGGAAAAGAGGATGAGTACTCAGATGGCAAGAATCTCCAGGTGTCGTTTGGAAGGAAGGTAAACATTTAATAATTAACGATAATAATACTTCCTGAAGCCAATTCTCCTCCTCTAGGTACTGTGTGTAGGTTATCTTGCTTAATTTTTTAGAACAGCCTACATGTGGTGGAATCGTTTTCTCTTCCAATTACGGATAAGAAAACAGATCCCGAAAGAGAAGTCCCTTGTCCCAGGCCAGGGCTAGAACGTGCTTTGGTCGATGTCACTACACCACACCTTCCTGGTAGAGAACAGGGCACTTTGGTAAGACGCTAGGTACTAAACTGATATATTTCAGTCAGAAAAAGAAGAGAAAAGGAAATGAAGGTGTGTGTGTGTGTGTGTGTGTGTGTGTGTGTGTTTGTGTTTTAAGGAGGTTAAAACTATAAGTTGGTTGGTAAAGGACAGGCAGGGGGACAAGACTGAAGGAGAGCAATGTTCCTTAAGGAGGTGGCTGCTTAAATCCTAGGAACAGGGAAGGGAATAAAAATAGGGCCCAAGAGTGAGAGACATAAGAATAAATGTAGAGGTTAAGAACTCCAGAGGAAAGAGTATTGAGAGAGTTCAATATCACTAGGGATGACTGGGGCTCACACGGAGATTGTATAGTGAATAGATGGATGGAGGGAAGCTTCTAGAGAGATTTCAGTGCTGGCTACCCCTTTGATTGCCCGTGCTGCAACCATGAAGCCATATAAATGTGTACCTGACAATGGCTGTTAAAGAGAGGACTAAAAGTCCATCATTTATAATGCTTTGCATCTTACTAGTCTATGCTGCCAGAAGTGAAATTATACACAAGATTCATGTTAAAAAATGACGTCAGCTTTTCTTTATGGAAGTTGCTAAATCCTGCACCACCCACACTGCACCCATTGTACAAGGTTTGTGACGGATTTCACATGCAGGCTCTCACTTGTATGGCTTTACTCCCTAAAGACGGTGTTAAAGAGAAAGTAGTGTAGATTTTATTTCTCTTTGAAAGAAATCGCTTCAAGGAAGCTTCCAATTAATACGTAGAAGTCTTATATTGGGAATTTTATCCAACTATTGTGAGCACATCTGTTTGAACAAAGGGAGAGAAATCCACAGCAATCCAGTGTGCAACAGTGAAAAACGTTGATGTCATCCACTATTTGAGTATATACTGTACGATTCCATTTCACATCATAGGTGATTTAAGCAGTACTGGTGGTGAAGCAGCAAATGCTGTCTTACTGAAAAATAATTAAAATTGTCCCGTGCTGGCCCCCCAAATCCGCTAGCCCTGAGGACAGGCAGGCAAGAATGGATGAAAGGGGTCCTGTATGGTGTTATGCTGTCCAAAATGATAATGTTATCAAGCCGTGTGCCCAACTTCATTTTTCAGCCTTTCCTCCTGGAAAAGCTTAACTTGGAGATAGTTTTTGAAACCTAGAACATCAATGTACTGCCATAGCTTGTGATGAAATAGCTGAGTTAAAAATCATATTATTAAGGAACCAAAGGTTTCCAAATCAATCTGTCAGAGAAGGGTTTAGTTCAAACGTGCTCTCATATCCACAGTACCTGCTTTTCATTTTCATGGTATCTTTGAAGTTTGGTAGTACTTGTACTCAGAAACCCTAAATTGGCAGAGAGAATGAAATCAAAACCAAACATCCAAACCCCTCGCTGGTTGGATTAAACTTCTGGAAAGCACTCAGGTTTTCGTCACCTTAGTTAGTTGTTTTAAATATTTACACAAAAATTGTCCAAAGGGAAAAAGAAAAAAAAAAAACCCAAAGAGGTAAATATAAAGTAAGCCAGATAATTATCGGATGAGCAGCAGAAAAAAAAAAGCACAGCCAATGATATCAGTTTGTAAATGGTGTGGCTGTCGGGTTTTAACTGTTAATTGGAAGTTCAAGTTGACAGTGCTACAGAGATTTTCTTGGTTTAATTTTTAGTCATGGTGTGATAAACTAGTCCCATCATTTCCAGGAGATCTATTAGATACCAATGTCACAAGAGGGCTAGGACAGAACTTTCATCACACATTTTTCTATCAAATTCCTATTCTTTATACCTCCCAGAGAACACAAGTAATTACTCAGTATATTTTGGTACTTCATTTAGAGGCAAAGGAAGAATGAAATCAAAACTTTTCTAGTTCTTAAAGAGCTAAATTGAAAACACATAATCCCCCAATTCCAGAGACTTTTTAATGGAGACTCTCCCTTTACAAATCAGCCTTTACAACCTTTTGTAGAAGCCAATGATAAGTTGGTCTTTGGAACTGTTACGACTTTACAGCCACTGTGAAACACAGTAGAACAGTTCCTCAAAAATTATTAAGCATGGAATTAACAAACGATCCAGCAACTCCACGTCTGGGTGTATATCCAAAAAAGGTGAAAGCAGGGACGTGAACAGGTATTTGCACACCCAGGCTGGTAACGACCCAAGTGTCCATTGGTGGATGAATGCATAAACAAAATGTGCTCTGTGCATCCAGTGGAACGTTGAAGACGTTATGCTACGTGAAATAAGTCAGACGCTAAAGGACAAATATTGGTTGCTTTCACTTCCAGCGGTCAAATTCATGAAGACAGAATGTAGAATGGTGGTTCTCCGAGGCTGGAGGGAGGGGCAAGGAGGAGTTCGTGTTTAATGGGTACAGAGTTTCGGTTTGGGAAGCTGAAAAAAATGGAGGTGGAGCGTGGTGACAGTAGACCAACAGTGTGAGCCTACTTAATGCTGTTGAACCGCACACTTAAAGATGTTAAATTTCACGTTGTGAGTATTTTCCCATAATAAAAAATTTTGACCCTGAGACAGCTGTTTGTAAGTACCTTGTAAAAAGATGACGTGAATTTAGAACACCTGTTACTCTCACTAGATTTGCTACTATAAATAAAAGGTCATAAGGTTCAATTTTATCGTCATTAATTTCAAAAAAATCATTTATTTATTTATTTATTTATTTATTTATTTATTTAGAGACACACACAGAGCGTCAGTAGGGGAGGGGCAGGGAGAGAGGGAGACACAGAATCCGAAGCAGGCTCCAGGCTCTGAGCTGTCAGCACAGAGCCTGACACAGGCCTCGAACTTACAAACCATGAGACCATGACCTAAGCCGAAGTCGATGCTTAACTGACTGGGCCACCGAGGTACCCCCCCCCCCAAAAAAAAAAACCCTTTTAAATTGAATTTCCTTTTGTTTTTTTTTTCCTCTTACCTAACAATTTCTTTTGGTGTTTATGACAGACTCAATTTTATTCAGTGGCTAGGTGCTCACTAAAGTCATGTCCTCCTTCTCCTGGGCAGGTAGCTATACTACATTTCCCAGCCTCCTTTGCGGTTAGGGGAGGTCTTGCCACTGGGTGCCAGCCAATGGGATGTAGTGGAAGTGGCAACCAGAAGCAGCCCCTGGAAAAAACCCCCACCCACCCTGCATCCTCCATTTTTTCTCCAGTGAAAAGTGTACTAAGCCATGGAGATGTGGGGATCATTTGTTACAGAAGATAGTCGACCCTGATTAATATAGTGTTTGTCCCGGTAAGAGAATTGGGCGGTTCTATATGCAAATTAAAAAACCACTCTCCCTTAGCCAGCTAGTATTAATGACTAATATTAGATGGCTTCCATTATGGCTTCCCAAATCCTTGAGAGAATTATTTAAGTGTTAGAGGCATCTGTTAGCACACAATAATGTGATTATTGATCTCTAATAAATACGGTGTTGAGAGCTAAGTTGAACAGAATGAAATTAAATCCAAAAAACCCAGCAGGAAGCTATTCATTAACTGTAAGTCCAGGCATGCGTGTCTGTGAAGAATACCAAATAGTAGTTGTCTCAGTCTTGAAAAACAAAACAATGTGGACTTGAAGCAAATGTTAAAGAGATGGCTTGAATTTATGATTCAAATAATTCGACTTCTTTTCCTTTACATAAGATGAAGAATTTCTTTGTTTTCATTTCAGGATCTTTTTTGATTGTGCGATTTTTTTTTTTTTTTTTTTTTTTTTTTTTTTTTTTTTGCTATGGAATTAGTTTAAATTGCTATTCAGAAGCCTTGTTGAAATCATGGTTTGATATATTTTGTACTATGGGAAGACAACCTTTGCAACTTTAGTCCTTGAATTCTTCTGTGTGAGTTGTTGGCCAGATTGTGTCACTTAGTAAATATTGACAGAAGTGACAATATACTGGGATGTCTGAAAACACAGTAGGGCATATAACTACCCTAAAATAACTGAAGAGAAGAGTTTGCTTCAATCTTCAGGTAGAATATGGCGGGAAATCGGGGACAAATCGCCTGTCAGAGAGTGCTGGAAGCAGCTATGCTCTCAGTGAACAGTGTGGTGGGGAGGCACCAGTGACAAGTACCTTCAGACGTAGCTCCAGAGTCTGAAAGGCCTGACTTCAGTTCCTGGCTCCTTGTCTTTCTTACTGTGCAACCTCTTAATTTCCCTTAGTTGTGGTGCCCTCTATAAAACGAAAATCCTAATACCTCTCTCTGGCAGCTTGCTGGCTGTCCTGAAGATCCGTTCTGACTTTCTTTCACCCTAATAATTCAGCAGCGTTCGTGGCCACCCTGTTTTTGTTTTTGTTTAACTTTATTTCTTTATTTTGAGAGAGACAGAGACAGTGCAAGTGGGGGAGAGGGAGAGAGAGAAAATCCCAAGCAGGCTCCACACTGCCGGTGCATGAACCGTGAGATCGTGACCTGAGCCGAAACCCCGAAGTCACCCAGCGCCCCCATGGCCACCCTGTTAGAGGTACGCTTTGCAGCCTCTCTTGTGGCTGGCCACGGCCAGGTGACTTTGCGGGTTTGATATGTGCCTTATCTGGCTGGGAGATGATGGGAGCTGTAGGGGCAATCTTGGGACCAGAGATGGAATCTGCGTGTTGAGGATGGCAGAGATCCTGTACCTCCATAGGTTTGTATGAAGTCCCCATAAGCATTAGGGCTATGAGAGTGTCTTATCTGGAGTCTCGAGAACAATATTGGGGGGCTTTGCTAGGCAGGTGGCATAAGGAGGCTTTAAGTACAGAGAAGTCAGACACAGCAAATGGAACAAAGGAAACAGTGTGAAAGTGTAGATGGGCCTCAGGGTACAGCCCTCTGGGGAATCCCCCATGTGAGAAGCCCAGGGTCAACAGGTCAGAAGGGATCTGACACCCAGGCTGGACGTAAGAAAATCAAGCGTCAGAGTCACCAGTGAGGAGCCTAGGAGCAAGGGTTCAGGAGTAGTGGTCTGGCAGTATTTTTCACTGGCAATAATGTTAATAGTAACAAAAATAACACTAACAATAACAAAAATAGCAAAAACAACGTCGACATTTATGGCGGTCCGTGTGCCAGCCTCTCTATTCTCGTAGCCCTTTGTAAACACTTTTAAGATTTTATATTTACGTAATCCCCATTTTACAGATGTGGAAACTGAGGCTAACACATGTGAATTCTTTTTGCTCAAGGTCTCATAGCTGATAAAGGGCTGACCTGAGATGTCAATCTAGGACTAGCTGACCCCAAAACCCAAATGCTAAGAACTAACGACCCAGTAATCCAAGTTAAGTGCTTAGCACAGGGCATAGCAAAGGGATCAAGAAATGTTAGCTGTTGTTACCTGGACAAGGGAAGGAGTCTGTGGCACACATCAGCAAAAGCAACATTAGACTGGAGCTGAAGACTGTGAGGCCAGGCTCCCCATACATATTCTGTGTGTGTGTGTGTGTGTGTGTGTGTGTGTGTGTGTGAAGTGAAGTCAGGGAGCAAAATAATTCCTAATTCCATGCTTCTTTTTCTTTAATTGTCCTAAGAAGGAACCAGATGCTCTGAGAACAGGGAAGCTGGAAAGGCAACCTAACACGTTCCTGGATTGTCACAGGATCAGATTTTTAGAGCCAGAAGAAGATCTTAAAAACAATCTAGTATCCAACTCTCTTCTCTCGGAAAGAGGCAAAGGACATTCACTGGGATTTTAAAAAGTCACCGACCGCAGAGAAATAAGCAAACTCGAAAGGGCTTTTAACTCAAACAATCTAAAGTCCCAGAGAAAGGTTTTAACTTCAGAGAAACAGAGTGAGTGAGTCAGAAAGCACTCTACAATCATGGCATATGTGTGAGATTAAGGTTAGAATGTGTTAATAGTAACAGATGTAATAGGAAAACATCTATATTTGATCTTGGCATTCTTTTTCTTAAATTCCCTTAAAATAGAGCATTTCATTATTCTGATGTTTACATGGTAATAGGATGTGAGGATGATGTGGTCGTTTTAATACAGAACTATCTTTTTTAACCTAAGGTGCATAAATGTGTGGAAGCTTTAAGAGTCCTGTTAGAATATCAGGCACATGACATTTTTAATTGATAGAGAAGAACATATTCAATAAACCTTATGGAAGTTATAAAGCCTTGTAATAAACATCTATGAACCCACCACTCAACATTACCAATACCATAGATGCCCAGTGCATACTCCTCTCTGGTCTCAATTACCCTCTGCTTTCACCCCCACTCCCCCCACCCCAGGGGCAGCCACTCTTCTCTGGTCTCAATTACCCTCTGCTTTCACCCCCACTCCCCCCGCCCCAGGGGCAGCCACTCTTCTATACCTAGGCATCCAATATTTCAATATTTCAGGTACCTTCACCACACCATAGCCTGGATGCAGGATTCCAAAGAGTAGGGAAAGTATTACTGTTATAAATCAGGGTTGCAAACTGACAGCAAACGCCATATTTCTTAACACAGGTTTGCCAAATTTAGCTTGTCTTGAAAATTAACTAATGATACTCCTTCTCCGAGACATAGCAGATAAGGTAGAAGTGACTTATAAAAGTTCTTTCACAATAGAATTAAGCACACAGGATGCTAGTTAAATTCCACAACACATGAGTAAACTTGACTTGGCCTCAGCCTTGTAATAAAGGATTATAATTCCCCAAGGAATAATGTCCACACTAGGTATATATTGAGAAGGCTATTTTAACATTAATACTCAAAATCCTATAATGTTCAAAACATGCAAATTCTGTATTTGTGAGAAAGACGGTTCTGTACTCGGCAGATTTGGGGTGAAGAGGCTCACTCCTCTTCTTAAAGATCTGAAGCTTTTCCTGGTAACACACTGTGACGCTTCTCACAAAGACCCCCTTTTTATCGGTGTGGTGCGGGGTGAGGTCGTTATGTGGGGAGGATGCTAAGTTGATGGCAGCCATTCTGGCCTCACTGGCTTCCCTGCTAGAAGTAGGACGGGCAGATCCGGAGAGCCCGAGCTTGGACAGGCACCCAGAAGGACTCAGTTCCAAGGCAGGTCATAGGTCATGCTGGACCTTGGTCAACTCCATGGTGTCCCACGATGGGATGGGTTCCATCTCCCTTCTGCTCAGCCTCTCCCTACTAGACCCAGTCATTAAACAGAAAGAAACTTGATAACTAACTAAGAGCCCTGGGGCCAATGAAAAAAAGGGGGTTCAGTCTGTTAAGCGTCCGACTTTAGCTCAGGTCATGATCTCATAGTTTGTGGGTTCGAGCTCTGCGTCGGGCTCTGTGCTGACAGCTCGGAGCCTGAAGCCTGCTTCGGATTCTGTGTCTCCTTCTCTCTCTGCCCCTCCCCAGCTTGAGCTCTGTCTCTCTGTGTCTCTCAAAAAATAAATAAATGTAAAAAAAAAATATGTAAAAAAGCAGCTGTGTGCTATTGAGAATGTGCCATACAATTCCTCCATTTGATCAGCAGAATGGATAGAAGTCCCTTTGCCTCATCCGGGATTTGTTTCTTGCCTGCGAATTGCATGAAAACCTATTCTGGGTCTTCATTGCTCACACCTGACTTTGCAGATGTACCCACCCTGAGTCATTCCTGTGGCTCAGATTCATGATTCTAAACCAGCCTTACATGAAGGTGACTTTGTAATAGGTTGGGGATAGACAGAAAAGTAAAGAGGAAAAAAGGTGGAAAATACAGGTTTTGAAATTAATCAGGGATTTATTTAAAAGGACAAGCTACTGTTACGTCACTGATTATGGCAATAGAAAACAACATCATATTTTTTAACATGGGGCAAATTCAGTATTTTAAAATAAATCCTGTAGGAATAAAATATCACTTAGACTCCTCAGAGGTGGGATTATTACTTTCCTTCTGGCATGGGTGAAAGTCATGGGAATGTTTATTTCCCTAAATTTTTTTTGCTTGCCTTCTTTCCTCTTTCAGATAACAGGACAGTCTGACTTATCAGCATAGAAAATATTTCTGTCAGCATTCGGAGAACGTGGGGTAAGTGTAAAAGGAGAGTGGTTATGTCAGGCTGCACTTTTAACCTAAGCCTAGACACCAAGAGCTGTGCTACATTTAAAAAAAGAAAAAACTTGCTAGGCTGTCACTCTAATTAACAGTTGATAAAGTACAAACATCTTAGCACATCACATAATAGGCAGATTGTGCCCTTTGATGGGCAGCAGAAACCTCACAAGAAAATATTACATTGAGGGGGCGTGTGAGTGGCTCAGTCGGTTAAGTGTCTGACTCTTGATTTTGACTCAGGTCACCGTCTTACAGTTCGTGGGATCAAGCCCCTCGTCGCGTTCTGTGCTGACAGCTTGGATTCTCTCTCTCCCTCTCTCCCTGCCCCTCCCCCTCACAGACACACAGACACACACACACACACACTCTCTCTCTCTCTCTCTCTCTCAAAATAAATAAAATCACTTAAAAAATATTTCATTGAATGTGAGGATTAAGGTGGAAAACATGACTTTAAGTGGGAAGGAGGAGATAAAACCCTCTTGCTATGGCAAGACACCTTTTTCCTTCAGCTGGAAAACGATACCGTTCAAAGTAACAGTCCACTCATGTATCATGTCTTCCTTGAATTATGGTTCTGACATGATATGCTCATCTCCCAAAATAGAGCGCCTGTCACCACCTTCGAACTATATTCAGCTCTAATGAGAGGCAACGCACAAAAGTTGCTCTTAGGTTCAGTCGAATCCCCAATCATTTGACATGTTTGAGCACTTTAATTTTAAAATAAGAATGGTGTTTATGTATGAATTCAAAAGCCTTGACTGAAACTTCACTTTTCAGTAGAAATCAATATCTCCTGTAGTAGAAAGTAACATCCCTAGGAGCTGAATCTAAAACTCTCAGCACAAGAATACATACAAAATACAGAATTAAAAATTGGGTTTTTTTTTTCCTAACTATTCCAGATACACACTTTTAACCAATGCCCTTGTTTTTTTGTTTTTTTTTTTCTATATCTCTTTTTAAAAAATTTAATTCCAGTGTAGTTAGGATACAGTGTTGTATTTGTCTCAGGTGTACAATATAGTGATTCAACACTTCCATACACCATCAGGTTGCTGATCGCAGATGTACTCCTTAGGTACTTAGGTACCTCACCTACTTCACCCATCCCCCCACCCACCTCCCCTCTGGTAACCATCAGTGTGTTCTCTCTAGTTAAGCATCTGTTTCCTGATTTGTCTCCTTTTCTCCCCGCTTTGTTCCTTTATTTTGTTTCTTAAATTCTACATATGAGTGAAACCGTACAAACAGTGTGTGATTTTGAGCAATGATTTTTCAAAACGTGAAATGGGGGGATGCCCGGGAGGCTCCGTCAGTTGAGGGTCAGACTCTTGATTTCTGCTCAGGTCGTGCATGACCTCATGATTCCTCAGATCGAGCCCTGCTCAGAGCCTGCTTGGGATTCTCTCTCTCTCTCTCTCTCTCTCTCTCTCTCTCTCTCTCTCCCTCTCCCTCTGCCCCTTCCCCTCTCACGCACTCTCTCTCCCAAAATAAATAAATAAATAAACTTAACAAGAGAGTGACATGAACCCATTTTCCGTAAAAGAAAGGAGGCGTTCAAATGCGTCTGGCGTTCGCAGTGTTGGAGGGTCACGGTATATTATTGCATGTTGGGCATTAACTTTGTGTTGCTGGAGGCCTCCGCCGTTTTGCACAGTGCCACTGTGCCCCTTATGTTTGAGTGCAGAAAGAATTCCATTTGGAAGACTTTGAAACAGGGGTGGCTATCATGGCTGGCTGCCACTGGAAATTGAAATCGTGACCTTTTTCTCTTGGTAAAGGTAGTCCGAACCAAAGGATTTCCACGAACAAAATGTCGCTGTAATGTCTCTCTCCATTTTCCCTGTTCGCTTCCATTCTGGTCTGTTTGGAGATTCTCCCACCTTGTCTGGACTCCACATCGTGCACCCTGGCCTCACTGGGAGAGGGGTAGTAGTAACTCTTAGTGTGCTGCACCTAAGTCCACCTGCCAGACACTAGCCCTCACCCCTGCCAGCCCCCTCTAGGTAACACTCATTCTCTTTCCTTCACGCCCAAACATAAATCCCTTCTTGCTGCAAGTTTCTGTTCTCTGGAGCTCCTGAGTTGGATGTGGTTGGGGGCGGGGAGGTAGGGAGCCATGCTCAAGTATTCATGAATGATAATGAGTTCATGAGTTGTCCATCTTGCTGGGACATTTGCATACTCTTATGGATCATCTGGGAAAGATGCATTTTCTCGTCTTAGAAAAACCTGAAAGTTTAATAAGGTACATTGTTTTTGTTTTTTTTTTTTTAAAAAGGGTGTCCTATGGCCAATCACATTTGGAAAAACTACCCATTTATGCCCGTTATTGGAGATTCATAAGACTTTGTAGTTTTTCCAAGCCCGGGTAAGTTCTACAGTAAAGACAGCTGTTCGTTTAAACTTGGGATTTCCCCACATTTATGAACATTAGTGAAAATATCTGTCTGTGTGCATTTTTTTTCTTAGTATAACGACTATTAATGCTCCCTGGAGAACACACTTAGAGATATACTTCATTATTACAAAGTTGTGATTTGTCTGTTGGTGTGAATTTCAGATACCGCAGTGGCACCTTGAGTAAGCATTTTGGAATTAGATTTTCTTTCAATTTCTCTCTCTTTTTAAAAAGTTTTTATTGATTTATTTGAGAGAGAGAGAAAGAGACAAAACGAGCAGGGTTGGGGCAGAGAGGGGGACAGAGGATCCAAAGTGGGCTCTGTGTTGATAGCAGGGCTCAAACTCAGGAACGGTCAGATCATGACCTGAGCCGGATGCTTAAAAGACTGGATCACCCAGTCAGTTCAGTCTTTCACTTCTTCTAACATCACTCTATCCACACAGCTGTCTCCTCTGCCTCTGAGTATTTGGCTTTCTTATCCAGTTTACTATGTGATCAGTTCCGGTTTTACGTTTATGTAGACAAATCATTCACCTGTTATTGATATCATCACTGTACTTAAAGTTCTCTTCAGCAGCCCATTTAGGAAGAGGAGTGTGTATTTAGACAAAGAAAGCGTCTATTTTCTGCCTACAGACAAAGGCCTTACCTTGTTTCCTCTTGCCAAGTTTCACCCATTTCTCTTCACGTGGAAAAGGGGGTCTGTGATGTCCAGGGTTGTTGCCTCGAGCATGTAAACACCCCCAGATCGAATCCTGCAGGACCAGCGATGGTGGCTGTACTGTAGAAAAATGAGGCAGACCACATTTTCCTGGCTGAGAGTCCCCACTGTTGGAAAGCTGGGTGGGGGGTGCCATGGTTGCTTCTGATGGGATCAAGTTGCCATTTCAAAGCTGAGCTGGTCAAACCTGCTGGCCTCCGAAACCACTTGCTTTGATTGAGGGCAGTTTCTCTGCATTGTTTGGGGACAGAACAGAAGGGCCCCATGCAGGACATCACATCTTTCTCAGTGCTTCTGACCTAGCAATGGCAGTGCCACTTTTCACTTAGGATCTTTTTGACCAGTCCATCAGCGACCCAGTCTGGACTGTGCACCTCCTCTTGACCTTGGGGGTTAGTGTCACCTGGTGAATATGAGCCTTCTTGGAGAGGTCATCAGGAATTTTATTCCTCTGTAAATTAGGCTGGAAAGAGGTTGGAAAGAGGAACATGAATAGAAGCATAAATGTGGGGCGCCTGGGTGGCTCAGTCAGTTAAGTGTCTGACTCTTGATTTCGGCTCAGGTCGTGATCTCACAGTTGTAAGTTCGAGCCCCACATGGGGCTCTGAGCTGAGTGTGGAGCTTGCTAGGGATTCTCTCTCCTTCTCTGTCTGGCCCTGCCCCACTCACATGCTCTCTCACTCTCTCTCTCTCTCTCAAAATAAATAACCATTAAAAAAATAAAAGCGTAAATGCTATCAGTTGAAACTAGGATGTATAATTTCTTGTGTAAAAGTAAGTAGTGTGTCCTGCTTCATAAAGAAAATAATGCTCTAATAATTTACTGAAAAAAGGTAGTTTTGTCCATCAAACCATCATTTGAGAATATACAGGGGAAGGTATTATTTTCCAAAACTAAACCAAAGCTAAAACAAATTAAAAACGCAGGAATTAGAGAAAAAAAAACACACATTAGAATCTTAATGTTTGTCCTAAAACGATGAAAAAGGTAGATCTGTGTACATTTTTTTTTTAGCTTTAACACAATTTTTAAAAAATATTGCATAGGGGCACCTGAGTGGCTCAGTCAGTTAAGCATCTGACTCTTGGTTTCGGCTCAGGTCATGATCTCACATTTTGTGACTTCGAACCCCACGTCCAGGTCTGTGCTGACAGCACTGAACCTGCTTGGGATTTCTCTCTCCTTCTCTCTCTCTGCCCCTCCCTGGCTAGCTCTCTCTCTCTCTCTCAAAAAAAAAAAATAAACGTAAAAATGTTTTTAAAAAGTATTGCTCAGAGATTTCAAACATTACTCGTAAAAGCAGATTAGAGACAATGCTTAATTTCTAAAAGTGTAGCTTAAAAAATTTTTAATTTTAAATATAAATTTAAAAATGTATAGTATTTAACTAACTGAAAGTTCTGATGAACTCCACTGAGTCTCAATTTGCTCCTCTGTAAAAGAGAATGTAGACTGGGCATAGAGTAAGTTTCATAGTTTGTAATAATGTGAAAGCATTTTATAACAGAAAAAAATAAGCAGATAAAGTTACTATTATTATAATTCAATTTGTTTTTAAGGGTAAGTTCTAAGAAAGCAAGCTATTCTACTTAGAAAAACATGACAAGACAAAACAAAACACATCCCCATATCAGTACATCATCAATCCATCCAATGCCTTCTACATATAGTCTAGGTGCTTTTCCACCTGCTGTTTTTTCACTGGGTCTCAAGGTAAGTGAGATGTCACTTGAGCCCTTTAAAGGGTGAATCTTAGGGATGCCTGGGTGGCTCAGTTGGTTAAGCATTAACTCTTGATTTCAGCTCAGGTCATGATCTCACTGTTGTAAGTCCCAGGCCCAAATCGGGCTCCATATTGACAGTGAGGAGCCTAGCTGGGATTCTCTCTCCCTCTCTTTCTGCCCACCCGCCCCTCCTGCCTCTCTCTCTCTCTCTCTCTCTCTCTCAAAATAAATAAAAAAACTTAAAAAAAAAATTAAAAAGTGAAAGGGGAGTCTTCGTTTTCTACTACATTTTGGGTCCTTTGGACATTAGTCCCATTGGTTTTCCAAGCCAGACATTTTGGGCGCTCATGTCTCCAATGTAGATCCCAGGGGTGGGGGTGCCTGATGAGATCCTTCGCTGTTGTGGGTTGCCACTCTGGGGCCGGGGTGTTGATGAGACCATGTCTCTCTGCCTCTCCTACCCATCTGGACATGGTCTTTTTATCCTTTGTTGTGGAGAAGCAATTCATCTAGTTTTCAGATCCTTTTCAGAGCTGTAGCTATAGATTTGGTGAGTCCGTAGAAGGCCGTGAGTTCAGGATCTTCCTACGCTGCTGACTTGCAGGAGTTTCCCCCCAACCCCCACTCCCACCCTGGAGCATTCTTTATAAGAACCAAGACACGGAAATAGCCTAAGTGTCCACCACCAACAGATAAATGGATAAAGAAAATGTGGTATGTATAAAATGAAATGTTTCTCAGCTGCACAAAAGAAGGAAATCTGGCCATTTGCAATGACATGGCTGGAATTTGAGGTCATTAAGCTCAGTGAAACAAGATAGACAAATACCACATGATCTCCCTTATATGTGGAACCAAAAAAATAAAATGAGCTCGTAAGTATAGATTGGTGGTTGCTAGAGGCAGTGGTGTTGGGGGGTGGGCAAGATGGGTGAAGGTGGTCAAAAAAGCCAGATTTCCACTTCTAAAATAAATAAGTTGTGGGGATGTCATGTACAGCATGTGTACTATAATTAATAATACTCTATTGCATAACTTGAAAGTTGCTAAGAGAGTAGATCTCAAAATTTCTTATCACAGGAAAAAATTTCCTAACCGTGTGTGGTTATGAGTGTTCACTCGAATTATTGTGGTGATTATTTCATACTGTCTACAAATATCGAATCGTTACATAGTATGCACGAAACTAATGTGATGTTTATGTCAATTATACCTCAATTCAAGAAAAGAAAATAATAGATTTTACACTCTTGCTCTTCTCCATCTTCCCTGCATAAATTTGCTGAAATCTAGCTTCTAAGTGCTCCTATTATTTCCACTTTTCCTCCTCTGTATTTTTTTTTTAATTCTGTTCATGCGAACCAAGAGTATTCTTGGTAAACTCATCCAATACAGCGCACAAGCTCACTTTCTTTGTATATTTTCCCAAGGTTACTAGATGACTGTGTTGATCATCTGGGTGCTTGTTAAAGCAAAGATTCCTGGACCCTTCTGTAGTCCTTCTGTATCAGTGTTTCTGAGTGTGGCCTCAGAATTTAAATTTCTAGAAGATTCTTGCACATACTAAAGTTTGAGAGCTACTACAAAGTTTTTTTTTAACTTACTTTTCTCAATAGTTTCTTTTGCTAAAATGGGAAAAGAAAATTTTGCAATCCACCAAGAGCTTGTTTTCTAGATGACAGAAAACAGAACAAGTACTTAAGAGTATCCACATACATTATAAAATCAAGTCCTTGTATTTTTTTTCTAAAAATCAAGACCTGTGGTCACTTTGAAGTGAGTCTGGACACAGTCTCTTTTTTAGTATCTTGATGAATTATTCCTGAAGAAAAGAGAAGGTACAAGAGAAGGGCAAGAGGGTGAACCCTTCTTTCTTTTGAGGAGGTGAGAGCTAGATGCCCAAAGACCTGACTGTTCTGTAACCTTAGATGGATCCCTTTGTTTACCGGAAGTGGGGTCGGGGGGCAGTTTCAGGTACCTTATGTACGGTTGAGCAAAAGAATCTCTAGTTTCCTTTGAGCGCTAACAAACAATGTATCATTCTGGGGCACCTGGGTGGCTCAGTTGGTTAAGTGTCTGACTCGATTTCCACTCAGGTTATGGTCTCACAGTTGGTGAGATCAAGCCCTGCCTTGGGCTCTGTGCTGAGAGCATGGAGACTACTTGGTATTCTCTCTCCTTCTCTCTGCCCCTCCCTGCCCCTCAAAATAAATGAAAAACGTTAGAAAAAAATTTAAAACCCAGTATATCATTCTTCTTCTCTAGGGGAAGTATAAAGCTGAACCAAACACTAAAATGGAAATGAAGATAGAAGTTCTCTTAAACAACAAATACTGAAGATGTATGCTTATAGCCAACTTTCCTCCTTACATTTTCTTTAAAAATAAATGATGTAAAATTACCATACAGCAGTGAAAAAGAATAAAATACACATCACGTTGGATACATCTCGGGAAATAATACTGAGTGAAAAAAAAATCAAGTTTCAGAAGAATTCAGCAATTCCATTTATATCAACTCAACACATTCAAGACTAAACTATGCATTGTTTGAAGATATCAACATATATGCCAGACTACAAAGCAAAACAAGGGGATGATAAACCAAAATTCAGAGTAGCGGTTTTCTCCAGGGAGAAGCCCCACAACATTATGGAGCGGCACATAGGCCCCCTCAAAGGGGTGGGCATGGGGGGGCACTCTATTCCTTATCCTGGGTGGTGGTTTCATGGTCCTCAATTTTAGTGTAATTCATCATGCCTTATACACACATCACAATTATTCCCTTGTATCCAATCAGTTTTTCATAAAAACAATTAAAAACCAGTCAGGAACATATAATATTTTGATACATGGCAAATTTTGCTCCTCTATTGTGTGTGTTTCCATGCCGTTTCTTTCTTTCTTCACAGACTTTCATATTTAAGTAAATAGGCATTTCATGAGAAACATGAAACAGAACCCTGTACCTCGGGAGTTCTTAATGTAAAAACAAAACAGCATCAACAACACAAGGTAAGAGAACATCAACAAATATGTAACAGGTACCTTTGCTAAAGTAAACTAGAACTGTATAAACAGGGATTGTGTAAGGCATGCATTTCTGCAAACAGAGAAATTTGGTGCCAGGTTTCCAAGTCATCATCCTGTACCACTATTATTAGCTCCTTCCATTTGAATAGCAAAAGTTCTTTTATTCACAAATATTAAAAATTATGCCTTATTCTTCCCCATCCCCTTGGTCACAAATGCAATGATTCATTTTTTAAATATCATTATCCAGGCACTGCTCTGCAGGAACTATTCTCCAAAAGAACACCAGGTTACGTGGATGTTGAGGCTGGATTTCTTGGCCACACTGTTGAGCCCAGGAGTCTCCCACTGGTAGATCAGTGATTTTGCAGCTTTGGAAAATGTTAAATTAGTCATCAGGCACCTTTACTGCAGTTGGCCAGGCTTCCCGGCTCATAGGAGATAAAATGCCTAGTGAGGTAGGGAAAACAAAACAGTGAGGTCCAAGATTTTAGAACTTGTGAACTTTCTCCCAAAGCTAAACACCACCAACAATGACCACCCTGTTCCCCAACAGACAAACACACTCTACCTCGCTCCCTCCTTCACTAAATCCCAGCCATGATTCAGATCCTGGAGATCACACAGCTGTGTGTGTTGGGGGGTAGACAGAAGGAGAGGGCAAGGGCAAGGGAGAGAGATCGGCTTCCTTAAGCATGTCTAACTTCTCCATTCCCCGGATTATACATGAAGTAAATCATTTCGTATGTCATGTAAGTGCACAGTGCAAGAATTTTGCTTCCCTGAAATTCGGCATCTAGCAGAGGTCACAATTAAAGTTGTAGTTACAAAATAGAATTTACTCAGTTCGTTTTGAGAGACGTGCAATAAATTTTGGGATTTGTTCTCTCTGCGAATGCGATGGAAATGCATTTAAAAGGCAAAAATCAAAGTAGCTCATAGGCGTTTATCCTAGAAAATGCAAAAGAAAGCCACATCCTTTCTTGTATCTTGTTGCTATGGAAAGCTTCACAGTCTGGATATGCACCCTAAACTGTCTTCAAAAATGGAATAGACAATCCAATAAAAGTGAAACTCATTGTTGGCCGAAGCATTTAAAACAGAGGCGGCATCTGATGATAAAATTCAAAAGTTTGCTCTTCTATTAAGATGGAAAATAAGTTTTTCCATTCATAATTTTTATAAAGGCAAGGTCTCTTTTGTAGTTGTTCGAAAATAGAGTGACAAAACTGGATACAACAGGGCTAACATACATGATGCCTAAAAATGGATGTGGAGACATTCAGAGCAACTAAAGACGCATGGCTGAAAAGATGTGCACGGAATAGCGACTTGAGGAATCTCATCATTCGGTGGCTTGTTACCAGATGCACATTTGTTGACACTGAAATGAAAGCAGAGAAACAGTTAAGTGCGTAAAGAAGGAAGACAATATCTTGTAGGAGCCCAGCCTTATATACAAGTCCAATTAGAGGACCCCATCATTAACATGATCAAAAGCAGCTGACATTTCTAACACAAGTTAAGATCTGAAAATCTGGGTGGAATTGCTTATGCTTCTATTCAGACTCCCAAAGAAAGACCCTATTAAGCCCAACTAAATTGCACCAAGTGGCTTAAAGAGGTGCCTGTCCGTTTTAATTTTCCTGACACTCCTCTCTGAGGCTTGGTCTAATAGTGATTGTATAGCACTATTAGGGATGCCTCTGCTAGGAAAACACAGTTGTCAGCGACCTGCTTTATTATTTTGATGGTATGCAATAATTTCTCTCAGGGCTGGTGCTCCAGAAAAGGATATATGGGCCTGCTCTCTCAGCTCCTAATTAAGCAACGGTGAAATTTTATACTAATACCGGACTTAAAGGGAAGATTGGAAAAGCATTTATCTTCCAAACTGACCTAATTATCATTAGTGTACTATTCTAAACATAAAGAAATCAATCCATTTTAGAAATGGATTTAATAATGCAATGCACTTTGTATTATGTTTCTGAAATCTCATTCTTGTTGGGTATTTAATACTTGCTTTCCCTTTTAAAATCTACACTGGAGTGACTTTACGTGGGACTGTGACATTTTCAGGCACTTTTTTTTTTTTTTGCATGAATTGCAAAAGTAGGTGCTATACAAATGTCATATTTCATCAGTAGCATGTTTTGATTTTGAGGTGAGGAGCCACTTGGAGAAACACTGAACGGGTATAAATTAATCTCAAGGAAATCGGGAGTTCTTTTAGAAACAGGGGACCATTTCAAAATTAGCAAGACAACCAATGTGAGAGAAGTAGCTGGGGAGTGAAATACAATGAAACAAACGCACAAACAAAATGGATTGATCACCGATCTGCCCTTTGGGGTATTTGTGTCAAATGTAGGCACAGGTCAGTGTTCTCTCTCAACACCAGCTATTTTTATTCCCGTCTTTGTTTGCCGAAATTTGGTGTTTTCCTGGCCCTGACCACTAACCTGTTGCAAATGCCCAGGGTAATCTGATTCCTCCCTATTTCTCCTGACCGCCCCGTCCTTCCCAGTACTGCTGACTTTGATTCTTATCCTAGTTGATCAACTACCATTTCAGTTCCCACTGACCTCCTGTCGTTACCCTCAGATCGTTTCTTCGGTGCCTAAGCAATGTGTTTCTAACTTTCCAAGCTACTCTGAAACAAGAACCTCCAGACGCTGACAGGGGCTCTCCGTACAATAGTTAATCAGCACCTTTGCTGTAGAGTGGACCTCACAGCTGCCAAGTGGCAGAGGCAGGATTTGAACCCAGGGCCAGCAAACTGCAAGGAGTCCTCTTTCTCCCTTTTGAGGCCACAGTCTCTAGGGAAAGACCTCAAATCGGTTTGGTGGAGTTATCCGCCCAGTCCCTAAGAAAGCGAAGTGGTCTGCGTAGGGACCATCTACGGGAAATAAAGGGTCAGTCGCTAAGGATGGAATGAATTAACACATTTAGAGGTGAGGCCTGAGATACGTGAGAAGTTGGTGATGATGTCACAAGAGTCTTTTTTTTTTCTTTTAATTTTTCATGTTTATTTGTTTTCGAGAGAGTGCGCGTGGGGCAGGGGCAGAGAGAGAGAGAGAGAGAGAGACACACACACACAGAATCCGAAGCAGGCTCCAGGCTCCACCCAAGGTGTCAGCACAGAGTCCAACGAGAGGCTCTAACTCGTCCAACTGTGAGATCACGACCTGAGCCAAAGTCAGACGCCTGACTGAGCCACCCAGTTGCCCCGGTGTCAGATGAGCCTTATCCGGTATCTGAGTGGACAGCAGACTCTGGATCAATGAAAAGCCGAGCAGAGTTTAGGGCAGCGCTTCTCTACTGGGGGTGATTTTCATTCAGCCCTCCCCCACCTGGGACCATTTGACAATGTCTTAGAGACGTTTTTGGTTGTCACGACGCGGAGGTGGTGATACCAGCATCTAGGGGTTAGAGGCCAGGGTGCAGCCAAACCTGCTACAATGCACAGGACAGCACCCTCTGCCGCCGACAAAAAATGATCCGGCTCCAAATGTCAATAGCTAGAAAGCCCAGGCCAGGGTGAGCTGAAGGTATCAGAGGGGGAGAATATTGCCTCAATATGGTGCATTGCATCACACTGATCTTTCTTTGCAGGGCCACGTGTTTTCACTTCATTACGTTCAGGGGGGTTGCATTTCAATGATCTCAAAATGAATGAAGTGATTTTCAGCTTGTTCACTTCTGACGGGATGACAGCCGATTCGCTGTTCCGCTACAGACGGAAAGTCTTGGGTAATCTATCTTCGCTCGATGTCCTTTGACCCCGATGACTTTGAAGTAACGCCTCACTTACAAAGAGCACTCAGCTTTGTCTGTGATGGACGGAACACCTCCACCCTCTCCGTTGTTTTTAAAGCAGAAGTAAAACAGTGCTTCTTGGCATCCCCTCTTCTGTTTGTGTCGAATCCTATAGAACCTGGGATGCTGTTTTGGCTGGTGACAGGAGACAACTTCTCAGAACCTGGTATCACGCTCGCCAGACTTATCCTTTTCATCCTCTGTGGGTTTCCTTTCAAAACACCACAATGAAATCATTCCTTTTCCCTCCAAGATGGAATCTCAGATATAGAAGAGTATTAGCGGCTCATATATTCATCAGGCTTTTTTTTTTTTTGAAGATAAGGCTTCTTCTGTGTCGAATATGAAAAGGCATTTTAATGCTATCTCTCTGACTTATTCTCCCGTGCTTTTCCCTTCACACATTCACATTATTCATAGCAACACCCGCTCTTATTTCTTTTTAAATAGTGTGGCTTTTAAGCCGGGCAGACCCTGGTGGAAATGATCAGGGAGGATTTCGCAGAAATATTGCTTCTTCGGGAGAGCATTAGCTCCCCATCCTAACAGATTGAAGGAAAGCAGTGTTTGTCCTCACTCAGCTCCACGGCGCGGAGCATGTTTGCCCCTCTTCCTTATCAAAATCCCCTCCTCTGGAGTTCTTGAAAGATGAAACAGAAATAAAGTTGCGTTTTGTTTTCCTTTTCAGCCACTGATAGCCATTCAGTGCTAAAGGATATCGGTTCTGATCTGGGGTAGAGAATGCAGCAGGGTGGAGAGGGCCGTTCTGGGCTGCCCTGCTCGTCTTCCCTCTGACACGCTGGTGCCTTCACGGAGCAAAGTCACCCGGTGGCATCTCACCGGGGGCCTCCGGGTCCTCATCCGCCAGATGAGGCCCCTCTGGCCTCCTCCATCGCTCTGGCAGGTGCTTGACACGCCACAGATGAGGGCGCGGATTAGCTACAGGATTGTCAGGAAGATGAGCTAGCCCTTCAGTAAACGTTGATCAAGCCCTCACTAATAAGCAGAGTAACGAAGGTGGTGCCCAACTGTTCACGTGCAAAGGATGTGGTTTGCTCCAGGTCTACACCCGCCATCGCTGCCGTTGTAATTAAGCTCAAAAGGCCAGACGGGGTGAGAAATATTGTAAGGCTCCGAGATCAAGAGGAGGTACATCGCGCTGAAGTGAGAAAACTTTTCATTTCCGGGTGACCCCGTGAACCAAAGCTGATAGGAGGGAGCCAGACCTGTTAGCGAGGTTTTCTCCATTGTTCTTCTGCTACCAACTCCCTCCTACCCACCTCTTCCCCAAAGATTGGCTCCAGTCCAAACAGGCGAGCTCTCTCCGTAGAACATTCTCCCTTGGCTTGAGTTTTCGCTAGCAATGTCTTACCTTTCTTCCTCTATTTAGTAAGCGTCAGTTGCATACGAGGCTTCAACATTATGACATGTTGACAAAGGAAATACTTTTATTAGCTTTCATTTCATGGGTAAGAGACTTTGATTTGGATGGTCAACCATGTGCCCAGGATCACACAGGGAGGAAGTGGACGCACCAAACTCGGAAGCCCTGTGGGTTAACTTCAGACTCGGTTGTGTCTACTCGGACAGACTGGCTTTCTTCTTCCACCACCACCAGAGCAATGAACCGGTACTTGGTGGACATCTTGCTCTCAGCACCATCCTGGTCCTTATCACTATGGGGACCTGGAAATGGTATGAGCCACATCCCTACCCTCCCTGAGTGTTGAAGGTCATGCTACTTAAACAATACTGAACAGGTAATCATTTTCTTAGTAAAAAGAGCTGAGCCCTGACTCACAGTAAGGAGTCACGGAACTGGAATTAAATTAAAATTTTAGGAAAATGTTGAGCTCTTTTCAAAAACAAAGTGCACCAGGAAGAAATTAGGGATGATTCCATTCATTTACGGACTCATACTTAACATTAAGTAAAAGCAGAACACAGGGGCTCCTGACTGGAGCCTGGCTTCCTTGCCAGTCCCGTCTCTTGAGAGAATGAGGTAGCTTTCTTCTCCACTTCCCGACATGCCTTGCAGTGGCTTCCACATTTTACTTTCTGGGATTTTGCGGTGGAGGGTGGGAGTGGCCCCGGGTTTCTGTCTCTTGCGTCTTACATATGCTTGTTTTCCTACGCGCTTAAGTGGAGTGACTTTTTTTTCCCCCGTCTTTGGTCCCTGGTTAAACCTTCATTTTGCTTAGAGAAAATTAAAGGCTCCTGTTGCTAAAAATAAGAGAGATGAATTGATAGTTAAACGTATTAAATAAAAACATTATACTTGGCTGAATGTGAGAATAGCAAAAAAGTACCATTATAATATATTCTACTTCTCTTAATTTGACACTAAGCTGCTTGCTTGCCTTTATACATAGTCAACATCGGTTCACCAGAAGGATGGTAGTTAAGAAACAAGCTGTTAAATATTAAAGCTGAATCTATGTAATTGAATGTTTTGGGTATGGCTGTGTTCTAAATATATGCTATTAAGATACTGTTCCAAAAAGATATTTAATTACTGACATCTAATCATGTTATTGCTGTTTCTTTAACCAAGCAAAAATATGAAGTGCTGGAAAGAAAACAGTTTCATTTTAAACAGAAACATTTTATTAATTTCAGCAATAAAACCGAACTCCAATCTCCAAATGAAATCATCCCATTTTTAAAGATAGCACTTCTCTGTTTGGTAAGCCTTGTGTAATGCTGAGATAGATGGTCCTACTTAACGTGTTCAAACATTCCCACAAATAATGCACGCAATAAAAGTTAATTATGCTCGTTTATTACATCAAAATAAAATCCAAACCATGGAATTCACAAAGGAGAATTTCATAGTCAACTGTGGAGCATTATTATGGATGTTTATGACCGTAACATTTTTAATACCAGAGACAATTTGGGAAGATGTTAAGGCGACAATCAGAAAATCATAGTATCTTTCACTGGTATAGTGCCTGCACAAATTCACAAACATCGCCACATTTTATCATAACAGCAGCACTATGAATTAGGCAAGGAAGATATTGTAATAATAATTTCACATATGGGGAAATCGAGGCCACAGAAATGTATGTGACTTGTAGCTCACCTAGCAAGTTCAGTGGCAAAACTGGAATTGAGACCTGAGGCTCTTAATTGCCATTCCTGGGAATTAGAAGACAAGTTAAATGTAAGTGGTTTCATAATAGTAGTTTCCATTTTTTTTTTAATTAAAAGGACATTGTTTAAAATGACGTGGCTAAACTGATTTGACCAAGAATTATTTTCTCCTGGACCAAACATACTAAACGTTCTGAGTTTATGCAAATACCAAAATAGTGGCGCTTTTTTTCCTGTTTTTTTTTTTTTAATTTTTGATTTTTTTTTAACTTAAAGCTATCTTTGTTAAAAGGCAATATTTCAGGGTTTTTTTTTTTTTTTTTACTTCCTGACTCTTCTTCTCTTCCTCATTTTATTTTCTCTTACAAATAGGTCAGTTTCTACTAGGAGAATCGAAAGGCTATTTCTCTCTAGTGTCTGTGAACGCATTCAGAGAGGCAAGCCAAAAGTAAAAATGAGGCATCTTAGCTGCCGACATAATTTTCTAGGGATGCTACCTATGTTAAGCAGTGACAAGACGACTCAGTCCACGTTCATAAGGAAGGAGTCAGGAAATTTTAAATTTAATTTTTTTCAATTGTTTTTTTTTTTTTTTTTTTTGAGAGAGAGACAGCATGTGCAAGCGGGAGAGGGGCAGAGGGAGAGGAAAGGAGAGAACCTTAAGCAGGCTTCACATTGTCAGCACAGAGCCCGACTCAGGGCTCTTATCTCACGACCCTGGGATCACGACCTGAGCCAAAATCAAGGGTCGGACACTTCCCTGCCTAAGCCACCCAGTCGCCCCGGGAAATTTGAAATTTGATAATTGCATAAAAGATTGGGTACACCACTGTCATATCTCAGTTCTCAGACATTCAAAATAAGTCAGCTGACCAGCTTTATTGTTTCATAACTGGATTCGAATATCAGCCTACTCATCTAATAAGTAAGAGGGAGCCCAGCTAGACAGTTGGGTGTTCAACTGCCATGATGGGTGAATGTGTGAATTCCTCTTTCAGAATGGTTGGTCCAACCTGTCTGGAGCAAAATTCTGATTTAATCATTTTCATTTTCTAGACCAGGAGTCAGCAAACGTTTTATGTAAAGAGCCAAATAGGACATATTTTAGGCTTGCGGGGCATATAGTCTCTGTTCCGACTATTCAACTGTGCCACTGAAACACAAAGACAGATACAACCAATATGTAAACACACGGATACGACTGTGTGCTGATGAAGTTTTATTTACAAAAACTGGGGGCCACAGGCTGTAGTTTGCTAACCCCTGATCTAGACCAGTTGGATGTCATTGTTCTGCGATTATCTATGAAACGTTATGTCAAAATGCTGATTTTGATTGTTTTCCCAACCATTTGTTTTGGCATCCATGTAGATGCAAAACTTCATTTACTATATTTTATTGTCAAATAATAACCTTAAAGTTAAATCATCTTTGCTGGTTTTTTGGTTTTTTTTTCCTGAGTTTCTTTCCCACAAACATTCCATCCGATTTCTTGAACAGCTGCAGAGTAATAAGCAAAATTCTTGGCATTGGAGAAATAACTTAAAGACCCAAAAGTATCTTCTTCTGGGAGACAATAGCCTGTTAAGGTGACTGTCATATACAAAATACACCTGAGTGTGATGCAGCTAGCGTGGACATTTGACAAAGGAGGGTGGGACTTCAAAAGGAGGTGTGGTTGACAGAATAACACATCCCTGACCAAAGCAGTCTAAGTCCTGATCCCCAGAACTGGGAATATGTTACCTTACATGCAAAAGGGACTTTGCAGATACGATTAATTTAAGGCTCTTGGGATAGGGAGCTTACTTGGGATTACCAGGTGGAGCCAATGTCATCAGAAAGGCCCTGAAGAGGGAAAGAGGGAGGCGGGGGGGTGGGTCTGTGAAGAAGAGGGAAGCAGAGGTCACAGTGATTTGAGGGAGAGGTCATGAGCCAGGAAATGCAGGCAGCCTCCAGATAAATGGAAAAAGCAAGGAAACCAAGTGTCCCCTGGGGCCTCCAGAAGGAATACAGTCCTACTGGTGCCTTGATTTTAGGACTTCTGACCTCAGAATGGTAAGATGGTGTTTGGGTTTGTTATGCCCAGAATTCATGATCCCCAAAGACCACCAGGGAGCCGAGTCCGATGCAAAAGCAAAAGAGCCTTTATTCGAGCTAGCTCGAGCTCAATCCCCTACCTGCACCGATGCAGCAGTGAGATACCGGGGAGAGAGAGTGAGATTCCAAAGGACAAAGGTTTTATTGGGGCCTAGGGGCAGTTGGTGAGGTAATGGCTGTGGCCTCAGCCGATTGGCTGGGGAAGGGTCGGAGTCCTGTTACGCAGGTCGCCGGGCGTGTTTTGATTGGGAAGTTACTCAAGGTGGAGGACACAGAACAAGATGGAGTCAGCCGGCCTAGGTCCGCCCTTTCAGGTTGTCATAAGTCACTAAATGTATGGTAATTTGTTACAGCTGCAATGGGAAGTTAACTGGGGCAAGGGTTCATTCCTCTGACGTGGGGGCGGACACAGAAAGGATCCTGGGGCGGTGGTTCCTGCCCTGGCTTTTGAAAGATCACTTTAGTGTTCTGGAGGCAGGAGAGGGTTGGGGAAGGAAAGGCCATTCCAGGTCGAGTGAGCAGTGCAAACACAGACCTGAGGAACAAAGGGCTTGGTATGTCTGGGCTGTTGGGGGAGATTTGCCAACTGACTGGCTAATTCACCATCCAGGTTCTATGCAAGCAGCGCTATGGAGAAAGAATGAGGTAGGATGTGTGTGGCGGGGCAGGGGATACATTTACAGACTATTGTGGTGATAAAGCAAGAATGCCTTCTCTCACATGCCCGGAAGCCCTCAATGTCACAGCTGCAAAAGGGGACCAACCCAGCACCTCTGCTCATTGTTGCTGAAATTCAGTAGCTGGAGGCTATACTGTGACCCTTCATCTTCCCAACTTGGTCCTCTCTCAAGGGCAGCTTGTAGCAGCAGGGATGGAGAGAAATGTTACAGAAAGTGTATTCTGATCTTAGGCCCAAGTTACCGAGTAAACTCTTTCGGACCAAACTAAACTCTTGGAGCCCTACTTGAAAACAAAAGATAGCCAGGTGTCAGGAGAGTGTTCACACGCTGAACTATTACTTTGCTTAGAGCAGATCTCGGACACTTAAGCAGAAAAGGTGAAAAAGGGGTTAATGTTATTAATTGAGGACATTATCAGGTATTTACTAAAAAATAACTGTATACCTGACACTGTGCTCATGTGAGATACATCCTGCCATAAAAAGGCAATCTAAAGTTTTGGTCATGTGTGTGGAGATAATTTTGTTTTCAGAAATGTATGCCTCTCTGCTCATTGGGTATTTCTGCATCCATGATAAAAAATGAGTTAAAGTCTAATTGATCATTTGGGAAATGACTTTTTGCTGATGATGCTATTTAAGAAATGAAAGTGGATTTGAATTTTTGCATTTCCAACCAGGGACCTGGTCCCAGGAAAACATTTTCAAGTGGGCACAGCTCTGATTTAGGCATATACCATGAAAATAGACGAAGCAAAATATAATTTATCAGTGTTTAGTTTGGACATATGCTCACTTTTCCTTTTATAAAGATGGAGTTATGGTCCCCAGAGTTTAACAAAGTTCCAGGATACTGTATTTGAGTGTATACTACTTGAAGGTGAGAATCCTATTCTTCATGGTTTATCTTTCACAGTTCCTAGTACAGTATCTTATACACTGAAGATATTTGACAGTAAATGAATGAATGAAGAAATAAATTAAGAATAGATGAAGGAGGGGGAGACTGGCTGACTCAGTCGGTGGAGCATGCAACTCTTGATCCCGGGGTGGTGAGTTGGAGCCCCACGTTGGGTGTAGAGATTACTTAAAAATAAAATCTTTTTTTAAAAAAGGAGTGAGTGAATGGTATATACTAGTAGAGTTGAAATGGAGAAAAGAACATCAATGATGGTAGCATTTTAGCCCTACTGCTTATTGCCATATTATCTTTTCCAAATTGTCTTGTTGGATTGGATTTCTTTTTTCCTTTTGCTTACTCCCTTCTTAGGAGACTAGCATGGTCTTTTCCAGGGATAGGTGAAAAAAATATCATGAGGTTCGCACCAGGTTTATAGGACTTTAAACAGGAATTCAAACCAACTCTAGCAAACCATTGAAATTCTGATCTCTTTCCCCATGCATGTCTGTGCTGTATGAGAAGATCTCATATTGCTGCACTTTTAATAAGATTCAGTCATTCTGATAAATATAAATTATTTATCACTTACTTCCCATTTTATGGCCTTGATGGTATTTAGAATTATATTACCCGGCATCATAATGCTCCCTTTTCCACTTCTTACAGTGCTGAGCCCCTCCGCTAAAGGGACAAGTTGGCAAATGCAGCATTAGAGTGACAGCCTTTGGAACAGATAGATGACGTGATTGTATAATTTAATCCTGGCCACTTACTGCATAGAAGCCTTTATGAAGGAGAGAATCACAT
The DNA here is from genome assembly GCF_046562875.1 of Panthera onca. Lineage (NCBI taxonomy): Eukaryota > Metazoa > Chordata > Mammalia > Carnivora > Felidae > Panthera > Panthera onca. Next base: position 15,088,658 of record NC_138345.1, on the reverse strand, counting down.
TAGCCATTTCTCTGCTTCAAGGATATAAGCAAAGGGACATTAATCTCGTATGACTGAGGCACTGGTTTGATTACTTGGCAAGAATGCAGCACCCTTCACCAAAAGTGGAGTACACAGCATGAGCTATGTGGGTTGTTAGTCTCCCATAACAGCTTGATGGGGAGCCCTTAGATAGTTCAAATCAGAGACTGTCTGGGAAGAGGTCCCCTGGCAGATAGCTGAGCATCTAATTGCAGGGAGAGAAATATGAGTGCACGAGGAGACTAGAGATCAATGCATAGTGGCTTGCCGAGGTTATTAACTCAAACACCCTCCCAGTTGACCTCCGGAGCCCAACTCTGTTCCTGTAGGTGAACAGAAACGAACAGAAACCAGAAATAAAAGCAGAGAGAAAGTAGGGAGTTGATCTGATGATGTATGACTCTCAGAGCTAAAGCCAGATGCCTGTGGGCAATGAAGAGATAGTCTACCTTAGAAGATACAAATGTAAACTGGAATTGAGATTTGGCAAGTTCTTTGAAGTTTTTCTAAAGCGAGGTAAACAGAGCCAGTGTTCAAGAAGATCGTTTTGTCAGAGATAGGAAATAGCACCTGTATGACTTAAGCAGCTGAATGTGTGGTTCAGGTGGACAGTATGGTCTCAGGAACATCAAAGACGTACGTGCTGATAGCACCAACCATAAATTAATTGGAAAGGAGATTCTGGCCAAAAGACAAGAAAAATGAAATAATCAATATGTCAAGGGGAACTTGTTTGCGGTGATGGATGTAACATCTGGTAGGTGGTGACCTCTGTGAAGAAGTCAATATTGATAGACTTAGATGGTCACTTGGGGATGTTTAAAAGGAGGATGGGGCCAGAAAACGTGCTGTCTAAATGGACAGATTGCAATGCTTTGGAGAAGTTGCTGAAATCTTAATATGAAATAGACTCCATTGATAAGCAATCTTCGGGTTTGTTTCGACTGAAAAGTGTTCATTCAAATAAGTCCTTCTTGGCACAATTAGGCTTCCTTTTCACTCCTCATGGTTTCTTTCACTTTTTCCTCTGTTCTCATAGCAAGAGAAAATTGCCAAAACTCCTCTCGTGTCTTCTAATAGTACACTTCTATTAGTATAAGCTCTGTGAGGACAGAGGTTGGGGTTGGTTTTCTTCCCCTGCCACATCTCCAGCACCTAGAAGAGTTTGGCACTGAGTATGTGCTTCATATGCTTTCAATGAGTGTCTGTAAATCCTTTTTGTTTTTCCCTTCTGCTCCTAGTTGCTCTCTGCACATTCTTCTGCTTCGGTTTGCTGCTAGAACCCTGAGCTAGCTGAGATAGAACAAATCACAGAAACTTTTCTTTGGAGTTGAAAGCATTTCAGATTTATCACTCTGCTCTCCAAACAATTTCAGTAGAAAGAACCTATTTTGTAGCAATTGGGACTGAGTCGTTACTTAGTGTTTGATTACCTTTACAATGGGGAGCTCACTTTCATTCTCAATTCTCCATTGCATTTTTGGAGCTATTTAACTGTTCCTTGTCTTATAGTTAACTAATTATGCCTTCTTACAACTTTCACATACTCAGCGTTTTGCCCAGTTCCAACAATGTAAGTCTACAGACAACCCGTTATCTAAAGAAAGGTCCTTTCCCCACCGCCCTCCAAACTATCATAGGAAGTATATGTTAGTTTGTAGACACCTCACCATAATAGCTATATATCCCTTTTTTGGCTGCATGGTAGTTTGAGGATTTCTTCTCTTAAAATGTCATGCTCAGAATATATATGGTTTGACCAGCACAGAATAGAGTAGAACTATTGTCCTCCAAGAATTGAAAAAAAATGTACACATGAGTGGCAGTAACAGTATTAAACAGAATTTTATTGTTGGTTCAAACAAAACTTGTACCAATGATATCTTGTGGAAACAGTTCTGATGTTTTTCTTTTCATGCATGCTTCCATAGACTCCATGATCCTTTTTGTCCTTGATTCTCATTCCAACCTGTTGGCATTACTTTGTTGCTTGACTGTTATCCTTTTCTGGGCATTTATTCCTTCCATGTTTTGTATAATCTGCATATTTGTAAGCATGCTTCCTAGGTTTCCATCCAAGTTAACAATGACAAGGTTGACCAGGACAGAGCCAGAGAGCAAGCATTTTGTCACTGGAAGCTTTGTTTTAAGCTTTCAGGAGCTAAGCCACCTTCTCTGGGAGGATTGTATCCCTCTGTACAGTAGATCCACATTTTAGCTAGTGTTAAACTACCTTATCCCCAGGTGTGTAAAGAGATACCTTATCTTGATGAAATCGCAATAAAAGTGATATCTGTGTCTGAATAGCATGCTCTTTATCTATAATTATAGTAGACCTATCAAGTACGAAAATGCACAAATCAGATACTCACCTCTAACTGTGGAAGGGAAGGATTATAGAGAATTGGTCCACTTCTGAGCCAGGCAGGAACATAGGTGGAATCCTGAGAAATACCCCATCACTTCCTCCCTGTTCAGTTGTAAGCAGGGGTTCCTAAACTAAACGGAATTCAGAATCACCTGGATGGGGTAGCTTATTTATAAAACAGAATCCTGGGTGCTACCTCCAGATGCCCTGATTTAGTGGGCTGGCATAAGGTGGAGGAAATTGTGCTTTCACTGAGGCTCCTGAGGTGGTTCTACTGTAGATGGATGGCAAGCAAAATTTGGACAGTGTCCTACTGAGTCCCTGGAGAGTGGCATTCTTGAATCTTGTTCTTTATCTCCCCCAAACCCTCCAGGAGCCCTCCCCTTGGGATGCTTGCAGATGGCATCCTTTGCTCTTGACTTTCACACTCGTTCTTTGACATTGAAGTTGACCCATCCTGCGATGCATTTGCTTAGGGCCTAACTTTCTAATATACCAAATCTGGTTACACATTTAATATTAAGGTTGTAGCCAAATGTGTTGCTAGAGGTTGGTGCACGCATCTCACCAGGCTTCAGCATGGCATATTGTAAGAAGGGTTGACCTCTGTATAACCTGCCAGCAACACCATTATGTAGGAGCCTTCTCTGCATTTACTTAATGCTAGATCCAAGCATATGGCCCGTGAGTCTGGTGAAAATGATACCATTTATTGGACCGTTGCTATGGGCTATTTATTTATTTTTTTTATTCTCCTGTTTAATCATTGTACAAGGATAGATCCAAGATTTGTGGGGCCTGAGGTTGAGAAGCTCTGTTTAAGGAAAGGAATAACACGTGCAAATACAGTAAGAGGTACAGGGCCTGGGAGACATGCATGCCAGGGAGCAGCTCTGAAGATGAAGCTTCCTCAGCTCCATTGCACAGCCACCTGGGTCTCTGACAATGCTAAAGGACAGATGTGTATAATCGATGGCACCGTTATGGACACTGAGACTCCGCTAGTTTGAACACCTCGCCAGAGACCACACAGCCAAATACAGGAGAACGGGGATTTGAACCCAGATCTGCCTCACTCCGGAGGTCGTGGCCCCCACGTAACAACAGGCCTCTTCACATGAAAGGTGCCCATGGTTCTCAGTTGCTGTTAGTTTTGGTAGCAACTTGTTTTAGGATGTCCCTGTACACCCTCAATTGAAGATAAAGAAGGATGAAAGAAATTTGGAAGAAGAAAGGACATGTGGTCGTTCTGGAAGAAAGCTTTGTCTGTGATGAGGTTTAGAGATGGGTATGTTCTGCTTCCGTCCCAAAGTGAATTTGGTGAATTCCCAAAGATTCACCACATTATGGGTCCAAGGATTTAAAAACGATTTCTTTTGTACGTTGTATTCATGAAATAACAGAAAGAACTAAAATGGAATTGTATTATTTAAGGACACTTAATATCAAGTTGGGACAAAAAGATTGTTAGTGACTAGGAAAGAGCGGTAACTCATATTTTTTGAGAAACTATTACACACTGAGCATGGAACCCTTACTGTGAACCCATGGGATAAACACACAAATCTCAGTTTCTTCGATGATTGGGAAAACAGAATCAGAGATTAATAGGTTAAAATCCATACTACTATCCCAGGAAAGAAGAGGCTGCTCTTTATTTTAAATGGCAGCAGTTTAAAATAAAGATAATTTCTACAAAACGCCATATCAAACCCACACTTGTTTTAATGCAAATTAATTTAACATAAGATAGTGGTTTTCTGAAAAGGAAAAAAAATGATGAATTTTATTTTCACAGAAAAGGGATATGATTTATCCTATATGGTACAGCATGGTTGAAATTCTTTAATTGCAGTCTATTTAAGGGGTTGGCTAAAAAGAGTTTGAAGGACCTATTAACACCCGGTACAAAAAATGTGACAGAAAAGTAAGAGAACAGACCATTCTAATTGTGAAATCATTTGGCGTTCGGGTTCAGTGTGATTTGCAGTAAGCTCATTAAAGTCCTGTGAGGGACCATCTCTCTGCCCAGAACTGATTGCATGCAGCTCCCCCCGGCCCCCCAAGAAACAGTCTGACTGCTTGTCCACGTCTTTCTGTCATATGGGGCTACATGTCAAGCCTCTGACCTTAGAAGGGTGGGACCTGTCCACGAGGGCTTAGAAAATATATTTCCCCCGTGATTGTCTATAGAGAACTGTCCCTAGATTATTCTCAACACTAAAAGTCACGCTTGTGAGTACTTGCTTTGGAGGCCTTTGAATGTGCAGAGTAATAAAGAGAAGTATGTATGTGCCTTACAACGCATACATTAACTTCTGCCGAGAACAATTTTATCCCAGCTTTGTACAGCGTGAGTGCACCAACTTCACACATGAGTGGAAAACTAGATTTTTGGTCTTGTTGGGCACGTTGGGCATTTATCATGCGACAGAGATTATGCAATGCAGAAATATATGTTCTTTTTTTTATTAAAAGATTTTTGATGTTTAATTTATTTTTGAGAGAGACACGGAGACAGTGAGAGCAGGGGTGGGGCAGAGAGAGAGAGAGAGACACAAAATCTGAAGCAGGTTCTAGGCTTTGAGCTGTCAGCACAGAGCCCGATGCGGGGCTCGAGCTCACAAACCGGGAGATCACGACCAGAGCCGAAGTCGGACACTTAACCAACTGAGCCACCCAGGCACCCCCAGAAATATATTTTCTTGTGTGTTTCCTTTCCTCATCTATTATTTCTATAATTCTAATTCTTTTCAGAGGATGTCCTAGAGAAAAGTCCCAAACCTATTTTGGGGCAACGTAGAAGAAAAAGTACTTAGAGTTCCTCCGTTAGTAGTTAGAGTCTCGACAAAAGGATTATAAAAATCTAACAGTTTACCATTACAGGTAGGCTCGCATTAGTTTCTCTACCAGTTTCATGGGCTCATGTTTCCTGGATTGTCCCCCTCTTGTATTGCTAGCGAAGTGGTTTACTGATTTCAGTCCCGTGGTGTTTCTGCAGGTATCCATCGGTCCCCTTTCCTGGGACTGAGTAGGTCTTACTCACAGAATCCTGACCCAGACCACCTGAGCAGAGGCATGCTCAGAAGCTGGCACGTTTTCCCTACTGGGTCTCCAACCATATGCCTCGTTCCACACTCTGGCACGGGCCCCGCATGTGTGTGTAGAGCAGCCTAATGGGCAACAGCAGCCCCTCTAAAGAGACAGCCCTTCTGAGATAATCAGATAAGCTTCCTCTACGGCCATGTGGATTTTACCTTGCCCCCGGATAGGGTGAGAGCCTCTGATTATTGCCATGGTGATCAATTTGTCGCCCGGGAACCAGCCGGAGGCCATCAAACTGACTCTATGCAGCCCATTAGGTAATGCCGAGAATCTTGGAGAGAATTGCATTTTTGTATGAAAGGAATCCCTGTGGACAACCAGCACTAGGTTTAATTGGACTGTGTAGTTAATACTGACTGAGAGGGGACAAAGGGTCTGCAGAAATAGTCTCAGAAGTGACCTGACTGATGGGTTAGTCATATTCTGCTCCATTGTCCTTTTCCTCCCTTTTTAGATATTTAGCAGGAAGGAGGTGAATCTCCATGTTTTAGGGCCAAAAGCTATAGGCTATTTTCAACTAATGGATTTGCAGATAACAAATAGTTGGGAAATTTTTCGAGTACAGAATGTATGCCGGTCTTCATTGACAGGACACCTGAAAAGTAATTGTTGCTTCTTAGAGACCAATTACCAGACATCAGCCCAGCTGGAGACCACATTCCCTCCCTCCTCAGTTCTGGCTGAGATTCTGCCAGAGAGAACTAGCCATTCCTGAGGACCATTCTGGACTTGAGGAACCTCACCCCCATCTTTGCAGATAGTACTTAGTCAGCCCTGTTCTGCCAGAAAGTCCATTGTGGATTTGACTACCATGGCCCTCTGGGAGCTCCTACTCAGTCTTTGGTGATTTCTGGATGGATCCTTAGGCTGCTAATGAGAGCTTCGGTGGATACACAGACTTGATGCTCGGTTAGCTTCTCTGCCGTTCCATGTATGCTGTTCCAGGCTGTGTTTTGTTCGAGGCCCTGAGGAAAAAGTCAGTGACTTGCCCTGACTGGTCATACAGCCAATTGGAGAAGGACTTGAAGATTACTATTAAAGTCTTTGGGCTTAAGCCAGATGTCCTTGAGGGTCATAGGTTGCATGTGCCTTGGTTGCTATTCTTTTCTGTTTAGATATTCCAACTTCATTGTGGGCCAGGCTAGCCTAAAATAGTCCCAATTATGCTGACCCCTAAATTCAAATGCTTTTTTTCAAATGCGGGGATTTCCATGCCACAAGAAAATAAGATTGTCAGCAGAGAAGAAGAGCATCACATTCGGGAAGATTCTAAGCCGCAGTGCCAAAGCCCGTCCTCCCATGTGGATATTGCAGTTGAGGTAGTGTTACCTCCATCTTCTCATGCCCCAGCAACGGCCGCCACTTACCTCAGGCAGCTGCATGGAGGGTCAGGTCTGTCATTAACACACCTACTTCAGTTGGCTGAAGCCCTGTCTTGAGCTCTCCACTCCCCCGGGAAACGATGTTGTTTCTCTTTCACCCAATCACTAAAATGCCCTTGCATTTCTTCCTCTCATCAGGCCTCCCAGAGATAAACATAGAGTTCACCATTTCCCCTCACAGCGAGCGTGTTAAACTTAGTGGCTACCTTGCCTGATGCTGTCCTGATTACTTATGCCTTCATTTATGTTTCCAAGATGCGTCATTTGAGTAACTATTCAGTGATATATTTTGGGCCATTTCTGGTTATTTTTTTTTTCTTATTCTATATTCCTACACGTGATAATCTTTGTCAGTCTAACAAAACAGCTAGCAAACTATTGTGCATTTAATGTGTACCAAAGTGACATGCTAGGTAAAAACTAAGAATATGAAATTTTCTTGGAAAAAACCCAATACCTCGCCAGCCATGCTAAACTGACATTTACTAGATGCTTCCGGAAGATGATGGTGATGGTTTATGACATTCGGTTAGCAAATCACACCTGTTCAAATATGATTGAAAAAATACCTAATTTTAGTTGATGGCCTCAAAACTCTTTAAATTGTGGATGTCATTCCTATGACTTATTCTGTGTTATCCAGAAATTTCTCTCATTTTGTTTAATGTCCGTAAAGTTTTATTCTTTCTCCTGAAGGCCCAGCTTTCTTGAGTTCTTTTCTCTCCTTGGATTTTACCTTTATTGTTGCCTTCCTAAGACTTAAATTCTATGTGGTACTCATTTTCCCATAGCCTCAGTACTTCCTGCAAAATGCTTTTGTAATCACTCAGCCACATCCTGCCACATCTCTGTATTCTGGTTGCTATAGCATTCTCCCTTGGTGCTGACAGTATAAGTCGCAGAGGAAGAAAAAATTCTTGACTCGTTAATCATTTGCTCAGTCTCCAAGTCCACTGAACCCATAGCAGAGGTTAATCATGAAGCAGATGTCCATCCATACGGGACAGTGCTCATGGACAGCAGTCAACAGTGAGTCACTTCTGAACCGGGAACTTCTGTAAATTATTATTTACTTTTCATGTAAAGGTCAACCATTTGGTCTGGGTTACATCACTGGTGGAGTCTAGTTACAGAAAGTAGTGTACAGGTCAAAAAATGGATGAGCCGTGTAGTAAAAATGGCTTTAAAGCGGTCCTTGACTGTTGCACCCCTCAGTAAATATTTTCTTTGAATGTACCTTCCTACTTCTTTGCCGAAGGATTCTTTGGACTAAGGGTAGTTTCAAATAACCCCGAAGTTTTGCTTCTAATAATTCATCGAATCATACTTCAGTTTGTTTTATACCTTATGAGAATCTCCACTTAATGAAAATTTCATCACTTTTTAAAGTTAATTCCATTAATTTCCAAGTCATTCCTTGATCTTAGGAGATATTAACTATTGTTATGAGTTCTTCTCTGTGGAGAAATATGTTTATATCTCTTTAAATTCCTTGTTAATTTCTATTGAAATATGCTTCAAATGTGAGGATACAGAAAAAAAGTTTCTCTCTCTCTCTTTTTTAAAGGCACTCTATATCAGATGAAGCTAGATTGGTTTTGATAAATAGGTTGGCACACTGTACTCACGTTAAAAATTACAAAAATAATAATTTGAATGGGTAAACAATTGAAATAGAAATGGAGTTAATGGAGGGAAGCTCTTCGAGTGCGACATCGAAGACACAGGTATGTCCTGCAAGCCAAAAGTGACAGATCAGAATGAGCTCTGAAATCTCGCATAGTCAGGCATCTCAGTTAAGTCACTTACTAGCTATGTGACTTTGGGCAAGAAAAGCAGCTACTCTGTCCTTCTTGCCTGTGAAATGAAGGTGATAATAACACTTTATAAGATGGTTCTGAGAATAAATGAATAGAGCTTGACACACAGCATTACTAAATATTTTCTTTGAGGGAGGGTTATTATTCATGCTCTGCTTTTGTTTATGTTTAAAATCTAGATAAAAGTCTCTTGATTGTTTACAATGCTTATTAGGAGTCAAAAGATATGACTCAAGATCTTCCCACCTTCAGGGGAAGACAGTAATAGATAAAATTCAGTCCTGACTACCCAGGAATTAGCAGTTTTCTTTGACCCTAAGTTAAGCTTAACCTAAGCTAAATACCGATTAGCCTTGAATAAAGAAGTTTTGGAGTAAATGAAGGAATGGTTTCCTAAGTCTGGAAATATAAGCAGGGTCAATATAAGCAGAAATTGATAACAATCCGAAAGGATATTTTTAAATTTATTTAAATCTTAGCTGAATAATAAATCATATCAGATAGTGCCTTCCACATAAGCTTCATTGTAGGAGAGTTGATATTCAAAAAGATCTTATATTAGCTTTGTTGAGCTGTTTGGAACATGGTGTCACAAGCTGGGCATTATCACCCACCTGAGAGTAACATTACTGAATTTCAGGGGTAATGACAATGAAAAGTAATGGCTTCTGGGTAATATCCTTGAAAACTCAAATATATGGAGTGATTAAAAACATTCACTGTTTTTTTCTGGAAATGTATGTATTGGTTGAATTGTGTTGTTTCAGTTGAGACGGGAACCTGGGGAGTTATTTCCTGAGTTCCACCTATAAGCATTACATCATACGTTAAACATGCAACATACACCATTGTTATTGTAAAGAAAATTATTTTGTATGATCCAATAACAATCTCACAGGATGGGTCACTGTTGTTTCAGCCAACAGCCCAATTTGGCCAGGTAATTTGTTTTTTCAGCTTTATCGAGGTATGATTGACAAAAATTGTATATATTTAGGTCGTACCAAGTAGTCTTTTAAAATGTTTATTTGTTTATTTATTATTTATTTTTGAGAGAGAGAAAGAGACAGAGTGTGTATGTATGCAAGCAAGTGAGGGGTAAAGAGAGAGGGAGACTGAGACTCCCAGGTAGGCTCTAAGCGTGCCATCAGAGCAGCCATGAGATCATGTCCTGAGCCGAAATCAAGAGTCAGGTGCTCAACCAACTAAGCCACCCAGGGGCTCCTCAAGTGTCTTTTTAAATGTATATGATTTGATGATTTCATAAATGTGTACATTGTGAAACGCTTACCACAGTCAAGTTAATTACATATCCATCCCCTCACATAGTTACCATTTGTGTGTGTGTGTGTGTGTGCTGAGAACACATAGAATTTACACTAAAATGTTTGCAGTTGAATGCCTTTAGATAGGAATGATCTTCCTAGTTGGTTACAGGCTCCACCATTGCTACTGTGTTACCCTTCTCCTTCTTCCCATATTTCTCCAATCCTTTCTCCTTAATACAAAAACAGGTTGTGTATTTAGTGAACCCAATTAGTTTAAACTTTTTTGGTGTGTACATGGGTAGGGTTGTAGTGAGGCTGTAGTTAAATTCTAGCCCTGAACTTTAGGGGACCCCGTGTAATCCCAAATACCTACCACAAATAAATGCTGGTGCTCAGCACCCAGTACAGCTACCTCCATAATCCTGAACATCTGCTGCGGTGACTACCACCCTTCAGGTTCCAGAGAAAGTTTATCCATTTTTCATATTCTTGGACCTTAAAACAAAAGGTGATTGCACTTGAGTGCCCTCAGGGTTTTGTGGGTTTGCTGACTTTGGAATGCTGGGTTGCAGAAAGGGCTGGCAGCTGGGCTGGGTTTTGAATAGAAAGGTTACATTAAGGGAAAGACAAATTAATTGTTACCAAATTTTTCTTCTACGATGGCATGAATTTAATAGATTCTCACATAAATGTAATTTCCCTGTAGAACCTTCAGTGCAGTTTTCAGCTTTCCTTCCTAATCCACAGTTTTGGATATACTCACAAAGTTTTATAATATTCGCAGTAGTTACAGGTGTTGGCAGAGGAATATTTTGTGATGTTAAATAGTTCCTGCCACTCTTAAATTTGTATCTGTGTAAGTCTATGTGTGCAAAGCATGATAGCAGTTCTTTACAATGGCAATTAGATGAACAGTGAGCCCTAGATTATAAGTAGTTTTGTTTTTTATAAATATATTTAATGAGATTTACATTTTTCAAAAAATAAATAAATATTGAATTTTGCTTAAACATTTCAGTTAAATTGATCTAATTAAAAATGTTGCTGTGCATTAAATGTATTTTATATTTTCCCTCTATTTTAATTAATCTGTTAGAGAAAAATATATTTTAAAATATACAAACAATGCTTTTGGATATTTTACATTTACATTAATTTGCATTTCAGATGAAAATGTATTCAAATTGTGTCACTGAAAATCACTACAGTAAACAATTCTTAAGGTGATTAGACAAACAAAAATTAGATCAATATCTTCATTATAGCCACATAATTATTGATTTTTTTAATGTTTATTTATTTTTGATAGAGAGAGAGAGAGACAGAGAGAGACAGCATGAACAGGGGAAGGGCAGGGAGAGAGGGAGACACAGCATCTGAAGCAGGCTCCAGGCTCTGAGCTGTCAGCACAGAGCCCCACACAGGGCTTGAACTCACAGATCGTGAGATCATGACCTGAGCCGAAGTTGGATGCTCAACCGACTGAGCCACCCAGGCAACCCACATAATTATTGATTTTGTAGAAAGGAATATAAGAAAAATTTTATGCAATTATTTATAATTTATATGTAATTTGTTTTCGTCTTATTACCAACTGGTGCATCAACAAAATATCCTGACATATACAGAAATAAATTTAGTCATTTGCTATTTTACTGATTTTCAGTGTCATCAAAGCCAGCGCTTTATATGCATTTTCCATTTTATTACTATGCACGTGTATTTCTTAAGGTGGGAGAACCTATTTTATTTCCTCGTTATTAACCTGATTTTTTAATATGTAAATATGTAGACAAATAGATGTCTCCATGTGTTACCTTCTTCCCCATCCTGCAAATGTTAGGGTAGGTCTCGCCTGAAACAGAGCAGAGCATCCACAGGGAAATGGTAAATTTCACTCCCTTTCTGAGCTCTAGAGATGACTTCTAGACCTGACCCTTATGGACACATGACAAAAATCGCTTCCTCTGCACTGCCGTAGAAGCTGACTCATGCGCCCCTCTACGTCACTTAATTGTGCTTCCATAGTCAAGCTCCTTGATCTTAGAAATTTCTATAGCTACCCCTCCTTATTTCCCAGGCTTTGTCCATGGAAACAGATCCTTTCCTAGTAGAAGTGTGTCAAACCCAGATCTAGAGAAATTAGAGCATGGAATTAATAATAGCCCTCTTCTAAAAGAATTGATGTCTTATTGTGGGGAAAATTAGAAACATTTAAAAAATGTCATTTTACCTAAAATCGTGCTTACAGTTTGTGTCATTTTGGTGATGAACATATTTATGGACTATTCCTATACAAGAACGTTATGCATCTACTTACTGTGGTATTTAAATGAAAAAGGAGGCATTGTAGATGCATTAGTAACTGTCTCCTCATATGAGGTATGCATCATACTGTTATTACGTGAATTCAAGATAAAAATAAATTCAAAGTGCATTCTTTACAGAATTTATGTTATAATTTCAGTTCTGTTTTTTTCCTGTTGAATACTTTAAACAGAGTTTTCGGTACTACCAAAAAAATACATCTGTGAAAATGTGACTGCGTCTGTGCTGATGTTGGATTTTGCTGACTTTTTCTCACCTTACTCTATTTTGTCAGTGAAATTAATCTGGAGAGTCCTTAAGTGCAGACCGTGTGACTTGCCATTAGGGAAAAGTCTGGAACTTTTCTGCCTAGCACCTGAGAGCAAGTGCCCTTCCTTGTCTCCTCCTTCTTGGCCTCTCTCATTCTATGGAAAGTCTCAGATTGAAGAAGGGAGCAGTTGAAATACTCGGGGAAGTGAGTTGACTCCTCTTAGTTATTCCTAGACACCCCACTTCCCCCGGCAAAAATAAGTAAAGGATGACTGAGCAAAACTGATTGCATACACCCAACAGCTGCTGCCTTTCTGGGATGACATCCCTGCCCATGACTATCTGATGACTGTATCATCTTATCTCTTCAACAGTTGAATAGCTTGACTTTGCTGATTTCTCATGTTTCTTGTGATCTTCAGGGCTGCTCTCCAGGAAGTGTCAAGGGTAAGGACCTGAATCGCAAGCTCCTTAACTCCCAGAGGGTATGCTCCTTCTCTCAGAGAAGAAGGAGCCTAATTTTATGTTTCCAATACCCAGCTTCCATACTTGAATTTTCTAATAGTCCTTGAAATGCCTTTTGCCTGTAGTGTTGGTTTCTTCAGATACCCAGGAAACATGCATCATAAATATTCAGTGTTTTTTGGGGCTCCTGGGTGGCTCAGTTGGTTAAGCGACCGACTTCGGCTCAGGTCGTGATCTTGCAGTTTGTGAGTTCGAGCCCTGCGTTGGGCTCTGTGCTGACAGCTCAGAGCCTGGAGCCTGCTTCTGATGCTGTGCCTCCCTCTCTGCCCCTTCTGGGCTCTCTCTCTCTCTCTCTTTCAAAAATAAATAAACATTAAAAAAAAAAAGTCTCTTCGATGTCCTGAAAACCACTCCATTCTTGGTCGCTTTGGTCTTAAGGTGATAACCCTCTGGGTTACTGTACTTTCCCTTGCAGTTTTTTTTTTTCTCTATATTCTGCTCATGTCTTGCAAATAAGTTATTTTATTTAATAATAAATTCTCTTATTAAAATGCCTGAATATTGTCTAATTTGAGTGTGTCACATCATTTGCTGGACTCCTGATATGGAGTTCAAAATATCCATCTAAAATTTACAGAATCTCTTTGTTCCAGGAGATAGCCCATTGCTATGTATCATTTACACTGAGTTTATTTAGAATGAGTTCTCTTTCTGCATATGCTTGTAGCTAGTGATTTTTTTTTTTAATTTTGACTTTTGACATAAAATTTATTGTACCCATTTTAAGCATACGGTTTGAGTATTGAGAAAAGTATCTACCTGTATAATTACCCCAACGATTAAGTTAAAGAACATTTCAGTCACACCAGAAAGTTCTCTGTGTCCCTTTCCAGTTTATTTCTTCTCTACTCCAACTCCAGGCAAAAGCTGATCTACCTTTTGTCACTAAAGATTAGTTTGCCTTCAAGAATTTTATATAAATGGAAATAAACAGGATATAATCTCATGTCTGTTTTTCCACGCAAAATGCTTTCAGGAGGCATCCATGTTTTTGTGTCTGTCAGTGGTTTGTTCTCTTTTTATTGCTAAGTAATATTTTATTTTATTTTTATTTTATTTTTATTTTTAATTTATATCCAAATTAGTGAATCCAGTGATTCATCCCCTATGTATAACCCTCAGTGCTCATGCCAACAAATGTACTCCCTAATGCCCCTTACCCATTTTGCCCATTCATCTACCCACAAGCCCTCCAGCAACCCTCAGTTTGTTCTCTGTATTTAAGAATCTAATGTTTTGTCCCCCCCTTGTTTTTATATTCTTTTTGCCCCCCTTATTTATGTTCATCTGTTTTGTATCTTAAATTCCTCATACGAGTGAAGTCATATGATACTTGTCTTTCTCTGACTAATTTTGCTTAGCATAATACCCTCTAGTTCCATCCACATAGTTGCAAATGGTAAGATTTCATTCTTTTTGATCGCCAAGTAATACTCCATTGTATATATATATACCACATCTTCTTTATCTATTCATCCATCGATGGACATTTGGGCTCTTTCCATACTTTGGCTATTGTTGATGGTGCTGCTATAAACATGGGGGTGCATGTGCCCCTTTGAAATAACATACCTATATCCCTTGGATAAATACCTAGTAGTGCAATTGCTAGGTCGTAGGGTAGTTCTATTTTTAATTTTTTGAGGAACCTCCATACTGTTTTCCAGAGTGGCTGCACCAGTTTGCACTCCCACCAGCAGTACAAAAGAGACCCTCTTTCTCTGCATCCTCACCTACATCTGTCATTGCCTGAGTTGTTAATGTTAGCCATTCTGACTGGAGTAAGGTGGTATCTCATTGTGGTTTTGATTTGTATTTCCCTGATGATGAGTGATGTGGAGCATTTTTTCATGTGTCGGTTGGCCATCTGGATGTCTTCTTTGGAGAAGTGTCTATTCATGTCTTTTGCCCATTTCTTCACTGGATTATTTGTTTTTTTGGGTGTTGAATTTGATAAGTTCTTGATAGATTTTGGATACTAATCCTTTATCTGATATGTCCATTTGCAAATATCTTCTCCCATTCCATCGGTTGCCTTTTAGTTTTGCTGATTATTTCTTTTGCTGTGCAGAAGATTTTTATTTTGATGAGGTCCCCATAGCTCATTTTTGCTTTTGTTTCCCTTGCCTCCAGAGACATGTTGAGTAAGAAGTTGCTGTGGGCAAGATCAAAGAGGTTTTGCCTGCTTTCTTCTCAAGGATTTTGATGGCTTCCTGTCTTATGTTTAGGTCTTTCATCCATTTTGAGTTTATTTTTGTGTACGGTGTAAGAAAGTGGTCCAGGTTCGTTCTTCTGCATGTCACTGTCCAGTTTTCCCAGCACCATTTGCTGAAGAGACGGTCTTTATTCCATTGGATAGTCTTTCCTGCTTTGTCAAAGATTAGTTGGCCATACATTTGTGGGTCCATTTCTGGGTTCTCTATGCTATTTCATTGATCTGAGTGTCTCTTTTTGTGCCAGTACCATACTGTCTTGATGATTACAGCTTTGTAATACATCTTGAAGTCTGGGATTGTGATGCCTCCAGCTTTGGTTTACTTTTTCAAGATTTCTTTGGCTATTTGGGGTCTTTTCTGGTTCCATACAAATTTCAGGATTGTTTGTTCTAGCTCTGTGAAGAATTCTGGTGTTATTTTTTAAAAACACTTTTTTAACATTCATTTTTGAGAGACAGAGTGCAAGTGGGGGTGGGGCAGAGAGAGAGGGAGACACAGAATCCCAAGCAGGCTGCAGCCTCTAAGCTGTCAGCCCAGAGTCTGATGTGGGTCTCAAACCCACAAGCTGTGAGATCATGACCTGAGCTGAAGTTGGGTGCTCAACTGACTGAGCCATCCAGGCACTCCACTGGTGTTATTTTGATAGGGATTCCATTGAGTATGTAGATTGCTTTGGGTATTATCAACAGCTAAGCAATATTTTAATATATAAGCATATCACAATTTGTTTATCCATTCTGCTATCAGTGGAAATTTGAGTTATTTCTAATTTTTGGCTATTATGAATAAAGATGTTATGAACATAGGTGGATGTCTTTGTGGATATTTTCATTTCTCTTGAGTAAATACCTGAGAGTGGAGTTGTGAGATCATAGGGTAGATAGATGTTCAGCTTTACTATCTGACATCTTTTTAATATTGCTTTTATAATTCATAAATGGAATATTTTATCCATTTATTTAATTCTTGTTTAATTTCTCCCTGTAATGTCTCAAAGTCTTCAGAGTAGAAATCTTGCATATCCTTGCATACATTTAACCCCAACTTATTTTGTGTTTGGTGATGCTGTTGTAAATGGTATAATTTATAAAATTCGATTTTTTGGTGCTAGTCTTTAGAAATCTTTTAAAATAGTGACCTTGGAACCAGCAACTTTACTGAATTTACTGACTAATTCTAATAGCTTTATTTTCTTTTGCATTTTTATGTGCAAAAATCGTGTTAATTATAAATAATGAACACTTATTTCTTGCTTTCTAATTCTTAGGCTTTTTTTTTTTCTTGCCTTATCACACTGGCTAGAACTATATAATTTTTTTTTAAATGTTTATTTATTTTTGACACAGAGAGAGAGAGAGAGACAGAGCATGATGGGGGAGGGACAGAGAGAGAGGGAGACACAGAATCCGAAGTGGGCTCCAGGCTCTGAGCTGTCAGCACAGAGCCCGACCCGGGGCTCGAACTCACGGACCGTGAGATCATGACCTGAGCCGAAGTCAGACACTTAACCAACTGAGCCACCCAGGCACCCCTAGAACTATATAATTTTAAGTAGAAATATTAACAGGCATCCTTGTCTTTATTTCAATTTGAGAAAAACTTGAATATTTCATAATTAAATATGGATTTGGGAGAAACATTCTTTATCAGGTTAGATAAGTCACTTCTATGTTCACTTTTTATATGTTTCTTTGTTGTCTTAAATAAGTACTACATTTTCACATATGCTTTGTTGGAACTATTTAGGTGATTATATTTCTGTTACTTTTTATAAATTTGTTATTTGCAGACTCATTAATTTTTAAAGAACTTGCTTTTATTTTCTGTCTCTACTGTCACTTGGATAGCTTAGTCTGATGCTTTTCTTAAATTTATTTGTGTATTTCTCCCAAACCTCTGGAAAACCCTTATCTTAGTATTATGAGTAAAAACAAAAAAAAAGTATGTTTATTCAATTCACATTTTATAATTCTTATAAGCTGATTAAAGCCACTTGCACTTTTTATGGGAAATACCCTAAAACATATATTTATACTCTCAAACCTACTTACATTTTTAATCTGCTACAATCTGCATGAGTTGTTTTATTTCCTGTGAACCTACAACTCAAATAATGATTGTACTAATTTTATTTTGTTTTATTTTATTTTTAAAGTTTATTTATTTTGAGAGAGAGAGAGAGAGAGAGAGAGAGAGAGAGAGAGAGACAGCATGAGTGGGGGATGGGAAGAGAGAGAGAGAGAATCCCAAGAAGTCTTTGTGCTGCCAGCACAGAGCCTGACGCAAAGCTCAAATTCAGGAAACCATGAGATCATGATCTAAGCCAAAACCAAGAGTCAGATGTTCAATGGAATGAGCCACCCAGGTGCCCCTGTACCTAATTTTAGAATAAATAAAGCTAACAAAATAAGTGTGAACTATATGTGACTGAAAGTAGGGAGATAATAATATGTAAAAATGATTTTATATCTACATAGTTCTTATACACTCAAAATGCAAAATTGTTGATGACTTTTGGGATCAATTGGATACTTATGTCATTGGTTACATTCCCTTGTAAACAGGCCTTGAAATGGAGATTAGATTGCATGAAGTTTATTAATAATCTTATCTGCAAAGGAGTGAGGGAAACCAAACTGGATCAATGGAGAAGTCCAACTGCAATGCGGTTACAACAGAGACCTCGGTGTTTTTCTTTTCTTGTATTATTGAAGTATAGTTGACCTACAATCTTACATTAGTTTCAGGTGTACAATATAATTATGTGATAAGTATTTATAATTATGCTATGCTTCCCACAAGTGTAGCTACCATCTGTCATTATACAACACTTTTGATACAATACCATTGACTGGATTTCCTATGCTGTACCTTTCATTCCTGTGACTTATTCATTCCATAATTTCACCTATTTTTTGATTATCCCCTTACCTTTCCTCCTCTCTGGTAATCACCAGTTTATTCTCTGTGTTTATGGACCTGTTTTTGCCTATGTTGTTTGTTTTGTTTTTTAGATGCCACACATAAATGAAATCATACAGTATTTATCTTTCTCTGACTTATTTCACTTAGCATAGTACCCACTAGGTCCATCCATGTTGTTGCAAATGACAAGATCTCATTCTTTTTTATGGTTGAGTAACTTTCCATATCTTGGCTATTGTAAATAATAATAACCGTATCTTCTTTATCTGTGTATCTATCTATGGGTGCTTAAATTGCTTCCATATCTTGGCTATTGTAAATAATGCTGCAATAAACATAGGGATGCATATATCTTTTCAAATTAGTATTTTTGCTTTCTTTGAGTATATACCTAGTAGTGGAGTTACTGGATCATATGGTATTTCTATTTTTAACTTTTAAGGAAATTCCATACTGTTTTCCACAGTGGCTGTACCAATTTACATTCCCACCAACAGTGCATGAGCTTTCCTTTTTCTCCACCTCCTGGCCAACACTTGATATTTCTTTTGAGGAAATTTTTGATAATAGCCATTCTGACAGGTGTGAGGAGATACCTCATTGTAGTTTTTATTTGCATTTCCCTGATGATGAGTGATATTGAGTATCTTTTCATGTGTTTGTTGACCATCTGTATGCCTTCTTTGGAGAAATGTCTACTCAGATCCTATGCCCATTTTTTAATTGAATTGTTTTTTGGTGTTGAGTTATATAAGTTCTTGATGTATGTGGATATTAACCCCTTGTTGCATATATCATTGACAAATAGCTTCTTCCAGGGGCACCTGGATGGCTCAGTCGGTTAAGTGTCCGACTTTGGCTCAGGTCATGACCTCACTGTTCGTGAGTTCAAGCCCCGTGTCAGGCTCTATGCTGACAGCTCAGAGCCTGGAGCCTGTTTCAGATTCTGTGTCTCCCTCTTTCTCTCTCCTCTCCCATTTGTGCTCTGTCTCTCTCTTCTCAAAAATAAACGTTAAAAAAATTTAAAAACAAATAGCTTCTTTCATTCACTAGATTACTTCTTTGTTTTCTTGGTGGCTTCCCTCACTGTGAAAAAGCCTTTTATTTTGGTACAGTCCTAATTTTTTATTTTTCCTTTTGTTCCCTTCTCCTGAAGAGACACAATGAGAAAAATGTTGCTATGGCTGATGTCAAAGAGATTGCTACCTATGTTTTCTTCTAAGAGCTTTATGGCTTAATGTTTTACATTTGGGTCTTCAATCCATTTTGAGTTTATTTTTGTGTATGGTGTAATAAAGTGCTCCAGATTCATTCTTTTGTATCTAGCTGTCCATTTTCCCAAGCACCATTTATTGAAAAGGTTGTCTTTTCATCATTGTTTAGTCTTGCTTCCTTAGTTGTAGATTGATTATATAAACATGGTTTTATTTATGGGCTCTCTATCTTGTTCTCTTGATCTATGTATCTATTTTTCTGCCCATCCCATAGTGTTTTGACTGTTATAGCTTTGTACTATATCTTGAAATAGGGGATTGTAATAATTTTAGTTTTGTTGTTTCTCTAGATTGCTTTGGCCCTTCAGGGTTTTTGTAGTTCCATATAAGTTTTCAGATTCTTTTTTTCTAGTCTGTGAAAAATGCTACTGGTGTTTTGATAAAGATTGCATTGAACCTGTAGATTGCTTTGGGTAGTATGAACATTTTAACAATATTCTTTTAATCCCTGAGCATGGAATATCTTTCCATTTGTTCATGTCATTTCTGAGACTTCAATGATTTCCACAGGGACTTCTACAACTGAAATGGAATCTTCTCACCTTGAGGCAAGTGGTTAACTTTATTTATTTATTTTTCTTCAAAGTTTTAAAATTTATTTTTAGAGAGAGAGAGAGAGAGAAAGCATGTGGAATAGGGGCAGAGAAATAGGGAGAGAGAGAGAATCCCAAGCAGGTTCCATACTGTCAGTGTAGAGTCTGACTCAGGGCTCTATCTCATGAACCTTTAAAATCATGACCTGAGCCAAAATCAAGACTCCACACTTAACCAGTTGAGCAGCCCAGGCACCCCAAGTGGTTGACTTTATAATTCATTTCTGAGTCAGTCTTTGGATATGGGCTGCTCTCTGGAAGGGCATGTGACCTTGGACTAATGGTAGTTCTTAGAGAGGGACTGACCTAATAATGCAGTCACCAATACTTCCAGAATTTGGGGAATCAAGGCCTCCTCAGTCCTTGAATAAGACCTGGATAACATACCACAGTATCCTCTGTGCTTCTGTGTTTAAGAAAATATAATATTGGGGCACCTGGGTGGCTCAGTTGGTTAAGTGTCTGACTCTCAGTTTCAGGTCAGGTCATGATCTCGTGGTATCATGAGTTCGAGCCCACAATGGGCTCTGAGCTGATAGCAGGGAGCCTTTTGGGGACTCTCTCTCTCTTTCCCTCTCTCTGTCCTCCCCCTCACCCCCATTCGCTGTCTCTGTCTCTCTCAAAATAAATAAGTAAACTTAAAACTATGTATAATATTAAACCAACTGATTTATAATTGGGTCAGTCCATCCACCTTCCTTGATAATGTTTTTGTTTTGTTTATATAGTGCCCTGCAACACAGATTCAACTGTGCTATGATGTGCTATGACAGAAGGAGGTGGAATTTGAAGGTGGAAGGCTGTTGTTTGAGTTTAGGTTCTGCCATTTTGCAGCTTTTTGTATACTTATACGTAGGGTCACACAAGGAATCTGCCTCTCAGTTTCCTATTGTGTTCAATGAAAAGCATATTATAGTTGACTCTTGAACGACATAAGTTAGAATGTGTAGGTCCACTTATATGCAGATCTTTTTCGATAAACACAGTTCAGTACTGTAAATGTAACTTTTCTTCTTTTTTATTTTCTTAATCACATTTTCTTTTTTTTCTTTATTAAAATTTTTTAAGTTCATTTATTCATTTGGAGAGAGACAGAGAGAGCAAGTGGGGGAGGAGCAGAGAGAGAGGGAGAGAGAGAGAGTCCCAAGCAGGCTCTGTCCTGTCAGCACAGAGCCCAATGCAGGACTCAAACTCACGAAACACGAGACCATGGCCTGAACCCAAACCAAGAGTCAGACGCTTAACCGACTAAGCCATGCAGGCACCCCTTAATAACATTTTCTTTTCTCTACCTTACTTTATTGTAAGAATAGGGTATATAATATATATAAAATATGCATATATTTTTATGTATATATAATATATACAAAATATGTGTCTACCAACTTTATTTTTTTGATAAGGTTTCTGGCCAACAGTAGGCTATTAGTTTAAGTTTTGGGGGAGTCAAAAATTATACATGGATTTTTGACTGTGTGGGAGGTGGGTGCCCTTAACTCCTGTTGCTCTGGGGTTAACTATATATCTCTTTTTTTTTTTTTTTTTAATATATGAAATTTACTGTCAAATTGGTTTCCATACAACACCCAGTGCTCATCCCAAAAGGTGCCCTCCTCAATACCCATCACCCACCCTGCCCTCCCTCCCACCCCCCATCAACCCTCAGTTTGTTCTCAGTTTTTAACAGTCTCTTATGCTTTGGCTCTCTCCCACTCTAACCTCTTTTTTTTTTTTTTTTTTTTTTCCTTCCCCTCCCCCATGGGTTTCTGTTATGTTTCTCAGGATCCACATAAGAGTGAAACCATATGGTATCTGTCTTTCTCTGTATGGCTTATTTCACTTAGCATCACACTCTCCAGTTCCATCCATGTTGCTACAAAAGGCCATATTTCATTTTTTCTCATTGCCACGTAGTATTCCATTGTGTATATAAACCACAATTTCTTTATCCATTCATCAGTTGATGGACATTTAGGCTCTTTCCATAATTTGGCTATTGTTGAGAGTGCCGCTATAAACATTGGGGTACAGGTGCCCCTATGCATCAGTACTCCTGTATCCCTTGGATAAATTCCTAGCAGCGCTATTGCTGGGTCATAGGGTAGGTCTATTTTTAATTTTCTGAGGAACCTCCACACTGCTTTCCAGAGCGGCTGCACCAATTTGCATTCCCACCAACAGTGCAAGAGGGTTCCTGTTTCTCCACATCCTCTCCAGCATCTATAGTCTCCTGATTTGTTCATTTTGGCCACTCTGACTGGCGTGAGGTGGTATCTGAGTGTGGTTTTGATTTGTATTTCCCTGATAAGGAGCGACGTTGAACATCTTTTCATGTGCCTGTTGGCCATCCGGATGTCTTCTTTAGAGAAGTGTCTATTCATGTTTTCTGCCCATTTCTTCACTGGGTTATTTGTTTTTCTGGTGTGGAGTTTGATGAGCTCTTTATAGATTTTGGATACTAGCCCTTTGTCCGATGTGTCATTTGCAAATATCTTTTCCCATTCCGTTGGTTGCCTTTTAGTTTTGTTGGTTGTTTCCTTTGCTGTGCAGAAGCTTTTTATCTTCATAAGGTCCCAGTAATTCACTTTTGCTTTTAATTCCCTTGCCTTTGGGGATGTGCCGAGTAAGAGATTGCTACGGCTGAGGTCAGAGAGGTCTTTTCCTGCTTTCTCCTCTAAGGTTTTGATGGTTTCCTGTCTCACATTCAGGTCCTTTATCCATTTTGAGTTTATTTTTGTGAATGGTGTGAGAAAGTGGTCTAGTTTCAACCTTCTGCATGTTGCTGTCCAGTTCTCCCAGCACCATTTGTTAAAGAGACTGTCTTTTTTCCATTGGATGTTCTTTCCTGCTTTGTCAAAGATGAGTTGGCCATACGTTTGTGGGTCTAGTTCTGGGGTTTCTATTCTATTCCATTGGTCTATGTGTCTGTTTTTATGCCAATACCATGCTGTCTTGATGATGACAGCTTTGTAGTAGAGGCTAAAGTCTGGGATTGTGATGCCTCCTGCTTTGGTCTTCTTCTTCAAAATTACTTTGGCTATTCGGGGCCTTTTGTGGTTCCATATGAATTTTAGGATTGCTTGTTCTAGTTTCGAGAAGAATGCTGGTGCAATTTTGATTGGGATTGCATTGAATGTGTAGATAGCTTTGGGTAGTATTGACATTTTGACAGTATTTATTCTTCCAATCCATGAGCAGGGAATGTCTTTCCATCTCTTTATATCTTCTTCA
The DNA here is from genome assembly GCF_046562875.1 of Panthera onca. NCBI lineage: Eukaryota > Metazoa > Chordata > Mammalia > Carnivora > Felidae > Panthera > Panthera onca. The sequence continues at coordinate 15,065,353 of NC_138345.1, read as the reverse complement.
ATTACCTGCATAAGCTTTCTATAGTTTTCAGCATACAGATCTTTTACATCTTTGGTTAGATTTATTCCTAGGTATTTTATGCTAGTTGGTGCAATTGTGAATGGGATCAGTTTCTTCATTTGTCTTTCTGTTGCTTCATTGTTAGTGTATAAGAATGCAACTGATTTCTGCACATTGATTTTGTATCCTGCAACTTTGCTGAATTCATGTATCAGTTCTAGCAGACTTTTGGTGGAGTCTATCGGATTTTCCATGTATAATATCATGTCATCTGCAAAAAGCGAAAGCTTGACTTCATCTTTGCCAATTTTGATGCCTTTGATTTCCTTTTGTTGTCTGATTGCTGATGCTAGAACTTCCAGCACTATATTAAACAGCAGCGGTGACAGTGGGCATCCCTGTCGTGTTCCTGATCTCAGGGAAAAAGCTCTCAGTTTTTCCCCGTTGAGGATGATGTTAGCTGTGGGCTTTTCATAAATGGCCTTTATGATCTTTAAGTATGTTCCTTCTATCCCGACTTTCTCAAGGGTTTTTATTAAGAAAGGTGCTGGATTTTGTCAAAGGCCTTTTCTGCATCGATTGACAGGATCATATGGTTCTTCTCTTTTTTTTTGTTAATGTGATGTATCACGTTGATCGATTTGCGAATGTTGAACCAGCCCTGCATCCCAGGAATGAATCCCACTTGATCATGGTGAATAATTCTTTTGATATGCTGTTGAATTCGATTTGCTAGTATCTTATTAAGAATTTTTGCATCCATATTCATCAGGGATATTGGCCTGTAGTTCTCTTTTTTTACTGGGTCTCTGTCTGGTTTAGGAATCAAAGTAATACTGGCTTCATAGAATGAGTCTGGAAGTTTTCCTTCCCTTTCTATTTCTTGGAATAGCTTGAGAAGGATAGGTATTATCTCTGCTTTAAATGTCTGGTAGAACTCCCCTGGGAAGCCATCTGGTCCTGGACTCTTATTTGTTGGGAGATTTTTGATAACCGATTCAATTTCTTCGCTGGTTATGGGTCTGTTCAAGCTTTCTATTTCCTCCTGATTGAGTTTTGGAAGAGTGTGGGTGTTTAGAAATTTGTCCATTTCTTCCAGGTTGTCCAATTTGCTGGCATATAATTTTTCATAGTATTCCCTGATAATTGTTTGTATCTCTGAGGGATTGGTTGTAATCATTCCATTTTCTTTCATGATTTTATCTATTTGGGTCATCTCCCTTTTCTTTTTGAGAAGCCTGGCTAGAGGTTTGTCAATTTTGTTTATTTTTTCAAAAAACCAACTCTTGGTTTCGTTGATCTGCTCTACAGTTTTTTTAGATTCTATATTGTTTATTTCTGCTCTGATCTTTATTATTTCTCTTCTTCTGCTGGGTTTAGGCTGCCTTTGCTGTTCTGCTTCTATTTCCTTTAGGTGTGCTGTTAGATTTTGTATTTGGGATTTTTCTTGTTTCTTGAGATAGGCCTGGATTGCAATGTATTTTCCTCTCAGGACTGCCTTCGCTGCGTCCCAAAGCGTTTGGATTGTTGTATTTTCATTTTCGTTTGTTTCCATATATGTTTTAATTTCTTCTCTAATTGCCTGGTTGACCCACTCATTCGTTAGTAGGGTGTTCTTTAACCTCCATGCTTTTGGAGGTTTTCCAGACTTTTTCCTGTGGTTGATTTCAAGCTTCATAGCATTGTGGTCTGAAAGTATGCATGGTATAATTTCAATTCTTGTAAACTTATGAAGGGCTGTTTTGTGACCCAGTATATGATCTATCTTGGAGAATGTTCCATGTGCACTCGAGAAGAAAGTATATTCTGTTGCTTTGGGATGCAGAGTTCTAAATATATCTGTCAAGTCCATCTGATCCAATGTATCATTCAGGGCCCTTGTTTCTTTATTGACTGTGTGTCTAGATGATCTATCCATTTCTGTAAGTGGGGTGTTAAAGTCCCCTGCAATGACCACATTCTTATCAATAAGGTTGCTTATGTTTACGAGTAATTGTTTTATATATCTGGGGGCTCGGGTATTTGGCGCATAGACATTTATAATAGTTAGCTCTTCCTGGTGGATAGACCCTGTGATTATTATATAATGCCCTTCTTCATCTCTTGTTACAGCCTTTAATTTAAAGTCTAGTTTGTCTGATATAAGTATGGCTACTCCAGCTTTCTTTTGGCTTCCAGGAGCATGATAAATAGTTCTCCATCCCCTCACTCTCAATCTAAAGGTGTCCTCAGATCTAAAATGAGTCTCTTGTAGACAGCAAATAGATGGGTCTTGTTTTTTTATCCATTCTGATACCCTATGTCTTTTAGTTGGCGCATTTAATCCATTTACATTCAGTGTTATTATAGAAAGATATGGGTTTAGAGTCATTGTGATGTCTGTATGTTTTATGCTTGTAGTGATGTCTCTGGTACTTTGTCTCACAGGATCCCCCTTAGGATCTCTTGTAGGGCTGGTTTCATGGTGACAAATTCCTTCAGTTTTTGTTTGTTTGGGAAGACCTTTATCTCTCCTTCTATTCTAAATGACAGACTTGCTGGATAAAGGATTCTCGGCTGCATATTTTTTCTGTTTAGCACACTGTAGATATCGTGCCAAGCCTTTCTGGCCTGCCAAGTTTCAAAGGAGAGATCAGTCACGAGTCTTATAGGTCTCCCTTTATATGTGAGGGCACGTTTATCCCTTGCTGCTTTCAGAATTTTCTCTTTATCCTTGTATTTTGCCAGTTTCACTATGATATGTCGTGCAGAAGATCGATTCAAGTTACGTCTGAAGGGAGTTCTCTGTGCCTCTTGGATTTCAATGCCTTTTTCCTTCCCCAGTTCAGGGAAGTTCTCAGCTATAATTTGTTCAAGTACCCCTTCAGCACCCTTCCCTCTCTCTTCCTCCTCTGGGATACCAATTATGCGTATATTATTTTTTTTTAGTGTATCACTTAGTTCTCTAATTTTCCCCTCATACTCCTGGATTTTTTTATCTCTCTTTCTTTCAGCTTCCTCTTTCTCCATAACTTTATCTTCTAGTTCACCTATTCTCTCCTCTGCCTCTTCAAGCCGAGCCATCGTGGATTCCATTTTGTTTTGCAATTCGTTTAAAGCATTTTTCAACTCCTCGTGACTGTTCCTTAGTCCCTCGATCTTTGTGGCAAGAGATTCTCTGCTGTCCTGTATACTGTTTTCAAGCCCAGCGATTAATTTTATGACTATTATTCTAAATTCACTTTCTGTTATATTATTTAAATCCTTTTTGATCAGTTCATTAGCTGTTGTTATTTCCTGGAGATTCTTCTGAGGGGAATTCTTCCGTTTGGTCATTTTGGAGAGTCCCTGGCGTGGTGAGGACCTGCAGGGCACTTCCCCTGTGCTGTGGTGTATAACTGGAGTTAGTGGGCGGGGCCGCAGTCCGACCCGATGTCTGCCCCCAGCCCACTGCTGGGGCCACAGTCAGACTGGTGTGTGCCTTCTCTTCCCCTCTCCTAGGGGCGGGATTCACTGTGGGGTGGCGTGGCCCGTCTGGGCTACTTGCACACTGCCAGGCTTGTGTTGCTGGGGATCTGGCGTATTAGCTGGGGTGGGTAGGCAAGGTGCACGGGGGCTGGAGGGGCAGGCTTAGCTCGCTTCTCCTTAGGTGATCCACTTCAGGAGGAGCCCTGTGGCAGCGGGAGGGAGTCAGATCCGCTGCCGGAGGTTTGGCTCCGCAGAAGCACAGAGTTGGGTGTTTGCGCGGAGCGAGCAAGTTCCCTGGCAGGAACTGGTTCCCTTTGGGATTTTGGCTGGGGGATGGGCGGGGGAGATGGCGCTGGCGCCTTTGTTCCCCGCCAAGCTGAGCTCTGCCGTCCGGGGGCTCAGCAGCTCTCCCTCCCTTTGTCCTCCAGCCTTCCCGCTTTCGGAGCAGAGCTGTTCACTTCTGACCTCCCAGACGCTAAGTCGCGCTTGCTGTCGGAACACAGTCCGTCCGGCCCCTCCGCTTTTGCCAGCCAGACTCGGGGGCTCTGCTTGGCCGGCGAGCCGCCCCTCCGCCCCGGCTCCCTCCCGCCAGTCCGTGGAGCGCGCACCGCCTCGCCGCCCTTCCTACCCTCTTCCGTGGGCCTCTCGTCTGCGCTTGACTCCGGAGACTCCCTTCTGCTAATCCTCTGGCGATTTTCTGGGTTCTTTAGGCAGGTGTAGGTGGAATCTAAGTGATCGGCAGGACGCGCTGTGAGCCCCGCGTCCTCCTACGCCGCCATCTTCCGGAACCCCCCAACTATATATCTTAAAGTTTAAAAGCATAAGAAGTTTGTTGGTGAACTGTTACCTTTTACATTCCTTTTGTGTTTTGCTAAATAACTTTCTATAGTCATTTGCAGATTTATTTTAGTTATTTACAAACCCAATCCCATGGAGTAACTTTACAAATATTTGACTGCAATTTACAAGCAGGGTAAAATGGCTAATTCTGAAGACCTCTGAATAAATTAATCAGTCTCACATAGACTTAACTTTCCCTAAAATAGAAGCTAAAAGGCACTGGACATTTCAATAGAACATCTACTTGAACCCCATAAAGAGCTCAGCCCTTATGATTAGCATTCCATTTAGTTTCAAAAACAGAGACTGTCTTTACTAGAAGAGCAAATGAACTCTGAAAGTTGGTATTTTTACTATTCAGTGATGCATTTTTGCACCCAAACTCAAATGTTAATATAAACAAGGAGCAAAATGGAATAATACAAGCTAGTGAGTTACTCATTTCCAGAAAAATCCCCTCTAAAATTTCCTTGCTAAAGGTGGGGTAGTGTCTTCTCTTTGAGTAATCTTTTCCTTGTCACATAGATACAACGATTGTTCTTTTCCAATAGGACATATATGGTCTTTCTTTTTCTGCGGCACAGACTATCAATTCACAAGGAGTGACTGGGACTGGATTTTTATTTCCCTCGGACTAAGGTGTGTATTTTTACTGTGGTTCATCCTTAATGAAGATAATGAACATGGAGGCTGTATCCAAGTTCAGAAGGTGGAGGGCAGTGGGGAAACCTACCTGGAATTAAATAAGGGCTACTAGTCAATCGTCCACCTTTGCTTTTCTACATGAGGGTGAGATGCGTTACATCTCCTAAAAACCTCCACCACATTGCATTTTCTCCTTTTCTCTCCCCTTGCCCCTGAAATGACATTATGTGATTTCCTCTTGTATGCAAGTTAGTTAATAGCTGAGTTCAGTCAAAATCAATTTGTGAATAAGTAAACACCTCGTAATAAATAACACACTTTCAAAGCGCGTGTTTTTTTGGATTGATCTTACATCATCCAATAAGATCTGCCAATATCATTTTACATTAACTCCTGTCATGTTTAAATGCTTTTATAGGCTAATGGGGCGGTTTGTAATTCTACGATACCTATGCCATTTCTCAGATATATGGCACATAACAGATAAATAAGATGTCTGCGAAGGTATTTGTATCGAATGTTCACTGAGGGTTTCCTCTCTTACTGCCCTCACACACAGAAGCTACCCTGGGAGATGAATGTGCCAGGATAAGTTATCCGGGGCTCATAAAATCTTTTTCAGAAGATTGAAATAAAGTCAGTGCTTGCAGAAGACAAATCAATTGTGACATTTCTGAATAGAGTGCGATGCATTTAATTAGCAGCAGACATACTGGCAAATGCTGAATTACCCAATAAATCACTGAATGCTGGAACCCGTACAGAGCAGGGAATCAGCTGTCTTGTGAGATGTACAGCAAGTGATAATAGGGAGATCTGGCCATTTGTATTGTCACTTTGCTCCGTTGTCTGTTAATTTTTTTTCTGTGTTGACATTTGCACATGGAGCCCCTTTAATTATTTGAAACTATCTGCGAACCCTGTCCCCACCTACTCTGAGAATATTTTACAAATATTTGCATTTGCAAAGGACATTCGCTACTGTTGATGTGATATGGCAGATGTGGCATCTAAGGTCCTCAGTGGAGGGAGAATTCAGTGTAGCCAGAAATCCTCAGCACAGACGTTCTGAAGAAGCAAGGAACAGGGTCATCGTATTACAGTTCATTGAAAATATTGGAGGTGTTACTTTAGTCATTTTTAAATCTCACGAAGGTATCTACCAGTTTAGGCAGAAAAATGACTTACTTTAATGTTTGACACCTTTGGTTTAAAAAAAAATTTTTTTTTTTAACCTGTAACTTAGACGCGTCTTCAGTCTACCTTTTTGAAATGCTACAGCTAAAAAGCATTGAGGCTTAAATCCAATGTTTTGGCTATGGAGAATCTGGGAAAAAAGATTGAAGATGAATTCTAAATGAGCGTTGCTGGCTCTGGAAGAAAAGGCAGAACATTCCCTCCCCCAACTGAGGGATATTTTATACATAAATTGATGGTTCTACTAGTGAGCCTTTTATTGACTAGCCTTCTATTATACAAACATTAAGGTAGCTTCTCATAGAAACACTACATCAGGTGTAAGATGCCTGTCCCACACCCACTCCACATGACCTCTCTGCCTCTGATACCGTATTAAATGTGACATTTCAACCTTTTGATGCTAGATAGGGCCAGGGATGCTACTGACTATGAAAATATGGGGGTGAAATATAAAGAAACAAGCATTCCTTTATTTATAATAGTCTTTCAAGCTAGAGTCTGATTTTCCTGGAGTGCAGCAACTTTAAAAAGACTAGCAAGGCTTGCCTGAAGTCATGGAGGTCCAGCTTGTATTGCTATGGCTTCTAGTTACGATGTAGAGGAGTGGAGGAGTCTTAGAATCACGTAGGGAGGTCCCACTCCTTTCCTCTACAACCCCCCCCCCCGCCATTTTCCTAAAATGTGGATGGGAAAGGGACCTCCTTACCCCCAAGGAATCTATAGGGGTGGAGAGGCAGGCATAAATTAAACAATAAAATCCATAGGCATCCCGCAGTCTGCTGCACAGACACTACCCAAATCCTTCAGCACCCTGTACCTTTCTTCATTGTTCTCCTCATTACTGTGCATTGAGAAGATGACTTCCCAGCCCCAGCAGGCTGAATCTTGATTAGGTTAAGCCCAGGAGGCCACTGCCATTTCCTTTGCCAATAACTGGTTGAGGAAAGGGGATGTTACACAGTTTGACTGATGGGATGTTGGGGGAGTCTTTTGGACAGATTCCATTTGCTGTTATATAGAGGCATAGAAAGAGACATTTGGTCTTATATACAGGTGTAGAAAGAGACTTTATTTTTTCTGTCTCTGAATGCATTAGAATGAAAAAAATTAGAGCTGATGTAATCATCTTTAGGAACAGGAACATAGTCTGAGGACTAAAGCTAACGCTTGAAGGATAGAGAGGTTAATAGGGTGACCAACCATCCCATTTGTCCAGGACTGAGGATGTTTCCAGGACTTTGAACTAAAACCAGGAATGTCCCAGGCAAACTGGGACAAGTTTATCACCTCAGAAAAGACAAGATTAGGTCTTTGCTGCTATCATCTAACCACCAAGTTAGTCAACTATGCAAAAGACCTACTTCTGGACTTTAATGATTGTGATGAGTATCCTTATTGTTTATGCTATTCTGAGTTGCATTTTGTTTAATGCAGCTGAAAGTGTCCTCAATGACCAGTATAGAAGGAATTTTATTTTAAATGAAACTCAGCAAAAGATGGCCTTTTAAAAATGTGTTCTTAATCCTAAACCTTTCACCTAAAGTCATTAACTAATTCATGGACCCGTTAAAATGAATGTAATAGGAATTAATAGTCAATTAATCATCAGCCAAATCATTTTGACTTCACATTTTATATGGCCATTCTTTGCTCTTACAGTATAGTGATTTCTTATAAATAATTATAAAACAGACCAACCATGTGCTATTGTTCAAACATCTTCAACATCAACAGCAATAAATGTCAAATGAACAGATAAGAATTCAAAAAGTGAAATATAGTATTGATTTGCATCTTCAAATGACCAGAACAGCAATATAGCAAGCAATGGCAAAAAAAAAGGGGGGGGCCTTCATATTATCTTCTTAAATTTAATTTTTAATTTTTAAATAACTCTAGATTGACTATTATTTTAATTGTCTAGAATTGTATTTCTCGTTGTATGCTTCCAGGAAGAAGGGTTGCAGTAGCAGTCTGTCTCAAAGTCTAAGCAAAGCATGAGACAGAGATTTGTACACTGCAATTTGTTCCTCCTTGACTTTATCCCAAACACCATCGAGTATTTGTGTGGTGATTGTTGAGTACTGACCTTACGTGTGACCTCAGACAATCAATTCTGTCATCTATTTAAGCTCGAGAAGGATGGTAGAATTCTGCACCCATAGAATTGCTTCATCGTTTAGGTATCACGGAAGTAAAAACTCTGGAGAAAGCACCACAGATAATTGGACATTATAACAGTTGGCAATGGTATTTCTGATCTAGAGAGTTCTATCTCAGTGAGTGCACAGGGGATCCATTTCCAGCCATCTCTCTGGTTAAAATGTGCTATGATATCACGCAGGAAATGAGGAAATGTTGTTGGCAATGGAATCATCAGCTCACTGACCGCACTCAGCTATTTGTTTTCCTTTGTCAGGGCTGGAGGGTGGCAGGTTTCAATGTCTGGTCAATTGAGGCATTGAATCAGTACAGGCGGGGCTAGTGACTGACAATCAGTCATGGTAGCCATCTGGGGGAAATCCTCAGCAGGCTTAAGAAGGTCTCACACTGGGTCAAAAGATACAAATTGCATTTTGTAATTTGTACAACTTGAAAGGATATTTCTCCTTTGAAAATGTTGAGAATATTTAAAGGAATCCAAAGTAAGCCCTTCTTCTACCTCCATATTTTGCCTTTTCAAGCCAAATAAGAGAATCGACTAGTGAGAAAATCTGATTTCCAAACTAACAGATTATTTGGAATTGCTGCTTTGCAACTGAGTTTTGATTAAAGTCGTTCCTTGCCTTCAAATATTGTAGCTTTTTCTTGCAAAATGTTTCGCTGATAAAAAGGCATAGTCACAAATGCTTGATTATATCCATTTGTCAGACTCAACTTACCCAGAGAAGCTTCACTCAGCCTAATTATTTTTAAGAATGGATCCATTAAGCAATCTGGTATGCCCCATAATAAGTAGAGGTTTCTATTTCTGTAAGAGAATTAGAAAATAAAAAGCAAATATCAAGTCAAATATTGCTTCAGGAAAGATTTACGAAAGGATCATATAAACCATTTATAATCTCCAAAGAAACTCAGAAGTATCCTAAATTTCCATCTAAACCAAGACTCTAGGACTTTCCTCTCACCCCTCTGCCTCCCTTGAAATGAGACAGTAGAACACAGAAGCCTAGATTTGGAGCAAAGATTTTGTAATCCTACGGACTTGAAATTCAAAACCTGGGGTTGCCACTTGCCACAGTGACATGCATGTTTCAATTTGATAGTTTAAACTTTTAGAGCTTCAGCTTTTCTGATTTGAATATTGGGATCATAATATCTACTGCATAGGGTTTTCTCCAATTAGATGATGTAAAGCAATTAGCAGGGTGCGGGGTAGTTCTCAATAGATGGTATCATTGTAATTAGTAGTGATTCGGGTTTGTGTTGTTTCTAACTACATGTGCAATTTCTTCACTTGACTTCATGTTGCCCTCTCAGGCCTGACACATTCATCAACCTGCTAATTTGTCAGACAGTCTCTTTCACCTAATATTTTTGGAATTCTTATTGTCACAGTCTTTCAGCCACGTACCTTAGCATCACCTTGGACTCTCTATTATTTATTTATTTTTGTTTTCATAGTTAGAAATTTGATTCTTCTTTACTGATACCTCTGATAAACAGATATACAAATGATCCTTCCCTCATACTATAAATTATTAACGATTATCAGACAGAAAAACAGAAGAAAAACAAAACCAGAGAATTTTCTTGCTTTTTTCTCCTCTGTGTTGTTTTAAAGGAATTAACTACTATATTAGTTTCCTAGGGCTACCTTAACAAATTACCCTAAGCCGGGTGGCTTAAAAAAAACCCAGAAACTTATTCTCTTATAATTCTACAGTCTAGAAGTCCAATGTCAAGGAGTTGACAGGGTTTCTTCCTTCTGAGGGCTCTGAAGGAGATTCTATTCCATGTCTCTTTTCTAGCTTCTGGTGATTGCTGACAATCTTTGCCATCCCTGGCTTGTATCTGTATCACTCCAATCGCTGCTTTCTCCTTTACATGGCCTTCTTTCCTGTGTGTCTCCTCTGTGTCTCTGTGCATCTTCAAATTTCCCTCTCCTTCTAAGGACACTAGTCATTGGATTTGGAGCCCACCCTAATCTAGGATGACCTCATCTTAACTTGGTGACATCTACAAAGAATCTATTTCCAAATAAGGTCACATTCTGAGCTTCTTGGTAGACATGAATTTTGGAGGGGGGACACAGTTCAGCCAGGTACAGCTCTAAATAAAAATTCATTTTTGAAAAAAGAGGAAATAAAGGAAGTTTGCACTTTCCTAAATAATCTGCCTTTAAAGCAGTCTTTTGTATTTTGTATTTGCCCACACACTCTCTCTCTCTTTTTATTCCATTCTTACCACCCTACATAAGGTTCTAGTGTATAAAACTAATATTTTTAAATGTGTAATCCAATTTTTGTTTCAGGTATAAAAATTTGACTCTAATTGGCCTGGGATAGCCATCTCCTGGTTGTGGGAGCTGGGGATTAGGATTTGTTACAGGTATAGAAATAATGTCAGCTTTTGACATTCAAAATATGTCTTTACAGCCAAGATAATTATCTTGTAAGCCTATCTATTTAGTTAAAAAGGAATTTAATCAATTCTTTTGGCACTAATCCCCCTACATTTTGGCATATAAATTGCTAAACCAGGGATTCAGGTCACAGAATACCCTGAAAATATATAGAAAATACCAATATTTGTGATTAATGCTTGGGCAGGCACTTGGAATTAGAAAGAAAGATGTATATAAAAACACTTCTGTTTCCTGGAATGTGGGAAGGAAATTGGGAGAGAAAAGGAGGAAAGTTAAATAAGAAGATAAAGATCAAAAACTCATCTTCTAGCTAAGATGAAAAGTGTATGAGGGGGCACCTTGGTGGTTCAGTTAGTTAAGCATCTGACTCTTGATTTCAGCTCAGGTCATGATCTCATGGTTTGTGAATTTGAGCCCTACATCAGGCTCTGCACTTCCAGCATTGAGCCTGCTTGGAATTCTCTCTCTCCTCTCTCTCTGTCCCTCTCTTGCTCTTGCTCTCTCTCTGTCTCTCAAAATAAATAAATAAACATTTTTAAAAAGTACATGACAGACCATTACTCCTGCCATAATAGAATAAGTAACTATAAAAGCTCTACATTTTATGGATAAAGAAATTGTGGTTTATATACACAATGGAGTACTACATGGCAATGAGAAAGAACGAAATATGGCCCTTTGTAGCAACGTGGATGGAACTGGAGAGTGTGATGCTAAGTGAAATAAGCCATACAGGGAAAGACAGATACCATATGGTTTCACTCTTATGTGGATCCTGAGAAACTTAACAGAAACCCATGGGGGAGGGGAAGGAAAAAAAAAGAGGTTAGAGTGGGAGAGAAACCAAAGCATAAGAGACTCTTAAAAACTGAGAACAAACTGAGGGTTGATGGGGGGTGGGAGGGAGGGGGGGGGTGGGTGATGGGTATTGAGGAGGACACCTTTTGGGATGAGCACTGGGTGTTGTATGGAAACCAACTTGACAATAAATTTCATATATTGAAAAAAAAAAAACAACTGGGAAATGATGGGGAAAAAAAAAAAAAAAAGCCCTACATTTTAAAGCTAGCAGAGAGCTATGGATGCAAAGAAATCTAAAGGAAATACGTTACAGAAAATGGCAAACCTTTCCCAAGTGAATAAAGCCAATTCCATCTCAGGGGCAAATTGTCATGTCTGAATATGGGCAGGACAATTATATATAGCAGGGTCTGCTATAGACAGAGGAACTTTCTGGGGTAAAGAGAGGCCAGCACAACTTTAAACCATCTGGGGACAGATTGGAATGTGGAGCTACCTGAAATTCCTGCTTACTTTTCTACATCTTTCTAGCATTTTGTTGAGCACAAATTGTTATGAGAAGCTAAAGGTGGAGATAGGAGTCAGAGAGAGATCAATACACACAGAGAAGATCTTGCCTTCAAAACATTTGAAACCAGAGGTGAATCAAAACTAACTAATGGGGAAACTCAGCTTCAAACCAGTGTTGTTCCTTTTTGGATCAAAGAAATCAGTTACTCACACTAGTTGCCAGGCATAAGAAAATGTATTTCCTCTCTGAGAGAAAACACTACGTATTCCAGTTTCGACAGTTCTGTAATCAGAATACTGGGCATACAGAAAAAAAAACCAATATGAGACACGCAAATGATTATGAGAAAATTACCAAGAGGAAAAATAGTTAAAAGAAGCTGACCCATGGATGACTCGGATATTGGAACAAACAGGTTAAAGACTTCAACAATTCTGATTCTTTTAAAGAAAATATACGAAAAGAAAGGAAAAATCAATGAAAAGATGGAGAATTTTAAAAGAACAATGAAATGCTATGAACTAACCAAATTGATACTCTAGGACCAAAAAATGCAATATCTGAAATTAGAAATTCACTGGATAGGCTTCATGGCCAAACTGGACACAACAAAAGAAAGGACCAGTAATGTGAAGATGAATAGAACTGAAGAGGGGGTGAAAAAAATGGAGAAAAAATAACATTTATGACATGAAGAACAATAACAAATGGTCTAATAATTGTGATAGGGATCTCCTGAAGGAGATGAAAGAGAAAATAAGGCAGATAAATGTTTCAAGAGAGAATGGCTGAAAATTTTCCAAAATTGATGATAAATATCAACTTACAGATTCAAGAAGCTTATCAAACTCTAATACGGAAAAATATAAGAAAAGCTGCACCCTGGCACATCTTGGTCAAATTGTTAAAAAGCAAAGCATAAGAGAAAATCTTAAAAGCAGCCGAAGAATAAAAAACGCATTATATTCAGGGAACAACAAATAAATGAGATTGACTTCTCATCAGAAACAATGGAAGCCAGAAAACAATGGCATGACTTTTTTAGAGTACTGAGTAAAAAATATGCTCACCTAGAGTTCTTTACTAGGTAAAAATAAACTTTAAAATGAAGCTAACATAGAGGTGTTTTCAGACAAACATAAGTTGAGATAATCTAATAAGAACTAATGCAGAAAAATTGTCACGCTAAAGGAGAAATATTCCCAAATTGAAGAATAGATCTACAGAAATGAATGAAAAGTAATGTAAGAAGTAATTTAAAAAAATTTATTTATTTTTGAGAGAGAGAGACAGAGACAGAGAGAGCAGGGAAGGGGCAGAGAGAGAGGGAGACAGAGAATCTAAAGCAGGCTCCAGGCTCTGAGCTGTCAGCATAGAGCCCAGTGCGGGACTCAAACTCACAGACCGCGAGATCATGATCTGAGCTGAAGTTGGATGCTTAACTGACCAAGCCACCCAGGTGCCCTATAAGAAGTAATTTTAAAGGATTTTGAATATTTTGTACTGATGTACTTTATTGCATATGTAAAAGGAAAATACATGATAGAAGTAGCACAAAGGATAGGAGGGTTTAGTGAAATTATATTTGTAAGTTTCCTTAAATGAAACGATAGAGTAACTCAAGGTAAACTTACAATGTCATATACATATAATGTTAAGAGTAAGCAGTGAGTAAAATGCAGAAGCATATAGTTAAAAAGAAAACTAAAAGGAAAAACTAAAATTTTTATTTAAAGGAAGGCAGAGAAGTTTGAACAAAGGAACAAAGAACAGAGGGTCAACTAGAAAATCGCAAGATCATAGACTTACGTCATCGTATCAGCAATTGCATTAGGTGCAAAAGGAATGATTACTCTGTTGTCAGTTTCTGTTAGTCTGAATAATAAAACAAGATCCAACCATGTCCTGCTTATAAGAGACACACTTTAAGTATAAGGACACTGAGAGGTTGAAAGTAAAATGGTTTAGGGATGCCTGGGTGGCTCAGTTGGTTAAGTGTCTGACCCTTGATTTCGGCTTAGGTTGTGATTTCGGCTCACAGTTTGCGAGTTTGAGCCCCGCATCGGGTTCCGTGCGGACAGTGTGGAGGCTGCTTGGGATTCTCTCTCTCTCCTTCTCTCTCTGCCCTCCCCAACTCAAAATAAATAAATATAGTTTTAAAAAAAGAAAGTAAAATGATTTAAAAAGTTGTACTATTCAAACACTATAAAAAAGCTGATATGGCTACATTAATATCAGACAATAGAATTCAAGACAAGGAGCCTTATTGGAAGTCAAGAAGGACATTTCAAAATGATAAAAGGGTAGTGTCATTAAAAAACCAATAAAAACCTTAAATGAGTTTGCATCTAATAATGTAGCTTTAAAAATCTCTGCTGTCTTATGAGAGAGATCAGTAGGATTTGACATGAATGATCGCACATTCCTCCCGGATAGCTTCTTCACATAGCTTCCAGAACACACATTCTCATGGTTTTTCAGAGGTTAATACTGCTTACTCATTAATAATTCTTCAGTACCTTTTCGTCAACATCTCTTCTCTCATATTCCTGCATGTAGACATGTCTTAGGGTTCAGTCCATATTCCTCTTCTTTTCTGGGTCTTCATTGATGTTCTCATCCTCTGTAACAGTTTTAAATATCACTACACTAACAACTACCAAATATTATATCTACAGCCCAAATTTCTCTCTCAAATTCTAGATTTGTACATCCAAATGCCTATTCGAATCTCTACTCAAGTTGTAATCGCCTTAAACTCAACTTGGCCAAAACTAAACTCTAATTATTCAACCTTCCTATTAATTGAAGGCAAGTGTATTCTTTCACTTGCTAAATCCACAATCCTTGGGATTATGAGAGCTTCCTAACTCTATTTCACATCTCACATCTAATCTCTAAGGACTTCCTGTTGGCTCTACCTTCAAAATACACTCAGAATCTAACTACTTCTTACAATCTCCATTGCTATTACTTCTGGGTTTCTGCCTTAGGGTGCTAACTGAAGTTCATATTTACACACCACTACACAGAATTTTTTCAACACAGCAGTTGGAATGGTCTTTTTTTTTTTTAAGGAATGAGATTCATATTTTTTTATTTGGATGAAGCTAACATAAACTAACCATTTTAATGTGTAAAAGTCAGTGCCATTTGGTACATTCACGATGTTCTGTAACTACCACCTTTATTAAGTTAAAACATTTCTGTCATCTCCCCAGAAAACCCCACACCCATTAAGTAGTTACTCTCCAATCCCTGTTCTTCCTACCCCCTTGCCGACCACCAGTTGCTTTCTGTCTCTATGGTTTTACCTGTTCTGGATATTTTATATGAAAGGAATCATATGATATGTGACCTTTTGTGACTTTTTTCACTTATACTGTTTACAAGTTTCAACCAGGTGTAGCATGTATCAACACCTCATTTCTTTTTATAGTTGAATAATACCTCATTGTACACATCACATTTTATTTATCTCTTCGTCCAATGATGGACGTTTGGTTTGTATCCGGCATTTGTCTACTGTGAATATTGCTGCTATGAGTGTTTGTATACAAGTATTGGTTTGAGTGCCTCTTTTTACCTGTTTTAAAATTTTGAAACAAGTACAAACTTACAGAAATGTTTAAGAACAGTACAAAAAACTATTTATTTTCCTGAATCATTTAAAAGTATGTTGCTGTCCTTATGCCCCAACTTCTTCTAATACCTTAGCAAATATTTCCTACGAACAAGGATATTCTCCTAAGTAACCATAACACAACCACTGGGATTGATATATTACTACCATAATTTCCTCAGACCTCACTCACATTTTGCCAGTTGTCTTAATAATGTCCTTTATGGCAAAAGGATTCAGTGCAGAATCATGTGCAGTGTTTTGTTGTCATGCCTTTTTCAGAGTCTTTAGTCTGAAATTGTTCCTTTGTCTTACATATAAAACTTTTGAAGATCATTTCCTAGGAAGTCGCTCAGTTTGGAGGGTCTGGTGTTTCCTCATGATCAGATTCAGATTATACATCTTAGTCAAGGATTACATAGAAATGGTGCTGTATCTTCTCAGCTGCTACATGATTTTGATTGCTGGTAGTGAGTACTCTTGTCCTATTTCTAATTATCAAGAATTTTGCAAAGAAGAGGTGCTGTGAAACTGTGTAAATATTTCATTTATCATCAAACTTTATAGTTATTCATTTAATATGGATGGATTTAAGATTCCCTATTTTATTTAATGAGTTATATTATCATACTCACATTACCACATATCTGGCCCCTACAAATATGGAAACCCTTTCAAGCTAATTTCGGTGTTGTTTTAACATATTCTTTTAATACCTTTTGTGATTTCTAGTACAAGGAGATATCCAGACTCAGCATGTGTATTGCTTGCTCTGGGGTTGGAATCAGCTACTTTTCCAAGGAGCCCTTATAGTGAAATACAGCATTTAGAGGCCATGATCCTAATGCTAACAGTGCTCATTGCTATTGGGGTATCATTGTTCCCAGTGCTCTCAATGAACAGAGTTAGGGAGTGTGTGTGTGCATGTAAGTGTGTGTGCATGTAAGTGTGTATATACACATATAGCCACATCTAGATTATTTTCATGAGTTTATATGGCCACATATATACATATATACACATAATATACCATATATAAAATATACATATATATATATATATATATATATATATATATATATGTGTGTGTGTGTGTGTGTGTGTGTGTGTGTGTATATAAGCAAGAGTTGTATTTTTTTGACCAATTACCTGCCAACACCACAGGGTTTACTCTAATC
Source organism: Panthera onca (assembly GCF_046562875.1). Classification (NCBI taxonomy): domain Eukaryota; kingdom Metazoa; phylum Chordata; class Mammalia; order Carnivora; family Felidae; genus Panthera; species Panthera onca. Next base: position 15,048,521 of record NC_138345.1, on the reverse strand, counting down.
TTTCTCCCCCTCATATTTATAACTCCCTTCTGTAACCATGAGAAACTTGGATCCATTATTTCTAATATATTTTGCTATTTGTAACCACTATTCCATCTGCACCACCATCCGCTCCCTTGCGTAGACACCCTCCTCACCCAACTTGGGCTGTAACAGCACTTTCTGGGCTGCACCCCACGCCTCCCACACACAGATGCTCTGATTCCCACAGCAGACCACCTCCCTGTAGAAGTGCCTTCTACAGACCCTCAGACACTGATCCTTCATACTGGGTCTCCCATGTGGTGGTTCTCCTTATCCCGCTTGGACCCCAGTACCCTGTGCCAGTTCTCCACATAGATGCCCTCCCTACAATGCTTGATCTCTGACATCCTGTGCTAGGCAGGCTTCCTATGTGGTTGCCTTTTGCACTTCACTTGGTCTCTGACACCCATTCTGGGTCATCATGACCCTATCCCTCTATTCAGCTGGCATAAATACCTACCTTGCTTTGTGCTACCTGGTGACTTTGGACTAAATGTTTAGGAAGAGAGGGAAAGAAGAAGAAAAGAATGATTCTTTTTTAAAATGTTTATTTATATTTGAGAGAGAGACACACACACACAACAGAGTGTGAGTGGGCGGCGGGGGGTGCAGAGAGAGAGAGGGAGACACAGAATCTGAAGCAGGCTCCAGGTTCTGAGTTGTCATCATAGAGCCTGATGTGGGGCTCAAACTCACAAGCTGTGTGATCGTGACCTGAGCCAAAGACAGAGGCTCAACCAACTGAGCCACTCAGGCACCCCAAGAATGATTCTTTTAAAATCCAATTCTGACTAAAATGGGTATACAGTTTGCATTGCCTTTACCAGTTTATGAGGCATCTAATTTCTCCACAGCCTCCTAAAATGCTTCCTGTCCCATTCAGAGAGAAAGCCAAAGTCCTCATTATAATATTCTAAGTCCTACTTACTGTTTCTTATTACTCTGTTTCTTCAACTCTATCTAACTTCCCTCAACCCACTTCATACTCTAATTTTCCTTCAGACAACTCATTTCCTTGCTACTCCTCAAATATATAAGGCAAGCTACTGATTCAGGATTCTTTATTGTGGCTGTTTCCTCTATTTCAAACATTCCTCCCCCAGATTCTCCTATAAATATCTGTGCAAATCTCGTCTTCTTAGTGAGGTCTGACCTGATGTATTTGTTTGCTTGGGCTGCCATAACAAGATACCACAGGCCGAGTGGTTTCAACAACAGAACTATTTTCTCTCAGTTCTGGAGACTGGAAATCCAAGATCAAGATGTCAGCAGGTTTCATTTCTTCTTGGCTTATAGATGGCCACTTTTTACTGTGTCCTCATGTGGTCTTTTCTCTGCACATGCACTTCCCTGGTGTCTCTCTGTGTGTCCTAATCTTCCCATCTTATAAGGATACCAATCAGATTGGATTAGGGTCTACCTTAAGGACCTCATTTAAAATTTTTTATCTAAAGGCTCTATCTCCAAATATAATCACATTCTAAGGTATTAGGTGTTAGAGTTTCAACATATGAATCTTGAGATGACACAATTCAGTCCACAACACCTGACCACCAGATGTAATATTGAAATTTACGCCAACCTGGTACTTCCAATTCCCATTGCATTGTACATTTTTATTTCCAGAGTTCTGATCAGTTTCTATCAGGGTATATAACTTGATCTATGCCTGTATATTTTTTATGATCTGTCTTCTCCAATTGGAATGTAAATTCTACAAAGCACTACAACAGTGCTTAGTGCATAGGAAGCAATCCATGCATAGTGTTGAATGAATAAAATTTATCCATGTAGTATTGATGAACATTTGGGTCATTTCCAGCTTAATGCTGTTAAAAACAATGCGCTAAAATCATTTTACACATGACACACATGTATAACACATGGTAGATAGATAATATAGAAAGATATAGATATAGATATAGATGATATAGATATAGATATAGATATAGATATAGATATAGATATAGATATAGATATACATTCTATACAATATATCCTAAGAGACATTGGGTATGCATTTATTGCTGAGTCATAGGGTATGCATATTATATTAGTTTCCTGTGGTTGCCATAACAAAGTACAACACATTAGGTAATTTAAGGCAACAGAAATTTATTCTTTCACAGTCTGGAGGCTAGAAATCTGAAATCAAGATGTTAGCAAGGCCGTGCTCCCCCTAAAGGCTCTACAGAAGGATCCTTTCTTGCCCCTTCTAGCTTCTGGTGGTAGTCAGAAACCTTTGGCTTGTGGCAGCATAACATTCTGTTTCCATTTTCACATGACCTTCCCTGTGTGCCTGTGTCCCTGCCCCTTCTCTAGCCCCTCTCTCCTTACTCTTACATAGATATCAGTCATTGAATTAGGGCCATTCTAATCCTGTATGACCTCGACTTAATTACGTTTGCAAAGACACTATTTCTGAATAACCTCACGCTCACAAATACCCAAGGTTAGGATTTGAACATAACTTTTTAGGGTACACAATTCAACCCATAATATGTATTTATCTACTCTTAGTAGATAATGCCAAAATATTTTCCAAAATGGTTGTGCCAGTGAACACTGCCACCATGGTATTTGAGAGACTGCATTCCTCCATACCTTCTCTGATATTTATTACTGTCAGACAACTTACTTTTAGCTAATTTGTTGATTGGGGTAATAACTCATTGATGGTTTCATTTGAGAATTAGCCTGCTAAGTTTCACAGGATAATTTCTGTGTTTGGATTTTGATTGAATTGTAGGTATAAAACAGTTTGGCAGTAATATCTTTATGGTATTGTCGCCAAATCCATGAATATGGTATATTATGCCATTTATCTGGTCATCTTTAATGTCACTCAATAAAGTTTTATGTTTCCCCATTACAAAAATAACTAAAGTCCAAATTCTTTCTAGTCTAGTGTAGGTTCTGACAAAGCAGGCAGAGCTGCCTTATGTCAACGTGGACTCTGTCCACAGCACACTAAACTAGGTCGCATGACATATTAGACAGAGGGAGGATCTGAGAGTCAGTGTCCTCATGCTTTCCATAGTCTGTCCAGAGCCATTCTCAGCTTTGGCCTGGTTAAACTCTGATCAGAAAGCCATGGCTGCCACTGGGCACTGCATGGTAGGAAGAGGGGCTGGCAGCAGAGGTTAGGGACAGATCAGTGGGCAGGTAGACTGGTAGATGGTTGACTGACACTGTTTGTGGCTGGAGTAAGTAAAAAAATGAGGCCAGGTGAGCTGGGGTGTCTTCCCAGGTTCTAAGCACACTGAGAGAGATCAAGTTACAAGGTGCATAAAAGGCAGGTTGCAGATGCAAGTCAAGCTGGGGAAGTACCATATTAGGAAAAAGACTGGCCCTTAAGTCAGTGGATGCAGGCCAGTGCCCACTCCAGGACCAACACAAAGCTCTTCCCCTCCTCCCCAATTCCACAGGGACACAGAAATCACCCTCCTCCCTCCATACACCTGAACAACATCTTAGAAAAGAAGGGGAGATGGAAATGATCTTAGAGGCTGAGTGCCATTGTCCGAGAGATATTCAGCGAGAGATGTAAGGACTGTGTAGATGGTTGGATAGAACTGTGTTTTAAACCAGACTCGACATTTAGTTTATCTTTGCTCCACGGATAGCTGTGCCAGTATAAAAAGGCTGAGTTAAAGACCAAATTTAGGGGTACACTTTCTCTGCATAAAAGAGTTATGATAGGAGTTTGAAAAGTGAAGCCCCACAATGGACTCTTCCCACTTTCTGCCTCTTCTGCTACTACCCCATTCTGCATATGGGTAATTTTTTAAACATTTGCTTATTCTCTTGCTCCCTATGCATCAGGTGCGGTCATTCAGTGCTCTCCGTGGTGCTGCCCTAGCCTACATATTTAAGCGTGGTCCCCACAACCTTGTAGCATACCTTTAATCCGTATACAGTCAGCACCCCTCTCCCCCTACCAACCTATGTCCCCAAATGGTTCAAGTTGCTGTTTCTCTCCAAATCTATGGTCATAATGTTCTTTTTGCTAAGGATACTCTTCCTCCTTTTTTGTTCAAGCCCTCTGACCCCATTTGTGGTCAAGTTTAAACCCAAAAGTCCTTTCCAACTAGTATAATTTGTTCTAAAGCACCTTATTATAAATGTTATTTTTTCCCCTAATTATTTGATGTGTATCAGCCTATCTTATGTTTTGGGAAACTCCCTTATACAATTTTGTATTTCTCCATTATAGTTACCATGGCAGCAGGATATAGTATAGATATTCAACATGAAGCTGATGATGGTCTAGACTATTTAAAAAGTAGAGGAGAAAAAAAAATAGGACCTTTACTTTCAATTATAGGTTGCAGTTATACGTTTTAATTGTTCCATTGTTGTTGACCTTAACTTAGACTGATGTAATTGCTTTCACTCACTTGGGACTTGTTTTCACATATATATATATATATATATACATATATATATATACATATATATATACGTATATATATATATACGTATATATATATACACGTATATATATATATATACACGTATATATGTATATATATACGTGTATATATATATATATATGTGCCTAGGTAGTAAGAAAAATGTCCTTAATTTACCCCTCCTTAGTCTAATAGTATTTAGAAGGAATGTGAATATTGTTATCATTTACTGCATATCACTTCGCTCCTCTAGGTGTGTGCCTCATTTAGCAGATGAGGAAACCGGGGTTTTGATTGGTTATTTGTCTAGTCACACCATGAGCTAAGTGTTCAGGAATAGGGATTAGAACATGGGTTGGATAACTCTGAAGCCTAACCTACATAGCCCCCTCTATAATGAAATGAAATTGAGAGCTTAAGAATTAGAATCAGACAGAGCCAACTGAGCCAAAGATTTATGAAACTGGAGAGAAGGTGAAGGGTGGGAGTTGGGACAGTTGAAAAAAACTTTCATTTGCTGTACTGTTTATTCCTGCACCTTTGCTGGCTATGAAGCTATGGTGTGCCTTTTGGAGGCACAAAGTAGTCTTTTGAGAAACTCTTCCAGAAGCTCGTAAGTCTTCTAAGTCTTCTAACTCTAACTCTAAGTCTCCCCAGAGTCCTCGTGACACAAGGGGGAATACTCTAATTTTAATTTAAGAGATAGTGAGACTGAAAGACAAAGGAATGCAATGATTTTGCAATATACTATCTCATGGTGAAGGCTAAAATGAGAAATAAGAAGCAACCCGATAACGTTCCCTATCACTGTGAGTCCAAGAAACCATTGTTCCGCCTGCTGAAGCTGAGGATTCCTATCAGGTCCTTACTTCAAACTAATGTGATATCACCAGCTCTTTGCTAACTGATAAAGTTAAAAAAGTAAATAAATAAATAAATCAGGGGTATACTTGTATATAACTGTTTGGGACCATGAAAGTACATTCAGAAACATATCAAAACAATCATAACATAAGTGGCTCTCTATGACGCAAGAGAATGGGAGAAACGAAATGCCACGCTTACCTGCCCATGCTTTTTACTGTGCTAGGGTTCACATTAATTATTGTGCATGCTCAGTGTAAGAAGGTTAAAGACTATGAAGAATGTGAAGCAAATATGATGCTGCTAAAGTGGTAGTGGCTTGATTTTTTTAAAGAGGAGCCTGGAGTTTCCCTCCTGGCATTGTGCAAATCTAGGGATTCCATGCAGCCAGCTCATTCAATGTTCCTGACTTAGACATCTGTGCAATTCATGCCTCCTGAGCCTCCAGAGCCACACATCAGGCAGGAGTGAGTATGTACTGCCTGCTCATGAGAAGATCACTCATCTGGGGAGGGGGCAGAACTCAGTAACTTGTAGGAATTGAAGATCTCATAGAAACCTAGAATCTTCACTTTGGATACCAGAAAGATGTAAGATACTAATAGTTTATACTGAGTTGTTAGATTGTAGGTGTTCAATTACTATTACGTGTACTTACATATAATATTGTGATATTCATAGCAGGTACTACAAATACAGGGTGCTACACTAATATATACTTTTTAAACTTTGTCTCTGCTGAGCAATTATTTTGATCCCTTCCATGACTTCTATTCAGAAGCAGATTGCAGGTCCATTACAAAATGGGGTAGTACTAGGGCAAACACAGGAGGCAATTTCAGAAAATAGGAATCTAAATTTGTAACTTCCAAGAGACAGGAAATAGAAGTCATCTTCTCACTGACTTAAACAGGAGAGAGAGTGAAATAAAGACACACACCAACTCATTCATGCATTTATTCATTCATGCAACATATATGCACTGAGAACCCACTCAGCTCCACATGCTGAAGCTACCAAGGTGAGGTAGATGACCGATCCCTGCCCCCACGAGGTCTAGTGAGGCTGGGGCAATCTTGACAACACACCATGTAGCCCACTAAAGATGTGTATGACTCATTTGAACAACACGTGGGGTAGGCACTGTGGTTATACCTGGAATGGGGAATTGGCAATTCTTAAACTGAACTGGTCATCTACACTTCAAGTATCTCACCCACATTTCACAAGCAAAGGAAGGATTCCTATGTAATCCTACCTTTTGGATAGACCTCCTCCATCTCCTATAAAGGAGTTCACAATTTTAGAATAAAATGTTCCCTGTAACTTTTTTTTAATGTTAGAGATTTGGGCAAAACTCAGGGCCAATGTTCACTTTGCTATGTTTTGATTTCTGTGCCTTGGCAAAGCAAGGGATTTTTGTGGGTGAAAATTCCTCTGAATATTTTTTTCTGGATGAGACATGCCACCTACACTATCCTTCCCTAATCATCACACTCTCCTATTAATTTTTACTTTGAAGTTCTTAATGTGTATGAATACATTTTCTCCATTTAGGTATGAACTTATTTATCCTATCCTCCATTATTTGTGATAGCATTACATCATACATCCATAGCTTTAAAATACCCATTCCTTTCAAATGCAATTTGAATTCACTAGTATAAATATTTTGGCATAGGGAAAGCATTTTTAACAAGAGGGTGGCATTTAAACTATTTTATGAAGATGGCATGAGCCCAGAAAGCTTGTTGGAATTTACAAATAATCTTTTGATTTATATTTTACTTTGTAAACCAGGACCAGGAGAACCACTAATTAGAACCATGACTCAAAGCTATAAGGAGTACTTATTGATTCAGATCATGGAAAGACTGGAATGATCAAAAGCAAACATCCATCTCCCTCTTCATCCAGAGTTCAGGGGGTTAAGTGCTATTCGTCTCAAATCCTTGGCATTAACTCCATCTTTGTAACAGAGAAGACAATTAACATCTCTGTCTAGTCACAGTTAGGATGTAGTATATTAATTAGCAAAATCATTCAATTAACAGCACTCAGTGAAATACACCACTTGTTTCTCACCTTTACTCATCTGTTTGAACACACAAACAATAGTCACATTGAAGAAAGTGTCTAAAGCCCTAGAATGTGTACCTACTAATGTTTCAACTGCACTAAGAATATGTGGCCTGGTATTTAAAGCAAGGGCTGGTAGGGTGTGTGTGTAGGCATAATCTATGTAGACATGATCTATTCACTCTTTACTAATTATATCACACAATTGTAAACTTGTACCCACAAATAAGCATATATAGAAATGTCTTCTCCTTTTATACATTTCTGAGGCTCAAAAAAGTTAAGTAACTTCCTCAGGACACATAGCTATAGTTAGTAGCAAAGCTCAACTTTTAACCTAGGATGGGGTGTCTTCAGAATCTGGAATTTTTCTCTTACTGCTATGCTAGATGGCCTCCCAGGAATGCATAAAAGTCACAGAATAATCAGAGATGTGGTTAAATATTTATGTACAGGATTAGTCATCTTAGCATTACTTCAAGTCGTGAAAAATTAGAAATCTCATAAATGTCCGACAGTTGAAAATGGCAAATGATTTATGGTACAAGAGAATATTATTACCCCATTAAAAATCATGTTTTTCAAAAACAGCCATTTGAAGAAACTTGTTGTACAATGCAAAGCAGAGAAATAAAAACAGGTTACAAGTCAACAGCAGCATTATGAGTCTATTTTCTTAAAAAAATGCACATAAAAAATGCATAGGGAAAAAAAAAAACAAGACTAGAAGTAAATAGACCAAAACATATTTAGATATTATTTCTGTTTCTTGATTTGAAATAATGAGTGATTTTAATTCTGTATACTTTTCTGTATTTTAAAAATTATCTACAATGATCATATATTAGTTTTATGATTAGATGATGGTAAATTACATGATCTAAAAGAAATGTACAAGTAACTCTTTAGCTTACTGAAATCCTTTCTTTAACTCATTTGGCAAAGGGGTGCCTAGATGGCTCAGTCAGTGGAACGTCCAACTCTTGATTTCAACCCATGACCCCAGGGTTGTGAGTTTGAGCCCCGCATCAGGCTCTGCTCTGGGCATGGAGCCTGCTTAAGATTCTCTGTCCCTCTCCCTCTCCTTCTGCCCCTTCCCTGTTCTCCCTCTTCCTTAAGAAAAAAACAAAACTAAAACTAAAACTAAAACAAACAAAAACAAAACAAAAACCCATTCAGCAAATATTTACTGAGTCTCTACCATCTTCCCTGTTCTATGACTCAAGACAGGGTACAGAATTGTAATACATGGGCTCTGCCTTCAAGGATCTTCCAGTCCAGTTAAGAAATAGAGAAGGGCATACATGTTGAGTATGAAAATACATGCACTAAATATATACTCAACATATCCTATGTTCTGTTCTGAGTTAATCATATACTCTTTTATTCCAGACCACTGTTCTGTGAAGCTGATGTTTTGATTCTCCTTTTACTTAAGAACTGAGGTACAGAGAAAGCTGCCTGAAGTAATGGTGGGCTGGAATTCGGAGTCCTGGCATTCGGAGTCCTGGCCGAGTGGCTCCCAAATGTCTGCTATTCCAACTGCTCGTGTGGCTTCTCGGGCTGAGATTCTGGAGCCCAGAGAGATTTATCTTCTGGTGAAACTACAATCGCAGTTTAAATGGAGAGATTGATCAACTTTGACAAGTTTAATGAACTGATCCCTACTCCCCAACCGTGGCCCCTATAGCATTAACTGAGTCGACAGTTGTTTTATTGTCACCTGAAAGCCAGAGATGGATAGGAAATGAGTGAGTAGGTGTGTGTGTCTCCTCTACAACCTCTATAGAATGACCATGGGATTATATTTAATCATTGGCTTGTCCATTTATTCAATCAATATGTATTTTCCACCTTGTGGATAGCAACAACTGGGAATGCTACTGGGGATACAACATATATAAGATGGAGTTACTACCCTCTAGATGCTCACAGAGTGGGTGATCTTCTAAACAATTAGTTATACAGTGTATGTGAGAAGTGCTATGACAGAAGGGTATAGATGGGCTGAGACCCCACCAAGAAGGAGGCCACTAACTCTTCCTGGGGAAATCACCTCTATTAGAAGCTCCTTGAGAGTAGCAGCTCAGTTTATTTACTCACCTATCTTTGGAACACTCAGTTTCACATCACAACAGAAGCTCAGCAAATGTGTGTTAAACTATTGAAGTTGAGGAAGATAAGAGTCAAGGAAGGTCATCATTTACATTTACATAACCACTCTAAGCACTTTCCCCTTGGTGAGTTTCCATTTCCCCACACTGCCATCAGTCCACGTCTTCTGAAGATAAGACAACTCAAGAATAGCATCAGGAGACCCAAAAGAACAATGACTTTTTCTTCTCTCTTAATCTCACATCAGTCACAGAAGCAGGGAACGTGTAAGTGTTATGGTCTTTCACCCTACTCTATCTGGATCCATGGATATCATGACCTTTTCTATGTTCTATAAACCTACATTACCATTCTCCCAGTTAAATTACACACTTACTTTGCTCCAGCCCACTCGGTGTTGGCACTCAATCTTAGGCATGTCATTGAGGTTCCCACTCTGAGCCTTTGCTCAAATCATTTTTATTACAAATGCCCTCTTCTTTCCCTTCTCTCACTCTTATCCATGATATCCACTTTGCTGTCAAATTTTAAAATGCCTATAGTGCTTGACCCACTGCTAAGAATTTACCTTAATAATTTACTTCCAAAAGTTTGTCAACATACTTACATCTATTACAGAAGCTTTGCCTGTAAACTAGAAAATCTGGAAATAGCTGAAGTACCACCCACTGAAAAGAGTTAAAATAAATTAGGAACCATCATGGTGAAGGTATTGTGCAGTCATCAAGGATTGCCATTTTGTCGCCTTGTGTATTTTAAATTGAATTATCTTAACTCTCTCAGGCCTGATTTGTACTGTGTAGATCCACCCCCCTCCTTTATCTCTGAATTCTTCCACTGACTACCCTCTAGCTACATTAGCTTTCTTTTTTTTTCTTGGAATATGTCATTCCCATTTCCACTGTGAGTTCTTTTTATTAGCAATTTTTCTCCCTACATCTCTCCATGGCTGACTCTTCTTTTGCTATTCAGTTCTCAGTTTGATCATCTCCTCCACAGAAAGTCCTATCCTGTCACCTGATTTAGGGGTCTGCAAGCGTTTCTGGTAAGAGCTAGATAGTGAAGCAGTTAGGCTTTGCGGGCCAAGAGGCAATGTCTTCAAAGCTTTGAGCAACTGTTCTCATGGAAAACCAGTGATCTTTTTTGCATTAAAAATTGTAAAAACTGTTGTTAGTGCATGGGCCATACAGAAACAAGATGGCAAGCATTATTCAGCACAGACCGTCGTGTGCCTGATCTCGGATTTAATTTAAAGAAGTGTCTCTCGTCATTCTTGATCACAATGTCTTACTATGTTTTTACCGTAGCTCTCATTACTACCTACTATTTTATTTGTTATTTAATTGTTTATCTTCCTGCAGTAGAGCAGGAGCATTGCTTATCTTTTTTTTTTTAATGTTTATTTATTTTTGACAGAGAGCGAGCGAGCACGAGCAGGGGAGGGGCAGAGAGAGAGGGAGACACAGAATCTGAAGCAGCCTCAAGGCTCAGGGCTGTCAGCACAGGGCCTGACGTGGGGCTCGAACTCACAGAGTCATGGGATCATGACCTGAGCTTAAGTCGGACGCTCAACCAACTGAGCCACCCAGGCACCCCAGAGCACTGCCTATCTTGTTCACTGCTATATGCCCAGTACCTATGAGAGTGGTTCGCACATAGTGGCTACTCAACAACCATTTGTTAAATGCATAGTTAAATTTCAAGGCAGACAATACGCTCTTTGGGGACAGGGGCCATAAGAGAATCATCTCTGCATGATTCAGAGTACCTAGGAGATTAGCTTGGATTTTGATTCTATGAATGAAGAGCTCTTCAAATTTAGCCTGTGCAATGATTTTGTGTAAGCTCACTTCAAATAAATCGCTCTATTTTCAAAAGAAACAAGACTAAAACCTTTGTCTTCATGAATTTAACATTTGTGGTAGTCTCTTTGCAGGTAATGCATAAGTTCATGACATGAGATAATTTGCAATTTTGCTGAGAGATTAATTTGAATCCTAGAAGTTGGTGAAAAGGACTCACTCTCTTAGAGACTAATGTGGCCAGAAGCCAGTATGCAACCCAGGATGTGCGTGTTTGGTGATGGGGTGGGTTCAACTTACCATCTTGTGTGTGTAGGAAAAGATTTTTCTTCTGAAAGGTAATATATAAATGTTGACTGAAATAAAGAAAACTTCTAGAATGATAAGGTAGGTGAAGGAGACTAAAAAGGTATTAGTTCTTTGCCAGAAAATAGACTTTTGGATAAAGAGTGAAATGTTAAATTCCTTGGTGACTAGAAGCTATGATAGAAACAAGCCAGCCATATGTTCTTTATGAAAATACAAAAAGCAAGATTTGTGAAATGGATTTAGTAAGTGTTTGCAGCCAGGACATAAGCTGATCATCAAGAGAGTTGGATCATTTACATATACTTTTGCAGTTATATGAAACTACATTGCATAGAGAAAATGGTATACCATGATGGTCTTTATGAATTTGCAATTTCCAAGGGTTTCAGGAACTCTCCCTCATGAGTTAAAGAATCTGCTGTTGTTTAATAAGCACACAAGGAGTTGGCAACTTTATAAACAGGAGGTAGAGATTAACCTATAAAAATAATTAATTAGGTAGGATGGTAACACAGGCAGGATTTGAAGCTAGGGGATGCTCTGCCCTGTTATTGAAGTATCTATTTCTCTCTTTCCTCAGCCCCCTTCACATTTCATTCTCCTTACTGCACACTGTTGATCCCTGCCCCTCAATTCTCCTGCCAGCCATTTTCCCCTGGAAATGTTCTACCATTAGCAAATGCCTTGCTGTTTAATGTTCTCTCGGAAAGTTCAGAAAATGACATACACGACGTCCAATTATTAGCTTGCGCAGTGTGACCAGTGTCAACATTGTTAGGTTTTGCATAATTTCGTGGACAGTATCTGTTTTACTTAAATACCATCACACTAATTTACTCTGGATCAATAGGCAAACTGATAACAATTACAAGATGATTGTGCAGATAGAGCCTATTCCAGGGGCAAATCTGTTTCATCTAAATGATCAAAAAGTAACAACATAATATTTGATACGTTAACTGGTGTATTTCATTCCTGGCATTCTCTTGAACCACTTGCCTTTCCCCAGTTTGGTCACTGGCATGCCACGGGTTAATACATTAAAATATTATCCTGCCATATTTGGATCAATGGATTTAAACTCAGAGAATAAAAGTATGATTCCTTGTTGTTTTTTTAAAGGTTTATTGTTAAATAATCTCTTCCCCCGATGTGGGGCTCAAACTCATGACCCTGAGATCAAGAGTCATAGGCTCTACCAGCTGAGTCAGACAGGTGCCCTGAGAGTATGATTTTTAACTCTCATATTTTCAAAGCTGAAAAACAAGCATAAAATCTTTGGATTTGAAAGACTATACAATTAGGCTTTTTTTCCCCCCTGGAAATAGACAAAAGTTGTCTGGACTGGTGGATGGAAAAGGATAGCTGGAATGGAAGCCAGGGAGCTGAGATATGTGTCTCAGAGAATAGAGCTAGTACTCTCCCCCATACTAGACTGGCAATCCCTGGATGGGAGTGAAACAGGGCGAAAGAACTTCAGATGGTTTGGGAATCTGCAAGCAGACACTAATTTTGCCTTGTGCTTTCTGACAGCAAGCAGCAAGACCTCAGGTTTTCTGCCCTGTAGGGATTGTATTTAATTATCCATTCACTCATTTGCTCACTCAGCGTGTATTTTCTGCCTACCTGGTGGTGGGCACTGTATCTGGGAATGGGAATACCAGTGTGTAGAAACCCGGGATAAGAGCAAAAGTGTAGGATCTAATGTTGCTCAACAAAACTCTTTGCCCATAGTTTGCCCTGTCAGGCTGATGGTAATTCACTCCTCCAGTGCTCGGGATACAAATCTTGACATCATCTTTGACTCCTCTTTTTCTCGTACTCTGTGTCCAATCCAACAAGAGATTCTTTTGGTTCTGCTTTCAAAATGCATCCAGAATCCAAAAACTTCTCTCCACCTCTACTGCTACTGAAATGAGTCTCCTTGCTTCAACCTTCCTCTCATAGTGTGATCTCAACATACTAGCGTGGTCACTCTTCTGCTCAGAATTCTCCCTGAAGTCCCCATTTCACTCAGAGTAAAACCAAACCCAATTGCCTTTCTGAATGTGTCTCTTGCTTTTCTCACCCTTGCTCACTGTGCCACAGTGACTTTCCTGCTATTCCTTGAGTAGACTCACTCCTATCCCCAGGCCTCTGCACCTGCTGTTCCCTGTGCCTGCAAAGTCCTTTTCCCAACGCCCCCACTTGAAGAACCTCTTCACTTCTCTCATCTGCCCACATATTGCCTTCTTAGTGAACTCTATTCTGGACAAACCTGTTTAAAATTTCAAACCACCATCCCTAGGCTGCACTCCCAAATCTCCTTTGCCCTCCTCTGCTTTACTCCATAGCACTTACCAACTTCAAGCATACTGTGTTGTTAGACTTATGTATTATGCTTATTATTTATCACTTATTCCCTCATCACTTATTCCCTCATCCAAGAATGCATGCTTCATGACGTCAGAGGCTTTAGTTAGTTTTGCTCACTGAAGTTTCCCAGGAGTCTAGAAAAGGGCTCAGAACATAATAGGTGCTCAGAAGATACTTGCTGGCAGAGATGGTTGAATGAATTCTTCAAAGTATAGTGTAGGAAGCACTGGAATGATTGCTCAAGCACATAAAAGCACAATTGTAGTGGCAGGTCTTAGTCCCATGATGTTCCCTGACCAGCGAGGCATGGAGGAGGGCTAAGAAATGGCTGAGGGTTGAACTGAGAGATTGTGAGGTCAGAACAAAGGGTGTGACAGTGGCCAATGCTGTGGATTAATGATGGGGACCAAGGGAATGGGGGTCATTGAAGTAAATGAGTGTAGGGCAGGGAGAAATCAGACAGGGTTGGCCCCCAGTAGTCAGACAGCTCATACCATGGCAGCACTCTGTAAGATTCCAGTTATCTAGATGCAACTTTGGGTGAAAGGCAGATTAATTTTTCTTCCCCTGGTAGAATATGGGTTATAAATAGAAAGTAATATGACATATACAAAACATTACATGCTTTGTGCACTTGAGTTGTATGCAGATTTCTACCTTCTACCAAAACAACCTGGCTGATTTCTGTGATTCCTCAGTAAACTTGGATCCAGTTAACTATCACGCAGCAGACACATGAACTGTGTGACTGAGAAATGAATACATGAAGTAGAGAGAAGAACTGACTGCCTTTTACCATTTTTCCTTCGTGCAAAAAGTCAACCTTTCATGTCCTGCCCTGTTTTAACAGTCTCGTTATTCAGATTTTCAGGTTGTGGTGTAATTGCAGAAGTCTGGTAGTAGAATTGTGTCATTAGGTTTTTATCCCAATATCCTGCCTTGCTTGTTCCAATAGTGTGTTTACTTTGGAGAAAATTAAATAGGAAGTTTGCTTCCATCTATGCATTGAAAAAAACCTTACTAGGGCCACTTGGGTGGCTCAGTCAGTTAAGTGTCTGACTTTGGCTTAGGTCATGATCTTACAGTTTGTGGGTTCAAGCCCCGTGTCAGGCTCTGTGCTGGAGAGCTCAAAGCCTGAGCTCCAGCTCAAAGCCTGGAGTCTGCTTCGAATTCTGTGTCTCCCTCACTCTCTGCCCCTCTCCTGTGCTCATGCTCTGTCTCTCTCTCAAAAATAAATAAAACATTAAAAAAGTTTTTTTTTAAACCTTACTAAATACCTACCACATATGAGACATTCTCTGCAAATGAAGCACATACAAGCTGAATGGATTTCTCCATCCATGTTTCATTGGGACATCAAGAATAACATATCTAAAATGAAACTCATCCTTCATCCTCTAAATCCACTTGCCCTCTGTTCCTTAACTTGGCTAAAGTCCTCTCCACCCATCTAGTCATCCAAACCAGAAACCCTGGGGGCCTAGTAGTGCAGGACTACTCAAGGTGTGGTCTACAGATAAGTGTTGGACCACAGATTACCACTGTCACGAGATAAACACACAAATTGAAAGTACGCATTAGAAACTCTTAGAGGGATTTGACATTTCTGCAACATCCAAGCACATGATCATTTTCTTTTGTTTTGTTTTACAAAGGTATTACTCCACAGTGTTTATGAATTCTCTAAACTGGACTTCACTGAGACAGTTTGAGAAGCACTGTTCTAGACTGCTTCTCTGCCCTCACTATCTATCCATGCAGACATCAATTCTGCGATCCCATCCCAAATATATCTCAAATTCATTCTCTTCTCTTCGTTCAGTTTAGGCTCTCATTGTTTACCTGGTATATGACAATGGTTAGGTAACTGCTTTCTTTCTCCTTAAGCTTCTGTGTTCTTCCAATCATGTACCATATTGCTTCCAGAGAAATATTTGGAAATTCAAAGATGATCATATGCCTCTCTGTTTAAAATTTGACAATAGTTCTTGACTAGCCACCGAATGAAGTACATGTTCCTTTACATGATTTTCAAGCTCCTCCACAATCTTGCTCTTTACTAGTTTTTAGTTTAATCTTCTGCCATTCTTTGCTCTGTAGTATATACACGATCCATATCAAATTTATTTGGGGGAACTAAACCCACCTTACTTTTTCACACCTTTGCAACTTCAAACATTACATTCCATGCAACTGTAATAACTGTCTGCATTTGTTCCTTGGAAAAATCTTTCTTTTCCATAACACTCCATTCAACAGTATCAAATTTGGATTGCAACAATAGGACAAAGGTACAAGTCGTTGGCACCTATAGGTCAGAAGTAAGGAGGTGAGCATATTAGAATCAGATAAGAGAAGATCTAAAGCTTGGGGTGAGGGTTCTGAACTAAATGGAAAAGTCAGCATGGCTCTAGGGAAGTCCAGAACTGAAAGAGAAGAACCAAGTCAGGTCTAACAAAGAATAAGTTGTGATGGTATTGAGGCTCCAACCCTGAGGTCAAGAGAAATGTCACAAGACATTCCCAAGAAGCGAAAGCCGGGAACCAAATAGGATCCAGATCAAGATACTTGTTGGAGATCTCCAACAAGAGCAGGGAAAATGTACACTCTGCCCACCCTGGGGTCTGCTTAGTACCTTTGTTTTTGTTTCTATACGTCCATATGCAGAGGCTTTCACTCTGGGATGCTTTATGTCAAGGAATCCAGTCTGTTCTGCTCAGATACCACCTTTCATCTCCTTGCTACAGTTTGCTTATGTGTGTACGCTTATATATTCATTAGCTGTTAACTCACTGAATTGTAATTATTTATTTCTTTGCATATTTTCCCACTCTGCTAGACCACGAACTTCTGAGTGCAGCACTGTTTGTCTTCATGTTCTTAGTGCCTAGCACAGTTCATTGGCGTATAGCTGGTATTTAGACACATACTTGTGAGATGAATTACTAAGTGAAAACATAAGTGCTTATTTAGGACATTCAAGTAGTAGACTTAGAGCAACCTTTTTGACTGTCCATTAGTATGCTTCATGATTCACTGTAAAATCTTGGGTCATGTCACACACCAGGCCGTGATCATTGGATCTCAAGCTTCCATAACCTACCACTGGTACACAACACAATATTGACCTGTTCTAGGAAAATAAGTCCGGGACGAGATTTGTATGAGAAATTCCGTTGTCCACGTTATAAATGAATCTAGTTCAGAGGTCAACATGCTTTTTCTGAAAAAATCCAAAAAGTAATATTTTTAGGGTTTGTAGGCCATACAGTCTCTGTTGCAGCTCCTCAGCTCTGCATTTTAGTGTGAAAGAAACCATAGACAATTCATAAATGCGTGAATGGGGTAGTGAGCCAATAAAACTTTATTTACAAAAACCACACAGTGGGCCATATTTGGCTTGTTGGCTGTAATTTGTTCACCCCGATCTTGTCACTTCTAGTAATACTTCGTTATCAGAAGGGATCAGAGTAGGAGAAACAAATAGACACTGATGGTTACTACAAATCCTGGGCTAGATACTTGAAATTAGTTATCTCTTTTATCTTTCATAGCATCCTGTAAAATACATAGTATTATCTTGTTTCATGGATGAGAAAAGTAAATTGTTCAAACTATCTAAGTAGTTTTGTAAGATTGTATAAACAATAGCTGATGAACCCTCTACTGCAACCAGATCAAGGTGACTACGAAACTCATGCTTCCTTCATTCAAATACACTGTCTCTACTTCATTCAGTTGACCCTTTGTTGTGAGAGATGTAAATTGTGAGAAGTTTAAAGTTGTCTTTTATCCATCAGGAGAGGTGTGGCTGTACTTGGTAATAACCCCAGTAATCTCAAGTATCTTAAATGCCAGTGTGGTCTGTGAAATATAGCACAGCTGTGAAAGGGTGTTTAGACCTTAGGGCCGTGTGGGCATTTGTGTGTATGTGTGTGATTCTTAGGAAGGTTTAGTCATTCCCAGAGAGAGCAGAGAAGGTAAGCTGAGTGCATGTAGTGTGGTTCTTACTCATTCTGCATGTTCATTTCAGATTAGCATATTGTCCTCACTCTGGTCCCAGGCTGAGGGTGACCCAACCTCTAGAATATCACTGGTACCTATGGCAGGGAGTTGGGAACAAAGCAGATCATGCATACAGCAGCTTCAGCCCAGAATTGATACATATTAGTTCTACTCACTCTTCAGTAGCTAAAGTAAGTCAGATGGTTTTATCTGACTTCAGGGGGACATGTAGCTTGCCATGTACCCAGGATGAAGAAAACTATAAATATATGTGAATAGCACTAATGACTACCAAGGCTTTAGTAGGAAATTAGGATTTTTGCTAAGTAGATTAAATGTCAAAAGTTTTTGTATCTGAAATTATGCCAATGTGTGTGGGAGAAAGTGAAGGTCCAAACGCCTTCAGAACATATTAATGTTAATATCACCTTATGTATTAAATACAAAAACATTCTTTTCTGGCTTATTTACTCTGTTGTATATTTGGATGGTGAATATCATCTCCAAATATTTTGGCAATGGGAAATGCAGGCATTCTACAAAGCACTAGATATTATTTAACATCTTGTAGAATTGTCAAATCAAAGTTTAAAGAAAATTTAGTAATGTTAGAACTAGCATTTATATGATAATAAATATTGTTGATTCTTCTATTTGGAAAGGCAGAATGAAAATAATATAGCCAATTTGGAAACAAATGATAATTAGGAAACTGAATATGGGTAAACTTGGCTTTTTGTATGTGTTTGATACCAAGCCAAATTCTGTCCTCACTGACCCCCTACACAATTCTCATCATCAGAACTGGGTCCTTTATTACTATGTATAAATATACCTAAGGCTATGTCCAACCTCTAACACCAAGGAAATTAATAACTGCTGGAAAACTGGAGGGTACTTTGCAAGGGCTCTAAACCTATGGCCCTTTTCCACTGGTTACAACCCACAGGGGGCTGTTCACACATTATGAGACATGGCTTCACTCATCACCATGGCCACAGGATGATGAAGGATCTCCAAGACTTCAGGGTTCATGCTAATCTTAGTGCTGCTTCTCTATTGTGCTTATTAACATTTAGGAAGGAATGAATTGGAGGATTAAGGCAGCAGAACTTCTTGCTTTCATCCAGTAGCTGAGGTGGAACGACTACATTCCAGGGTTTATGTTTCAGCGTGATAGTGTTGTTCACACTGATTTCATATTTCTACCCCTGGAGCTTCTTTTTGTACAGGTCAATAATGCTAAAGGGATTCAGCATATATAGTGGGGGTAGAAGTCTGAGATGATTCCAAGTTTAGTGATTCTGTATACTGTGGCCTAGTATACACCAAGGGTGGATGTGACAGAAGTTGGTCAGAAGTTGTAGCATCTCTTTAGATCAATGGCACTTTTGACTAAGAGCTGTCAAAGTATTTGTTTTTTGTTAGGAAGGGTAAATGTCTTCTAGTCAGTTTAATGCTAGTAAGTGTATTAAATTTACTACCTTGGATTCATTCATTCTTGGTCCTTAGGTGATTTCATTGTCTATCTTTTATTTTCTGTAGGTATAACAGAAAGTTCATAAAAATTTGTCCTACTGCAACATTAGAAGGCCCAGGAAACAAATTTCAGTAAAATTTTTGTTATTTCTTGGCCAAAAAATTATAATCCCATAAATCATAGCACTATAAGAAACGGCATGCTGGGTCAGACTAATGGTACATCCAGCCATCATCTTATCTTTGGCATTGGTGGTTCTGACCAACATTTTTTGAGGAGAATGCAGGGTAGTGCCCTTTTATTAAACTAATCTCAAATGTGCCAAAATATTCTTAACTTTAAGGAAGTTTTGTTACCATCTATGTTTTCTGAAACCATTTTATGCATTGATAGTAGTAGAAAGAGCCTTATCCAAATGCTTCTGAAATATTTTTCATTTTCCCATAACATGTTATCTTTCCACTATATAAGTTAATAGCAAGTCCATTTGACCTCTCATATCATGGAAAAGGGGAGAAGGGTCTAGTGAGTTGAAAAGAGGATGTTGCATTTCTCTGTTTGGTCTTCCAGATTCATGCCTCTCCCTTCTCTCCCAGATCTGTGCCCTGGAAGGTTGACCTTTGTTGACTACATAAAGTAATCTTGCTGCCTTCTGACTTCCATTAGGTTTCAGCCAATGGGAGGAACTAGTAGGAAACCAGAGTGTAGGAAGAGAGAAAGGTCAAGGTATTTATTCCTCTGGCATCCTCTCTCCATGGTCTGTGGTTGGCTCGAGCTCTATTTGTCTCTCAGAGCCTATAGCTCTTGCCAGACCATCTTCTCTACAGCATCAGGTCTCCCTGAGTTTTGGGAATGGCCTCCATGCCTTGTCCTTTTAATCCTAGGCTTAATTTCTCTCTATTGCTCATCCCTGGGTACTTTATCATCCCTTCTTTAGTACTATTTCTAACTCTGCCTATCCTTTTGCAAATAGTCATTTTAATAAGCTCTCTTCAATTAGTCTTTTTAAATGAACCATCTGTTCCCTGCTACACCCCCTGACTAATACAAGGTGGTTTGTACCTTTTATTTGGGTGCTATGCTGCTTAGGGTGGGTACAGAAACACTGAGTGACTGATGGAGCTAGATGGGTCTTAAATCCTAAATACCGATTTTGTTGAGCTGTCGAGTATTTGCTGGGGGAAATAATTGATGGGAGTTTTTCTCCTCTGTGCCTAGCAGGAGGAAGCAAATTTAGTGCCTTCCTATACACTAAAGAGGAAATTGAACTGAATACATCCTTAGACAGTGTGTTAGTTTCCTATTACTGTTGTGACAAACTTCAGTGACTTAAAACAACACAAATTTATTATCTTACAGTTCTGGAAGTCAAAAATCCAAAATGGGTCTCAGTGGGATAAAATTAATATGTTAGCATGGCTGCATTCCTTTGAGAATTCTAAGGGAAAAACTATTTCCCTGCCTTTTCCAGCCTCTAAAAAGTGCCACATCCCTTCGTCCATGTCCCCTTTCCATCTTCAAACCCAGCAATAGACAGTTTAGCCTTTCTCACATAGCATCACTGACTCTCATGCCTCCTCCTTATATTTATAAAGACACTTATGGTCACACTAGCTCACCTGGATCATCTAGGATACTCTACTAAGCTTCAGGCTAGCTGATTGTCAGGAACTTTAATTTAGAAAGTATGGATTCTGAGAGCTATTGCATCTCCAACCAGCCATGACCCCTTGAGAAAGCAAGAATTGTACCAGCCCAGCTCTGGATTTTCTCCTAACTCTGACAGATAGTGATTGTCTTATTTTATTTTATTTTTAACAAATTTTTAATGTTTATTGATTTTTGAGAAAGAGAGAGAGAGAGTACGAGTGCAGGAGGGGCAGAGAGAGAAAGAGGGAGACACAGAATCTGAAGTAGGCTTCAGGCTCTGAGCTGTCAGCACAGAGACCAACACTGGGCTCAAACCCATGAACCATGAGATCATGACCTGAGCTGAAGTTGGAGGCTCAACCAACTGAGTCACCCAGGAACCCCTATAGTGATTATTCTAATAGATTAAAGTAGCATTTTAAATTCTAGTACTTTGAAAGAGGACCAGAATTTCTGTTATTTACTTAAGATTTCGGCAAAAAGTTTCAAAACTTACGAGCCATGTTTGCCAATGTCTTCCAATACGACTAATAACACAAGCCAGGAGTTATGGTGGTATATTTATGGGACCAAAAGTAGTGGTTACATGGACTCTGACCTATGAGGTTTTCCTATGCCACCTACTTACTGACGTAGAAGCAAAGCCAAGTTTTGCTAGAAACTTGATTTGCATGTATTCAGTGAGATTGTTACCTTTGCTTAAGACCAGAATATGCCATTCAAATAATAGTTTGACTGGTTTTTCCTCCTTAATAAAAGATTTCCAAGGCTTAGGAATCAGTTCTCATCTCTAGACTCCCCAGTAGGAACCAAAAAAGCAATGTGATAGTGTGAAAATAATAAAACAAAAACAATCCTAGAGCATCTCCAGGAGTGAAAAGTATTTTCCAATTCTCTTAACACATCATCTATGAATTAGATGATGTGACATTAAGACTGCTGACACACAGAAAGCTGGGGCCCTTGTCCAACATGCATTGAAATTCAGGGCCATGTTTTCTGTGCTGAGATAGGTGCTGAGAATTTGGAACATGTCTATTTTTTGAAAAAAATGATATCATAACTATTTCCCCAACCATTTATTTTTACTTTCCAAAAACCATAGTAATAACCTTTTCTAACTACATAAAAACTGCATTCATGCCAAAAAATTGCAACAGCATATGCTAATTCAGTGCTGTAGTAACTTTATGACTTGGTACTGCCTTAGAAATGAAGTAAGCCCTGATACAGGGTTTGAATTAGACCCTCGGAGAAAATTCTAGCAAGGAAGGTAAGTGGTGCTGCCTGTATCAAAGCCCAGGACTCCATCTCCTGGCCAGGGATGGACAACATTCCTTTGAAGTGTCTTGTCACACTGGAGAAAGAAAAGGCCACAAAGAACACAGAAAATGAGCAGAGGCACATGTCACATGTTTGCATGAACATATTCTGGTACTAGCATGCTGACATGTCATGACCGGTAACTAAATCCTTTGGGATTTGGAGGTAGCTGTAGGACCCCAATGGAAACACTTTGACTTTGAGGGTGCTATAGGGTTTCTTTCCTTGAATACTGGAAGGTGGAGTAGATCTTACCTGCATGTATTCTCTGAATTAATCTAGTCCAATCTGGATTTCGAATCCAGCCATTTGATGCACGTACATATGACCTTGTGTGTCATTTGATGTGCGAGTAACAGGAGATTAAACACAGTCTCTGTGGCTGTCAAGTAGATGGGGAGATAAGATGTGAAAATGAATAGATGATGAACAACACAAGGCCATACCTAACTCTGCTAAAACCAACAGAACTTGTGTTTTCCTGTCTTACTTTGTGCTCTTGGTCAAAATGCCATCCGTCCTTTAAAGCCCATCCTCCAAGAAGTCTCCTTTGATCCTGCTGAAAGGAGATCTTTTCCCCTTTTACAGCTTCATGGCTTACCTACAGTACGAGTCCAGTAAGTACTTATTAAATGGAAAAGTGATACATTAATTCTTGTTAAATGAATAAGTGAGAGATGTAGTAAGAACTTAGAGGTTAAGGTGATTGCTTCTGTTCGGAATGTTGAGGGAAAAAATTTAATGGAAGAAGTAACATTTAATTCCCTTTTGGGATTGTTACAAGAGTAGAGTCTTTGCTAATATGTCAAATTCGCGGTACATAAAAGGGTAAGATTTATACATCTCTGAAGAGACATCCACGGATAGTATCATGCTCCTTCTCTATCAACACCCCCCCACACACCCCCACCCCCACACACAGCAAGGATTTCTGACTTGGAAGATTTAGCATGGTATCTGGCCCACAGAAAATGATCAGTGCAAGTTGAATAAATGATTGAAATATTTTGAAGAAAAAAAAGTTCATCTTACATCTATATTGCCAGTCAATAATTCTTCATCTTTAAAGAACAAAATTAAGATTTCTTAAGACCTCTGTTGCAGGAAATTTCATACGTATCTCCTAATTTCAGTTCTTGCAACAATGCTGGGAGTCTGATATTATTCCCACCATTTTTGTAAACAGAACGTTTGGCTCAGTGGGATCAAGTAACTTGCACAGGTCACAAAGGAAGTAAAAGAGTGGCAGTTCAAATCCGAAACATGAGCTTTCCATTATTCAGAATATGTGGAAAACGCAGATAACATAGGTACCCTGTGTGGTTGGTTCATCCTTTAAAACAGCGTTGTCATTTTTATTTTTAACCTTGCCCGCCATGAATTAAAACTTTGTTTAGTCCTCTCCTTAAGAAGCTATTGTGGTCTTTCTGGTGAAACCACCCGAGTCTCCCATCTTAACCAAACCCATTGGGTTTGGAGAAATGTTCCTGAAATCTTTCCATCTTTTCCCCAGCATTATTGCAAACCTGGTTTCATTTTTACATTAACACATCCTCTGGTATTATATATATAAATAAAATAAACTAAATCCGGTGCTTCTTGTGCATCCTGATTGGCCAGGCCAGATGGAGTGATTTCTGCACTAGGATTGAAAATCAAAACACAGTGCTTTTTAAAGAGGTGGAAGTTTAGAAACAACTGTTCATGGCAGACTTAGCTTTAATTCTAAGGGGGTTAAGGTTTGTTTTCAAGCCACGTTTGATGATGGAATATTGGGATCTCCACCCTGGAGCTACTATATATGTATCACACGTCTATATTGCCCTTGACAAAGAGGGGGGCATAGCTAGAGCTGAGCTGTAGAGGGTTGCAGAGCAATGTAGCTGCTATTATCACAGTCGTGGCGAAGTGACGGTTGTTTTTACTTTTGATTTTTAAGAGCCTGTATGGAGAAACCAACGGATGAAAAGTCGCTTTGTTGCATAGGTTCTGCCCGCCCCCCCCCCCCCCCCCCCGAAGAACAAATTCTGAAGAGCACTACATGCTTATTTCCAAGCACTTACTATGAGTTAGGGCCCTTGCACTAGCTATCTGATTTAATCTTCAGGATAATCCTATGAAATTAGCATGACAATTCCTGTGTTGAGGATACATGAGATCTTTAGGGTCACACAACTAGTGTAGAGAAAAGCTGGGGTAACTAGCAAATTTATGGTTCCAAAACCCTTACTTGATTGCAGCGCCAGCTCTGAACGTACCATCAGGAATGTAAATGCATCAGAAGACAGGTTTCCTCTGTCACCGAGAAGACAGGGCCTAGAATATCTCTAAGTAACAATATTAGCATTTTGGGATGTATACAGGTTGGGGATATCCGATGCTTGTTTTCACTTTTCACCAAGAGAAGACAAAGGATGTCATGCAATAGGACAGTGTAATAATGATGAAACCAATATGGAAAGCATTGTGGCATAATAGCTTATATATAGGATTTGGATCCAGAAAGTATTAAAGGTAGACTTCCACTTATTTTCCTAGCTAGATAACCTTAAGCAAATTATTTACCCCATTTACCTGTTTCCTCATCTCTACAATGAGGATAATACAGTCAATGATTAATATACAACTAATGGTATGATTAATGCATTAAAAGCAGTTGATATTTAATGCATACATCTGGAGCTGGGAGATAAATATACACCTGTGAAACCATTTCCACTATCTGGGACATAAACATATCCATTACTTCCCAAAGTTTCTCCCTAACCTCATTATTGTTATTGTTTCTGTTATTTGAATGCACGAATACCTAACATAAGATATGCATTCTTAGCAATTTTAAGTATACAATACAGCATTGTTAGCTATCAGCACTGTGGTATACAGTAGATCTCCAGATCTTACTTATCTTGTATAACTGAAAGCTTCTGCCTTTCATCCATCACCTCCTCATTTCCCCAGCCCCTGGCACCCATCATTCCACTCTCTTCTATGAGTGTCAATTTTGGATTCTATATTAAAATGAGATTATGCAGTATTTGCCTGTCTGTCTTATTTCACGAAATATAATGCCCTCCAGGTCCATTCATGTTGTTGGAAATGGCATAATTTCATTCCTTTTCAAGGCTTAATAATATCCCATCATACCACAATTTCTTTATCCATTCATCTTTTGATGGACACTTAGGCTGTTTCTATATCTTGGCTGTTATAAATAATGCTTCCATAAACATGGCACTACAGATATCTCTTAGAATGCTGATTTCACTTCCTTTGCATATATACCCAGAAGTGGGGTTACTAGTTCATATAGTTGTTCTATTTTCAATTTTTTTGAGTGTTTTCCATAATGAATGTACCAATATACATTTCTATCAACAGCGTCTGGGAATTTCCTTTTCTCTACATCCTTGCTACCACTTGTTACCTCTCTCTCTCTTTTAATAATGGCCATCTTAATTAGAGTAAGGTAAAATCTCATTGTGATTTTGATTTATAGTTCTCTGATGATTACTGATGTTGAATATCTTTTCATGTACTTATTGGCCTTAGTTTTTGGATACTAACCCCCCATCAGACATGCGGTTTGCAAATATTTTCCCCCATTCTGCAGGTTGCCTTTCCATTTTGTTGATTGTTTCTTTTCATATGCGGATGCTTTTTAATTTGATGTAGTCCAACTTGCTTGGTTTTGCTTTTGTCTTCTGTGCTTTGGTGCCATATCCAAAAAATTATTGCCAAGACCACTGTCAAGGAGATTTCCTCCTATGTTCTTCATCTAGGAGTTTTATGGTTTCAGGTCTTGAGTTCAAGTGTTCGATCCACTTTTTTTTACTTTATTTAAATTCTAGTTAATTAACATACAGTGCAATATTGGTTTCAGGAGTAGAATTCAGTGATTCATCGCTTACATACAACAGCCAGTGCTCATCATAACAAGTGCCCTCCTTAATAACTATCACCCATCTAGCTCATCCCCCACCGACTTCCCTCCATCAACCCTTAGTTTGTTCTCTATCATTAAGAGTCTGTTATGGTTTGTTTCCCTCTCTCTTTTGTCTTTGATCCATTTTGAATTGATTTTTGTCCATGGTGTAAAAGTCCAATTTCATTCTTTTGCATCTGGAATCCACTTTCCCCAACAGTATTTGTTGAGAAGACTATCTTTTCTCCATTGTGTGTTCTTGGCACTCTGGTCAAAAATTAGTTGACCACGTATGCACCTGTTTATTTCTAGGCTTTCTATTCTCTTTCATCTGTCTATATGTCTGTATGCCAGTAGCATATTGTTTTGATTGCTTTAGCTTTGTGATATAATTTGAAATGAAGTTTTGTTCTTTTCATTTAAGATTGCTTTAGTATTGTTTTTTCTGTTTCTGTGAAAAATGCCATTGGGATTTAGATAGA
The DNA here is from genome assembly GCF_046562875.1 of Panthera onca. Taxonomy (NCBI): domain Eukaryota; kingdom Metazoa; phylum Chordata; class Mammalia; order Carnivora; family Felidae; genus Panthera; species Panthera onca. The sequence goes on along the minus strand of NC_138345.1, from coordinate 15,021,693 downwards.
GATTGTATTGAATCTGTAGATCCCTTTTGGTAGTATGGACATTTTATCAATATTAAGTCTTTTAACCCATGAGCACTGGGTATCTTTCCATATATTTGTGTCTCCTTTAATTTCTTTTATCACTGTTTTATAGTTTTTAGTATACAGATCTTTTACCTTCCTGGTTAACTTATGCCTAAATATTTTATTCTTTTTGATTCATATTACCCCCAAATCAGTGCTTGTTTTGAGACCACAGAGCTGCAAATAATGTGAGTTGCCTCCTGTGCCCATTCCCTGCCAGCTGAGGCTGAGCAAGGCAACACTCTACCTTCCTGTTTCAGCATTCATACCGTAAACACGTGTCTTTTTCATGGTATGTTTAGTGGCAATTATTTCTACAATTTTTGCTTTTCATGCTTGTGCTTTCTGGCGATTTTGCTGTTTAAAATGGACACTAAGCATAATGTTGAAGTTCTGTCTAGTGCTTCTAAGTGTAAGGAAGTTACGATGTACCTTACAAGGAAAAATGTGTGTTAGATCTGCTTTGCTCAGGCATGAGTTAGTGTGTTGGCTGTGCGTTCAGTGTTAATGAATCAACAATAGAGTACCTCCAGCAAAAGGAGGAAGACACTTTCCTGTCTTGATGTAAGTCCACTCTGGAAAAAATGCTAAAGTAGTATCTGGAGTGTATGCTGAAGCAATGGGAAAAGATGGAAATACAGATACATTTGTGGATTCATGAGTTAACAATCGTGGCCCCCACATATTTCTATTGGTTAACGGATGCTCCCCTCATCAAAAACATTACTCTCTCAGTTTGTAATTTTTCTCTTTTAGAGAATTTGTATCACTAGAGCAGTTGAATTGATTGGACTAGTTATTCAAAATTCAGCAGAGTCTTTGGCAAATAGATTATAGGAGGGATAGATCTGGCAAATATCTGGGTCACTGACCCAGGGTAGTGATAGAATGTGCAGTTGAAGGAGTTTTTTCAGAAGGGGCAGGACAGCTTTGAGTGCCTATTATGGGTTGGAAGGCACAGTTTAGAAGGTGAGGAAAGAACACATTGGTAAATAATAAGAATTTAAGAGGACACATTTACTTGCTTTATTTCACAAGTTTGTCCAGAGTCTCGTTGAGGCTCACAAGAAATTATTTTATTGACATGCCTCATGCAATGAAAACTCAGTCCATTTGGCTCAAACTAACAATCATGGTTGTTCAGAATTCATGCTACGTGCTATTGGTGTTGCATCAAATTGCTTTATAGTCATTAATTAAACAATTACTCAAATTGAAAATGTCTCTCTTAGGGGAATGTTAAAACATAACGATAAAGAACATAATTCTCATTAAGAACTATTAGTCCAAGTGTGACAAGCTTCATTTTTGTCTTATAGAAAACAGAGATGTGATTTGGTATTTAGTCAAAATAAATGGGTTATGACACATTCCACCCTTTGAAATGTTCCAAGGCTGGTGGGATAAAAGAAGGAGATCTGCAGATGGTATGCCGAGCAAAGGCATCTAATGAACCTAGCGTTGCTACATAGCAACAGCATTAGCATTTCATTTGTTGGAATGAATTATTTGAGTTTTTCACTTTTTCAAAAGGTTTATGCACTGATCTTCATGCAACGGTATAACTAATGATTAAAAATGAACAAAGGCTTGAAAAATAGGACTTATTAACAAAGGTTACAAGACCTGAAATAATTAAATCTGCGAGAAGGCTGATGGAATTATTTGGTCAGGAATTTTCAGTGCCTGAAGGAGGACTGTCCAGAAGATAGTAACTAGCTGTTCTTTCTCTCCATGGAATATATTAATAAATCTCAAAGGATGTCAATCTGAACTACAATAGGAGTTATTGGGGTGAGTTATGAGAAAGAACTTCCTGCCTGTTTTGGCAGGAAAGACTAAAATAATTTAGCAAAGAAGGTGTTCAGTCTTGTTCCCCTAAGAGTTTTTCCTGTCCCTCCCCGCAAATTAGAATCAATTCTCTTTGGCCTGAGAGATATCGGAACAGCCCTGTCTGAAGATAGGGGACCAAATGGTGTTTTGATGTCTCTGTTTTCAATAGGTTTGGTTATTACAGTCAATGTAGTGTGCTCAATGCTATATAAGCCTACTACTATTCTAAGACTTCACGGCTTTATTCTTTTTATAAGAAAGATCTCAAATTAGAGGTTGAAAATGTAAAAATAACAATTGCTTTAGCCCCGAGGAATTCTTAAAGCATGTCCATTTTCCTTGCCTCCTATAACTACGAGTTCATTATTAGCAAAAGCAGTTTTATTCATATTTCCTCACTTGCTTCCTCCTCCTTTGTCCCGCTCCTTTTTCCTCTCTCCCTTAATCTAACCCATGCAGGGTGGTTACTTGAGGGAATGGTTTTATGAATAAAGACTGTATCCTTTGCTCAAGAGCCTTGGTGTGTGATTATAGATTAAAGCTTTCATTTTGGAAGTCAGAGCAATATACATCCATAAAAATAGCAGTAGCAGCATTACTTTAATTACTGCATGTAGGAAGCATAAGAAGGATTCAAGACAAATACAGCACTGTAGATTGTAGGCTTTAAGAGCTGCACTCTGGCTAATTGTACCAGTGTTCATGCTGGGGCCAAATGGACACCTCTTGGGGAAAGTCACCGAGGTTATTTCCATGTCACACATACGTGGCTCTGATTCTGTGCGTGTGATCATCCCTCTGTCCTGTTGGCTGGTTTTGTTTTAGATCCCTTTAGTGACTCATTTTCCTGCCACATGTAGGCATTGTGGCCTTCTAATCCTTCACCATAAGAATTTACTACGTGGTCCTCAACTGCAGTTTCCGGGTGATCATCTAAGATACGTAGGCCCCGTGCAATATTTGGACCGTATCTATACTAAGAAATTACTTGTTGTTTATCTGAAATGCAAATGTAACTGGGCGTCTGTTCTGTATTCTTATTTGCTAAATTTAGCACACTATTCTAGATGGCATTTTCACTAATTTGACGGTGTTAAATGGGATTATTTCATATGGATGGTGTCTACTGCAACTCCATTAATAGCGAATGCTGGAAATTCCTCAAACCAAACAATGAAGGGCAAACTCAGAGTTTAATTTAGAGGGATTTAATGATTTAAGAGTGAACATCACACCTTAGAGTGAAAGACAGTTTGGTTTTGTTGGCTAACCAAACAAAGCAGACTAAGAGAATACAATGTGTGGATTGATCTATAATTTTGGTCTGGAGCACAGATTTTCCTAGCAGAGTAGGCACTTTGTGATTATAACTGTTTAAAGAACTTTGTGATTGTATTTGTTTTTGTCTATTAAAAAAAAAAAGACATCAGAAAATACGTGGCTCCCTGTGAGCCAGAGTAGGGAGGGTATCATGTAATCGTTGAATGCTCTTGCCTTGAGTTATGCAAATGAGGTATGTATCCAGTTTCAGTGAATGTTCTGTGTGCATTCAAGAAGAATGTGTATTCTGCCTAGAGCATGCTTTTTTTTTTTAATGTTTATTTATTTTTGAGAGAGTGGGGGAGGGGAGAAAGAGAGAGGGAGGGGCAGAGAGAGGGGGACAGAGGATCTGAAGTGGGCTCTCTGCTGTCAGCACAGAGCCCAATGGAGGGCTTGAACCCAAAAGCTGTGAGATCATGACCTGAGCTGAAGCTGAATGCTTAACCAATTGAGCCACCCAGGCGCCCCCACGTAGAGCGCTCTTTAAATGTCAATTAAATCAAGTTAGTTGGTGGTGGTCAAATCTGTGTTCTTGTTCAATATAGTACTTGTTGAAACATTTATTGAGAGAGAGGTATTGAAATATCTGATTCCCTGGTGAATTTTTCAATTTCTTCCTGCAGTTCTATCAGTTTTTACTTCATCGTTTTTGAAGCTGTGGTTAGAGGACTAAACATTTAAGATTACTATGTCTTTTTAACAAAATGATCCCTTACCCTTTACTCTTGATGAAACGACCCTCTTTTTCCCACAAAATAAGTTTTATTCTGGAATTTACCTTGGCTGATATTCATGTAGCCACTCCATCTTTCTTTTTAGTGTGTGTATGTGTGTATGCACATCATATCTGTCTGTCTGTCTGTCTGTCTATCTACCTACCTACCAACCTACCTACTTACCTACTTACCTTTCTAACAACTCACATCTTTATCCACATATCTGTTGATGGACCCTTAGGTGTCTTCCATATCGTGGCTATTGTAAATAATGAAATAATGCTGCCATAAACATAGGGGTGCATATAGCTTTACAAATTAATGGTTTCATTTTCTTTGAATAAATACCTGGAAGTGGAATTGCTGGATTTTATTTGTATTTTAATTTTTTGATGTAACTTCATTCTGTTTTCCACAGTGGCTGCACCATTTTGCATTCCTGCAAACAGCACATGAGGGTTGCCTTTTCTCCACATCTTTGACAACACTTGTTATTTCTTACCTTTTTGATCAATAGTAATACTAGCAGGTGTGAAGTTCTGTCTTATTGTGGTTTTGATTTGCATTTCCCTGATGATGAGTGATGTTGAGCATGTTTTCATGTGTCTTTTGGCCATCTGGATGTCTTCTTTGGAAGAATGTCTATTTAGATCCTTTGCCCATTTTTTAAAATTGGATTGTTGGATTTTTTTTTGATACTAAATACTATGAGTTTATATATTTTAGATACCAACCTCTTATTGGTTATATCATTTGCAAAAATCTTCTCCCATTCAGTAAGTTGGCTTTTCATTTTGTTGATGGTTTTCTTCAAAAAGCCTTTTAGTTTCATGTAGTTCCATTTGTTTATTTTTGCTATAATTGTCCTTGCCTGAGGACACAGGTCCAAAAAATATTGCTGTGATCCATGTGAAAGCACTTAATTCCCTATGTTTTCTTCTGAGGGTTTTATAGTTTCTGGTCTTACATTTAAGTCTTTAATTCACTTTGAGTTTATTTGTCTGAATGGTGTATGAAAGTGTCCAGTTTCATTCTTTTGTGTGTAGTTGTCCAGTTTCCCCAGCATCGTGTATTGAAGAGATTGTCTTTTCCCCATTGTATGTTCTTACCTTATTTGCTGAAAATTAATTGACCATGTAAGTGATGGTTTATTTCTGGACTCTATATTCTGTTCCAGTGATCTATGTGTCTGTTTCTGTGCCAGTGCCATACTGTTTTGATTACTGTGGCTTTGTTTAGGGTTTGAAATCAGGGCGTGTGACATGACTGGCTTTGTTCTTTCTCAAGATTGCTTTGGCTTTTTGGTGTTTTGTGGTTCCACATAAATGTTAGGATTCTTTGTTCTAATTCTGTGAAAAGTGCCATTGCTATTTTGATAGGGATTGCATCGAATCTGTAGTTTGCTTTGGGTGGTATGGCCATTTTAACAATATTATTCCAATCCATAAGTTTAGGACATCTCCCCATTTATTTGTGTCATCTTCAATATCTTTCATCAGTGTCTTATGATTTTCAAAGTACAAGTATTTCACCTCCTTGGTTAAACTTATCCTGGATATTGTTTTTTAATTTGAGAGACAGATAGAGAGAGAGAGAGAGAGAGAGAGAGAGAGAGAGAGAGAGAATCCCAAGCAGGCTCCATTCTCAGCATAGAGCCGGATATGGGGCTCAATCCTACAATCCTGGGATCTTGACCTGACCTGAAATGAAGAGTTAGATGCTCAACTGACTGAGTCACCCAGGTGACCCCCTAGATAATCTTTTTAATGCACTTGTATAAAGATTTTCTTCTATACTTCTCTTTCTGATGTTCATTATTAGTGTATAGAAATACAAGATTTATATATATTAATTTTGTATCCTGCAACTTTGCTGAATTTATTTATCAGTCTTAATATTTTTAGGTAGAGACTTTAGGGTTTTCTATATATAGCATCATGTCACCTGAAAATAGTGAAAGTTTTACTTCTTACTTTCCAATTTGGATGTCTTTTAAATTTTTTTTTTTAACGTTTATTTATGTTTGAGACAGAGAGAGACAGAGCATGAACGGGGGAGGGTCAGAGAGAGAGGGAGACACAGAATCTGAAACAGGCTCCAGGCTCTGAGCACTCGGCACAGAGCCTGATGCGGGGCTTGAACTCATGGACCGCGAGATCGTGACCTGAGCCGAAGTCGGACGCTCAACCGACTGAGCCACCCAGGCGCCCCAATTTGGATGCCTTTTATTTCTCGTCTGACGGCTGGGGTTAGGACTTCCAATACAATGTTGAAGAAAAGTGGTAAGACTGGGCATCCTTCTTGCTCCATATCTTAGAGAAAAAGCTTTTAGCTTTTCATCATTAAGTATGATCTTGTCTCTGGGCTTGTCACATATAGCCTTTATTATATTGAGGTACATTCCCTCTATACCTACTTTATTGAGTTTTTACCATAAATGTATGTTGAATTCTATCAAATTATTTTTCTATGTCTATTGAGATGATCATATGATTTTTACCCTTCTTTGTGTTCATATGGTGTATCACATTGATTGATTTATGGATATTGAACCGTCCTTGCATTTCCAGAAAAAAATCCCACTTGATTATGCTGTATGAGCCTTTTAATGTATTTTTTGGTTTGGATTACTAATATTTTGTTGAGGATCTCGGTTCATTAGGAATATTAGCCTGTAATTGTGTGTGTGTATGTGTGTGTGTGTGTGTGTGTGTGTGTGTGTGTGTGTGTGCGTGTGTGTTGCTTTTGTCTGGTTTGGTATCAGGGTAATGCTGGCCTCATAAAATGTTTGGAAGTATTTATTTCTCTTCAGTTTTTCCGAATATTTTGAGAAGGATAGGTACTAACATTTTTTAAATGTTTGGTGAATTTACCTGTGAGATCATCTGATTCTGGTCTTTTGTTTCTTGAAGGTTTTTTGATGACTGATTCAATTTCATTGTTAGTAATCAGTCTGTTCAGATTTCCAATTGTTCTTTATTAATTCCTGGAAGATTGTACATTTCTAGGAATTTATCCACTTCTTCTAGGTTGAGGCATTTGTTGGAATTTAATTACTCATAGTAGTAGTCTCTTATAATCGTTTGTATTTCTGTGGTATTAGTTGTAACTTTTCTTCTTTCATTTCAGATTTTATTCATTTGATCCCTCTTTTTTTCTTAAGGAGTTCTGGATAAAGGCTTATCAATTTTGTTTATCTTTTCAAAGAACAAGCTTTTCGTTTCATTGATCTTTTCTATTTTTTGTCTCTATTTCATTTATTTCTACTCTGATCTTTGTTATTTCCTTTTTTTTTTTTTTTTACTAACTTTGATCTTTGTGCTTTTTCTAGCTCCTTTAGGTACAAAGTTAGATTGCTTATTTGAGATTTTTCTGGTTTCCTGAGGTAAGCCTATATTGCTATAAACTTCCATTTGTTGTTTCCATTTTGATTTGTCTCAAGGTATTTTTTAAAAATGTTGTTTTAACGTTTATTTATTTTTGAGAAACAGAGAGAGACAGAGCCTGAGTGGGGTGGGGGGGCAGAGAGAGAGAGAGGAAGACACAGAATCCAAAGCAGGTTCCAGGCTTCAAGCTGTCAGCACAGAGCCCGATGTGGGACTCCATCCCATGAACTGTAAGATCATGACCTGAGCAGAAGTCGGTACTCAACCAACTGAGCCACCCAGGCACCCTTCAAAGTATTTTTATAATTCCTCTTTGATATCTTCACTGATCCTTTCGTTGTTTAGTACCATGTTGTTTAGCCTCCACGGTTAGTTTTTTTCCCCCAGTTTTCTTGTAATTGAGTTTTAGTTTCATACTTTTGCATTCAGAAAAGATGCTTTATATGATTTCAATCTTCTTAAGTTTACTGAGAATTGCTTTTTGGTTAAACATGTAATCTATCCTGAAGAATGTTCCATGGGCACTTGAAAAGAATTTGTATTCTGCTGTTTAGGGATGGAATGCTCAGTATATTTCAATTAAGTCCATCTGATATAATGTGTCATTTAAAGCCAAGTAGTCTTAGTGTTTTTCTGTATGGATGATCTATCTTTTGATACAGTGGGATGTCAAAGTCCCTCAGCATTACTTTATTCCTTTCCATTTCTCCTTTTATGTGTGTTAATATTTCCTTTGTGTTTAGGCCCCTGTGTTGTGTGCCTAGATATTAATAAGGTTTACATCCTCCTTTTGGAGTGATTCCTTCACCATTATGTAATGCCTTTCTTTGTTTCTTGTTACAGTCTTTGTTTAAAGTCTATTTTGACTGATGTGAATATTTCTACCTCATACTTCTTTGCATTTGCACGGAGTATCTTTGTCTATCTCTTCACTTTCAGTTTGTATGTGTCATTAGAACTGAAGTGAGTCTTTTGTAGGCAGCATGTAGATGGGTCTTGCATTTTTATTCATTTGGCCACCCTGTGTCTTTTGATTGGAGCATTTAATCCATTTAAATTTAAATTAATTATTGATATATATGTACTTTTGTATATATGACATATAGATATACCATTTTGTTGATTATTTCTTGTTGTTTTTTTTACAGTTCTTTTCTGTTCCTTTATTCTCTTGCTTTCTTCCCTTGAGATTTGGTGACTCTCCTTAGTGTTATGCTGATATTGTTTTTTCTTTCTTTTTTGTGTGCATCTGTGTAAATATTTGGTTTGTGTTCACCAAGAGGTTTTATATAACATGCTACATGCATAGCAGTCCTTTTTAAGTTGATGGTTGTTTAAGTTCAAATGTCTTCTAAAAGTAGTACATTTTTTTTCTTCCCTTCCACTTTTTGTGTTTTTGGTATCAAATTTTATGTATTATTATTTGTGTATCCCTTGACTAAAAATTGTAGGTCTATATTATTTTACTACATTTGTCTTTTTACCTTCAGACTATCTATGTAGATGGTTGATCCACTACTTTTACTGTATGTTTACCTTTACCAATGAGATTTTTCCTCTCATAATTTTCTTTTTTTTTAGTTATGGTCTTTTTTCCATTTAAAGAATTCCCTTTAACTTTTCTTGCAAGACTGATTTGATGGTGATGAACTAATCTCTCTCTTGATTTGGAGTGATAACCTTTCTGGGTGGACTACTCTTGGTTGTAAGTCTTTTCCTCTTTGAATAGATCCTGCTGCTCTCTCTGACCTGCAAAATTTCTGCTGAAAAATCAGCCAATAACCTTATGAAAGTTCTCTTATATATAAATAGTTGTTTTTTTCTTGCTGCTTTTGAGATTCTTTATCTTTAATGTCAATATTTTGATTATAATGTATCTTGGTGTAGCTCTCCTTGATTTTTTTTATTTGGGATTCTGTGCTTCCTGGACTTGGATATCCATTTCCTTTGCTGGGTTAAGGAAGTTTTTGTATATTATTTCTTCAAATAGATTTTATGTCCCTTTCTCTAGTTCTTCTCTTTATAGGACCCCTATGATGCAGATGTTAGTACCCTTGATGTTGTCTCAGAGCTCCCATAAACTGTTCCATTTATTTAAATTGTTTTTTCTTTCCTGTTCCACCCAAGTGATTTCTACTACCTTGTCTTCCAGATTCCTGATCCATTCTTCTGCATTACCTAATCTTCTCTTGATTCCTATAGTGTAGTTTTCATTGCAGTTACTGTATTCTTCACCTCCGATTGGTTCTTTTTAAATATTTTCTATCTCTTTGTTGAAATTCTCACTGAGTTCATCTACTCTTCTGTCAAGTCTGATGAGTGCCATATGAACTCTTTATGTGGTAATTTATCTCTATTTCTTTTAGATATTTTTTTAAGGTTTGTCTTATTTTTTCACTTGGAACATATTCCCCTGTCTCTGCATTTTTCCTGTCTGTGTCTGTTTCTATGTGTTAGGTCAGTTATATCTCCTGGTTTTGAAGTAGTGGCTTTGTATAGAAGTTGTCCTGTGGGGCCCAGTAGAGATCCCCCACTTTGGTCAGCCAAGCCAGACTTTCCAGGGGTGTCCCCTGTGTGAGCTGCATGTGTCCTCCTATTGTGGCTCGACTGTGACTGGTGTGGGCTCACTGATGTGCAAGGCTGCCCCCTGGTGTGGTTGTCTGTGAGCCCATCCACACCTGGTATGGGTGCACTGGTGAGAAGGGTTGGCCCCCAGCTGTCTGGCTGAGAGACTCAGCTGTTGAAAGAATGCTAGTGTGCAGGGAGCCACTTGTGGGGTACTTATGAGGTACCAGCTGAGGCCACTTGCTGAGTATGGTGGGATGAGCAGGTTGCCTAGGAGGGATGTTGGCCAAGGCTGGCAGGTTGGTTTGGGGAATCTGCAAGGGAATGCTGAGACAGGGTGAGGCATTAGATGAAGAATGTCAGAAATGGTTTCCACCAGCACTTAGGCCCACTAGGTAGAGGGGAGTGGGAAAAAAAAGGTGCCTGACAGCACTTCCATCTCTGGAGAACATTCCAACAGATCTCTGCCCCTCTGGCATGTGCCCTAAAATTAGTCAACGAATTTCTTTCACTTGTAACCCAGGTACTTTTCAAACTGCTGTCTCACTCAGTGTGAGTGAGATTTGTGTGCACCCTTTAAGAGCAAAGTCTTATTTTCCTGTTCCCCTCTGGCTCTTCCAGACACAGCCTTGCTGGTTTCCAAAGCTAGACATTGTGGGTGCTTGTGTTCCTGGGCTGGGAAGCCCAATGTGGGGCTCTGACCACTTTTTCCCACGTGAGTGTGTCTATGGTTGTGGTATTTTTCCTGCTTATTGGTCACCCCATGCTCATGTTGTGAATTCTAACTAAACTGAATCTCCATCCATCTTATCTATCTTGATGTGACTTTTCCTTCATAGGCATACCTCACTTTACTCTGCTTTACTTTACAGATACTGTTTTTTTATAAATTGAAGGCTTGTGGAAACTCTGCATTGAGCAAGTCTGTTGGTATAATTGTCTCCCAACATTTGCTCACTTTGTGTCTCTATGTCACATTTGGGTAATTCTTTTTTTTTCAAATGTTTTTATTTATATTTGAGAGAGAGGGACAGAGCATGAGCAGGGGAGGGGCAGAGAGAGATGGAGAGAGAATTGGAAGCAGGCTCCAGGCTCCGAGCTGTCAGCACAGAGCCCAACGTGGGGCTTGAACTCACGAACCGTGAGATCATGACCTGAGCTGAAGTCGGACGCCCAACCAACTGAGCCACTCAGGTGCCCCACATTTGGGTAATTCTTGCAGTACTTTAATATTTGTGATTATTATTATATTTGTTATGGTGGTCTATGATCAGTGATTATAATTTGCTGGAAGCTCAGATAATGGCTAGAAATTTTTAACAATAAAGTATTTTTTAATTAAGGTATATACATTATTTTGTTAGATATAATATTGTTGTACTCTTAATAGACTACAATATAGCATACACATAACTTTTACATGCATTGGGAAACAAAAGCTTCATTTGAATCAATTCATTGCAATATTTGCTTAATTGCAGTGGTCTGGAACAGAACCTACAATATCTTTGAGGTTTGCTTGTATATCCTTAGTTGTATAAAATTTGTTCTGCTAGTCTTCAATTTGTCCTCATAGTTGTTCTATATGTAGTTGTAGTTTTGGTGTATCTGTGGGAGGGGGTGAGCTCGGAAAGTTGTTATTGTACTATCTTGATCCTGCCTCCCAACAATCTGAACCTTTTACTTGAGTGTTTAGACCATTTATGTTTAATGTAATTATTAATGTGATTATGTTTGAGCTTATCATCTTACTATTTGTTTTCTATTTGTGCCATTTGCTCTTCATTTCCCTTTTCCTCTTATTCTGCTTTCTTTGGGATTGTTTTTGTCATGGTTTAATTTAATCTCTGTCAGCTTATGAACTGTAATTCTTCATTTTGTTGTTTTGATGGTTGCTTTAAGCAGTAATCAATTCAATAGAATTCTTCCTCATGTTTCCCAGATGTGTTAAACATGAGTCCAGTTCAGTGCCATGTCTGAGAGCTTCTCTGCCCTTATGAGGATATCTACATGATTCACTCTCTGATTTCATTTCGTCTCTGCTTAAATACCACTTTATCAGAGAAGCCCTTCCTGACCTCCTAATAAAGGTGGCTGCCTGAACCTGGATTATTATTGTCTTTTAATCCAGCTCAATTATTCTTCATAGCCCTTATTATCTCATGATGCATATCTCTTTGTTTATTGTCTCTTTCTTCCCACTAGGCTTGTAAGTTTTATTAGAGCAAAGGATTTTTGTTTTGTTCACTGCTGAATTTCCAGTATGTAGAAAAGTGGTTGACACATTAAGCCCTTAATAACTATTTGTTGAGTGACTAAATAAATGAATGATTTAGAGTTGGGAGGAAGACTGATGTCTAGTATAATGTCTAATTTGATCTGTTGCAATATCTGGTCACCAGCTTCCACTTACCTAAACTATCTGCCAAGGTGAGTGCCCTTCCATCTCAGTCACTGCTCTGACTGTAATCTTTTCAGAGTTGTACATTTGCTAGAAAAGGTTAAGCTTTCTAGACAGAGGAGGAATACCCACTGTTGAGGTAAACATTAGGAAAAAGTGTTTGTAGGGCATTTTTGTGGTGTTTCCTAGATTTTTGCATTGTATAGTCCACAACCCATCCTTCTCTTCTTCTTTCATATTCATATTCTAAATTACTGTTGTCACAAATTTTCTAGTACCTCAAAGCTCAGAGGTTCAAATATGTTCAGTATTTAGAAGTCAAGGATTTTTTTTTAAGAAAAATAAATATAGTGATGTGTGTGAGGAAGAAAGAGGAAGAGAAAAAGGAAGAATGATAAAATTTAACATTTGGGCAATCTGGGTGAAGAGCCGTAAAAACTCTTTATATTAATTTTTATATATTTTTATAAGCCTGAACTCACTTCCAAATAAGAAGTAAAGGCAGTAATATCAGGCATCTTTACTTCTACCCCTTCCGGTTATCCCTCCCTATAAGCTAATAGGGTTACAGGTCCTATTGTTTCAGTCTGTCATCTAACTTTGTACCCATTGCCTCATTTCATTTCCCTCTGGCCATACTCCACTTACTGTTCCTGCTGCTCTCATATCCTCTTACCTAGAATCTTGTAACAATCTCTGGAACTGGCCTCCCGAGACAGTCACTCCTGGCTGCCATCCACTCCACATATGGCTATGTGAATGCTTGGCCTGAATTATAGATCTAATCACACTGCTTCTCTGCTCAAAAGACTATGATGTCTCCTTGTTGCCTGCAGAACAAAGTGCCAGCCTTAAGCTTAGAGCTTAATAGTCCTACACAATTATCCCTAGACACTCTGGTCAGACTTATATTCCACCTCTGCCACCCCTCTGTGTCCATCCCATTTGAATACCTGCCATTTCAAGAAAACACATGCACTTTTCTTTTCTCTTTGCTTTATCTCTCATCTCTTTCCACTGAAGGACTTCTTCAAATTTTACTGCCCCTGGAGGTCTTCTACTTCTCCCTAGAGGTCTCCTAGTCAAGAGGAAATTTCTTCTGAGGACTGTAAGTCTATTATAGCACTATGGTTTGTACTCTGTTACAGAGTTTACATAGCTGGCTTCATTTCTAAGCTGTGAAGACTTTGAGAGAAAGCAACTTGTCTTACTCATCTCCATATCTTTCCGATTTAGAACACCTCTCTAGCCTTATGTATAAAGCTAACAAACATTTGCTGAATTGAACTAATTTTGAATCTCATTTTCACCACCCTAATGGCTGTTTCCACATAGCCCTTGCCCATCAAACTGTTTCATTTGAACCATATTCATTTTTTACCATAACTTGCAAAAGACCCAATCAGCTAAATTCTTTTATATACTATTTTGATTACCAAAGGCACAGAAATGACCAGTGTTTTGACCTCTTGAAGAAAATCATGTGGTCTAGGTTGGTGAATGACTATGTTCAGAATAGTTTAGTAAGGTTCTGCCACTGTTGAAATCATGCTTTTTCTTATATCCTTAAGTGGAAGTGCTTATGCAGGTTTCTATCTTTAAAACGCCTACTACAAAATATTGTCTCAAGCACCCTTTCTACAAGACCCGTGATTCACACTCTGCATGTTGGGAAGTGGCTAATTTCAAAGTCAAGGGAACGCATTTATGAAATTTTTGTTTGTTGACTTATGTTATTATTTTGTTTATTTATTTATTTTTTTGGTCACAGATTCCAATCACTGGAACCAGATGTTGTAATATGTCTTTTTTGAAGGGTGCATAAGGAAAATATACCATGATTTCTAAAATTCCTATCAGTTTTATTGGATGTAAAGATTTTCCATTCCCTGAAATATGTCAGAGTGATATTAATTTAAAGAAGATTCAGGGGCGCCTGGGTGGCGCAGTCGGTTAAGCGTCCGACTTCAGCCAGGTCACGATCTCGCGGTCCGTGAGTTCGAGCCCCGCGTCAGGCTCTGGGCTGATGGCTCGGAGCCTGGAGCCTGTTTCCGATTCTGTGTCTCCCTCTCTCTCTGCCCCTCCCCTGTTCATGCTCTGTCTCTCTCTGTCCCAAAAATAAATAAAAAAAACGTTGAAAAAAAAAAATTAAAAAAAAAAAAAAAAAAAAAAAGAAGATTCAAAGCAATATCACACAGAATAATTGCTGACATGTGTGCTATCTGGTTAAGAGCTCAAGTAGTTCATGGATGAAATTTTCCAGAATGTTCTTCTATAAGCAAATGTATGTGGCTTCATTTTGTGAGTTCTTCCCCTATGCAGACACAAGTTAGGGCTCTTTTAATCTGATTTATGATCTATTATGATAGCTTTTCTGAATTGAAAAGTTATAGCATTTTAAAATCAATTGAAATGTTTAATAAGTTTCCATTTGTTTTTATTCCTTCCGTCCTGGGTTTATTATTTTCTCTTGAAATGAATGCTATTTTTCTAACACTTTTATGAGATAGACATTAAATTCCAGGGAAAATCCATTTTTATTATATTCATTTTCCCTGAAAAGATCAAACATTTCATTTCCCCCACTTTTCTGGGGTCTAATTTAATTTTCAAACTATTAAGTATCATTATTTAATTTTGCCTTTGGATTTGTCATGGATAACTAGATTCATAGGTGTTTCTAATCATTCACAAAGCTGATCCTCTGCAGTCCTCCTAAATTTTGAAAGATTCCAGAAGCCTTTGTTACTAATTTCCATATATACTCCTGATCATGTTCCTAAGTGAGTATGCAGTTCTGTTCAATGCTGTGTTTCTCCTTACACAAGTCAGCATAACTTCACAGATAGGGCCAGACACTGACCAGAGGGCAATAGACGCATTTTGTTCATGTCTTTCAGCCCTGAGACAACCCAACATGATCTGACCATAGACACCCGACATGTGTACTTGCTGCTGACAACTTCATTGAATCCTTACAGTCTAGGGGACTTTTCTGCTTTCTGAGTTTTTGAATTACGCAGAGATATCTGAAGGACCCTTTCTGGGTTTTAACCACACATCTGATTTAGATACCTTGAATATACCTCAATCATTACTCCCCCAAACTACCTTCTAATTACTTTCTTATAATTAACTACTTTGTCCCTCCCCTCCCATGGCCTCCCCTTGTCAATTACACTTTGAACCATTCTTGCTGGATAAGTTTAAGCAATTTGGAAGCTATTTCTCAGTAATGATAGGAGAGAGCCTCATATGTGTTGAAACCACTTCAGTTCTTATCTGCTTGCTCTTATGGGATCACATTCTACCTGTTAATTTTAACTTGTTCTCACCCTGGTAATTGTGCCAACGTAATAATTGAATTTTGCTAATGATCCAGCAGTATATTTTAATAGCAGTACATTTATTTACTGGGACAAAAAAAACCCTAAATTACTTCTTTATGGCCCAGAAATTATACATAACCATTCTTATTAAATATTATACACATACCATCGTGTTTTCAACAGCACTTTTCACTCTGATTTTTTTCACAGACTGCTTCTTACAGAGCAGTCGAATCATTCCTATGTATTTCTTCTATTATGGGCTTACCACTACCTGCAAGGGCTCAGTCACCAACATTCCAGCAATCCCTACACTCTGATTTCTAAACTTTTAAGCCAGCTTGGCCTTCTAAGAATACCTTGCCCCAGGCACAGACAAATCCCTTCTCTAAGATCTGAGCCTGCTTACTCCCCAGTGACAGCTAACCCTTCTCACCAAGGAACCATAGCAAGGACTACCTCCAGATATTCATAATTATATGACAGTAGTAGTATGGTTCTTCGCATCTCAAATCTCAGAGTCGTCTTTGATTCTTCCTTCTTCCCAGACTCCATATCCAGCCATTCACTAAGCCTCACTTCAAACATGGAGCTAAAAAAGCATTGCAATGGCAATTGGGGACACAGGTTCTGACCTGGGCTGTGCTTCTAATTTAACAGAGGATCTCTGCTGTGCCCACATTCAGCTTTTTACACTTTATTCCAAACATGATTTACTCACCTTAACTGTAGGTTCCCAGGCTTAACTATAGGTTCCCAGGCTCTGCTCTTCCCTATTGGCCACCCATGCTTCCCACTAGACTACCACACTACTTGCTTCAAGTGCACGGAAAAACATTACTCAAGTGTGGGAAACTTCCAGCCTACAAAGTCTACATAACTACCGCAGGTCACAGGCATAGTTTCACATTAATCAGTTGTAATCCCAAGATGCTGTGTAGTAAAACCCAGAGTTCATGTGGAAGACACTGAGATAAACTTTCTTCCATTTTCAGAAAAGAGCCTGAATTGCCACTTGTCATGCTTTAGATGAGTGGACTATTATTTTACTTAAACTGTGTACAAATTTTGGGGCTTATTAGCCAACATTTTAATCAACTTCTAGATTAGAATTTTCTGTGTTGTATTTCTATATTGCTTTTGTAGTATTTCTGGTTTCTTCAATAAAATATTGATGGGAGTGATATTCTCCCTTCTTGATTACCTCTTAAGTTATACCCTACTATTTGTTCCTATATTTTCTCTCCCCACACAATTGTTAGGCACTTCTGAACTTTAATCTTCAATTTTTACTGAGCTAATAAATGAACAAAGTACATAAAAATGAGAAAAGACTATAGAGTCTTATATATGGAATTTTATATATAACATATAGAAGAAAATATGTTCTAATATTAATGAATTGGGATAGACTCAGAAGACAAATGTATGATTTTTAGTATTTTTAAGTTATTCTTCTTCAATTGAGTCACACTGGACATGGATAAATTTTCATCTTTGATAGAAAAGAGTATAACTTTCTCTGTTAAAATATTATGTTTAAATAGAGAATTCTATTAAAGTGTTTCCAACTGCTAGCATAGCAGAATGGTATGTCTCTCTTCCGGAAGTAATACGATCTTAAAAATTAGTGTGTAACTTGATTTATTTAAAATCATGAAGAGGGGCACCTGGCTGGCTGGATCAGTTAAGCATCCAACTTCAGCTCAGATAATGATGTTGAAGTTTGTGGGTTGAGCCTCATGCTCTGTGCTGACAACTCAGAACCTGGACCCTGTTTCAGAGTCTGCGTCTCTCTCTCTCTCTCTCTCTCTCTGCCCCTCCCCTGCTCGTGCTCTGTCACTCTCTCAAAAACAAATAAACATTAAAATACATGAAAAACTACTAGTGGGAGTGTAAACTGGTAAGCCATTGGGCAATATCCAGTCAGGTTGAAAACATGCCTGATCTATGGGCCCATGAATTCCCATTTTAGCCATATTGAGGCACTGAGGCATTGGGGCAAATATGTACTTTTTTTTTAGCAGGTAAACATACTTTCTACTAACTAAAGGAAATGTTCAAAGATTGAACATTGATACCTGTTCCAAGTACTTTACATCTATAATTTCATTTAATCCTATAGCAATTTGCTATCTTACAAAACTCTTATATTAGTTATAGTAGGTTTCAGTTGATTTTCCTGAAAGTAGGATTCCATGAATCTGCTCGTTATAAGTTTATTTTAAATATTTATATTCACACTGCTTTTTGGAAGTCTTAGTTTATTGGATAAAATTTCCAAAGTGGTATTCACTATAAAGGTGATGAAGCCATTCTGACATTAGCATGAATAATCCCAGTGTTTCACCATTATGAGTGTGTTGTTTTAGGGTCCTTATTTAGGTAAACAATTATACTACATAGGCATAAATTAAATAGAATATGTTGCACTTACATGAAAAAAGGCATACCACTTAGTCAATGGATGAAGACTTAATAATAATGTTTAATAGTATTAACAATAATATTATTATTATTTTCATATTATAATAAATAATATGTATTATTTATATATATTATATATTTAATAAAAATAATAATACTTTAATAACAAAATAATATTAAATAATAATAAAATAAGACTTATAAATGGAGACACTTAACCAAATGGACTGTATGCAAGTAAAAATATAAGTTTTCCTCAAACTTACATGTATTTTGTTTGCATTAAAATTTGGTGTTTTTATTTCTTAGATCTTGAAAAATTTTATCAAAAGGAAGAACATATGAAAATATTTTTAAGTGTTATAAAGGAAGATGGAAAGATGAATAACCGAGCCAGATATTAAATCTTGTTCTAAAGTTGCAATAATTAAAAGTGTGATGTTGATTCAATCAGAGAAAATGTAATGTTCTTTTAGGCTGCATTCTAGTCTAGTGACTCAAGCTTGTCCCTCACATCACATTTTTCCTTGTCTCATTCTGCTTCTTTCTTATTTCTATCGGCTTCATAACCATTTCTTCCCCATCCTTGTTACTAAGTTATCTCATCATGGCATATCTCATCTCTTATTTGATAACCATTGCTTTTTTTTTTCCTTCAAGGGACACATGACGAGCAGTTTGCTTCCATTTTCTGTCGTAAATCTTTCAGATGGACTTTTTTCTTTTCATCTCAGTGCAATGTTCTAATATTTTGATATTGCAGATTCTTTTCATGGATTCCATTTTTTTCTATTTTCTCACTCTCAGTGGAAGAATATTAACAGAGCATACAGTACTTCTATTCACAGATTTCTTTTTACTGTGAGAATCTTCCTGTAAGATCTTATGATTGACAGTTTATTGAAACAAATTTTTAGTAGCAGCAACAAAAAACACATAGAAGCCCAGAGCCATGAGAATTCTGGGAAAGAAAACTTAGTTCCTGTAAGATTTGATTTGTGTTTTACTAGAAACCTTCTTTGGATAGCCAGTTTTCAGTTTTGCCTGTGCCAGTTATAAAATATAGCTGTGTTCTACCAGATGAGTCCTATTGAAAATCCTTTGGAAGCACAGTTTTATTCTATGAATAATCCTTTATTTCATATATGTTAAAATCATCACGATGCAAACATCAGAGTCCAGGAAAATGTTAACTATTGACTACGACTGACTCTATAGTAAGCACTTTTCTCATTAATCCATGTAACAGCCTGTGACATAAGTATAATCCCATTTCACAAACAAGCAAAATGAGTTTTCAAGACGATGAGAGAACCAGTATCTAATAAACTCATTTACCTAGATTCATCCTCTAAGGGGCAGAAAAACTGAGCTTTCCATGAAACGAATAGAATTCTACAAATTCCCCTGACAGTCGTTTAATGTAACCTCTTGGGCAAGGCCTGAATGCCCTTTAGAGCATCCCTGTTGAGCAGTCATTTCACACGTGTTTGAAACCTCTCCTTGACAGGAAGTGTTTTATCTTCCAAGACACCCTATTAATCTGTGATCAGGTCAGAGTTCTCGTTCATATATCATGGGGTTCCACCTCCACAGACCTTGGAAATCATGTCTAGATTCTCTCAAGTAACTACCTTGTAGTTATTAACTTGAACAATGATCACACCTCCTTCTCCAGAAACTAGTTCACTAAGAAGACTTCAGTTTGCCTGTGGGTTGAGATCATGTAGGAAGAAGGGCAGATAGTAATGGGAAGTTACCGGCAGTTCTGATAGATCACACTGAGCACACTTTCTCCTTGGCAGAGCCTCTGAAGACTGACGAGGGGCGACACTGAAGGAGGCTGGCTGGCTGCTCTGGTTTCAGTAAATAGGGCTCTCAGAGCCTCTTCATCTATAATTACCGAGCCTTCTCTTTTGTTTTGCATCAGTACGTTCTGGGTATGTTGCTTTATCTTCAACAATACTCTGTTATGGTTTGAGTTTTAGTGTTTCCCTAAAAGCTGTGTTATTTCTTCATACCATCCTACTTGGATACATTTCACTTCATTCCTTTTCAGTCTGCAGTGACTTCATTCAGAGATCCATAATACCAATTTGCATCTTTAATGAAAACTCCCACTTGCCAAGGGAAGTCTCCTCAGTCTCAAATATTTTAACATTCGTAAGACATATTAGACAGGAAGCTCAGACCTCAATCTCCCCAATTTCAGACATTTTAGAGCAATCATATTTAGTTTGTGATTTTGTGATTTCTAAGAAAGCAGAGAGTTCCTTGAGGGTAGATGTCACCTCTGATGATTCTCTGTCCTGGAGCCAGAACTACATCATTGCTGTACTCAGCACATACTTGTTAAATGAAGAAGTACATTCTACTCCATTTTGTGTCTTGCTATTCGAATCATGGTTTGGGGGGGTTTGTTTTCACTGAAGTGGTAAATAAAATGTCCGTTCTTATAAACACTACTGAAATGATCCCTTGACAGGAGGAAGAGGTGAGGATGTGGGGTTGGGTTAGAGGATAGAAGGAGAGATGAGAGTTAAATTGCGGAACTGGATTAAGAAGGAAGGATTTACACATTGGATGTTGGAGTAGCAAATGGATCTGAGTCACAAAGTGAATGGCAGAGGGGAACATGCAGGTGGTGGCAGCAGTGGTGTGTGTGTGTATGTGTGTGTGTGTGTGTGTGTGTGGAGAGAGAGAGCGAGAATTAGTGAAGGTGGAAAGATACCAGTAATGGGGTATTGAAAAGGAAACAACAGCATAAACCCAAATGGGATAAAAAACTCCATGAGTAAAATAGTGGCACAGAAGGACAGAGAAAGATGTGGGCTGATCCTGAAATAGAGAGCCAATGGAATAGCCAACATGACACCACCCCCCCCAATGAAATTCTTATGAAAATAATGAAGAAATGGAAAAGAAGAATGTTTTAGGTGAATGACAAAATATGAAACAGAATAAGCCAATGTTCATTTAAGGAAATCTCAGAAATATACAGGACAAAAAATGAACATAGTAAAAAGGAAATTGGAAATGCAACTGAAATGAAGAAATATAGCAATCCAATGAAGATCAGTCAAATGGACTGGAAAGTCATGCCCTAATCAAAAGAATAAATGTAAATTTTCAGTATTTATTTACTTTGGAATGAAGCATCTGGTAAAAATGAAGCTCAGAAATGAGGGTAGAATAGCTCTGTGAAACCAACAAATTATCTACCTATCTAGATATCTATATCTATATATCTGGCATATATGTATAAAGGCAAAAACAAGTGTAACAGTTCTATTTTCCAATAACAAGAATAAAAATAAAAGTAACTTAGATCAGTATATATGTTTCATGAAAATAGAAAAATGGCAAAATTGTAAAAAATGTTGCCTCTCCCCAAACATGGGCGTCTTCTTCTATAGAACAAATCTTCCTAAGATGACAGTGACAGGGTCTTTGATGCATTTATTAGCAGCTAGTCATTGAGGGGGAGTTGGAAGCAATCTAAAGTTTTCTTTATTTGTTGACATGTAAATAACTGGGACCAAAACAAAGTTACTTTTGGAGTTCAACTGCCAATGTCCGCCACATAAATCTATAACTTCACCTCTCAAACATCTCTGTTTTGTGCTTTCTTCTTCTCTTTTAGATCATTCTGCTTTTCTAGTAGAACTTCCTTAAGCCTCTTTGCTGATGGTCTTCCCTGCTCCAGACATTTAAAAGATAATCCTGCTCTGAAATCTTTTCAAACACTACCCAGGTCTAATAATCTGAAGCAGTTCTGTTGTCCCTTAACACCCTTCCCAGTGTGCCTTGTAGTCACATTGTGCAAGTATGTGACAGTTCACCAAAAATCACTTTATATTCCCCATATCTGCCTGTGACATTTGAATTCTCGAGAAATTAGGGAAATTAATGGACCACTTATAAAATCATAGAATGTTGGAACCAGGAGGGAATTTCAGAGATCATCTAGTCCAACTTATTATGAGTCATTTGTTAGCAGCTCCAAGGGACTCATCCACAACAAGAAATATAAACAATTAGGGCCTCTTAAAAAACTCTAGAGTAAGAAAAATTACAGGATTCCCCCAAGGAAGGAAATGAAGCTAAGTGCGCTAATTTGGACAGATGCTTGAACAGCATCTCCAACACATGCAGGCACAAATGCAGGGCTATGTTGATTCAATACAGTAGATGAGACTTCAAATCAAACAGAGACATTTATTAGGCATAGCATCATGATTAAGATATGCCCAAGGTGTCAAAGAACTGAAACTGTGTTCCAGAAACATGAGAGGCACAGAATCCAGCTCAGAGAGAAAAAACACACTCCACACAGAGAGTCAGCCACGCTTCTCCTTCTAGATCTGTAGCTTAGTAAGCTTGGTGCTCATAATGTTACTGAGGAACTATATCACTGAATAGGTTTATAAAGAAGACTTGAAAAAACACTCCCCCCCCCCCCTCACCCCCCAGTTTATATGGAATGTACTTGCTAATACCCTTGTACTGCTCTGGGGTAAGAATGTGATTTCCCTAGTTCCTGCTGAGGTCATTAAAATTTATTCCAGTTAACAATTACATTTTCCCCACACAAACTTGACAATAGCCTGGAGCTTTGTACTGTATTCTATTTCTGATCAACAGTGTGGGGGTGTGTGGGAAATCTGCCGGAGCCTTTCTTGAAGGTTTTCTTCTGGAGAGTTCTCCCAGGGCCTTAGCATGGAGAAGCCCTCAGACGAGAAGCCCCAGCTTACATATTGCCTTTGCTGTGAAATCTTTGTCGACCTCCAAAGCCCAGACTGGGCAAGGCAGAGTCAAAGTCTCTTTCCTTGGGTTCTCATAGCTCTTTAGAGAAGGACCAGTGAAGCAATGGTTCCCTGGGAAGTGGTGCTGCTCTGTATAGAGCATTTGGGAAATCTTTGAGAGGTTTTTGTTGTATGATAGCAGGCATTGTTGGCATTCAGTGGGTGGGAACTGGCTTCATACAATAAAGAAGTATTCTGTGTCCAGTATCTGCATAATTGTAAGGTATGATGTGGGGAACAAAGGCAGAAGGAAATGGCAGATAAAATTAAATTTCCTTATAACCTGCAGCCCTTTGACAAATACTTGAGGCTGGCAGAGTAAAACATTTCTCCAGGAACTCCTTACTGTCTTAATGTTAATGCTGTGCTAGAGGGAAAAACAACCTTAGCTTGACAACAGCTGGGCCTCCAGAATCCTGGGAGTCTTCTTTAGCATATGAAAATCTCATTGGAAACTTCCCCTGGACTTTATCTCCCCCAACTCCTAGCATATAACTGGTCTCTCCTCATGGTCCTGGAGCAGCTCTTCCTGCCCACCGGTCCTGTCCCCTGTGCTTTAATAAAATCACCTTTTTGGGCCAAAGACGTCTTCAAGAATTCTTTCTTGGCCATGGGTTCCTGACCCCGCGAACAAAACTATCACCCCCCAAAACCTCAACAAGGTACAGTGAATCTTCCAAGAGTTCAGCTGCCATCTAAATTGAGAGAAGACTGCACATTGTTTTGTTTGTAATGTTACCGAGTCAGTGGCAGTGCCAGTTGTGATATTTGACCTGCCAATATCTGTCACCTCTCTCATTCCGTCCATGTAATTTTTTCAATGGTGGAAAACCTGGGAAAAGGGACGAGCATCTGTTTTATTATGTCTGTTTTATTATGTCTATTTTATTTTATCATAACTTACATTCCTTTTGATGAGGGAGCATAAGGCAAGCCAAGGACCAAGAACAAGCTAGCACACCCCCTACCCCCAGGTGGGATATGTGTGATGTTCCTCAGGCACTCCTGGCTGCCCAAGAACAAAGGAAAGGACAGAAAACCAATGGTTAACTGATAGAGTTCAGTCATGCAGGACATGAGTCTCCATCAGTTTATAAATATCTTAGTCAATTATAATAAAAAAGCAATTTTATCAGTAGCCTCACTTCCAGAAACTGGAGACTCAGTTTCCTAGAGCCCCTAATATCATTCTCACCTCCATAGTGATGTGAGAACAAAGGCAAGAAGAAAATGGCAGGCAGAATTACATTTCCTTATAACCTGCAGCCTATCAACAAATACTTGAGGCAAATACAGAGTATAACATTTCTCCAGGAACCCCCCACTGTCCTAATGTTAATGCCTTACTAGAGGAAAAATGACCTTAGCTTGACAATAGCAAGGCATTTTAGGAATCCTCTTTAGCATATCAATGTCCTTCTGGAAGCTTCCCTTTTGACTTTACCTCCCCCATCTCCACAGTATATAACCAGTCACTCTTCACAACCCTAGCGCAGCTCTTTCTACTCACCAGTCCTGTCCTCGTGCTTTGATAAAATCACCTTTTTGTACCAAAGATGTCTTCAAGAATTCTTTCTCAGCTGTCATCTCCGAACCCCCTCCACCCTCTTAAACCCCATCATTTTTATTCCTTCTTTATTTTACGATCAGGACACTGCCCTGATTTTTCTGGACTTAAATATGTGAATATATATTGTCTGTGAATTTCATGGCAAGACAATAAAGGAGATGCTATAAATAATTACTACAGAAAGAGAACATTGGGTCTGATATGGAGGAGGTGGAAAGAGCATGAGCTTTGAAGTCATATCTGGGTTCTAGAATGGTCTCTGCCACTTACCAGTTTTTGGAATTCAGAGATATTACTTCTTTATGTCACCTGTTCCTCATCCTCAAAATAACAGATAATATAGCCACTGTGATTTATCTAAGTTCCTGATATGTATTGATGCCCAGTATTTACTCTTTCCCTTTCTTTCACTCAGTCAACAAATATTTATTGACCACATACTTTGGGCAGGCATTAGTTTAGCTGTGTATATAAACCAGTGAACAAATGAAACATTCTCTGGTGTAGTAGAGGGCACATCCAAGTGGTGGGATGTCATGTAGTTTCACTATTTCACATGAATTCTGTTGCTCTTACCACATTTAATTATAGTGAATTGAAGGTATGTGACAGTCTGTGCCAAATTACTCACCCTTGAAGCAGGAGTAATGTTTATTCACTTCTATATCCTGGGCAACTAGCACAATCTTCCGCTCTCAATAGGCCTTGATAAATATTTTTGAATGGGATTGGATTATCAGATATTTTCCTATTAAAAACTTTAAACATCAGAAATCCTAAGACTTTAAGTTTATGCAAAAACACAAGTGAAAAATGGAGCATAGTGAGGATCAAGGACATTCTTTGCATGACTCCAGAGTGTTTGTGATGACCCAACCTTTCTTTTGCTTAGTTCCATATCAGACTGGGGAAGACGATGCCCTACTCTGGCCCTATTGTGTGAAGAGTCCATAGAGCTGGTGTGGGGACTGGGGACAGATGTTCACTTTGAGCCTGCACAGCCCTTTCTTGTCCATGTTATCTGCTTGGTCTCCCCTGTGTCTGATTCCAGGAACTATGCAGGTGTCTTTCCCAGGTCTGTCCTATTGTTGGAATTCATGGTTTTAGGGTCAAAGGGTGGCCGAGAAATAGTACTTGGAGAGAGTATGAATGGAACGGATGGGACATTTGAGCTAGGGCATTGACATGCATGTACATGAGGTACCTGTGGTGTCCCATAGATGAGGCAGTAAGTACAAGGTCAAGGGTGCAGGTCATAGGTAGATCATATTCTGCTGTGGAGTTCTGAGGAATCCCAGAATCCAAATGGAAAATTTGTAAAGGTAAATGGGTAGAAATAACTTCTTTAATGGTTTGTTTCCATGATTTGTAACTTCCAAATACTCCCATGTGCAATATGGGCCTCCATTTTTCAGTTTGCCCTGGGTCCCACAAATGTTAAAGATGGTTCTGCTTCCGGTTCTTCCCTTCTAATTAAGTTAGAGCACATACAGGTGTGTATGTAGTTATTTTAAAGATGCTGCATACGGTATTTCTCTGATCTTATTTATTCTAGCAAAAAGGAATCAAAAATAATTTTTTACCTATCTATGAGAGTATTATTTCTTTCTGTACCATTAATCAAAACTTTTATTTTCCATTAGGTTGCAAATAGGATTCCACATTTCAATAAAATTGTCACATCTATTTTTCCTTTGTATAGCATATTTCCCCCTGAGGATGAAAGGATCTCCTATTCTTAGGTTCCAGCATGATGATTATTTTGTGGCTAAAGATATCCTTAATATTACTGGGATTTTCTGTTTGAATTTCTTTGGGTAGAATCTTTGTAAGAATTTCTTTAAGAGAGAGATATGTGCATTTTTTTTCTGCTATATAACGTACCCTGGGCTATTTTCTCAGTGTTTGCATATTACATGCAACCTAATTATGAAATAAAGTTCCTGTCGGGCTAGTTGCTAGCACTTATGATTTTTACATAGCTGTTACAAAGACATTGATATGTAATGGTCTAATTTGTGCTGATCACTGTGCATTTCCTAAAGATATTTTCCATGGTACATATTTTAATAGAATGATTTTATTCTTTTTTATTTATATGATAGATTCCCTTTTGGATATATGCTCATAGTTTAAAATGTATATTTCAGCTTTTTCATTTCGTATGTTATATATTGTATTATGTATATTATTAATATCTTATATAGGCCATTATTAATGCTTCGTAATTTTCTATTGTAACAGGTTATTTAATTTTGTCTGCTATAATAACTTTCTGTTAGTTCTAGTATATTTTATTAAAGTATTAAAATAATTGTACCCAATTATCATTTTTAAAAGATTTTGAATGGAATTCATGTTGAATTCTGAGCCATTTAGTGTTAGGCACATTGCTTCTTTCATGTGAATTAGTATACTCATCTGGCCCTTCTCTGACCAATGCAATCAAAACAATCCTTCACAATACAGCTTACATATTACCACTGTCATAACTTTGACATTCATTCATTTATTTATTCAGTCATTCGACAGAATTTATTCAGTGGCCATTATGTTATATGAACAGTGTAAGTGCCGGTGATAAAAGAGTGCGTAAAAAAACCCAAACAACTAGCCTCTGTTCCCAGGGTGGAGAGATACTACTCTCGTCATCGCACTTACCAGTCGATAATTTTCCAACTGAGAAAGGAACTCAGAAGAAAAGGAACAGGGCTCTCTGAGAAAGATAGTGAGCCAACATGGACCAGCCCTAGATCTCACAGGGTAGTAATTGTAGATCCAACTCAGCAGTCCGCCGGTGAAGTTCGCACACCTCTGATAGATTGCTTGCCAAGAAGGATGCAATAATCCTCCGTGTCTGTACGCGGCGCTCTTTGCTCTATGACTTTGCTGCTCTTCCCAAAAAGGGTACAGTCTATTTCCCCTCTCCCTGCCTCTGGGCATTGGAATTGCTTCCACCAAGAGAATGTGGCAGGAGTGATGCCCTACGAGTCCCAGAATCTAGGCTTTAAAAAGTGGTGCAATCCCCATTCTTACTCTTGTGGAATGTTGCCTGATGATTCAATACAAGGAAGTCTGGTCTGGCCTATTGAAAGGACAAGGAAGGACCGCGTGGAAGAGAATGGAAGCTCCCAGCCAACAGCCAGAACCAATTACCAGATGCATAAAGGAAGTTCTTAGACCAACCAGCTTTATCTACTCATGTGCTGCCAGGTGACTGTAGTCCCATGAGCAACCTCAGGTGACACTAGCAGGGAGAATCACCTAGGTGATTGTAATCCAGATGGCTGAACTCCTTGGTTAAATCTATTCCTAGGGCTTTTATTCTTTTGGTGCTTTTGTAAATGGGATTGTTTTCTTCATTTTTTGGTCATGTTTTGTTGGTATATAAAAACACAACTGACCTTTTTAAACTGAGTGCACATAAAATATTGGTTTCAGGTGTACAATATAGTAACCAACAATTACATACATATAAGTTTAGTTGCCATCTTTCACTGTACAAAATTATTACGATATTATTGCCTATCTTCCCTGTGCTGTACAGTACATCCCCGTGACTTATTGTATAAGTGGGAGTTTGTACTTCTTAATCCCCTTTACCTGTTTTGCCTATCCCTCCACCCTCTTCCCCTCTGGCAATCACCACTTCTTTATATTTAGGAGTCTTTTTCTATTTTGTTGTTGCTGTTTGTTTGTTTGCTCTTTAGATTCCAGATAGAAATGAAATAATATGGTGTGTGTCTTTCTCTGTCTGACTTATTTCATGTAGCATAATACCCTCTATGTCCATCCATGTTGTTGAGAATGGCAAGACTTCATTCTTTTTGATGGCTGAGTATTAATATTTCATCATGTAAATATACCACAACTTCTTTATCCATTTAACTATAGTTGGAAACTTAGGCTGCTTCCATATGTTGGGTATGGGAAATAATGCTGCAATGAACAATGGGGTTCAGAAAACTTTTCAAATCAGTGTCTTCATTTTCTTTGGCTAAATACCCAGAAGTATAATTGCCGGATCGTATGGCATTTCTCTTTTTAGTTTTTTGATGAAGCTTCATACTGTTTTGCACATTGGCTGCACCAGTTTGCATTCCCACCAATAGTGCACAAGGGTTCCGTTTTCTCCACATCCTTGCCAATAGTTGTTATTTCTTGTCTTTTGGTACTGGTCATTCAGACAGCTGTGAGGTGATACTTTACCATGGTTCTGGATCTGCATTTCCCTGATTATTGGTGATATTGAGCATCCTTTCATGTGCCAATTGGCCATCTGTATGTCTTCTTTGGAAAAATGTCTATTCAGGCCCTTTCCCATTTTGTAATCAGTTATTATTATTATTATTATTATTGCTATTAAGTCATGGATTCTTTATATATTTTGAATATTAACTCCTTATCAGATATATCATTTGCAAATGTGTATCCCCATCTACTAGATTGCCTTTTTGTTTTGTTGATGGTTTCCTTCATTGTGCAAAAGCTTTTTAGTTTGATGTACTCCTGATTATTTATTTTTGCTTTTGTTTCCCTTGCCTAGGGAGACATGGCCAGAAAAATATTGCTAAGGCTGATATCCATGATATTACTGCCTATGTTTTCTTTAACGAGATTTATGGTTTCATGTTTTACATTATGTCTGTAATCAGTTTTGAGTTTACTTTTGTGTATGGTGTAAGAAAGTGATCCAGTTTCATTCTTTTGCATGTAGCTGTCCACAGTCAAGAGGGATATATTCCAGGGATGCAAGCACTGTTCAATGTACACAAATCAATCAGTGATATCCATCACATTAACTAAAAGATAGTTATGATTATCTCATGAGATGGAGAAAAAACATTTCACAGAATTCAAGATTCATTTATGATAAAAACAACACAAGGAATACAAGGAATATATCTCAACAATACAATATAAGGAACCTATTGCAACATAATAAAGCCATAAATGACACACACACAGCTAACATCCCACTTAATGGGGCAAAACTAAAAGATTGGAAACAAGACAAGGATGTCCTCTCTAACTACTTTTATTCACCATAGTACTGGAAGTTCTAGCCTCAGCAATCAGATAAGAAAAAAATATAAAGCATCTAAACTGGTAAAAAGCAAAACTGCCACTATTTGCAGATGACATGATACTACATATAGAAAACCCTAAAGACTCCACCAAAAAACTACTAGAACTAATAAATGAATTCAGTAAAGTTGCAGGATACAAAATCAATATACAGAAATCTGTTGAATTTCTGTACACTAATGACAGAAAGATAAAATGGGAAAACAATTCTATTTACAATTGCATCAAAAAGACTAAAATACCTAAGGGTACATTTAACCAAGGAGGTGAAAGACCTATACCCAAAAACTATAAGACATGGATGAAAGAAATTGAAGATGACACAAATAAATGGAGACGCTTTGTGCTCATAGATTGGAAGAATTAATGTTAAAATGTCCATACTACCCAAAGCATTCAACAGATTCAGTAAAATCACTATAAAAATACCAAAAACATTTTTCACAGAACCAAAACAAAAAAAGTCCTAAAATTTGAATGGAACCACAAAAGACTCAGAATAGTCAAAGCATTCTTGGAGAAAAAATAAAAGCTAGAGATATCAAAGCCAGATTTCAAACTACATCACAAACACTGTAATCACAAAAGTATGATACTGGCAGAAAAATACAGACACACATAGTAATGGAACAGAATTAAGAGCCCCGAAACAAGCCCACTTATATGCTCAATTAACCTACGACAAATGCAATGAGAATATACAGTGGGGGAAAGAACAGTCTCTTCAAAAATGGTGTTGGAAAAGCTGCAGAACTGATGTTTGTACAGGCTTACCTTGAAGGTATTGTGGGTTTGGTTTCACACAACTATAGTAAAGCAAATATCGCAATAAAGCAAGTCAAATGAATTTTTTGGTTTTACAGTGTATATAAAAGTTATACTATTTTGTAGTATATTATTTGTGCTTTGTACACAAGAACATATGTTTTAAAAAATTTACATACCTCAATTAAAAAAATATTTTATTGCTAAAAAATGCTAACCATCTTCAAGCCTTTAGTGAGTTATAATCTTTTTTAAGAGGATGGCCTTGCCTTGATGTCCATGGATACTGACTGATCAGGCTGGTGGTTGCTAAAGATTGGGATGGCTGTAGCAATTTCTTAAAATAAGACAACAGTGGGGGCGCCTGGGTGGCTGAGTTGTTTAGGGGTCCGACTTCCGCTCAGGTCATGATCTCACAGCTTGTGAGTTCGAGACCGCCCCACCCCCCCACCCCCCATCGGGCTCTGTGCTGACAGCTCAGAGCCTGGAGCCTGCTTCAGATTCTTTGTGTCCGTCTCTCTCTATGCCTCCCCTGCTTGTGCTCTCTCTCTTTCTCTCTCTCTCTCTCAAAAATAAATATTTAAAAAAATTTGGAAAAAAAAAAATAAGACAACAGTGAAGTTTGCCACATTGACATATCCTTTCACCAATGATTTCTCTGTCACATGCTATGCTGTTTGATAGCATTTTACCCACAGTAGAACTTCTCTCAACTAAGTTAATGTAATATTTTAAATCATTTGTTGTCATTTCAGCAGTCCTCATGGCACTTTCAACAGTACATTCCATCTCAAGATTTCATCCCATCACTTTGTTTGCTCATTCATTAGAAGTAACTCATCATCTGCTAAAGTTTTATCGTGAGATGGCAGCAATTCAAATGGAATAATGAAAAAGTTTGAAATATTGCAAGAATTACCAAAATGTGACAGAGACATGAAGTGAACAAATGCTGTTGGAAAAATAGTGCCGATAGACTCGAATGACACAGGGTTACTACAAAACATCAGTTTGTAAAAACCATAATATCTGTGAAGTGCGATAAAGTGAAGCTCAATAAAATGATAAATGACTATATGTTAATTTCATATCCTGAAACTTTCCTGAAACCATTTATTAATTGTAACAGTTTTTTTAATGGAGTGTGTGGGATTTTCTATTTGTAAGATCAGATTATCTGCAAAGAAAATTTTACTGACTTTCTGATTTGGATGTCTTTTATTTCTTCTTTCCTCCCTTCCTCCTTCCCTCTCTCCCTCCCTGCTTTCTTTTCCTTCCTTCCTTCCTTCCTTCCTTCCTTCCTTCCTTCCTTCCTTTTCTCTCCCTCCTTTCCTTCTGCCTAAATGAGACTTCCAGTATTGTGTTGAATAGAAGTGTCAAGAGTGGGTATCCTCCAGAAAAAAAAGCAGGCACGTTGAGCAGAGTCCTACACCACTGGGGAAATCAGGTACTCACTCACATTTTCTCACTTTTCCATGTGGGAGAAATCAGAGTCTGAAGAGGTCTCTCCTGGCCCTGAGCTGTGCTGCCTTGGGGGCAGGGTGATGCAGGTAATATGAAACTGTTATTCTTACTCTTTTCAACGTGTCTATTCTCAGATTTTTTGCCCTAACACGGTCCTGGGGCTTCTCCACTAGACTCCCAGGATCCCACAAAGGTGCTCTTATCTGTGGATGGTTGTCAAAATTGATGATTTTGTGTGGGATGACAGCTGAAAACCCCTATTTCACCATCTTCCTGTTGTCACTCCTAAGAACTTAGTTTTCTAAATCAACATGTATCTAACTGCACCTGCAAGGGTGTGCTGTCTTCTTGTGGAACTTAAGTAAAATTTTCCTCTTGTAATTTGAGGTCTGTATAGTAATCAGATTTGAGACTGTTACAAAGGGCATTGTTGTATAGTTAGGCATAAGTGTATCATATCATCCTTAACTAGACAGTGCATTCCTAACCGTAGGGAAATGAGAGAAAACTCATGAATGAAGGGAAGTTTGAGCTAAGCTGAAAATGCATGGTGGTGGGGTGGACATGGAAGGCTGCCATTTTGCTGAAATCTCTTTAGTTCCCCAAGGATCCTATGTAGCATGTTTCTTCTTACTCCCATGTTCTTACAACTTCCTATCACTAGGTTTTCCTGGAGGAAACCTGAAATCCCATTAATACCATTTCATTGATTCACTTCATTGACCATGGTTCTCAAAAGATTTAATATTGAAATATGGCATTTTTGGAACTGCTATACTACACCATGCGTTATACCTACATGCACCTGCTCCATAACTTCTGTCTTTATTTTTGCTCTCTTGGGCAAAAGATGAGTGGACTAAATTCCATCCTTCTCTTTTTCTTGCTTTCTCTGGCAGGTTGTGTTATACCCTTACAGAGTGAAGCTCAAGTAGATTGCCTTGTTGTTTTGTGAACTTTCTAATATTCTTCTATGTGTGTAAGTTCTGTCTCCCCAGTTAGACCATAAGTTTACCCATGACAGTTTCAGTGCATTGCTAATGGCAGAGACTCAACAATTGATTGCTAATAGCAGAACTTTTTTGCTTATTTAGCAAATATTTATTATGTGACTACTATGGGTTACCCATTTTTATTATTGCTTGTAATATATCTATGAAGAAAGTGGACAAAGAATCCTGCCTTTGTAAAGTTTATTTTCTGGTAGTGGAGCCGAATAATAAACATTGGACATAAGCAAGTAAATGATAATGATTTATTTGCACATAAAACATTAAACCAATGATCTTTATTCTGATAATTCTTTTGTTGAAAAGTACCATATAAATCCAAGTGAGTTAATTAATTAATTAATTGAGAGAGAGAGAGAGAGAGAGAGAGTTGAGGAGAAGGGAAGAGGGAGAGAGAGAGAGAATCCCAAGCAGGCTTCACACTGTCAGCACAGAGCCTGACTCCAGACTCTATCCCATGACCCTGGAATCATGACCTGAGCCAAAATCAGGAGTTGTATTGTCAACTGACTGAGCCACCCAGGTGTCCCAAAATCCACGTTAGTCTTGGCTAAGAGTCCAGACTTTGATTTCTAGATCTAGTTGACCATTATTCAGGACATAAGATCCATTCCTAGATGTAATATCCGTACAGTACACACAAGAAAACCAAAATACCGATTAACTCTCTTTACACTACTGTTGTAATTACTATTGGAATTGAGTTGCAAAAATGAAAGGGGGACAAGAAAAGACATAACAAATTTGCATATGTAAAGAGGCAATGTGGCAATGATAGGTGGATATTGGAACCCAATTCACCAGCTGCACTCACTATACCTTCAGGTGAAGGCAGGAAGATAATTTCCCCAATCTCCACCGGGTTGTTTCTAACATCTTTAAGGTTGGCTGGAGTTCTAAATTCTGGCAGTGGATTGAATTTCTTCCTGCTTCCTTCTATCTGACTCTCTTTGAAAAAGAAAAAGAAAGGAAAGGAAAAGAAAAGAGGGAAGAAAGGAAGGAGATAAAGGAAGAGAAAAAATCCTGTCGCTTTAGTGCTTACTGTCATTCACCAGACTGTGAGCAGTTGGTTTACAATCTTCTTCATCCCAAGACCCACAACCATCCTGCAGGACTCCAACATGTGCATGATCCTTCTGACATCCTGGTCTCTCAGTTCCAGGACATCGTCATTTCCCAGGCTCTTTCTTTTATGCGGTCACTCATCCCTGCGGTCACACTATGTAATGTGTCATCAGAAACTGTCCCACCTCTACTGCCATTAAATTAAACCTCCTACTTTTGGACATCTGTCTCCTCCTCTTCCAGCCTGCTTGTTAGATTACTTTCACCATGATTACTCTTCAGTCTCATTGGAATGCCCAATCAGCAGAGAGACCTTTACACTTCGTCACTCTTGTACTATTATTTTCTTTCTTACCCTCCTGACCAGAGATTCTTATATCTAGCCTTTCAGTAACAATCTTGTAAATAAGCCTCTTGATTTCCTTTTTGTACTACTTACTTGTAAAGGTCTTGCTATTTTTCCTTCATCTGTACATGACCAACTGAGACTTGATGGAGAAGGTTGCAACAAATGGCAGATAAGTATCATTAATATTCATAATTGTTAAAACATATCTCACACACTGCTTAATACCCCATTACATTTATTTGATCTACTCGATCCCTCAATCCAGAATAATCATTTTGAACTTTGTACCTTTCCCCAGCCTCAGTCTCATCCTCTGTATGCCCCACCATCCTAATTCATTAACACACTTGCTTTTCGTTTTTATCCGATGGCTTCATCTCCTCCTCGGGAAAAATTGAAATCATCAGTTAAAAAATCATCTAATTTTCTGCAATTAATCATGCACACCTTTGACACATGCCCTCTTCTTTTCCTTCTTTACCCCAGTTGCCTTGGAAGGGATGTCCTTCCTTTCCAAGACATATATGTCCACTTCTGCTTCGGCTCCTAATCATGATCATGTGAACAGTATGTGCTTCCCATATGCCAGCTTCTGCTCAACGTACTTTACTCATAATCCTCTCAACAATCCTAGGGGTAGATCCTATAAGTGTTCCCACACTCCAGATGAGGAAACTAGGGCATAGAGTGATTATGTAACTTGTCCAAGGTAACCCAGCTGGTAACTGGTAGAGGCAGGTTTTAATTCCTGGCAGTCTGGTAATAACAACACTATACTGCCTTCTTAGGAAAGTGATAATGCAACTATCCCTTCTGTACTTAATCAGCTCTTCCTTCTCAACAAAGTCATGCCCATCAACATTAAACATGCCCACATCTCTTCCATTGTTCTTATTGACATCTCATCCCATGCAACACTGTTTCTTTTTAACAGCCAAACTTCGTGAATGAACACTTTTTGTATTTGTTGCATTCAATTTTTCACCTTCCACTCTGTAATCCTACTCACTCCAATCTGGATCCCCACACCCACACCAATTTAGCAACCAAAATAGCTCTCAGTAAGGTCATCACTGATGCCTGTGCACAAGATTCAATGGGCAGATTATAATGTTTATCTACTGGCCTTCTCAGCAATCTTTAGCTTTCCTGATGACTTCATTATTCTTTTATTAATGAAAACCTTCATTTAGAGATAATTCATATACCATATAATTCACTCATTTAAAGTATAAAGTTCAGTGTTTTTTTGCGTATTCAAAAGATTTTGCAAACATCACTACAGTTTTAGACAGTTTTCTGTTTAGAACATTGTTCTAAAATAATTTTAGAACATGCCCTTTAGCAGTCACCCCCACTTATCCCCAAACTGCCAGCCCTAGGCAACCACCAACCTACTTTCTGTCTTTGGATTTGCCTATTATGGACACTTCGTGTAAATGGAATCATCCTATATGTGGTCCTTTGTGACTTGCTTCCCCTTAGTATAATGTTTTCAAGGTTCATCCATATTGCAGCATAGATCAATGCTTCAATCCTTTTTATTGTTGAATAATACTCCATTGCCAGGATAGACCACATTTTATTTGTCTGTTCATCAGTTGATGAATATTTGGCTTGTTTCCGCTTTTTGGCTATTATGAATAATTCTGCTATAAACATTTGTGAACAAGTTTTGTGTAGACATATGTTTTTATTTCTCTTGAGTTTATATCTAGGAATGGAATTGTTGAGCCATATGGTAACTCTATGTTTAACTATTAGAGGAATTGCAGAAGGTTTTCCAAAGAGGCTACACCATTTAACATCCCCACCAACAATGCATAAGGGTTCCGATTTTTCCACATCCTTGCCCATATGCATTATTACCTGAGTTTTTTTATTCTAGCCATCCTTAAGATGTGTAGTGGTATCTCATTTAAGTTTAAAATTAAAAAAAAATCTTTAATTGAAGTATAATTGGAATGCTGTATCCTACTTACAGGTGTACATCATAGCAATTTGACATTTTCATACATTATGAAATGATTACCACGGTAAGTCTAGTTACCAACAGTCACTTTACAAAGTTAGTATACTATTATTGACAATATTCTCCCATGCTGTACATTACATCCCCATGACTTATCTTTTTTATTTTTTTTATTTTTTTTTACACTTATTTATTTTTGAGAGACAGAGAGAGACAGAGCATGAGCAGGGGAGGGACAGAGAGAGAGGGAGACACAGAATCTGAAGCAGGCTCCAGGCTCCAAGCTGTCAGCACAGTCTGACGCGGGGCTCAAACCCACGAACCGTGAGATCATGACCTGAGCCCAAGTCGGACACTTAACCGACTCAGCCACCCAGGCACCTGACTTATCTCTTTTATAACTGGAAGTTTGTACCTCCTAATTCCCTTTTCCCATTCTCCAACCTCTCCCTACTCTGGCAGCCAACAGATTGCTTCCCATATCTAGGAGCCTGCTTCTATTTTGTTTTGTTTGTTCA
This sequence comes from Panthera onca, assembly GCF_046562875.1. Lineage (NCBI taxonomy): Eukaryota > Metazoa > Chordata > Mammalia > Carnivora > Felidae > Panthera > Panthera onca. The sequence continues at coordinate 14,985,047 of NC_138345.1, read as the reverse complement.
CTTGTTTTGTTTTTTAGATTCCACATATAAGTGAAATCACATGGTATTTGTCTTTGGCCCATTTCACCCAGCATAATACCCTCCACGCCCATCTATGTTGTCGCAAATGGCAAGATTTCATTCCTTTCCATAGCTAAGTAATATTCCACTGCATATATGCATACATATCTATGTATCTATATGTCTATATCTATCTATGTATCTATCTATCATCTATCTATCTATATCTGTATCTATATCTATCTATATCTAATCTTCTTTATCCATCCATCTATCAATGGACACTTAGGTTACCTCCATACCTAGCCATCATAAACAATGCTGCAATGAACATAGGGGTGCTTATACCTCTTCAAATTGGTGTTTTCATTTCCTATGGATAAACACCCAAAAGAGGAACTTCTGGATTATATGGTAGCTCTATTTCCACTTTTTTTTTTTTTTTGAGGAAACTCCACATTACCCTCCAGAGTGGCTGTACCAATTTCCACTCCAACCAACAGTGTCAAGGGTCCCCTCATCTCTACAGCCTTGCCACTCTCGTTATCTTTTGTCTCACTGATAATAGCCAGTGTGGCAAGTGTGAGGTGATATGTTGCTATGGCTTTGGTCTATATTTCCTCACTGGAAAAATGTCCATTCAGATCCTCTGCCCATTTTAAAATTGGATTTTCTGTTTGATAGTAAGCTGTGTAAGTTCTTCACACATTTTGGATATTAACCCCTCATGAGATGCATGGTCAGTAACTGTCCTTTCTCCTTGCTGATGATTTCCTTCTCTGTCAAAAATTTACCAGTTTGATGTAATCCCACTTGCCCCAGTGGGAACTTTCTTTGTTCTAGTTCTGTGAAAAATGCCATTGGTATTTTGATGAGGATTGGATTGACTTTGTAGATAGCTTTATGTAGTATGGACATTTTAACAATATTTAATCTTCCAATGCTTCATCAGTGTCTTACAATTTTCAGAGTACAAGCTTCTCACCTCCTAAGTTGAATTTATTCCTAGGTATTTTACTTTTTTGTAAGCACTTATAAATGGGACTATTTTCCTATTTTTTCTTTCCAAAAGCTTGTTATTACTGCAGAGAAATCCAACCAATTTTTTGTGTGTTAATTTTGTATCCTGCAACTTTACCAAATTCAGTTATTTAGGTCTAAAGTCTTTTGTAGAGTCCTTAGAATTTGCTATATATAGTGTCCTGTCATCTGCAAATAATTACAGTTTTACTTCTTTTGAATTTGGATGCCTTTTATTTCTTTTTGTAAATTAATTTTTTTTATTTTTTGAGAGAGAGAGCACCAGTGTGGGAGAGGGGTGGAGGGAGGGAGGGAGGGAAAGAGAGAGAGAAAGAGAGAGAGAGAGAGAGAGAGAGAGAGAGAGAGAGAGAGAGAATCTCAAGCAGACTCCACACTCAGTACAGAGCCCAGTGCGGGGCTGGATTCCAAAACCCTGGGATCATAACCTCAGACCAAATCAAGAGTCAGATGCTCAACCAATTGAGCCATGCAGGTGCCCTGGGATGCCTTTTATTTCGTTTTCTTGCCTAATTGCTGTGGCTAGAACTTCTAATCCTATGTTGAATAAAAGTGACATGAGTGGGCATTCTTGTCTTATTTATGTTCTTAGAAGAAAAACTTTCAGCTTATCAACACTGAGTATGGTGTTAGCTGTGGGATGGTTATGTATGGACTTTATTATGTTGAAGTGCATTCTTTTATTCTCACTATGTTGAGAGTTTTAATCAAAGTGAATCTTGAATTTTGCCAAATGCTTTTTCTGCATCTTTTGAGATGATCATGATTTCTACCCTTCATTTAGTTAATGCTGTTTAATTGATTTACAGATCTTGAATCATCCTTGCATTCCTGAAATAAATCCAACTTGATTGTGGTGTATGATCTTTTTAATGTATTGTTGACTTTGGTTTGATAATATTTTATTGAGGATTTTTGCATCTATGTTCATTCAGAATATTATAGACTGGGTTTACCTGGTAGATTTGGCAGGCTGGCTGGATCTGTGGTGGGCATGGGCAGTGGGGTTCCAGGGTGCACCATGTTGGGACTGCCTTGGTGGGATGGCAAGAGCTGGAGCAGGCATAAGCAGGGGGAGGTTGGGGCACACTGTGCCATGGCTGCCTTACCAGGGCAGCTGGAATGAACCAAGGCTGGGAGAAATCTCAGGGCATGCATGCTAAGGCTGCCTTGTTGGGACAGCTAGGATTGGAGTAGATCCATCCTGGGAGGTGCCCTGTCATTTCAGTTTTGATTTGCATTTCCCCAATGTCTAATGCTGGGACTCTTTTATGTGCTTATTGGTCATTTGTAAAACTCTGCAGAAAATCTATTCAGATTATTTGCCACTTTTTAAAAATTTTATTTATTTTATGTTTTATATTAAATATAACTTATTGTCAAATTGGTTTCCATACAACACCCAGTGCTCATCCCAACAGGTGCCCTCCTCAGTGCCCATCACCCACTTTCCCCTCTCCCCCACCCCCCATCAACCCTCAGTTTGTTCTCAGTATTTAAGGGTCTCTTATGGTTTGCCTCCCTTCCTCTCTGTAACTTTTTTCCCTCCTTCCCCTCCTCCATAGTTTTCTGTTAAGTTTCTCAGGATCCACATATGAGTGAAAACATATGGTATCTGTATTTCTCTTCCTGACTTATTTCACTTAGCATAATACCCTCCAGTTCCATCCATGTTGCTACAAATTATTTGCCACTTTTAAATTAGATTATTTTGGTTTTTTTATTGAATTATAGAAATTCTTTATATATTCTGAATGTAAGTTCCCTATCAAATGTATGATGTACAGAAAATTTCTTACATTCTACGGGTTGACTTTGTGGATGGTGTCCTTTGATGCAAATTTTTAATTTTGTTAATGTCCAATGTATCTATTTTGTTGTTGTTGTTGGTTAGGTTTTCTATCTTATCTAGAAAATATAGCCTAATCCAAGGTCATGAAGATTTACTCCTATGTTTTCTTCTAAAAGGTTTATAATTTTATCTCTGATATTTAGGTCTTAGACATTTTCTGAGTTAATTCTTATACATGATATAAAGTAGGGGATGCCATTATTCTTGAAAAAGTCTCTTACCCTGGCTTTCAAGAAACCTCATCCTTCTCATTTCCTCTTGACCCTCCACATGGTAATTTCCAGTATTTTTTAAGATTTCTTCTCTATTTTTAAATGTATTTTCTCAAAGTTTTGTCATAGTTTGTCTTTTATTCTCCCTAAGTACTGTCTCCTGGGGAATTTCAGTAAGGGCTAAGCTTCAGTCATACCTATATACTAATGACTTCCAAATTTCTATCTCCATCCCAGACCTGTTTGAACTCTAGTTCCTTTCATCCAATGCCAATTCTATATTTCCTTTCAGTTGTCTCAAAAATACAGAAATTCAGGATCTTCAAATTAAAACATGTGATATTCCCATTTCCCTAGTCTGGTACCAGTTGTTTATTGTGAAAGCTCAAGACTCATCTACTATCCTTGATGGTTCCTTCTCTCTAACTCTCCAGTCCAATCCATTACTAATCTTTCAAATTTGTCTTCTACTCATTTCTGAAAGTAATCCAAAACTTTGTAGCTCAACTACAATCATCCTGATGATGTTACTTTCTTTATTTTCCTAGATTCCCAGCAGATTTCTAACAGATCCCAACTGATCTACTCTGGACCACCTTGACTATTTTCTCTACACTGCATCCAAGGTGTTTCCAAAATAAAAAAAACTGACCCCACCAATTAAAAACCTGACCCTATCAACAAAAATAAACCCCAAACCCACAACAACTGAAGAAAAAACTTCTCCATGGCTTCTGTGGATTGGCCCTTCAGGCTTGATCATCTTAACTCTCCATGTCTATGTATGCTGCCTTTTTTTTTCCTCAAAATGTTAGAGTACTTCCCTTAACACCATGGACTTAAATGCAAGTCATTCTATCAGACTGGTTTTTCCTCCCTTACGCTCTCCTATTTAACCCCTTCCCATTCTGACAAATGTCGAGTCAAATGCTATTCTTCCTTTTTTTTTACTGCTATAATTTACATATAACATCCTGTAAGTTTAAAGTGTACAGCATGTTGATTTGATACTTTTATATATTGCAATATGATTACCACTATAGCTTTAGCTAACGCCTTTATCACATCACATAATTATCATTTCTTTTTTTATGGTGAGAACACTTAAATTCCAGTCTCTTAGAAATCACGAATAGACATTTTTCCAGAGAAGACATCCAAATGGCCAACGGGTATATGAAAAGATGCTCAATATCGCTAATCATCAGGGAAATGCAGATCAAAACCACAATGAGGTATCATCCCATTCCTGTTGGAATGGATTTCATCAAGAAGACAAGAGATAACATGTGTTGGTAAGGATGTGGAGAAAAGGAATGCCAGTGTCCATTGGTAGGAATGTAACTTGATTCAGCCACCAGGGAAAACAGTATGGAGGTTCTTCAAAAAAATAAAAATACAACTGCCACAGGATCCAGCAATCCCACCCCTGGGTATGTAACCAAAGGAACTGCAAACAGGATACCAAAAAGATATGTGCACTCCCACATTTATTGCAGCATGAGTCACAATAGCCAAGATATGGAAATAACCTGTGTCTGCCAAAAGGTGATTGGATAAAAATGTGGTATATGTATACAATGGAATAACATTCAGCTGTAAGAAAGGACGACCTCCTGCCATTTGCAAGGAAATGGATGGAACTTGATGGTATTTTGCTTAGTGAGATAAACCACACAGAGAAAGATAAATATCATGTGTTATCACCTATATGTGGAACCAAAAAAAAAAAAAAAAATAGAAAGGTGATTACCAGGGCTGGGGCATGGGGGAACTGAAGAGATGTTGTCCAAGGGCACAGACATCAACTAGAACATGAATAAGTTCTAGAGATTGAATGCACAGCATATGGGTCATAGTTGAGTGTTATTCCTTGGTGACACTGTCTGATTCCCACCTGCTCCTATTTTAGGTCTTGCCCCCTTATTCTATGATCTCATAGAGTGAGCCCTGTCTCTTGCTTTTTGAGTGCTTCTCTCAGTTTGCAGTTGCAGATTTAAAACTTTGACTAGGAGTGGCGTCTGGGTGGCTCAGTTGGTTAAGTGTCTGACTTTGGCTCAAGTCATGATCTCTCAGTCTGTGGTTTGAGCCCCACATTGTGCCCTGTGCTGACAGCTCAGAGCCTAGAGCCTGCTTGGATTCTGTGTTTCCCTCTCTCTCTGCCCCTCCCCCACTTGTGTGTACTCTCTCTCTCTCATAAATAAACATTAAAAAAATAAATAAAATGTTTAAAAAAGTAAAATAAAAGTGTGACTAGTAGATTAGTCCCCCACGAGGAATCAGTAAGACTGGCTTTAACATCATATTACCAGACTTTAGCACTGTCCTTGAATACAGCGGGTGCTAACAAATGTTCTTTTGTCACATAAACACAAAGAATGGATGCATGTGTTTATTAAGAAAAAAGTGATAGGGGTGCCTGGGTGGCTCAGTCAATTAAGCATCTGACTCTTGATTTTTGGCTCAGGTCATGATCTCACAGTTATGGGGTCAAGCCCCACATCAGGCTCTGCCCTGGGCGTGGACCCTGTTTAAGATTCTCTCTCTCCCTCTGAAAGAAAGAAAAGAAAGAAAAGGAAGCAAGCAAGCAAGCCAGTGTAGCCAAACAGACACATGGAACCCCCTGTGCTGTACTTGAACCTGCCAACAACAGCCTCCAATCTTTGGCCATCACAAGACTTGCCCTGATAGAAGTTGAAGTTCCATTCAGAAGGGCACCTTCCCTTCCTGATTTCCTTTTCTTCATTGAGCCCATTCAGAACTCCATTCTCTGGTCAGCAGTCAGGCTTCAGCCAAAGTATTGTCCTCTGTTCTATAAAGTTCTGTACATAGTTCCTAAGTTTCTGCAGGGAGTGATCTTTGCTTTTGTCCTGAGGTTACAACAAATATTTGTAATAAAGACTGCACACGAAGGCGAAACAAAGAAAGAAAGAAAGAAAGAAAGAAAGAAAGAAAGGAGGGGGAGGGCAAAGTAGGGAGGGGAGAGGGACGAGGGGAGAGGGGAAAGGGAGAGGGGAGGGAGATGGAGAGGAGGGAGGAGGTGAAGAAGGGAGGGGGTAGAGGAGAAGGGGGAGGGGAGGAGGAGGAGGAAGAAAGTAGTAGTACTTTCCCAGAGGTTGGATATAGCTGACTAGATTGTAAACACTTTGTAACCAGGAAATTCCCCCAAACCTGTTATTAACTAGGTTGTTGACTACACAGAGCATGATTCTCACTAAGAATTTGAAGATGAGCACAAAAAAGAAAGAAAAGAACATTAATCCCTGTAGCACAACATATGACTCATCAAACAGTTTTAAGTCTGATTTTTAAAATTATGCTAAGCAGCTATGCGCCGTCCCTGCTGAAGTGATGCTTGCTTTTCTGAAACAAGGTAATATGTTTAAACGTTGAACCAGCTGACTCTCAGTGACTGGCTTTGAAAATTAGTCCAGAAGTTCACTTTGGAATTACATCTTCAGAATTTGGTTTTCAGAAAGTGAAGGCAAACACACACACACACACACACACACACACACACACACACGACCCAGAGGAAAGAATCTGTGATGAAATCTTCACCACCTGATGTTGTTCAGGAAAAGGAAAAGAATGGAGGGATGCCTGAGTGGCTCAGTCGGTTAAGCAACCTACTCTTGACTTTAGCTCTGGGCATGATCTCACCATTCGTGAGTTTGAGCCTTGCCTCAGGCTCTGTGCTGACAGCGTGGAGCCTGCTTGGGACTCTCTCTCTCTCTCTCTCTCTCTCTCTCTCCTTCTCTCTCTGCCCCTCCCCTACTCACCTGTTCTCTCTCTCTCCAAATAAACAATTTTTTAAAACTTAAAAAAACTGGGAACATGGTAAGGGCGTAGTGACCGTGCAATCCAGGGGGCCAAAAAAAGTGACACTCCTAAGAGAAGATAAGCTCCACAGTGGGTGCAGGTACAAGACTGAAGAGAAAAATCACAAACATGAGAGGTAAGAAGAATATGTGTGATTGTGGAATAGGAAACGCTTAATAGAGCTCTCTTGAAGGAAAGAATGGTTTTCTTATTTCACGCCTGCCTCTAAGAATCTTTTCAATGAAAGTCCTAAAAGAATAAAGCAATGACATTTGTGAAGAGCATCCTGAGGTATATCTGAAGAGTACTGCCAGATAAACCCAAGGTGCTGTTCACAGATCGGACTAGCACAGATTACAAAATAGAGCCAGTGTCCAAGGACAGAGCCACGTGCACAAAAACAGCTTATTTGTAACCACAGAATCCAGCTGCATTTCCAAGCGGCCACCGGCAGGTTTGCAAAGGTGGTAAAAAATCACTTTGCAAGTTGAAATTGTGGCTTCAAGGTTAGATCAGCAGGACCAGGCGTCACAAAGCCAGCAGAAGCTAAGGCGGTGGAAATGTCCCCTTCGCTCACCGTGGCATTCTACAGACTTTGTGTCCAGTGTTTTCTTTTTCTTAAACAGAAGGGAATGTCTGTACTTGTCACTGCAGAGTTGTCTGGCTTCAGGTTAAGCAGCAAGTGTTAGACTAGAAGCAGCAGTGGGTGTGAAGAAGCCTTTAAACTTGTGGAGTTAGAAATTCAGTATCGTGAACAGATGTCTGAGTTCGACTTCTGAGAATATGGGGTGAAGGGCCCCAGAGAGGACCAGCTTCTGACACGGGAGAAGCAGAAATAGCCACTTGGCCCTAACACACGGGTGCAGTCTCAGGTGCCAGGGACCGTTGACCAGATTCTGGCTGGGGGAGGGGAGGGGTCCCAGTGCCTGGAGACCCAGCCCCCCAGTGGGCTTGAAGATGGAGGACGGTGGCTTCTCCATGCCGCCGTGATTCCCACAGCTCCCCCTCTGTGATCTCTTTACACCCTCCCACACTTGCCAGCTGCCACTGTAACAACACAGCACAGTACTCCCTCTGTGTGTGCTGCTCCTCAAAGCCCAGAACCTTCCCCCACCACCTTCCCTGCCAACCCACCGCCTGCACCCCGGGGTACACTGCCTCTTCTCCAGCCCCCCCACCTCCCTGCCACTATCTCCCCTCAAACCCCTCTTGCGTTTGGTCAGCTCAGGGATCCACTCTGCAAACGTTGCCTCTTCTCAACCCTTTATATTGAGTCTTTGGAACAGGAGGCCACTGTATCTATCTATAGGAGGTAATAGAAGCCCAGAGAGTCCATTGCCAGTAGCTCCAGAATGTTCTGACATGTGCATCCCTCCCGTTTGCAGCCGCTGCTGGAGACAATATGGCACTTAAAACCAGGAGTTAGGATACCTGGTGGTTTTGCCAGCACCGAAAAGCCGCTAAGCTCATCTCCTATCCCTTTCGACTAGAACATTCTGTTAGTTTCTAGTCTCAATTCCTCATGCCCAAGCTGTCTCTCTGCTCTCTGGCATTACCTTCTTGAGCGGACTGGTCAGAGAATGGGGACCTACCCTTGCACTCGCCCACCCACCAACCCGCTCGCTATTCAGCTCCCTCCTAGTAACCAGGTGGACTCATTTTTCTTTCCATTCACTTCTTCCCAGATTTCAGTCAGTTATTTCGGTAATTTTTTTTTTGACTGCCAACTATGTGGTAGACCTAATTTCTGGCTATACATTAATAAGCAAAATAGTGGTATTTTCTTTCTTCTAAGAACTGAGTCTAATGGGAGTGAGACAGGCAATAAACAAGAAAAATGTTAACATTTCTAAAATGTGAAAGTGTTGTGGATGAATCCCACACATTAGAAATCTTTCCTTATTCCCCATATCATTTAAAAAAATTTTTAATGTTTATTTATTTTGAGAGAGAGGCAGAGAGAGAGAGAGAGAGAGAGAGAGCATAAGTGGATGAGGGCAGACAGAAGAAAGTATAGAATCCCAAGCAGGCCCCACACCATCAGCACAGAGCCCGATGTGGGGCTCAAACTCATGAACCGTGAGATCATGACCTGAACCGAGATCAAGAGTTGGACACGTAAGCGACTGAGCCACCCAGGCTCCCCTTCCTGTATCATTTTCTGAAACTCAATCTGCAGATCTTGTTTATTATAATTTGGCCTTGAGTTTGAGGTGCGGGTAACCCTGGACTGTAGAATCTACATTTACACAGCTGTGATCTTTGTTGATCAGAAATTTGTGAGAAGACCGAGCAGGATTGTGGATTGTCTCTTAGGTTTCCTAGCTGTTCAAAACATGTATGTTACACTGTTTAGAAATAGGTACTGGCCTATAATACTCTCTCTCTCTTTCTCTCTCTCATACTTAAAATGCATTTATAAATAACGCATCCCACTTAGTTTGACTTCCTGGTGCAGACATTCAAGGTTTCCAGTTTCTGGAAGCTGGAGAAAAAGTTACAGATTGGCACTTTAAGAGGCCCTCATTAACCCCTAGTTGAGGAGAAGAAAGGAAACAATTGTGAGAAGCCCAAAGTGGAAACCGATGAGTGGGATCCAAACAGCACCCGAGGCCAATTTGGTTTTGCAGGCTGTTTGAGTAGCCAGGTCTCACACTTTTAAATGATTCCCTGACGATAGGAAATTCCTGGTAAAAGCTGTAACCTGTTCTGGCTTCTGTTTCCAGGTCATTCCAAACCAGCAGCCTTGCAGTGTGGAAGGTGGTATCTTGTAGGTCACCACCAGCAAGAGACAGCGGAATTGAAGAGCTTTGAGGGGCAGGTTCCTGGGCACACAAGAGGAAGATTCCCTGGCTGATGCTCCAGAAAGCTGCAGGAAGTCTTTGAGGTGGGCAAATTTCTGGAAATGAGGAAGTAAAACCTTATTTTGTTGTTAGGGGTTGCTGAAACTGGGTATTTTTAGGATAGATAAAATTTCCTCCTTCTTCCCCCACTTCCTCTCCAGTGTGTTTGAGAAGTGCATCCTTATCAACTCCCCTGACACTTGACTGAATCTGGTCTCTAATTTCCCCAAGGTCACAATGGAGACTGGGGATGCAAGCCATCTCTCCTGAGGTGCCATGTGCCACGTGATCTATCCTACAACTCGGTCCGGTCTTGCTGATAGTGAAAAGGGTGTTGGGGAGGTGGACAGGCTCCGCAGAATTAAAGCTACAAAATGCTTTTCCAGATTCTTCCAGCGTGCTTTGAAGTCCAACTGCTGTTCATTTAGAGACTAAGGAGGCAATATTCTGGATACCGTGTTCTCAGAGTCCTGTTCCCCATGGGGGAGCGGCCACGGATCACCAATAGCACAGCTGATGTTAATGGTTGCTTAACAACTTCTCAAATATCCTGCAGATTTGGCACGAAAGCTCTTGGGTGTGAAAACTTAGGTCCTCTGTTAGATTGTATTAAAAGCTCTAAGACCATATACTATGGTGGTTTCGAGTCTCCCTTAGATGCATGACCTCCTGAGAGTGAGCGGTCATGGGGGCTCTGGCACATACCCACATGACCAATTCTGCCAGTGTCCTGGGGAGGAAAAAGAACAATGTTACATATTTGCTCTACCAAATCCTAGTCCTGGTGTCTAGGAACACGAGCCAAGCCCAATCAGCTACCAGGCTTTTCATTAACTTCGATTCACTGCTTATTTATTAATTCTATTATTTTATCAGTAATAGGCACCGACCACTCAAGAAAACAGATGGAAAAAAAACCTTAAATGAGAGATTTCTATACACAAGTTTGTTACAGATTTGAATCACCACCGTTACTGGATTTTTTTTTTCTTTTTTGGCAAGATCTACCACCATCTACCTCTCAAAAGATGTGTTGGGGAGCCATTGCTGTGTATCACATAGAATAAAATGTGACCTCAGGAATTTGTAGTCCTAGACGAGTCAGTTGGAACTTGTTACTATTTTTGAGATCTAAATGGTTTGTTAATTGTGTTAATAGTAAGACCGGAAGGAAAATTCTAAAGCTGAGTAAGACTTTCAATGTTCGAAGCACTTCTAGGCACAGGTACAGGTCCCTTAGAGTTTGTTTATTCACATACCTCATTTGTTGATTGCCGATCTGTGTAAAGACACTGAACTTTAAAAAGATACCGTAAAGCTTCGTCGTCTCCTCTCCTCTTTCTCTCCCTCTTGTCCCTCTTTCCTTCCAAGCATCAGTACTCAAACCCCATGGCTTCTCGGAAGACCATTTGAAAACCACTTACTAGTAATTTTCAGTGTTCTCAACACGTTGCACTTTTACATTTAAAGTGCAACTCATATTTATGTTGATCTCTTCACTGGACCTATTGATCTCTTAACTGGAAAACCTCTAAGGCTGTTCAGTGTAATCTAATCTATGCCAGTTGTAAGACTGCAAACTCTGAGGGGGCAGGGGTCCTGCTCCCTATGCCCCACCCACTACTGTGGTGTCCTTGTGGTAATGTTGCTAATGATAAGGATAAGGACAGCTAAGACTCACATAGCTGGCTAGTCCTAGGCACTCGTAGGAGCACTTGACACGCATTAACATTCCTCAGCAACGGGCGAAGCCAGGACTCTTGTCCCCATTTAGGAGTGAGCAAACCCACACACTGTGAGGTTGAGTGACTGTTTGAAGGTCAGTAAGGAGTGAAGCAGGACTCCAGACCAGGCAGGCTGGCTTCCAGACCTGTGCCCTTCCCTGTCACAGCATAGTCTCTCAGTGCATGAAAATAAAGTGGCACACCTTATGGGAAAATTTTATTTGATCTCAGCTCTTCCCTGACTGCTCCCCTATTTGTATGGCATTTTTATATCTTTCTTAGAACCTCTGCATATTTTACCTTACAATCAAATTTTCAAATGACCAGGCTCTAAATCACTACAAAGCTTTCCGTCTTTCCAAGAGCCATGCTTTTACCCATAAGTCAGACGCAGTTTTTGCTTACCTGATTTGGATGAGGTTGATGCTATTAGCTGACAGGCTGAAGGCTGTATGTACCAGTCTTTTCATGCCTTGGATGACATCATTTGTGGATTTTCAGCTGTTATTTTCTCGTCTACAGAGCTTTGCTGGCATAAAAAAAAAAAAAAAAGTGATCAACTCTAATGAGCAATTTGTACAGCTACTCCTAGTCCTTTTTATTTAATGTTATAACTTTGCACTATAAAGCTATTATAGTTGATGTTGTATGAAAAAATACCACAATACTGGAGTTTGACATCCTAAAAAAAGCAAAACTCAAGACTGCTCCTCTGTTGCTGTGAGACTTCTCTAACTGCTTCCACCCCCAGTAATAATGGAAAGTGTTTGAACAGCACAAAAAAATATGTAGTGGGGTTACAAATGTACTCACACTGATCTTTCTCATCAAGTGGCTATCTGTTGGGTAGAGGCGAAAACAAAATAGTTTAGTCTGATCTAAAACAAGTAAGTCAAAATAATTTCATCCGTTTCCTTAGGTTTAAAGATTTTTAGGATAGCTCTTCAGTGTTGGAGATTCCCCTATATTCTCCTTGCTGTTTTCCAAAATGGCATCCAAGAGTGCAAGGCAGGGACCACAAGACTGTGGAAGACCAGGGAGAGGTGGATGGGTGTGATAACTGATGTGAACTTAGCATCCTTGTGGTTCTACTCAGCCAGGCCTGATCCTAGGTAACCTGTTGATATCTGTTAGCAATGTCTTTGGTGTATACATGCACAATATATGGTTTTTCAGAGTCTCAGGACTTGAGAAGTCTCTCTCATGACCCAGCCTCCTGTTGAGCTTCATCAGTTTTGAAGACTCCTTTGAGTCCCTGCCACATCCATCATTTGGCCCCTGGATCATGCTGACCACCCCAAAGCCTCGGCTGTGGGTTTATCTTGCCCTGCCCATGGTGGGGTCCAGAAGAGACTCCCTGCCTTTTGCCTTGATGCCCATACCACCCAAGAAATTAAAAAAAAAAAAACACTATTAGCAAACTCAGTCTTCTGAGTTTTTCTGGTCATGACCAGTTGGGGATGTTGAGGCCAGCTGAGATAAGCTCAGAGCCCTTTGTTCCAAGTCTTCCACCAAAGAGGGAACTGGAACAAAGCTCCTCTGCTCTCCTTAATCAGGGTAACTCATGTCCTCAGGCCTGGGTTTCCAGCCTTACACTGCAGATAGCCATGTATGTGTCTGACTGCCTCCTACTCGTAACTACGTTGCTCTTTTTCTTCCTACTTAAAACTGGTGGGGATGGGCAGACATTTTTACCTTCCTCTTTTGGCCTGGGTGGGCTAATTCCCTAAATAGTATCCACCCTCTTCCAGAATTATGTCCTCTCTCCCTCCATTTCTGAAACTAAAGTGATAGACTGATTTGGGGGAGAGAGAAACCAGCTGACTGAAAAGGAACACCAAATGGGAGATAATTAAAAGTAATGCTCCAGTTACAAATGTGTTTTAGCTAATGGAGGCGTTTAAATGCCATTTTTCATGAGTAGTTGCAATCAAAATTACATTGATTCTGAAAGTATATGGCAAGCAGCAAAAATGGCCATTATTTTAAAGCTATTGGGAAACAATATGGCTTTGTGATTTTAATTACAAAATAATAAAGTTGGTATGATTAAAGTTAATCCTAGAATGTTAGAACTATAATAGGAAAGGCCTAATATTTATTGAATGCCTGGTATGCTCTGGATACCTTCAGACAGTTATTGATATTTAACCCCTGAAAGAAATTTAAAGACTTTTAAAACAAACCTATATGTTAGCATTGATAAAATTTTTAAATAATTCCCTACTGAGGCAACCAGTAGGAAGACAAAAGAGCAAGCTCATAGATTATTTTAGGAAAAGGGATTTGTGAAGACAGAAAAGGAATGTGCAAGCACAGTTGCTAAATTAGATAAACCATTAGTTAACTTTCCACATTTTTCTGATTTTAGACATTACCCTTTAGTCTTACTAGATTGAGATTTCTTGTGTTTTTGTTAGTCGGGGATTGTTAGTACAATATATAGTAATAAGAGAATTAAATTTTCAGCAGGGCTATTGGAAAATGCTACAATATAACAAAGTTATGTACTCACCATTTTGGTTCTTTGTGACTTTGAAAGAATATTTTATTTCAGACTACCCATGAATTAATGATCTCTCCATTTTGTTGATAAGGAAACAAGCACAGTAAAGTCAAATAACCTGACCAAGAACTTAGGGGTACACTCACTGTTGGGAGACAGTTCTTCATGGATTTAGCATTTTTACATGTGTTGTAGACAGAGTCTTCTGGACCATCTTTCAAAGATGCTGTATAGTGAACTATAATGGCAGGCAGACAATGTCTCCCTCCAGAGAAAAGATGGGACAATTTGCTGCCCATTTTAAAAGATGAGTTTGCTAACCCAGGGTTCCTCTCCCATAGGTCAATCCACTGCACATGTAGGTATCCTTGGCCCTTTTTGTGTTGCCTTACAGGAACTGGAGGTCAAGGAACTGGGGCAAAACAATGATGATACTTGAGATGTTGCTGTTAGTGAAATATTGTCCTTTGTCTCTGATCTAGGAGTCTCATGTCTTCTGCCAACACCCTTGAAACAGTGGGAGGTTAACTTGGTAGCTTGCGCATAAGGTAAAATCTCAGGGCCTTCACAACTGCAGCCATTCACTGGCAGCCAAAACTAAAACTCGGGGTTCTAAACTCTTAGGCCTGTATTCTTTCTACTTTCCCATGTCCCAGCGCTAACTTCCCACCTTGCTCCATTTCTTGCCTTGTATCTTTTTTTCTCATTCTAGTACCTCTAGAAATTCTAGACCACCTGTTTTCTCCTGACTTCAAAAGACTGATTATTTACCTGGGATGGGCTACTCACCACCAAGCCTCCGAAAACTGTCTCTCACCTCAACTTCACTGGCTTCTCTTTAAGAAAAAATTATCCATGAAACATTGAAGACAAAGAACTCTTATTGTCCCATGTTGGTAATTTAATGATTTGGTAGTTTAGTGATTTTCAACCAAGAATGCATAAGAACAATGCTTTCCTCTAACTGGAATATACCAGAGGGTGGAGGAAAAGGAAGAAGGTATTCCTTAAGCAAAGTTTCTCTTGATTTTTCTTAAATTTTGTAATTCCCCTAGCATAGATAGCACAATGCAAACAAGGTGTTGTTGGCATCTAGTCCTTACCTTCCCCCAGTGATCTTTCCATCATGACAAGTAGAGTACTTTATCTCCAGTACACACACTCAGGATAAGGTCCAAACTTCTTTGCATGTTGTACGAGGCCCTTCATAGTCTGCCATCTTCTGTCAACTTCTTCCTCTCATTCACATCTGGCCTCATCATGTTAACCACCAGCTGTCCATAAACTGAGCCACTTTATGTCTTTGTGTCTTCGTGTGGAAGTTCTTTGCTCTTCTTCCACTGCCTATTTGCTACTTACCGTTCAGGGGAATTCTTAGAAGGCTTTGATGAGTGTGGGTCCTTCATCTGTGCCCCCAGTGGGCTCAGCATTCCCTTCCACTATAGCTCTTTCTTTGAGACCAAGTGCTGAATTGCAGTATTTCCCAACTTAAGTTTTCTCAAAATACAACAGGCAGTTCAGAGTGTTCAAGAGAATAATGGTGTCCATTCAGCAATAAAATAATTATTTAAGCTGTCAAGCAGTAAAATAATTATCTAAGCTTTTTCTTTGCTTTAAAACTGATTCATTAGAGAGTTTCCAAGGATTGATGATCAAGACAGGCAGTTACTGAAGATCAGTAACCATGACCAATTCACATGTTTTATAATTCAGCCAAACCCAACTCCCCATCTTGTGGTAAAGACCTTTATACAACTCTAAATTGGGTGCTTTTGTTACTATAGGCCATATATTGTTAATTTAAATCCATAACAGGCTTGATAAGTTCTATGGACTACAAAGAAACCTGGTTTTGAAATCCAGTAAGTTAATAGGGAGATAAAAATGATGTGACATCTACAAATTTGCCTTAACATGAACTTCATAAGAGCCATTAATCACACTCCTCTGATCAAGTGTTTTATGTTGAACTTTCAGCAAAAAGCAATATTTCATAACCCAATTTAAAAAGGAGAAGCTATAATGATGACTATTTCCAATTTGTTTTTTTATTTATTGGAATTAAGACTATCCCCACTCACAATATGTTATTTACAGAAACGTACTCACAAATAAGAGTCTGAAACCTGTTGATTTTTTTTTTAAGGCACAAACTGCAAAACTACTGAGTTTAAGATGCTGAAAACAGTTTTGCCTTCTTAAATAGTGTTTAACATGTACTTACATTTTATATTACATTTTAATATATATTTCATTCTCAAACCAAACTTGTCATAATTAAATGTATGTGTTGACAGATTATGTTTTTTCTTAGGAAATTTAAAGTAAAATGAAATGCTTGTACCATGTGTTAAATGGAAAACAATTCAAAATTTATCTGTACTTAGTTTGAATGTCACTAATGCTTTTCCTCCAGATCGATACTTGATTCCTTGTCATTTACTCCAGGTTTTTACTCAAAAGTCACATTTACAGTGAGGCCTTTCCTGGACCCTCACATTTAAATTGTAAGATGTTCCCTACCATCCTCCCCCAGTCTTCCTCCCATGGTTTAGTTTCTCCTTAACACTTTTTATGCTCTTACATATTATACATTTTACTTGGAAAAAAATCCTTTATTAGCTATCTTGATGACCAGAATATCAGATCTAAGAGGACAGGGATCTTCTCTGTCATGTGCACTCTTGTATCTGTGGTGCCTCCTAGAACAGTGTGTGGCCCTGAGCAGGTTCTCAGTAAGTATTTTTGAAAAAAAAAAAAAGCTGTAAGATAACTTCCTAATATTTTTAAAACATGTATTGATCTAGCAGGAAACATTTTCTACTCAAACACCATTGTCTGTCACTTGCCATCTTTAATATTTACACATATTTTCATATTATCTTTGTGGAAGTTTGTAGGGTTCTATACTGCCTTCAAAGTGTAAGAAATGGGAAAACAGGAATTCCTAAGTATGTGTTGTCATGTTTCTCTTTACCTAGACTGAGTTCTCATGGTTAACAGTACTTATTCATAACATCTTTTTTCTTTGTTTCCCTAGGGCTGCTAGAACTTGGCTCATTGTTGATGCTCAAAAATAGTTAATAAATATATGATGAAAGTTTCAGAGGTGGGGCAGCATGAATTAGTATGAGAATGAATTCCCAGGACACACAGACACAAGTGTCTCACTGTTTCTGTCACTGTGTCTAGAGACGACTCATTCATCACGTCCCCGGTCTACTGTTAACTCCTCTCTGTTCATTTCAATGCTCCAGTCCCAATGTCAGTTGGAAATGTGGTCTTGAGAGGATTTGTCTCTTGCTGAGGATAGAAATTACTGGACTGGTGAGAGTTAGGAGTGACGGTTAGTGGAAATATAAAGACAACTGAGGTAAACACGAACAGAAATAAAATGGAAAATGAACATAAATTGAATAGAAAGTGAGCAGAAATGAAATGGTTCTTTTTTTGTTAGGGAATGTCTATAACTTGTACCAATTTCAGATTGAAGAAAGGAGAGTGATTGTAATTGTCTTGAGTTGTAGTAGTTACACTGATGAGGGTCAAGTCCTGTGTCACTGTGTCTTTCCCATCTTTATTATTTTTTTTTTTTTTACCAGCTTAGGACACAATTCCTATTGTTCTTGAAGAAAGGAAAACACCCTATGCTCTCCTCTGTTTGTGAGGATACCTATGATAGGAAGATGAAGAAAACCCCTGGAACACGGGTCACTCACTGGTCTAGGCTTGAAAGAAGAGAGGGTGGTTGTTGGAGGTTAACGAATGTCACCATTAGATGTTGGGCAGGTCACATCCCTGTGTCTTAGAGCTGTCTTTATATTCCAACTTTCTCCTGTACTTGTGCTGTAGAACTTTGGTAAAGATACTTTCTAATTTAAAGAATATAATTTTGAAACTTTAGCATATAAATAGTGGACTATAGATGGTAATCGTACTGTTTATTTTCCTGGCAAGTCGGTTTCCAAGATTTCCCCTCAATCTTAACCATACATTGGTTTCTGCTCTCAACTGGACATGCTAGAATGAGGGCATTAATCCTGATTTTTTGAAAAAAAAAGTTTTTAGCACTGGCTACTTCTTTATATAAAGAGCTTGTCTGCACAATGCTTTTTTCCAAATTCTCAAGGAGCATTGTGAGGGGGTAATTAAAGCAGTCTGTTTCTCCAGCACGTTCTGTCTGTTTTTTCTTTTCATTATTAGATGTGATGACACATTTGCCTGTGTGGCTTCCCACAGATGGCATAGAAATTTTGTGATCAAATGGTAAGAGTAAACCAACTGTCGTCTCAGATCACAGCTTACCATGTTGTTCCCCATGTGTAGGAATCTCACTTCAGTGAAATGCTTGCTTCTTTTAAAGTGGTATTACCTGTAATGCAGAAGATTTTAGAATGAACTGGAAAATGGTGGAAAGGTGACTGCAAATCTAAATTAACAGCTAGTTTTTATGTCCTGTGTTTCTATTCTAATGCAAATGTGACTTAATTAAAATAATATCTCCATACGAAAGTTAATGATTAAAAAATATAACTTAACTCTTTTGTTGACGAGAGGCAGAAATGTCAGAGTTGAGTCATTTCTCTAATCTTTGTCAATAAAGAAATGCTGTCAAGTACATTTTACAGTCTTTTTTTTTAATTCTAAATTTCTGTCATACATAGGCACAAAAACCTAGATGCTTAAGCCAGACATTTTTTCTTGTCCATCAAAAACTCAATAGGAAAAAATGACTCCAGAAGGCAAAGAACTTTGTTAAAGTGGCGATTCTAACATTGATTAAAATAAAGCTTAAAAAGTAGCTTTGGCTTTCAGAGCTCAAGGCAGGGGGAGATGACATATATATCACTTTGAATATATGAAGTATGATGGCAACTTAGTGAGCCACCCTTCATTACAGGGCATTTTCTTTTGTGTTTGGACTGAAGGGTAAGTCAGTGAAAGAGAAGAGGCCAAGCAACTATTGAGCATGAAAGCCACATAAAATAGGGTGGGTTGGAATGGTAGTTTGGAAAAAATAGAAAGAAGCTGCCTCACTGAAGGGTCAAGACCAGAACTTTATGGCTGAGGAGGTTGGATGGAAATAGTCATCCAAAGCAGGGGTGCGGTCAGTGAGTGTTCTCATCAATGTCTGTGGCAGTTGCTGTGAAGTTCGAGAGCAAGAACAGACTGAAGGTTTTAGATCCTAAAGCATGTGACTCAGAATTATATCAAATAGTAATTGATAACAGATGCTTACTTAGCACAGTGGAGTCGAGTTTTCAAAAATGCGATATTTGAAATCTGTGCTGGGATTCACCAGGAGCATGTTGAGCTTTTGAATGAGTCATTTAATCCCTCTGAGAATCAGTTCGGATGTGTGTGAAACGACACCTGGATTAAGTGGACTATCAGCTAGCTAGCAGTGCAGAAGTTCCATAAATCTTGGCTGAACCTAGGCTTGAAATTGGCTTTAATCTTCCTAGCTAATAAGCTATACACCATAATTAATGACAATTGGATATGACTGTTGGATTAAAATAAAGTAGAAATTTACTTGTCACTGTCTCATGGAGGTTCAGCATGGGATTGAACAATTATGGAGCCCTGGGGCATGTAGAGTTGATAAAGAAGTGTAGTTGTTATCAATTCTCTTGAGTTTTGACTAATCCAGGCTCAAATCCCACCCAGTCCACAACTACATCTATGATGTTGAGAAATGAACTTTACCTTTACTTTTATCTCCTGTAAATTGGACAGCTCCCTTTGCCCAGATCATGAGATTATTATGATTAAATGCAGCACTGCAGGTAGAGGGTTTGGTTCATAATAAATGCTTGTTATCTTGATCCTTTGAATATAATATGCTCTTGAGTTTTTACTCTTCCCTGTATATTTGAATTTAGATTTTGTGTTTGTTTTAATATTTCTACCTAATTTACTGATTGACTAAGAGCAATTGGCTATGATGAGTGGGTAAAAAATAACTCAACATATGGGCAACAGTTCATTATCTGTAGACCATGTAGCCTAGACGTAGCGATTACTAAGTCTATTTCTGGCTTTGGTTTTACTGTTCTCAGTATACAGGCAGTCAGTTAAAAATTTCAACCCGTTTACTATTCTGTCAAGTAGGAATTGTGGCAAACACTCGAGGTGGATATTGTATTTTATTTCGCTGATTGGTGATAGTGTTAGTTTAAAATACTTAACAGTTGACTTGCACTATAATTTCTTTGAAAGAGATCCTTTTTAGTATACATTATGGCATAAGGATAAACTGACATATCGAAGGAACAGAACTGAGTCAAGAAATCAACTCTTATGTTTACCTTCTCTTGATTTTTAAGGAGGGTGCCAAGACCATATTGGGAAGAATAGGTTTTTCAACAAATGGTGCAAGGATATGTGGATATTTACACGTAAAAGGATGATGTTGGACCCCTACCTCATGCTAAACATAAAAATTGAAAATAAATAAATAAATAAAATACCAGAGATAATGGTTAAAACTATAAAAATCTTAGAAGAAACTATGGACTTGTATCTTTATGACCTTGGATTAGGCAATGGTTTCTGAGATGTGACACCAAAAGCATAAGAACAAAAGAAAAATCAATAAATTTGATTTCATCATAATGGAAGTTTTGTGCTTCAAAGGACACTGTCAGAAAAGTGAAAGAACAACCCACAGAATTGTAGAAAATACTTGCAAATTATATACCTAAGAGGGGATTTGTATCTAGAATATACAAAAAATCTTATGACAATAACAAGACAAATAACCTAGTTAAAAATGGGCAAAGGAGCTGAATAGATATGGTCAGTAAGCACATCAGCAAAATGTACACCAGTAGGCATTCAGGAAATGTGAATCAGAACCACAGTGAGATACTACTTGACATCCACCAGGATAGCTGTAATCAAAAAGACAGATAGTAGTGTTGATGAGAAAGTAGAACCTCTGTATACCACTGATGGGAATATACAGCGGTGTAGATGATTTGGAAGAGAATCTGACAGCTCATCACAATGTGAAACATAAAGTTAATATATGACCGAGCAATTTCACTCTTAGTTGTTATATACCCTTTAAAATGAAAACATGGCCACATAAAAACTTGATCATGAATATTCATGGAAGCATTATTCATAATAGCTTAAAAGTAGACATTTTGAAAAATGTCCCTCTACTGGGACGCCCGGGTGGCTCAGTTGGTTGATCATCCAACTCTTGATTTGGCTCAGGTCATGACCCCAGGTGATGGGATCAAGTCCTGGGTTGGGTTCTGTGGTAAGTGTGGAGCCTGCTTGAGGTTCTCTCTCCCTTTGCCGCCTCTTATGCACTTCCTCTCTCTAAAATAAAAATAAATAAATAAAATGAAATGAAAGGACGGGCACCTGGGTGGCTCAATCAGTTAAGCATCCAACCCTTGGTTTCTGCTCCAGCCACAATCTCGGGGTTTTTAGAGTTGGAGCCCTGCATCAGGCTTGCTGCTGTCAGTATGGAGACTGCTTGGGATTCTCTGTCACCCTCTCTCTTTGCCCCTTCCCTGCTCATGTGCGGACATGCGTGCTTTCTTGCTCACTAAATTTTTTTATTATTTTTTTATTTTTTAATATATGAAATTTATTGTCGAATTGGTTTCCATATAATACCCAGTGCTCATCCCAAAAGATGCCCTCTTCAATACCCATCACCTACCCTCCCCTCCTTCTCACCCCCCATCAAACCTCAGTTTGTTTTCAGTTTTTAAGAGTCCTTATGCTTTGTCTCTCTCCCACTCTAACCTCTTTTTAAAAAATTTTTTAACCAAAACCTGAAAGTTTTATATTTAAAATTACAGATATGGGAGAGTAATTTCGCACTTGTTGAGGTACCAAAATGTCACATTTAATGCATTAGTTGATCATTACACAGATTTCAAATTAAAACAATATGATTAACTAATTTTTCATTCAATTCTGATCTTATTTTTAAATTTTTCATTTATTTTATTTTATTTATTTTTTAATTTAATTATTTTTTTTTAATTTATATCCAAATTAGTATATAGTACAACAATGATTTCAGGAGTAGACTCCTTAGAGCCCCTTACCCATTTAGCCCATCCCCCCTCCCACAACCCCTCCAGTAACCCTCAGTTTGTTTTCCATATTTATGAGTCTCTTCTGTTTTGTCCCCCTCCCTATTTTTATATTATTTTTGTTTCCCTTCCCTTATGTTCATCTCTTTTGTCTCTTAAAGTCCTCATAGGAGTGAAGTCATATGATTTTTGTCTTTCTATGACTAATTTCACTTAGCATAATACCCTCCAGTTCCATCCACGTAGTTGCAAATGGCAAGATTTCATTCTTTTTGATTGCCGAGTAATACTCCATTGTATGTATATACCACATCTTCTTTATCCATTCATCCATCGATGGACATTTGGGCTCTTTCCATACTTTGGCTATTGTTGATAGTGCTGCTATAAACATGGGGGTGCATGCATCCCTTTGAAACAGCACACCTGTATCCCTTGATAAATGCCTAGTAGTGCAATTGCTGGGTTGTGGCATAGTTCTATTTTTAGTTTTTTGACGAACCTCCATACTGTTTTCCAGAGTGGCTGACCAGCTTGCATTCCCATCTAAAAATTTTTTTTAACATTTATTTATTTTTGACAGAGAAAGATAGCATGAGCAGGGGAAGGGAAGAATAGGATGGAGATAAAGAATCTGAAGCAGATTCCAGGCTCTGAGCTGTCAGCACAGAGCCCCATGCAGAACTTGAACTCATGAACCAGGAGATCATGACCCAAGCTGAAGTCGGACACTTAACCGACTAAGCCACCCAGGTGCCCCTCTCTCTCTCTCTCTAAAAATAAATAAATAAACTTTAAAAAATAAAATAATATGAAATGTTAAAAATACTATCCATCTCTTAATAAGTGTATATACAATGGGATTTTATTTGGCAATAAAAAGGGATAAAATACTAATCTGTAATACAACACTGATGAGCCTTGAACACAATATGCTAAATGAAAGAAGCCAGTGACAAAAAAAAATCACATATTGTATGATTGCATTTATATAGAATGTCTATAACAGTCAAATCTATAGACAGAAAATAGATTAGTGGTTGTCTAGGACTTGAGAGATTAGGGAGAAATGGAGAGTCATTGCTAATAAATAGGAAGTTTCCTTTTTGGGTGGTGAGATCTAAAGTTGTGGTGATGGCTGCACAATTTTGTGACTATATTTAAACCACTGAGTTGTACTTTTATTTATTTATTTTGAGAGAGACGGTGCAAGTCGTGGGCTGGGGGTGGGGCATAAGGAGAGAAAGGGAGGGAGGCAGAGAGAGAAAATCTTAAGCAGGCTCCACACTGAGTGGGTCTCAATCCCACAGCCCTGGGTCATGACCTGAGCTGAAATCAGGAGTCAGATGCTTAACTGAATGAGCCACCCAGGCACCCTGAGTTGTATTATGTATATTTTAAATGTTTATTTTTTAAAGAGAGGGAAACAGAGAATCTGAAACAGGCTCCATGCAATCAGCACACAGCGCGATGTGGGGCTTGAACTAATGAAACCGTGAGATCACGACTGGAGCCAAAACCAAGAATCAGACGCTTAACAACTGAGTCACCCAGGTGGCCCCCAAGTTATACTTTTAAATGAATGAATTGTAGGGCGTACTGTAGGTTATGAATTGTAGGGTAGGTTATATCTCATTGCAGATGTTACACAAACACACGAATTATGAGGAAAATGTGAGGTAATGTATCTGAAATACTTTAAAATTCACATTTGAGGTATTTTAAGAAAACTAGAAACATAATTTTCTAGCAGAACACAGGAATGAAGGAAACTAGATAATTGAAACAGATCAAAGAAGAAATCTGTTTTGAGTTTTTATTAACTGTTGCAAGGCTTTTTACTTGGTGCATATGCCTACGGCACATGTTTTGTTCTAAATATGTGCTGGAAGCTTTTCCATAGAATAGAACTTCTTAAAAGTTGTTCAGATGATCTTTCAAGTCCTGTATATCGAGACTAGTTCCTTCTCAAAGAGCCTCAATTCTTTATCTGCTTATATGGATGGTGGTAATGGTGGAATTCATGAAAAGCTATAGATTTTGCCTAGTTGGAAGTTAACCCTACCTAACTGTGATACAGAAGGGTGGGGCATTTTGCAAGAGTGTCAGAGTAACAGTGCAGCCTTACTATGTCTTTATGCCTTGGCCGTTAAATTCATCTCTGGCTCTAGTGAGCAAATATGTAGATTTTTGTAGAAAAAAGGGGGCCTCGATGTGGTGAGTGATGGCAAATCTGTCCCACTGATGAAGAAAATACACACTGAATTTCAGGAGGAGACTGACAATATTATGGTTCCCATTTTGTGTAATTTATAATGAAAAGAGATGGAGAGAGATGGTGGCTCAAAGGAGAAAATAAGAAACTTAAGTTGGAAGATAGAACCTAAGGAGAAACAGTAAAGAAAATACAATTATCTCCACTGCAGGAGAACTGAGGGGAACCTGGCTGACTCAGTTGGAAGATCATGTGACTCTTGACCTCAGGGTCTTGAGTTTGAACCCCATGTTGGGTGTAGAGATTACTTAAATAAACAATTAAACTATAGGAGAACCGTATTTAACCTTCAAACATACCACCACCAAGACGTTTCTGAAAGCAAACAGTCATTTGTCATGTACTAAGACTGGGTTCTAGTCTAAGGCCTAAGGATTCTGTACATACTAACTTACTTTATTCTTAATATTGAAGGTCCTGTGTACATAGAAGATCTTTTTATGAGAGGCTACTCTTTCACTTCAGCAAGCCCATGGATGGACGGACCCACTGTGGACACAACCTAGTTTTCTCAGGGATGGACAAAGCTTGGGGCTTTTTCAGTTTATATCCTAAAGAATTTTATCTTGATCCCATCCTCAAACTTGGCCTGAAGTGAACTGGCTTTGGATTTAAAGTCATTGTATTCTCTGTAAACAGCTTCAGAGCCTGGCTTGCTTTTATAGTCAGGGATCTGCACCAGAAAGACTTGTAGTTTGCAGAGTTGGTGGTTTTGTGTATTTCAACATAATGGTAGGCAAAAATCATGAATCCCCAAAGATGTCTTTATGCTAATCTCCTACACCTGTGAATATTTAATCTTACATGGCAAAAGACTTTGCAGTTATGATTAAATGAAGGATCTTGAAATGGGTAGATGATTCTGGATTCTCTAGGTGGGCTCAACGGAATCACAAGGGTTCTTAGACGCATGAGTGTCAGAATCAGAGCTATTGGAAGATGCTGTGATATTGGCTTTGGGGATAATGGCCATGGGACAAGAAATGCAGGCAGCCTTCTAAAAGTTGGAAAATAGAAGGAGATAGATTTTCCCCTTGTATTAGTGTCCTCAGGCTGCCGTAACAAATTACCACAGGCTGGTGGCTTAAACCACAGAAAGTTTAGGTTTTCTTGATGTTTTTATTTTTGAGAGACACTGGGCATGAGTGGGGGAGGGGAAGGGAGGGAGACACAGAATCCCAAGCAGGCTGCAGGCTCTGAGCTGTCAGCACAGAGCCCAATGTGGGGCTCCAGCTCACAAACCGTGAGATCATGACCTGAGCTGAAGTTGGACACTCAACCAAATGAGTCACACAGGCACCCCAACAATAGAAATTTATTTCCTTATAGTTTTGGAGGTTAGAAGTTCAAGGTCAAGGTACTATCAGGGTTGGCTTCTGATGAAGTCTCTCTTCCTGGCCTCGGGACAGAAGGTTTCTCATTATTGCTGTGTGTGTGCTTGGTGAGAGAAAGTTCTTTGGTGTCTCTTCCTCTTTTTATACAGTCACAATCTCATCATATTAGAGCCACACCTCTGTGACCTCACTTGACCTTAATTACCTCTTTAAAGTTAGTATCTCCAAATACAGCAGCATGGGTAAGGGTTAGGGGCTTCACCATAGGAAATTCGGGGCCAGTGGGGGGACATAATTGAGTCAATAAAACCTTACTGTTGTCCGGGAAAAATTCAGACCTGATGACACATTAGGCCCAGTGAGACTTTTGACTGCAGAATTGTAAGATAATAAATTTGTTTTAAGCCACTAAAAGTTGAGGTCATTCATTATGATTGCAGGTGGAAACTACAACATTCTCATTAGTTTTAAAGCCTATTTTCCAGGTGGCAGATTCATCGTTATTGATAGGCTAACATAATATATGGCCCCTTTAAGGAATAAGTCCTGGACCCAACCACCCTGTGTACTCTGTTGTGTAAACACTCATAGACTTGTGCGCACACACACACACACACACACTGGCCTCCACAGTTTTCCATTCCAAGAAGCAATGGGAATTCTTTTTTTTTTTTTTATTTTTTTTATTTTTTAATATATGAAATTTACTGTCAAATTGGTTTCCATACAACACCCAGTGCTCATCCCAAAAGGTGCCCTCCTCAATACCCATCACCCACCCTGCCCTCCCTCCCACCCTGCCCTCCCTCCCACCCCCCATCAACCCTCAGTTTGTTCTCAGTTTTTAACAGTCTCTAATGCTTTGGCTCTCTCCCACTCTAACCTCTTTTTTTTTTTTTTTTTTCCTTCCCCTCCCCCATGGGTTTCTGTTATGTTTCTCAGGATCCACATAAGAGTGAAACCATATGGTATCTGTCTTTCTCTGTATGGCTTATTTCACTTAGCATCACACTCTCCAGTTCCATCCATGTTGCTACAAAAGGCCATATTTCATTTTTTCTCATTGCCACGTAGTATTCCATTGTGTATATAAACCACAATTTCTTTATCCATTCATCAGTTGATGGACATTTAGGCTCTTTCCATAATTTGGCTATTGTTGAGAGTGCCGCTATAAACATTGGGGTACAGGTGCCCCTATGCATCAGTACTCCTGTATCCCTTGGATAAATTCCTAGCAGTGCTATTGCTGGGTCATAGGGTAGGTCTATTTTTAATTTTCTGAGGAACCTCCACACTGCTTTCCAGAACGGCTGCACCAATTTGCATTCCCACCAACAGGGCAAGAGGGTTCCTGTTTCTCCACATCCTCTCCAGCATCTATAGTCTCCTGATTTCTTCATTTTGGCCACTCTGACTGGCGTGAGGTGGTATCTGAGTGTGGTTTTGATTTGTATTTCCCTGATAAGGAGCGACATTGAACATCTTTTCATGTGCCTGTTGGCCATCCGGATGTCTTCTTTAGAGAAGTGTCTATTCATGTTTTCTGCCCATTTCTTCACTGGGTTATTTGTTTTTCTGGTGTGGAGTTTGATGAGCTCTTTATAGATTTTGGATACTAGCCCTTTGTCCGATGTGTCATTTGCAAATATCTTTTCCCATTCCGTTGGTTGCCTTTTAGTTTTGTTGGTTGTTTCCTTTGCTGTGCAGAAGCTTTTTATCTTCATAAGGTCCCAGTAATTCACTTTTGCTTTTAATTCCCTTGCCTTTGGGGATGTGCCGAGTAAGAGATTGCTACGGCTGAGGTCAGAGAGGTCTTTTCCTGCTTTCTCCTCTAAGGTTTTGATGGTTTCCTGTCTCACATTCAGGTCCTTTATCCATTTTGAGTTTATTTTTGTGAATGGTGTGAGAAAGTGGTCTAGTTTCAACCTTCTGCATGTTGCTGTCCAGTTCTCCCAGCACCATTTGTTAAAGAGACTGTCTTTTTTCCATTGGATGTTCTTTCCTGCTTTGTCAAAGATGAGTTGGCCATACGTTTGTGGGTCTAGTTCTGGGGTTTCTATTCTATTCCATTGGTCTATGTGTCTGTTTTTATGCCAATACCATGCTGTCTTGATGATGACAGCTTTGTAGTAGAGGCTAAAGTCTGGGATTGTGATGCCTCCTGCTTTGGTCTTCTTCTTCAAAATTACTTTGGCTATTCGGGGCCTTTTGTGGTTCCATATGAATTTTAGGATTGCTTGTTCTAGTTTCGAGAAGAATGCTGGTGCAATTTTGATAGGGATTGCATTGAATGTGTAGATAGCTTTGGGTAGTATTGACATTTTGACAATATTTATTCTTCCAATCCATGAGCAGGGAATGTCTTTCCATTTCTTTATATCTTCTTCAATTACCTGCATAAGCTTTCTATAGTTTTCAGCATACAGATCTTTTCATCTTTGGTTAGATTTATTCCTAGGTATTTTATGCTAGTTGGTGCAATTGTGAATGGGATCAGTTTCTTCATTTGTCTTTCTGTTGCTTCATTGTTAGTGTATAAGAATGCAACTGATTTCTGCACATTGATTTTGTATCCTGCAACTTTGCTGAATTCATGTATCAGTTCTAGCAGACTTTTGGTGGAGTCTATCGGATTTTCCATGTATAATATCATGTCATCTGCAAAAAGCGAAAGCTTGACTTCATCTTTGCCAATTTTGATGCCTTTGATTTCCTTTTGTTGTCTGATTGCTGAGGCTAGAACTTCCAGCACTATGTTAAACAGCAGCGGTGACAGTGGGCATCCCTGTCGTGTTCCTGATCTCAGGGAAAAAGCTCTCAGTTTTTCCCCGTTGAGGATGATGTTAGCTGTGGGCTTTTCATAAATGGCCTTTATGATCTTTAAGTATGTTCCTTCTATCCCGACTTTCTCAAGGGTTTTTATTAAGAAAGGGTGCTGGATTTTGTCAAAGGCCTTTTCTGCATCGATTGACAGGATCATATGGTTCTTCTCTTTTTTTTTGTTAATGTGATGTATCACGTTGATCGATTTGCGAATGTTGAACCAGCCCTGCATCCCAGGAATGAATCCCACTTGATCATGGTGAATAATTCTTTTTATATGCTGTTGAATTCGATTTGCTAGTATCTTATTAAGAATTTTTGCATCCATATTCATCAGGGATATTGGCCTGTAGTTCTCTTTTTTTACTGGGTCTCTGTCTGGTTTAGGAATCAAAGTAATACTGGCTTCATAGAATGAGTCTGGAAGTTTTCCTTCCCTTTCTATTTCTTGGAATAGCTTGAGAAGGATAGGTATTATCTCTGCTTTAAATGTCTGGTAGAACTCCCCTGGGAAGCCATCTGGTCCTGGACTCTTATTTGTTGGGAGATTTTTGATAACCGATTCAATTTCTTCGCTGGTTATGGGTCTGTTCAAGCTTTCTATTTCCTCCTGATTGAGTTTTGGAAGAGTGTGGGTGTTTAGAAATTTGTCCATTTCTTCCAGGTTGTCCAATTTGCTGGCATATAATTTTTCATAGTATTCCCTGATAATTGTTTGTATCTCTGAGGGATTGGTTGTAATCATTCCATTTTCTTTCATGATTTTATCTATTTGGGTCATCTCCCTTTTCTTTTTGAGAAGTCTGGCTAGAGGTTTGTCAATTTTGTTTATTTTTTCAAAAAACCAACTCTTGGTTTCGTTGATCTGCTCTACAGTTTTTTTAGATTCTATATTGTTTATTTCTGCTCTGATCTTTATTATTTCTCTTCTTCTGCTGGGTTTAGGCTGCCTTTGCTGTTCTGCTTCTATTTCCTTTAGGTGTGCTGTTAGATTTTGTATTTGGGATTTTTCTTGTTTCTTGAGATAGGCCTGGATTGCAATGTATTTTCCTCTCAGGACTGCCTTCGCTGCATCCCAGAGCGTTTGGATTGTTGTATTTTCATTTTCGTTTGTTTCCATATATGTTTTAATTTCTTCTCTAATTGCCTGGTTGACCCACTCATTCGTTAGTAGGGTGTTCTTTAACCTCCATGCTTTTGGAGGTTTTCCAGACTTTTTCCTGTGGTTGATTTCAAGCTTCATAGCATTGTGGTCTGAAAGTATGCATGGTATAATTTCAATTCTTGTAAACTTATGAAGGGCTGTTTTGTGACCCAGTATATGATCTATCTTGGAGAATGTTCCATGTGCACTCGAGAAGAAAGTATATTCTGTTGCTTTGGGATGCAGAGTTCTAAATATATCTGTCAAGTCCATCTGATCCAATGTATCATTCAGGGCCCTTGTTTCTTTATTGACTGTGTGTCTAGATGATCTATCCATTTCTGTAAGTGGGGTGTTAAAGTCCCCTGCAATGACCACATTCTTATCAATAAGGTTGCTTATGTTTATGAGTAATTGTTTTATATATCTGGGGGCTCGGGTATTTGGCGCATAGACATTTATAATAGTTAGCTCTTCCTGGTGGATAGACCCTGTGATTATTATATAATGCCCTTCTTCATCTCTTGTTACAGCCTTTAATTTAAAGTCTAGTTTGTCTGATATAAGTATGGCTACTCCAGCTTTCTTTTGGCTTCCAGGAGCATGATAAATAGTTCTCCATCCCCTCACTCTCAATCTAAAGGTGTCCTCAGATCTAAAATGAGTCTCTTGTAGACAGCAAATAGATGGGTCTTGTTTTTTTATCCATTCTGATACCCTATGTCTTTTAGTTGGCGCATTTAATCCATTTACATTCAGTGTTATTATAGAAAGATATGGGTTTAGAGTCATTGTGATGTCTGTATGTTTTATGCTTGTAGTGATGTCTCTGGTACTTTGTCTCACAGGATCCCCCTTAGGATCTCTTGTAGGGCTGGTTTCGTGGTGACAAATTCCTTCAGTTTTTGTTTGTTTGGGAAGACCTTTATCTCTCCTTCTATTCTAAATGACAGACTTGCTGGATAAAGGATTCTCGGCTGCATATTTTTTCTGTTTAGCACACTGTAGATATCGTGCCAAGCCTTTCTGGCCTGCCAAGTTTCAAAGGAGAGATCAGTCACGAGTCTTATAGGTCTCCCTTTATATGTGAGGGCACGTTTATCCCTTGCTGCTTTCAGAATTTTCTCTTTATCCTTGTATTTTGCCAGTTTCACTATGATATGTCGTGCAGAAGATCGATTCAAGTTACGTCTGAAGGGAGTTCTCTGTGCCTCTTGGATTTCAATGCCTTTTTCCTTCCCCAGTTCAGGGAAGTTCTCAGCTATAATTTGTTCAAGTACCCCTTCAGCACCCTTCCCTCTCTCTTCCTCCTCTGGGATACCAATTATGCGTATATTTTTTTTTTTTAGTGTATCACTTAGTTCTCTAATTTTCCCCTCATACTCCTGGATTTTTTTATCTCTCTTTCTTTCAGCTTCCTCTTTCTCCATAACTTTTTCTTCTAGTTCACCTATTCTCTCCTCTGCCTCTTCAAGCCGAGCCATCGTGGATTCCATTTTGTTTTGCAATTCGTTTAAAGCGTTTTTCAACTCCTCGTGACTGTTCCTTAGTCCCTCGATCTTTGTGGCAAGAGATTCTCTGCTGTCCTGTATACTGTTTTCAAGCCCAGCGATTAATTTTATGACTATTATTCTAAATTCACTTTCTGTTATATTATTTAAATCCTTTTTGATCAGTTCATTAGCTGTGGTTATTTCCTGGAGATTCTTCTGAGGGGAATTCTTCCGTTTGGTCATTTTGGAGAGTCCCTGGCGTGGTGAGGACCTGCAGGGCACTTCCCCTGTGCTGTGGTGTATAACTGGAGTTAGTGGGCGGGGCCGCAGTCCGACCCGATGTCTGCCCCCAGCCCACTGCTGGGGCCACAGTCAGACTGGTGTGTGCCTTCTCTTCCCCTCTCCTAGGGGCGGGATTCACTGTGGGGTGGCGTGTCCCGTCTGGGCTACTTGCACACTGCCAGGCTTGTGGTGCTGGGGATCTGGCGTATTAGCTGGGGTGGGTAGGCAAGGTGCACGGGGGGTGGAGGGGCAGGCTTAGCTCGCTTCTCCTTAGTTGATCCACTTCAGGAGGAGCTCTGTGGCAGCGGGAGGGAGTCAGATCCGCTGCCGGAGGTTTGGCTCCGCAGAAGCACAGAGTTGGGTGTTTGCGCGGAGCGAGCAAGTTCCCTGGCAGGAACTGGTTCCCTTTGGGATTTTGGCTGGGGGATGGGCGGGGGAGATGGCGCTGGCGCCTTTGTTCCCCGCCAAGCTGAGCTCTGCCGTCCGGGGGCTCAGCAGCTCTCCCTCCCTTTGTCCTCCAGCCTTCCCGCTTTCCGAGCAGAGCTGTTAACTTCTGACCTCCCAGACGCTAAGTCGCGCTTGCTGTCGGAACACAGTCTGTCCGGCCCCTCCGCTTTTGCCAGCCAGACTCGGGGGCTCCGCTTGGCCGGCGAGCCGCCCCTCCGCCCCGGCTCCCTCCCGCCAGTCCGTGGAGCGCGCACCGCCTCGCCGCCCTTCCTACCCTCTTCCGTGGGCCTCTCGTCTGCGCTTGACTCCGGAGACTCCCTTCTGCTAATCCTCTGGCGGTTTTCTGGGTTCTTTAGGCAGGTGTAGGTGGAATCTAAGTGATCGGCAGGACGTGCTGTGAGCCCCACATCCTCCTACGCCGCCATCTTCCCAGGATCAGCAATGGGAATTCTTGAAGGCCGATGCCTACTTGAGATTTTTTTGTAAATCGACCTAAGTTGGGAGGAGTATATAAGCATCTCCTTAATTTGTAAGGAACTGAACATTTTAGGATGCTTTTTTGATTCACTCCTTTAAATAATTAAGGCAGAGACCTTCATAATTGCCCCTTGTTGTCTTTTCTATTGAACTTTAGGCTTAAAATGTTTGTCTACGGATACCACAAAGGGTCCAACTTTGCATGGTGATCTGGAGGCGCCTCCAAAGGAGCAGGGTGCACTATCTCAGTGTCAAGGTGAAGGACAGCGAGACACTTTCAAATAGGTTCCTTTGCCACAGATGCAAAATGTTTTCTGTCCATCTTGAGTTCTCACATTTCCAGGAGTTGAAGTAGAAGACAAAGTGTCAGGAGAGAGGAACAGAAATAGATGAAGAGCTCATGTGGAACAAAAAGCTGGAGAAACCTTTTAAAAGGACTTACTAATGGTTTCTAGGTACACATGGCTAACCTGAAAACAAGAGATGATCTCTTTGGGAAGAGATCCTAGACCAATTTTCCTTGAATCCATAGAAAATGCCTTGTGAAATCCTCTTATTAACAGACTGTCCTATTCCCTGGATCTGTCCCACGTAGAGTATTCTAGAGGTGAAAGGTGCCAAAAATACTGAGCACAATTAGATGCTTCTTGCCAAGATTTTCACTCATATGGAATTTTAGGTATGATAGGACTTCTAACACACTTTTCCAAAAAAGAGACCAGTTCACTCATTTCACCAGAATTTCATCCCTTGAGATCATAAAATAACTCTCATTTATAATTCAAATTTTAAGTTTTACCTAAGTGAATTTTTAAGTGGGAGCTAGGAAAAACCTCGTGAATTTTTAGCTTACTTGCTCAGTGTGTGATTTAATTCTTTGGTTGCTTCATGTTTTGATGATTCCTTATGGGCCAGTAGGAGAATGTATACTTCCTTTATTAATGCAAGTCAACATTGCACATCTTGCTAAAAATCGTATCTTACATGTCATTGGTTACAGATGTTATTGGTTCATTTTACTATACGGTGAAACCAAACCAAGGGAATTACTTGCAAAGCCATAGAGAGTATTAAAAAAATTTTTTTTAATGTTTATTTATTTTTGAAGCAGAGAGAGAGTGGTGGTGGAGGGGCAGAGAGAGAGGGAGACACAGAATCTGAAACAGGCTCCAGGCTCTGAGCTGTCAGCACAGAGCCTGATGCGGGGCTCGAACCCACAAACCTCGAGATCATGACCTGAGCTGAAGTTGGACGCACAATCGACTGAGCTACCCAGGCACTCCTAGAAAGTATTTTTAAAAAAGCATTAGGAGGGGCGCCTGGGTGGCTCAGTCAGTTAAGTGTCCGACTTCGGCTCAGGTCATGATCTCGCAGTCCGTGGGTTTGAGCCCCGCGTTGGGCTCTGTGCTGACAGCTCGGAGCCTGGAGCCTGCTTCGGATTCTGTGTCTCCCTCTCTCTCTGACCCTTCCCCGTTCATGCTCTCTCTCTCTCTGTCTCAAAAATAAATTTAAAAAAAATTTTTTTTAAAGCATTAGGATGTTAATTACAAAAGTGCCACAGTTTTTGGAAATGTTTCACTTCTAATGAGAAAACATATTCTTCTTAATACTCACACCGATTTAAACTTTGTGCATAATTTTCATCCATTTCAGCTATGGCTTACCACAATTAATGCTCAACTGAACTTTCAACGATGGCTTTCAGTGAAGAGTTTCACTATGTCATACCCCAGTTTCCTCTGTGCTTTTCTCTTTTTGCACATTTTGTTCACTTTTACTCAGACCTCCTCCTTTTTGATCATCAGGAGAATAAGCCAAAGATCGCCCTTGATATTCCAGTTATAGTGTGTAGCTTTTTCTTTCCTTTGACTGAAGGGTATAATTGGGAAATAACTTCTGGGCTTCATGTAGTTTAAACATGGTAAGAAACTGCGTGTCATATTTACATAGTAACAAAAAGCAATCCTCCATAATTAAAGCAGGCTCCATAAGGGTTATGTCACTGTGGATTTCGGTAGAATAAAAGGTCGTGACTGATTTGAACAGTTTCCAAATAAACAGTTGGCTTAAGATTTTGTATTGCATTTTATCTTTCACTTAGCCTCATAATAGCAAACACAAACACCTAGTAAGAAAAACATGTCCCCCCTGACTTAGCAATTCTTTGTTAATTGTCTTTTTCAAAGGTGTTGAGGGTAAGAAGAGGGGAGGTATTGTTTGGTCAGGGCAGCTGAATCTCCTGGGAGTGGGAGTATAGTTCTTGAGGTAGTCTGTGAACACAGTGTTTCTTAGGGACATGCCCTTGGCCTCTTTTCCATTTATGTCCTTTTTTTTTTTTTATGTTTATTTATTTGAGAGAGAGTGTGAGAGAGAGAGACAAAGCACAAGCAGGGATGGGGCAGAGAGAGAGGGAGACAGAGAGTCTGAAGCAGGCTCCAGGCTCAAGCTGTCAGCACAGAGCCAGATGCAGGGCTGGGACTCAGACAGAAACCGGGAGATCATGACCTGAGCGGAAGTCAGACCGTTAACCAACTAAGCCACCCAGGAGCCTTCCACTATGTCCTTTTATATCATTTCTTTAACTTGTGACACAGAAATGGAGACTATGGAGGCATTTCCTCAGTATCCTGACTCCTAGCACTTTGAAATAGATTTTTCCCAGTTTTAATGGGATATAATTGACATATAGCACTGTGTAAGTTTAAGGTGTGCAGAAGCATGGTATGACTTATATATGTTCTGAAATGATAAGTTTGGTTAATACCCATCATCTCCTGTAGATACAAAAAGAAGAAGAAAAATGTTCCCTTGTGATGAGAACTCTCAGGATCTACTCTCTTCATAACTTTCCCATATACCATGAGGCAGTGTTAGCTGTAGTCATCATGATGTATATTCTATCCCCAGTACTTACAACTGGAAGTTTGTTCCTTTTGACCACCTTCCTCCAATTCTCCTATCCCCTCTGGTAACCACAAATATTATCTCTTTTTCTGTGAGTTTTGTTTTGTTTTTGTTTAGATTCCACGTACAAGTGAGGTCATACAATATTTGTCTTTCTAGCTTATTTTACTTAGCATAGTGACCTCAGGGTCCACCCGTGTTATCACAAGTGGCAGGTTTTCTTGCCTTTTTTATGGTTGAATAACATTCCATTGTATATAGTGACCACAACGTTTTCATCCATTCATGTGTTGATGGACACCTAGGTTGTTTCCAGGCCTTGACTATTGGGAATAATGCTGCCATGAACATGGGGGAGTAGATGGCTCCTTGACATAGTGTGTCATTTCCTTTGACTATATTCCCCAGAATGGAATTGCTTGATCATATGTTCAGTTTTTAATCTTTTGAGTAACCTCTGTATTGTCTCCCATATTGGTTGTACTAAATTGTATTTCCATCAACAATACACAAGGGTTACCTTTTCTCTACATCTCCACCAACATTTGTTATCTCTTACATTTTTTTTATAATCGCCATTCTAATAGGCATAAGGTGACATTGATGAGGTGCTATCTCATTGCAGTTTTGATTTGCATTTCCCTTATGCCTAGTTAGGTTGAACACTTTTTCATGTACCTGTTGGGCATTCATACATCTTCTGGGAAAAAAATGTCTGTTCAGGTCTTTTGTCCATTTTTTAGTCATTTTCCCCCCATGGACTTGTATGAGATCTTGATATATTTTGAATATGATTTCCTTATCGGATAATCTGATTTGAAAATATTTTCTCCTATTTAGTAGATTGCCTTTTCACTTTATTGATGAGCTTTCCTTTACTCTGCAGAGCTTTTTTAGTTTGATGTAGTCCTATTTGTTAATTTTTGATTTTGTTGCTTGTGCTTTAGATATCCTATCCAAAAAATCATTGCCAAGACTCATGTCAAGGAAATTTTATCCTATGTTTTCTTACAGGAATCTTATGGTTTCCTATCTGAAATGTGTTTTTAATAAAATGCCCTAGCAATAGGATTGGGGTATATTATTAAGATCATTTCCTTTTTCTTTCAGAAGGATCTGAATGGTAATGCTGATGACAGCAATTGTAATTTCCATTTATTGAATGTTTACCAGGTAGTAGGCACTCTAAGTGCTCCTTGCACATTACCTCACTTTATCCTCTCAACAAGCTTCTGATATAAATATTATTACTCTCTCTAACATATTAATCAGAAAATTGAGGATTTGAGAGGTTAAGTAATTTGTGCAAGGTCGTGTAGCTACATTGGGCCATAATAGGGATCTGAAACCACAACATACTGAAGAAGAGGTTCTAATTTATACTTTCACTCTTTTACCACTAAGGTGTAATGGTGATTAGAATGATCAGGGTCTTATTGTCATTAACTCTCAAATATTGAGATTGGATAGATCAATGAGTAAACAGTGTTCTGTAAACTTGGTTTGCAGACTTTGGTGTTGCTGTTTGAAGTAGTTACAAATTTTTGAATCAAGAGAGTTTTTACAAAACTTGGAATTCTGAGTGGCTCATGAAAATTCAGAACTTCTTCATCCGGGGCTTGCATTCTATCATGGCAATGATTGGCTAAAGCTAAGTGGGTCATTCTCTTTAAAGGAGATGGGTCCCTTCATTTTTTTAAAATAAATTTTTAAATGTTTATTTGTTTGTGAGAGGAGGTAGGGAGGGGGAGAGAGGGAGAATGAATCAGGGTAGGAGGGCAGAGAGAGACAGAGAGACAGAGAGCCAAATCCAAAGCCGGCTCCAGGCTTTGAGCTGTCAGCACAGAGCCCGATGCATGGCTGGAACCCAAGAACTGGGGGATCATTGGGCTCTTTCAGTTAACCATTGTCCCTACTGGGAGTTTCACCCATTTAGGCTGTTTACCTGATTCCTGTAGGCATTTGAGTTTTGGCTCCAGGATTAGCTGATTCTTAATGTTTATTTGGTTTTCAGTTGAGGAAGTCTATACCCATACTACAAACTTATCTTCCTGGTAAACCAACTTTCCTATTACCTAAACATGGCCTCAGTGTATAATAACTGGAAATCTCTTTGGAAGTTCACATTATAAATTTATAGAATGAGACATAAAATCCATCCTAAATTCCTTTCTGAGGAAGTACAAGGGCTGCAATGTGCCAGTTTCTGCCAAGCATTCTTAAGAACAGATCACACAAAAGTTATACAGTATCTTAACAGCCACATTAAATTAAAGTTAAAGTATTTTAGAGATAGTGCAATCCCATGCGTGTTTTGTAAGGATATTTTTTTCCCACATGAGTTGTTGGTGAATGAGAGGCAGAATCTAAACAATGGAATTTATTATTTTCTAATTGATGTTTTACTTAAGGTGAG